>NC_080574.1:121814612-122430749 GCF_029962835.1 Magnolia sinica | reverse complement strand
ACTCCTGATCTGCAACTGAAAATTATGGGTAAGGGACCACGATTATAAAGAGGGAAGATGTTAAGCACCCTCTTTGCCCATACAACTGTAAGATCTCTACTTTATGGAATATAACAAAATATAAGGAATTTGGTTAATTCTTGGGCACCGATAATGTTGATGTGCATGTGTGTGTGAATACAGTGTGGCGATGTAGTGCTTGCAACAAGCGATGGCTCAGGTTAGATACATCTACCCTAACTCACCTACTTGGAGAGGCTTTGACCTAGTTAATTTAAGTTTTTGATGGGAAAGATTTGGTATACCGACAAGCCATAGAGCATACACTTAGACTAACTAGACCTATTAGGGGGGTTGGAGTGGAGAGAATGATGCACATGCCAATGTAAATATGAGTGAAATTGATCAAAGTTGAGCGAATGATGGGTGGATAAGCTTGTCGTAAGGATTAGATGGAGTGTGTTGATTGGCCTTTGGGGTGCTAGATGGCTGGGATCGGGCTTGGGCTTAGGCCATAAAGGCTTCCTCTCTTGCACTTTCCCTCACCTTGGTGAATGGATGGACTTATGGAATGTTGTTTAAGGGTGTAGGGTGAAGGTGAAATTACATGGATTGTCTACCACAACACGTGCAGAAACTTAGCGAAGCTTAAAAATACGGCTAAGTCATAGGGGGGTTGAATAGGACCTTTTAAAAATTATTGCCTAATTAAAATAATTTATTAATTTAAACTATGAAGGCAATTAACATGGGGCTTTTAAGCCAAAGTGGGTCCAATCACATACACTACAAATAATGTAATAATAAGCAATTAGTCTATAAACTAAAGATAATGATCTTGTGTGTGCTTTACAAGTTAAGTGTTTAACATACAATCCATTCAAGCATTTATACAATTCAACAAACTCTTAACCATGAATAGAAATGAGCTTAAATCATAATCACAAAACAAACTTATATAGTGTTTCTGCTACTTGTCTACTCTACTCTCGGCGGACGTACTCTCCTTGAGTGTACCGGCATTTTAATATCGGAGGTTTTAAATCAGGTTTACATCTAATCTTTACAATTGTTTCTCCTAAGCTAATCACTAACCTATACGTATACTCTCGTATTGGAGGAATACGTTTTCACCTGTGTTGGTGGCTCTTACGAAGACTTAGTTGGTTTTATATTGGCTAACTAACAGTTACCAATGGTCCTAATCCAAGGTTCTACGTACACACCCACCAGAGGCTCCCATAGATACTAACACGTACACACCCATCGGATGCTCTCATAGATACTAATATGTACGCACCTGTGTCTAGTGATTCGACTCTACACAAGAGCCTATTTGAGTTTGGGTCACAAACTTTACACTCAATCTTACAAAAGGAAGGAGTGTGATTGGATTCTACAATTGACAACTTACGTGTTAGATTGAGCCTCTTTGTAGTGCCTTACTTGAGATGCTTCTGTAATGCTCTCATGTGCTTGAATAAACTTTTCAATTGCTCCCACGATTGTTGAAGTCAATGGTTCAACTCCACGATCAAACACCTTGTATGCGATACTCCAATGAGGCAACCAAGGTGATGAGAGTTGGGTTGAATCTCCTACAACTAAAGATTATATTTGGTTCCTAATAGAGATTCGTAGCCATAGACCTATGGCTACGGTTTTAGTCCGTAGCTAGTCCGTAACACGACCGTCGTCGTAGGTGCCATAACAATAGGTCTGGAACCTATGGCTACGGATTTAATCCGTAGCTATAGGTTAAATAGCTACAGATATAATCCGTAGCAATTATATCTGTAGCAAAAACTTCAAACAGCTACGGATATTATTTGTAGCTGAAAGTCCGTAGCAATATGCCAAAATTGAAAAGGCTACACCTGTCTGATTAGTGGCTATGGATTTAATCAGTAGCTATAGGTTAAATAGCTACAGATATAATCCGTAGGAATTATATCTGTAGTAAAAACTTCAAACAGCTATGGATATTATTTGTAGCTGAAAGTCCGTAGCAATATGCCAAAATTGAAAAGGCTACACATGTCTGATTAGTGGCTACGGTCAATATCCGTAGCTATTTTGTACATTGAAAAATTAAATCATTTGTTCATTCAATTACCACATGTACAATCATTCATTCATTCAATTACATTATTCATTCATTCAATTACAATCCTTTATTCCATTAATTACAATTACAATCCTTCATTCCATTAATTACAATTACAATCAATTACAGTTACAATTACAATAATGCTGAAAATACAAATCTTTAGCTTTATTAGAGAAATATGCTCGACTTTACCCTGAAATTTCAACAGCTTCGTATATTCCATCATCCTACAAACATTCATGTCATTCATAAATTAGAATGCCCATTGGGAGACAGAAAGACAGTGAAAGAAGTGCATCACGTATAACCACTTTTTTTTCTTAATGACATTATATATCAGAATTTAGAGGCGGCTTAGATAAAATACATATATTCCAATGGGCTGCATGGAGCCCCTTAAGCACCATCAATCTCTAATAAGATGATGGTGGAATGTATGTTTTAGCTACGGATTAAGTAGGTTTTAGCTACGGATTAAAACTGTAGGAAACTAGCTACGGTTTATATCCGTAGCTAAAAGCTTCTAAGGTCTGTAGCCTTTACTCGAATTTTTGGTAATGCATGTTGTAAAATGATCTCACAAACGGTTGGTCTAGATGATTTATATAAGGATATGCCTATGGGTTGTATCTAATATCTATAATAAGGTGGAGATTAAGTTCAGCTTCCTAATAGAGTTTGGAATCCTCATTAGAGTGGTAAAGCTCAAGAAAATAACTTGAATCTCATAGGTTTAGAGGCTTAGGATGAGAGATGTGAATATGGAATCACTTAAGCTCTAATGGCACAAAAAATCCATCCAAATGATCAAGGTCTGACTTCCCTTTATAAAGAAATAGATTTGCAATGGTAAAAAAATGACAGAAAATGACACATTCGATCAATCAAGCAATGCATTCGATCTATTGAGTGACCCTTCGATTGATTGAACATGTCTTCAATACGATCAAGAAGTTCCAGAAAAATTCATTTTTCTTATTGGATATACTTGACTATTCTCGATCGATCGAGACCGATCAAAGGTCTATCAATTCGATCAAGCTTCGATCAACATAACCTATGAGTATGATATTTTGGGCTATATATTTTATAGCAAATCCGAACATTTTTAAAGCCTAACTAAGCATGTTCTAATGAAGCTCCTATGGCTAAATGATAATCAAATAAGAGTCTACCCATTTAGAAATGATCATCTAGATATTAGGTTATTTTGGGTCTAAGGTTAGGGTCACTAAGACATCTTAATTTACTTGTACCTTCAGTCCTTAATGCTTCATGTCTTCATGTATCTTCGGTCTTCAACTTCCAATAGCTTAACCGACTCACGAACACATAGCTTTTGTGCTTGACAAATAGGTGTACAAATAAGTGTACTAAAAGAAGGATGTGATGTAAATGATGATTTGGAATGGTCAAATAAAGGGGTATTTATAGGTGCTATAGGTGGCATTTTTATCATTTTCTGGAAGTTCAAGCGCAAAAGGAGGCTTCTAGGCTTGTAATTGGCCAAGGGCATGGGTCTGCCATGTGGTGCAACATGACTGGTTGGATTTGATGACAAATGGTGTAGTTTCAGGTAAAACTAGGGGCAAAGGGATCTTTTTACTCTGAGCGTCCTTCTCAAGGGGAAGGGGTACGCACTACACCCCCTTATCTGACCTGCGATAAAAAATTACAAAGATTCAAGTGGCAGATGGTGTATGATGCATTGCCTGGCACAAGGGGAGGGGTGCGCACTACACCCCCTCATTGAAATCCATAAGAAAAAAATCACGAAAATCCATGTGGCAGACATCACATCATTGTGTCACCTACCACGCGGATGGGTCCCATTTTCTGCAGGAAGCCTCTTGAGGTGGTAATTCCCCCTTGGTTCACTCAGATTTGCTTTATTTTGATCCTAAATGCTAATGAGCTTAGGCTCAGGCTTGCATTAGGTTTGGATTCGGGCTTGAAGTTGAGCTGATTAGTTTGACTGAGTTGACTAAGTTGACTAGGTCAACTAGTTTTAATTGGGTTTGATTGGGATGATTGGGATGAGTGTGCTCTGATTAATTGGTCGACCTTAGGTGGAGTGTCTACAAGCTCTTATAAGATTAGCATTATATCGGGAATAAGAATAATTGATTAATATGTTAGGCCAAACTCTTTTTTGTAAATCATTTTAATTAATCAGTGATTTAAATAAAAAATAATCCCATGCAATTTTTTTAAAAATAAAAAATAAAAAAAATCAGTGATTTAAATTTGTTTTTGAATGATCAATCATAATCCTCATAATCATGTGATATTGTGGGTTCTATGAGAGTAGGCTTAAAGCAATACGTAAAAGGACATGTGTATAATAACATGCAATAAAGTGATAAAGTATTTTCATTATATCTACATGAAAAAATGTTCAAATTTTTATGGATTTGACAAAGTCATTATATATAGGTAAGTATAATGTGGGTGTTGATTATAGTTGAAGTTAAGCGGATTACCTGCAAATGTCCATGGTATGGCAAGAAAAATTGGGTAGCATATACTACACCCATATAAATATGATAGAAATTTTTAA
This sequence comes from Magnolia sinica, assembly GCF_029962835.1. Lineage (NCBI taxonomy): Eukaryota > Viridiplantae > Streptophyta > Magnoliopsida > Magnoliales > Magnoliaceae > Magnolia > Magnolia sinica. Next base: position 122,426,079 of record NC_080574.1, on the reverse strand, counting down.
TTTTTTTTCAATTTCTTTTATTCATGTACGCTAGAAGTAGATCTAATTTTAGTTTGTTTGCTTCCACCATGCATAACTTCTTACTAAGTTAGGGCCCAGGGTCTTCCAATCTGAAAGGTTTTTGGGGCATTCATCCATCAACATTGGCGGTTACCAGATCAAAGGTCCAGATTAAGCGACCATGGACCCTAAAAGTCAAACATTTGCTAATGAGCTGCATTGGGGTGGTCTCTTTGGAGTCTTGCCCATTACATATGAATTCTACTCAAACCTAGCCTCCTTCTAATCCCACCGCCCAAACACACCCTCAGAGTCGAAGACGTCCTGTCAGGTCTCTAGCCAAAACAGCGGTGCACTTATTGGAATTGTCCACGCCCATATAGAAAGTGGGCTAGTCCTGAGAAAGGCATTAATCCATCAAGGATGACATGAACCCTAACCACCGTCCATTCGAGATTGGGTGGGACACAATTTGAAAATCTCATACCACACTACTAAAAAGGATAGAAAAAATGGAAATTCCCGTTAGAAAAGAAGTAAGAAAAAAAAAATTAATTCAAATCCATGGCATCATATGGTCCAACGATGGTACTGACCCTTTTGAGATGCTCACCAAACATACCAAAATAGATGTGGGAAATGATCACATGGTGCCTTACAGCTTACGATAGTGTTGACCTTTGTGGGGCCCATGGTAATGTGTGCATTAGATCCGCTCCGTCTAAGAGGTGCGGTATTCGATGTTGGCTTATAAGGTTCAAAACTGCCTAATTGGAAACTCAGGTGAGCCACACTACCAGAAAAAGTTGGGAGGGGACATCTAACCAATAAAACCTTACTGTTTTGTGAGGACAGCCGTGTTGTTGTGGATATGCCTTCCAATCCATTCATCAAAGACATACAGATTAAGAGATACACCAAAACTAGGCCATTCCAGAACTTAGGTGGGCCACACCAAGTGAATTTGGAAGTTTTAGGCATGATAGAGATTGTTCCCTAAAATACTACCCCCCCAGAGTGTCTGAACGGTTGATTTTTTGTTTGAGGCAGCACACCTAATGGATGGAATGAATATCAGGCACACATCACGGTGGGCCCAACAGAGTTGGACACTACACACTTCAAATGGTCAGACAAGCCAGTGACTCAATTAATATAGCAGCATCCGACCGTCAATTGGCGGCCCCTGGGCATCTGGCTCTTGTTATTTTTTCTGACCCTACATTGCCTTCAGCACCCCATCACATTGTTCCTCTTCCCTCTTAAAAATGAACTTTGATACTCAGGCATAGCGTGATGGATGATACTCAGGAATTCAGAAACTTCTTCAAAATTGTGTATGTCATACAGTTAACAAAATTTAAACCATCCAAATTTTGGTTCCCAGTTAAGATATATTTAGAACAAAAAATTCACAGTTATTTGATTATCTTAATTGTCAAATTAGTTGACATTTATTGGACGGCTAAAAGTAACATCCAAAGAATGTTCCTGTATAAACAAGCAAGTGTCCATGAACCAGAAGTTAGCAAAAGTGCTCTCTAACTTTAGCTAGTTTGTTCTGAGCTAATGTATGCGACGTGTATAATTTCTAAGTGCCTTTATATCAAGAGTCTTATGCTGCATAATATCAAATAACTCTCAAATTTGGCCAACTACCAATCCCAACTCGAACTCGGCTCAATCCTCAAGCATAATTGGCTAGCTTGGCTTAATTCGGTCAATAGCTCCAGCTGAGTTTGGTTTAAGCTTTCCAACTTGTCTCTGCCATGGAGAATGGCTGGCCGAGCTACCATAGATAATATGAGAGGAGAGCAAGTGTTGTTGGGGTGGACAATTAGGCAGGAATGGTTCGACGGACGGGCACATGGGGCAGCGAGGGGCTCGAACAAAGGCAGGGATAGTCAGACTGACGCACAGAATAGTGACCTGCTCAAACGGATGCAGGGATGGGCTTGGAGGTCAGGGCTCACTGGTTCAAACGGTGAGAGAAGAGAAATGGGAAGGAAGAAAGGAGGCTAGGGCTCGGGGCACTCGGTTGTGTTATCGGATGTCTTAAATTTGTTTATTATTGAAAGCCCCGTATCCTAGACCGTACCGTTCCATAGACTTCCGCGGTCTTCCCGGTCGAATTCCGGCAACCTTCGACCCTTAACCGGTATTTGCGCGCGACTCCGATTCTCATACCGTCAACCCGAGTCGGCTCAACCCAGGACTTGTACCTTAGCAACCGCGTCGTCCCTGCGACTCGCGCGCCGAGGCGATACCCTAGTCGGGAGATGTGGGCCAACGTTCAGTGTGAGGAAAATGCTGCGCATTGCAAAACCCGAGAGAATCTCTACGAGATGTCACATCAATCAATCATCACATCAATCCCATCATGTCAAGTACACATCACCTTTCACCATTTCCCAAGCAAGCTCCAAAAGTCAAAAAGTTCTTACAAAACTCATACTTTTCTTACAACTTTTGCCTCTTACACCCATCACCACCACATCCATCACTCCATCACCCATCACTCCCTCCCTCTCTCTCTCTCTCTCTCCCCCTTTACAAGTCTCTTCCTCATTTTCAAAAATCTCCCTAAGCAAAAAAATTCCATACGTATGAGCTCTCCAACTCTTCCAAGCTACAAGTGTGGCCCACCTTTCCATCCCTAGATCTCTCATCCTAGCCATCCATTTCTCATCTTCCTCCATCAAAGAGAAGCACAAGGAGCTAAGGAAGCCAAGGGAGCAAGAAGATCAAGCAATGGGTGCTTTGATAGGGTAGTTTTTGATATTTTTAAGATGGGCCAAGTGAGGCCAACCAATCAATGGTTTGAATCTCACTTTGGACCCTAAGATGTGACCGATGGCCCACTTGGATCATCATGATTATTTCATGATGGGGCCATTCTCCATAGACCCCATCATGATGTTTATTTTCCATGCATACTTAGGGTCATCTAGACCATCTATTTTAGTGGAGAAGGGATCTCCACCGTTGGATTTTGGATTTAAGGGGCCTATGTGTAATGAGACCCACTTGATGTATGATTTAATGCAAGGGAGGGCCCATAGTGTCGGGGTCCCTCCATCACGCGTGTCCCACTCTCTATCTCTCTCTCTCCCTCTGATTTCATTTTTTTGTGTGTGATGATAATGATGGTTTTATGGCCCACTTGGATGGATCTCACCTTAGAAACATGCATCCTATTCAAGCCATTTACAAGCGGACAATGTCTTATATAATGTCCTTAATCAAAAGGTCGTTGCAGGGTATATACGAAACTGAATGGTTTGTACATGAAGAAATCCTTGGTTAGTTATATGTATATTAAGAAGCAATTATATAATCTTAAGATAACAAATGGATTTGACATTAATGAACACATGAGCACTTTCAGCGAATCGTTATATAAAATGATGAATGCGGAGGTTAAGATCGAAAAGAAAGATCAATAATTAATTCTTTTAAATTAGCTTCCACCATCTTTTGAAAATTTGGTAGACACATTAATCCACAGTAGGGATACCATTGATGGAGAGACTTCCATCTTAACTCTTCATGAGAAACAATTGAGAAAGAAGGATAGTGGTGGATGTACTTCTACAGATGGGTTGGTTGTAAGGGAAAGGAATACTGAAAGGAAAAATGGTAATTCTCAATCGTAATCCAAATCAAAAGAGAATGACAAGATGAAGTGCTAGAATTGTGGGATGACATGACATAAGAAGAAGGACCACAAGAACCCTAAAGCTCAAAAGGGAGAAAAATCAGATAATGTGCCAAAAGAGGCCAACACAACGCAATCATGCGAGGATATGCATGGTGTTAATGTCATGACTACATCCAAATCTAGTTACCTTAGTAACGAATGGATTTTGAATTCGGGGACCTCATACTACATGACTTCTCGCAGGGATTACTTCACAACATACAACGAGTCCAACAGTGGACAAGTTTTTATGGGCAATGACATTTCTTGTAAAGTTGTTGTAATCAGTTTCGGGTTGGATGGTGTACAAACATTATGGTGGGCCCTACATGGAGCCCACAGTGATCTATGTGTTCATTGCCAGCGTCCAGGCGGACGGTAGAGCCCGTTGTGATGTTTGTGTTATTGCCACATGGGCGTGTTGTGTGCATGTGCGTGTGTGTGGGTGTGTGTGTGTGTGTATATTTATATATATATAATATTGTATTATATATAATATTATATGTAGTATATATAAATTATATATTATATTATATATGATATACTGGTGGTGGGAGGCCCATCTCGTTTACTTGTGGCCCATGGTTGAGGCCCACTTTGATATGTATGTAAGGCCCATGGGTCGAGGCCCATTGATGTATTAGGGGCCCATGGGTTATGGCCCATTAAAAATGTTTTGGGGCCTATGGGTTAAGGCCCATTTGATGTACATTTGGGGCCCCATTGGGGTGGCCCATTTGTTACACATAAGCCCCATAAGATTAGGCCCATTTGATGCATTCTAAGGCCCACGGGTTATGGCCCATTGCAATGCACATAAGGCCCATTGGTGCGGCTCAATGATGTGGCCCACTTGATGAATATAAGGCCCATATGATATGGCTCATTTGATGTATTTAAAGCCCAATGGGATGTACCGAAGGTCCATTGCAATGTACAATCCCAACATGGGTTATGTAATGATGTTTACGTCGGGCTATACCTTGGGAATAATGGCGGTTTGACGTCCTCATTGCGAGTATAGTGTTGGTTAAATGTCCGCATTATGACTTTCCCTAGGGCCCATACGTGTTATGTGTAGGCCGTCTAGGCCCATCTTCGTTATGAACATCATCCATCCCATATAACATGTTTAGTTCCATGATTCACGATCATACGCATCATATGTATGTTAGATATGAGAAATGACTGATCATAGCATATGCCTTCGGACAGAATGTTTATGGGCTCCCGGATAGGCGGTGCTGTCTTACATGAGCACACGATACGCGCAGGATTTCTGCATGACTGGATAGTGTGATTCATGTATTCGCATTGTGTGACATGGTTACCGTACGCCCTAGCGACATCAGGGTCGTAGCCTCCACAGGCGTATCGTGGTTGGCAGGAATGAATACCGAAAATCTTGTTTACATGGGGTGCTATAGATATCCCTACGTGAAAGTCCCTAAATCCTTATGGTACCAAGAGGTTGCTCCAACGTCTAGACCGAGTGGGTGCATGAGTGCCGAGTGCCGATTACCAGACGGTTGCGCTTTCTACTGTGTCGTGGTCGGTTGGAAGGGGGTGCAGCCTTACTCGCCCGAGAGGAGGGGGCAAAGTTAGGCTGAGTCTGACCAGCTCGAGGAATGGGTCCGCTATTGACGAGCCGAGACCGATATTGGCAGGCGGATAGTGAGGTCTTTTCCACTCACCTTATTGCACGCGATGGGGCAGCAATCTGGACCCCAGTAATATTCCAGAGTTGAGCTGTATTGATATGTGGACTTAGTTGAGGATTTGCATGCTTGAGTTGCATTTCGCACCGCATGGCCTTAGTATGGCCGACATCATCCATGCCTCGCATGGAGCTTTTGGTCTATCATCATTGTATTTCCCTTATGCTCATTGTACTAACCGCATTACCACCTTGAGCATACACTTTCACCACCCTCTAAGCTTTCTATAAGCTTATGCACGACCGTTGCATGCAGGTGACGTTGGATCGCAGCAGCGCTGAGGCTTGGGCGCGTGGCAGATCATTTTTGAGTTTTTGTTCATCTTCATTGTATTTCCCTTTATACTCATTGTACTTGTAAAGTTTTTTATCATAGTGGAAATGTGATGGAGTTTTTAGTTGTTGTTGTGGGTTATGCCTTTGGTTATGCTTATTACGAATCAAACTGATGTTGAAAATCCTCCTCATAGCATCCTAGATTAAGGGAAAAAACAAAGATAAGATTGATCCAAAACTTTTATGGCCCCAAAAAGTTTTTAATGGTCTACGTTCAATCAACATTGTTTCCTGTAATGTGGTTCACTTGAGATTAGGATATACCTCATTTTTTAGCTCATATCATAAAATTATCTATATATATATATATGTGTGTGTGTGTGTGTGTGTGTGTGTGTGTGTGTGTGTGTGTATATATATGTAAGATAGTTTTGGGTCCAAATTGATCTGATCAAAGATGGCTTTGATCCCATCGATGGGTCTTTAATGACACTCGATGTGATCGAAGCTCTCATCGACCGACTTGCATAGTTTTGTGTAGTTGTGTGTTTTGTTTCTTAATCCAGTTTTAATCTTATTTAAAGGGTTTGTAATTCGGAATTAGGGTATTGGAAGCGTGCTTAGGGTTTTTGGTGAGCAAAGGGAGATCGAAGCTAGGGTTTTTTGTATCATTTTCGGAGTGTATTCTCGAATTAGTAAGCTCTTCTATCTCTTGTAAGATTGATTATGATAGTGGATTCACTGTTTTTTTTTCCTGCGAGGGTTTTTCCATGTAACATCTTGTTTTTTTCTATGTGCTTGGTTTATTTAATCTCTTATTGTTTGATTCTAACCTGAGGTTGATTTTATGCGTCTCCCCAACAAGTGGTATCAGAGATAACATTTAAGTTTTAAGTTCTTGAATATGAAAACATGTCTTATAAGGGATATATTATTAAATACGAAACATGGAAGTTTACTGGGAGAAATAATTTTGAACCATAGAAGATTAAGATGAGAGGCCTTCTATTTCAGCAAGGATTGCAACATGCTTTCCTTGGCAAGGCAAAGCGTCCTAGATCTATGACTAAAGAAGAGCGGGATGAACTAAATGAGAGGATTATAACCTTGATATAATTGTGTTTAGCGGACAATGTCTTATATAATGTCCTTAATCAAAAGGTCGTTGCAGGGTATATACGAAACTGAATGGTTTGTACATGAAGAAATCCTTGGTTAGTTATATGTATATTAAGAAGCAATTATATAATCTTAAGATAACAAATGGATTTGACATTAATGAACACATGAGCACTTTCAGCGAATCGTTATATAAAATGATGAATGCGGAGGTTAAGATCGAAAAGAAAGATCAATAATTAATTCTTTTAAATTAGCTTCCACCATCTTTTGAAAATTTGGTAGACACATTAATCCACAGTAGGGATACCATTGATGGAGAGACTTCCATCTTAACTCTTCATGAGAAACAATTGAGAAAGAAGGATAGTGGTGGATGTACTTCTACAGATGGGTTGGTTGTAAGGGAAAGGAATACTGAAAGGAAAAATGGTAATTCTCAATCGTAATCCAAATCAAAAGAGAATGACAAGATGAAGTGCTAGAATTGTGGGATGACATGACATAAGAAGAAGGACCACAAGAACCCTAAAGCTCAAAAGGGAGAAAAATCAGATAATGTGCCAAAAGAGGCCAACACAACGCAATCATGCGAGGATATGCATGGTGTTAATGTCATGACTACATCCAAATCTAGTTACCTTAGTAACGAATGGATTTTGAATTCGGGGACCTCATACTACATGACTTCTCGCAGGGATTACTTCACAACATACAACGAGTCCAACAGTGGACAAGTTTTTATGGGCAATGACATTTCTTGTAAAGTTGTTGTAATCAGTTTAGTTCGCATCATAATGTTCAGTGGGGTGGAGCGTATTTTGACAGATGTTCGACACGTTACAGGCCTCAGGAAGAATTTGATATCTTTAGGGGCTCTTGAGGTACTTAGTTGTAAGTTCACTGGTTATGATAGGGTCCTTAAAGTTTGGAAATGGGCACTTATTGTGAAGAAAGTGCAATAAACTAATAATTTATACAAGTTGATTGGAAACATTGAAATGGGTGGAGCTTCTACATCGGCACGATTATGACATGTGCGTCTAGGTCATATGAGCGACCATGGCATGAAAGTACTTTCTGATTATTACTTGATACATGTTTGTAAAAGTACTGAACTTAGTATATGTAAGCATTGTGTATATGGTAAACAGTAAATGCTAACTTTTAAAATTGAAAAATATGTTTATAAATGTATGCTTGAGTATGTGCATTCACATGTATGGGACCCGTCGCCTATTGTTTCTATCGGGGTCATCGTATTTTGTCTCATTCATCAATGATTACTCTAGGAAAGTGTGAGTTTATTTCCTTAAAAATAAATCCAATATTTTCACAACATTTAAAATGTGGAAGGCGATGGTTGAAAGTCAATCAGGACAAAAATTGAAGATATTAAGAACTGATAACAGATGTGAATTCACTTCAAAGGAATTCAATCAGTTTTGAAAAAGATGAGGGGATTGTGAGGCGTACTCCTGAGCAGAATGAGTGGGAGAACGGATGAATCAGACTCTTAGAGAGAGCCCAAAGTATATTGAGTAATGCTGGATTGGGAAAGGAGTTATGGACTGAGGCTGTTAACACGGCTTGTTACCTGGTAAATTGGTCTCCATCTATGTCGATAGACTACAAGACTCCTGAAGAAGTATGGAGTGATCATGAGGCAAACTACTCATAGTTGCGTGTATTTGGTTGTGATGCTTACTCTACCATCAGTTGAGAGAGATAAGCTAGACCAAAGAGGTAAGAATTGTATTTTTGTGGGATATAGTCATGGTGTGAAAGGGTATAGGTTTTACGATCGAGTCACGAAAGATCATAATTAGCTTAGATGTCAAGTTTGATGAAGATCCTTTGTCTTGTAAGGACGAAAGTAATGAACCGGAGTAATTAATGGTCATTGATGCCGAGATTAAAAAAAAAGATACACATGTATAGCTTGAGCCGCAGGCAAAGGTATATGAGTAATGGAGCAACCACCTCTCAGAAGAAATCAATCAAGAGACCGCAGATTGCCAGTCAGATACATGGATGACTCAAATGTTGTATTCGCCCTTATTACGGATGATGGGGATTTGTCTACCTTTTAGGAAATATTAGATGGTTCTGATGTTGAGAAGTGAATAACGGTCATACATGACAAGATGAATTCCCTCCATAAAAACGAGACATGGGGGCTGGTGGAACTTCCAGTGGGGCGTAAAGTGATCGGCTATAAGTGAATTTACAAAAAGAAGTAGGATAGATACAAGGCAAGCTTGGTTGTGAAATGGTATACACAAAGGGAGGGTGTTGACTTCAACAATATTTTCACACATGTAGTCAAGCAGGTGTTTATCAGATTTGTATTAACGCTGATTGCCCAAAACAACCTGGAATTGAAACAGATGGATGTGAAGTTTACTTTCTTACATAGAGAGTTGAAGGAGCAGATTTATATGAAGCAACCAAAATGGTTTGAAGTGAAAGGGAATGATAATAAAGCTTGTAGGTTACGTAGGTCGTTATACGGCCTGAAACAGTTGCATAGGCAGTGGTACAAAAAGTTTGATACTTACATAATGGGTCAAGATTTATCAAAAGTGAATATAATCATTGTGTCTATAACAATATAGTAAATGATAGACAATTCATCGTACTAATATTATACGTAAATGACATGTTTATTATCAACTATAGCATGTTTGAAATTGATACGTTGAAGACTTAATTATCCTTAATTATCAGCAACATTTGAAATGAAAGATCTAGGGGTTGTAAATAAGATTTTTGGTGTAGATATTCACAAAGATAGACATAAGAGCAGGTTACGATTATCACAGGCATAATACCCTGAGAATGTATTTGTTAAGTTCAGTATGGACAAGACAAAACCGGTTAGCACACCCCATTTTGGTCACTTTAGACTTTCTTTTGAATAATATCCAACATTAAGGGTCTCAACCTCTTAAAAATGATAATTTGGACATGAGCATGACATTGCTTCAAGTTTATAACTGTACTCGTTATGGCATTCAAGAAAAGAATATAGATATTCATATAAATGCATGACCTTTAAAAGACATGAAAACATTCATGTCAAATTCTTAAAAACTTTGAATAACTCAACCTAAAAACCTTCCTGAAAAGTAAAAACATGATGTTATCAAGTTGTAATATTTACCTTTTTGTTGATTGATTAACGAAGGAATAATGAGAGTCATTTTCTAATGTTGTGAAAGGTTGGGCCATGCACTTGAGGGATGTGGTGGATCTAAATACGAATCTACAAACGAGTGACAAAAAAAGGTGATTTAATATTTATGCTCGCATGCGATCACACTAGTCAGCTGTTTTATTTGCATGACATGAAGGTCATTGCATGAGAGAGTACACTACAAGTATTTACAACTTCATCCATTGAAAATAAAGATTAATACCCATTACAAAGCCATGTAAACACTTTATAGGCTAGACAAACACACACAAACCATTTACATGCGATTCGGTTCAGCTTTTAAGTGGTAATATGTTTATAGGTAAATAGATTGTGTGTTTGTTTAGCCTATAAAGTGTTTACAATGAATAAAGTTGGTATTCATACCATAGAGCTTGGGCGGTGAACCTTCCAAAGTCTGCAAATCACACATTAGAAAAACTTGACTTTATTTTATTTTATTTTATTTATTGTCCCGAGAGAGCATTAAAGCATGCACATACTAAATGGATTGGATGTGTGATCCACCCATCACAGTGGGCCCCAAATGCAATCTAAAAGGTTTAATGGTGGACGTCCCATCCTTCCCTCATGTGGTCCATTTGATAATGGCTGAGCCTTTTTTTAGGGCCACAAGAGAGCATCAAAGAAAGAACATGATGGATAGATTGGATGTACCATACATATTATGGTGGCCCCCACATATCATGAGTGTATATTAACTATTGTGTTCTAACATGTATAATGCCATTTTAGTTGTAAAGACTTTACCTATAATCTGAAACATGGCTTTTTACCAGGATTACAGCTAAAATTTGTTTACAGCTTCCAAACAGTCCCTGTAAAACCTTTAGAGGCAAATACATGCATCCAAACAGTCCCTGTAATCCCTTTACAACTTAAAGACTTTCAGGCATCCAAGCAACTCCTAAGAGCCAGTGATCATCTTCATCTTCCCTCACGATTTCCATAGCCGGTAACAATGGCAGAATTGGGTAAGCTATGTGCTCTTCCCATGCTCGATGCATGACTATCTTGGAACATTAAGGTTTGCATTCATAGGATAAAAGCTAAATCTGCATCATTCATCCATTGGGCCTCACTTAGATTAGCCATACAGGTCAAAAACTATTAAAACAGGATGATTGAAACCATCCAATCTGAAGACTTTCCCTTTTAATGTGCTTTTTAATTTTTATTTTCTTTTTTACATTTTGGATGGGGAGAATCCAAAACATGGAAATGGAAAAACCTCATCGAATCTTCAAGAAATGGAGAAATGCAGAATGTGATGTTTACCCCGTTGTTCGGTTTGGATTTGATATTTTTCATAAAAATGTTAAAAGGTCAGTAACAAACAACTATACCCGTCTCTCATAACTGTAGAAATCTAGATTTAATAGTATTTGAAAAAATATTTTACTCTTTTTTCTAGGAAAATTGTGGAAATGGAAGTCGATTTCCACACGAAATTGTGTATTTGCAAATAGGATAAAGTGTCACATGTGGAAATCAATGTCATTTCAACATTTTTCTTATTCAAATAACCCCAACTTTCCTTTGACTATCTGTTGTATCAAACCTATTCTCAAGCTATGGCCAATCCAATCTGTGGCACTGGATGAATGGTCTAGATCATATGCCAATGTCATGGCTGTGAACCCAACTAAGGGGTTATGAGGAAATTAACAGTATCACATCCCAAAACTCATCTCATATCTACTTGAGGAAGACACCATCTAACACAAATGCAAGTGTAATCCGATGCAAAAAAAATAAAAATAAAATCACAATGGGTGAATCTATTCACCATCGATCGAGATTGGGCCGCGGTTATCTTGATCAGACAGTGATAAAAGCTTCACCTATAATGAATTTTTACTAGAGGTGTACAATGTCAGATAATTTCCAGATCCCAAACCAGCAATAAAATGATGTTTTGGAAAGAAACATATTTTAGATCAAATCAGCTATAAACAAGATTTACTGAAACAAAACCCAAATGTGAAATTACATCAGCACTGACTTACCATGATCAGGGCCGACTTCCCATCATCACTGACCTTGATTAGGAACTGATAAAAGCTACACAGATGATGAATTTTCACCATGGATGTCCCACACTAGATCATTATCTCCCAAGCCCAATCAGGGCCTACTTCCCATGACCACTGTTCTTGATCACATACTGATAAAAGCTCCACCTAGAATCATTTTTTGCTATGGTTGTTTCATGCCAGATCATCAATAGAATGACGTTACAAACACAATCAAACCAAAACAAGTAAAATCAAACTGGAAATAAACAAGATTTACTTGAATAAAACTCAAATGTGAAATCAAATAACCAATCCTCACATAGAAAACACTACAAAACTCTGTAGATTACCACAAAACAAGGCAAGATAGCCTTGGGATTGAACACAAACAACTCATCTAAATTAGAGCAAGTGCCTGTGGGGCCCACAACTGAATCGAACTCTTCAGCCACATCATGAATCTTCTTCACCCTACCGGCGATCACCCGACATACCAACGTGGCCCGGTTTTCCTCCAATGGAATTCGAGCACTGTCATGTGCTCTTCCACTAGTAGCTGTAGTCCAAATCCCAACTGTCCCATTGGTTTTGAATCCATTTCTGATTATGCTGCAAACCTTACACCTTGGAATTGAGTTGCAGATGTTGGTCGATCCACTCAAGCCAATGGAACAGACAAAGGTTGTGCAATGGAACCGCAGAAGCTCGTTTCCGTCAGCTATGCATCTCGGGTGCTTGTTAGCTGTTGCTTTTATGGAATTTCTGTAATCTTCAAATCTGTTTATGGTTTTCTGAGTGTTGTGGACTTTGAGGATTCTGTCTATCTTGCAGAAAGGAGGTTGTTTCTTCAACCAACTTGATTGGAATATGATTTGTACTACATTTCGGCGACTGTCTTCAGGACCCAGTTCGGACACTGTCGATTTCATGGAAATCAAGTAATTAGATAGAAACTGATCTGGATTTTTTCACTATCTATCAATAGAATTTGTTATAAAATGCGGCAGGAAGTGTTGCAACACACACACATACACACACCCCTACACATGCACGATTATGGAACATCTGAGCCGCGAATAAGGTGGGCCCCATCGTGTAAATAACCTGGCCCAAGAGTGGTCCCCTCAGCTCATCAGGTGGGCTACATATGTGCAGAAACAATAGATGGTCTAGAAAAGGATTGCCAGCCAGATTAGTAGACGTGGCTGGCCTATGGGTGGACCAGACTGATCTTTTAGCAGGGGCATTTTCACTGTGGGACCCACCTGGTGAGCGAAAATTAGAGGACTGGACTGAATTGAGAACCGGCGAAATGGAATCAGGTTATGAACTCATCACTTTGTTGAAAAAAAGTCTCACAGCTTCACAAACCTCTGCCAATAAAGATTAGAGTTACATTTTATTTTCTAATTTGGAATTGAGTTTCAAGAACTAAAATCCTATCTGAGAAAGTCTCAATTAGTTATTTTGAGCAAACAAACTTGAATTCAGATGTTTGAGCTTATCTGACTGCAATATGTGCTATGCATACTCGTAACACATTCTCAAATAAGCATCAGGATTGAGAAAAACATAAATTCCATTCCAACTTCTTCATTTGGTTTTGGAATTTTTTCCCACTTCTCTTGAATCTTTTGATCTTGGGTTGGCAATTTCATGGAAAACCCATCACCAAAATTCAGTATCCTATGCTATGGAACTAATCAGGCATTCAATATATAAAAATCAGGACAAAAACAGAACAAAAACAGAGAAAAGGAGAATCCCGAAAATCGAAGTCTTCAGTTACCAATCTCAAACCAATAGCAATTAAATAACAACCAAATGCAAATTTAAAGTTTCTTTTTTAAAAAAAAAAAAACCCAACATATCACAGATTATCTTCTCAACTTACTAAGAAAGCCAAAGCATATAGAATGTTTATGTACATATTATACATACATATGTATGTATGTATGCTTGTAGATAGAGGGATTGAATTGAGTGTACCTGCATGTCTAACTGCCTGATGAAGCTCCAAACACTCACTGTTTGTAAAAACCTCCCCACAGTCAAGACAAGTGTGTAGTGTGGCCCTCAGAGAGGAAACATCTCTTGAAACTGCACTGCTTGGTTCTACCACCATGTGGCATTCATAACAACCTGAAATCCTCCTCGAATTCATTCCTCTTGAAGAAGATCCAACCCCATTAATCTCATTGAGAGGAGCTTTCAAGCTTCTACTCAAAGAATTACAGCCACCCATTGAACCTGCTGGTTCCTGCGTGTGCATGGCTCTTGTTTGTTCCCTCAGACTACGGAAAGACCCAGAACAGCCTATCCTTTTGCACTTCTTCCTGTTTTCTTGCATGCAATCTTCTGCTGCTGCTGCTGTTGTGTGGTGGTCTTTGCATGTGAAGAAGCTTCTGACAGCAGCCCAAGAGGGTGGTTTCTGGGAGAGGTGGTTTTGGTCTTGGTGGTTTTGCTTGGTGGTTTTTCTTGGATTCCTGGTTTCTGCCATTGGAGGAGAGATTGGAAGGTGGTCTTTCCTTGGGGTTGGTGGGTGCTTTTCTGTCAGATGGAGGTCTGAAATGTCAAAAAAGGAGATGTTGGGTCTTTCTCTTTTTATAAGGTGGTATGCATTATTATTATTTTTTTGGATTTTTTTGTGATAATTACACTGATTTTGCAGCTAATCACTGTGAGATCTCATTGTATTTAACATGCATGAGAGGGTGATAGGGTCTAGAGCAAATGCACTTGGTGGGGCCCATGATTTGGTGATCATGACCGTTGATCTGAGGGCCTGAACTGGGGATGAGTGATGCATCCAAAAATTTCACAGATCATCCTAATCCATCGATTGGTGGCCTACAAATAGACTGTGAATAGATGATTAGGACCTTATGATCTGAGAATACTTTTTGTTGGGTGTTAGATCCTCAAATGGTCCATCATTTCAACGGTCTAGATCACTAAACCATGGCCCCATATATTGTGGTTATGTTATATTCTAGCAGAGTAGGATGGATAATAACTATGCTCGTGTACTTGATCCGGATCGTCCAAATTTTGGGCCTCGTTGAGGATGGACATAGATCTAAACCACACTAATTAGATGGTCCCATACTTGTGCACATACCTACGCATGTATTCCATCGTTCAGGACCGTTCATATTATTGGCGTCACTGAAGATTTGAACGGTCAGTATTGTTGATACCTAAGCATAGAAGGAACGCGATTCAAGATTTGGACGGTCCTGATTGAGCACACGTTTGCTACATGTGTCGTGAACGTTTGCGTTAGTACGATTCACCGTACTATTTAATTATAAAATTCCTCATGCTCGAATCCTAACCTTTAAATCACATGTATTACGAGATTTTATTTTAATTTTTTTTTGAAAGGTAAACAGGAGCAAAAGACAGATAGATGCCTTTGAGGTAAATCCCTGCATGATATCAACGGGCCGGGCTGGCCCATCAACCTTTTGGGTTGGGTTTGACTGGAATATCATGGCCGTTTATTAATTAAGCTTGGCTTGGACTATGTCTAAGAGACCGACAGACCGGCCTGTTTATTAAAATAATCCCACTTTTTATCAGATGCTGTTGCATGCAAGAGGGAACGAGGGCATCTTAATCTTTTCTTTTCCAACGGTAACTAATTAGATTAAAGGTGTGGGTTACTGTGGAAATATTAGATGGGAGCGTAATTTTAATAATTTAATAAGGGTATTTTGGTCATTTTAACTTTTTTTAAAAGCTCATGAATGCGTTGTATATCCATGACGGCCGTACGTTTATCCACTTCATTTTTGGACGTGATCCCCAAAAATAAGTATATCGAAACAGTGGTGAATGACCATTAAAAGCTTTTTGTGGGAGACAGAAGCTTTGGATCAAGCCGATCTTTTTTTTGTTTATCCATCCAGGTCTGGTTGACCTTATCAACGGCTTGGATGGAAAATTAACATTAAAGTGCGTCCTGGAAAGTTTCTAATGGTGGGCATTCAATCACCACTGTTTCCTGTGATGTGGTCCACCTGAGATTTGAACCTGCTTAATTTTTTGGACCCTCCGAAAATCATCAAGGTGGGCCCACCGTAAGGGTACGGATAACACCTCATCCACTCCCACTTCTCTCTTTCGATGATATTTTGTATATATATTTTTTAAATAGAGACCGAAATGCCCTCCTTGTTTGTCGAAGTTACGTGGGGGCCCTTAATGCATTTGTATTTTATATATGGCAACCTTCAAGGGGCTTTTCCTGAATTCATAAAATTTAGGAGTTAGGACTATAAAACGAGTATTTCTGTAATTAATAGGTTTTAATTGATTATTTGTATTGAATCTCTTACATTTGAATATTGAAATTCTATATATTAATGTTATGAGTATGATGCGCCATGGGAGCACCGACGTAGGTGAACCCTTTATCTCGGGGAGGGATTGCCTAGGGACACTGGACGGTGATACGTAGGCCCTACCATGGTGTATGTGTTTTATCCACGCCGTCCATCCATTTTTACAGACCATTTTAGTTGATGCTCCAAAAATGAGGCAGATCAAAATCTTATTTGGACCACACGACAGGAAAGAGTGGCAATTGAACGCTCACCATTAAGAACTTCTTGGGTGCACAAAAGTTTTGAACGAAGCTGATATTTTAGTTTTCCCTTCATCCAGTTCCGTGTGACCTAATCAACAGGTTGGATGGAAAATAACGTTACAATGTGCCCTAGAAAGTTTTTAACGGCAGGCATTCCATCGCCACTGTTTTCTTGCGGTGTGGTCCAATTGAGACTTGGATCTGTCTCATTTTTTGGATCATGCCTTAAAATTATCTGGAAAAATAGATGGACGGCTTGGATAAAAAATACATATTATGGTGGGGCCCACAGAGTACCGTCCGGTAGCCACCTTGCTATTGGCAGCTTGAGTAGGCAATCCGCGTACCTTTATCTCCCGCCATCAAAATGCGTTCCGAGGGAAACCTCTCACGTGACTAACGCCTGTGTGGGAAGCGGATTGCGTGGTGTGCCGCACACCACCGGTGGTGTGTTGACATCACCAAGTTCCGTGGGACCTATTATGATGTATGCGTTGTATCCACACCGTCCATCCATTTTGCGAGATTATTTAGGGCATGGCCCAAAAATGAGGCAGATCCAAAGCACTAATGGACCACACCATAGAAGCAGTGAGGTTTGAACACCTATCATTGAAAATTTCATGGACTTGTTGGCAGGCTAATTCAATAAACTTTCAATTTCACTACCCAATTTTATCTTCTGGCCGTTCGGGAGAATGTGGCCATTTTCTCTACCATCTTACAATTGCTGTCACAACTTGTAACTTCCACCCCAATCATTATAAAAGGAGGACAATAATCAATTAGGATCGTTTGGATGCTACTAAATGATTTAAGTTATAAATGATTCATTTACAATTATTTCTATTTGGCTTTAAGCTGTAAATGATTTACAGATAAATAATTTGGCATTTGGATAACCTGTAAATTGTTTTAAGTCCGGTAAAAGGAGAGCTAATTTTTTCATTTACAGCTGTTGGACAGAAAATAAAGAGCCTGTACATGAAATTCGGAAAATTTTGCACATAAATGAGATAGGGGTAAACGATGTAAATCATTTATAGCCTATAAATCCATTTAAGCTGTAAATGGAAAGCCTATAACTGAAATCCGGACTTCTTCCCTGTAAATAAAATGAGGGAACATGTAAATCTTTTACAGGCCAAAAAGGTCATACAAACATAGAGTTTACAACTTGGCCCATTTACAGACATTCAAACAACCCCTTACAACCCCTTAGGGAGGGAAAGATATAAATAGAGAGAGGCAGTGAGTTCAAAAGAATCCCCAAATTACTCTTGAGCTTACAACCATGTCCATCAAGGAGGACTCTCTCTTTCTTGAGGATTCTCTCTTTCTTATTGCACTTTGTTAAAGTCCCTTGATATACATTGATTCCTCTATCAGCTACTAGCTTTTAGAGAAAGTGGTTATTTGATGTAATATCATATAAGGTCATGTATTCAAATCCTGGGAATAGCAAATCCTCAGCATTGAGAGCTAATAGTAAATCCCCGGGGCAGAGAATTTGTTTGGTTTTGTTTTTTTTTTTTGTTTTTTGTTTTTTTGTTTTTTAATCTTCTAACTGTTTAATTGCTGACTATCAATTGAAGGGCTAGTATTATATCAATCTTGGAGATTTTTATTGAGCAATCCAGAGTGGGACCTGAAACTTGGCCCCTCCTGTAGAAACTTGGAACCTGAGTGGTTTTGCCCACATTTAAGTTCACAGCAAAGAAACTAGCCTTTTGATTCTATAATTTTGAGACAAGCATGATAAGAAGCGCTAACAGGATCGTTCAAGTTGGCCCATGGTTCAATGATGCAAACAAAACCATTGGCATGATGGGCGATCCTCAGGATGGCCCATGCACAAACCAAAAAAAAATAAAATCCCCAACACTGAAAGATCCTATCCATGGGACATTTTGGCCATCCCTTAATTCTCAATTTTCTCCTTCAACTGTCTATTTCATGGCCACCATCTGCATTAGGACCTCTCCAGTCTTGGAGATCTTTGCCACACAGGCCATCCAAAGTATGGCCCATAACAAATAAAATAAAATAAAATACCATTCTCCAATAATCATAATAATAATAATAATAATAATGATAGATAAATCTTTTCCTCATTACAAGCCCCACACCCCAGGCCGTGTTTGACCTGCTGGTCAAGCAAATCCATCGCCAACCCTACTATGAATTGGAGATGACAAAGTAGAACCTGAAGAACCGGAATATGGTGGAGCCATCTCTCTCAGTTACATGTGGCTGCGTTAACCATCAATCTGAACCGTCCAACTAATAGGCCTCATTTATGGATGGACAATGTTTTGGAAACCATATTGTTTTTCTTTCGCACCATCGATCGGAGGGCCCTTGTTTAGATGGCTTGAACCAATTTCCATCCAATCCTGAGGGAAAGGTAACCCTGTCTCGTGTAATGTAGCCATATGGCTCTACCATATTCCGGTTCTTCTGGCTCTATGGTATCATCACCCCTTAAGAATCGTCTACGAGGGAAGAACTTCCAGGTGGTTCATGAGTCCATTTCCAAAGACATGGGTTGCACCATTTTCTAAAACTTTCAAGGGTCCAAATGCAAAAGTATTAGAAAAAGACAATAAAACTGAACCGAAAACAGATTCTGTTAAGTAATACAGTGCTCATGACTCGTTAGTTTGGTGTTGAACCTCTATGCATGTCCCCGTGTGGCCCATTGGGCGAAGTAAGCATCTCCATCACCGATCTCAGTGTTCCTGATAGCTCCTCAGGCACCTCTTCTCCGAAATTCAAGCTTATGTTCCCATCGATCCTTATTTCAGGTTCATGGGGCCCATCTGGGTTGTTATTCTGTGGTCTGTCACGAGTGTGCTGGCCCGGGTGTGCATTTGCTGCCATGTTCATGATCATGTTCGCAAAATCAGAAGGTAACCCAGCATTGAATGGCATGGATGAGAAAGGCGGTGGTCCACGGTTCCTTGAAGAACCTTGAGATTGGTTATTTGGTTCTTGTGTGTGACTGGGCCCCGCATTCTGCGTGAATGAGATAAAGTCAGGCATTGAAAACAAACAAACAACTGAAGAAATGGTGGAAATCGCAGAAATGCTTTGTTTCAGTTTTAAGAAAATCATACATGCATGAGCATGCTGAAAATGCAGACACCTAATCTCAAGCTAATTAGATGCTATGCTACACTTACACGGGTATAAAAAAAGACATGCATATGTGGCTACCACATCTACACGTTATACTAAAGGCCCATATATGCAGCGTCCTAAAGTCCACAGTCTGTACAAGCAGCCCATGTTCAGCGATCCAGACTGCTGATCTGGTGGGGCCCACTGTGAATGAGGTACGCCTCAGAAAGCTTCCGGATTCAATGATCCTGGCCATCCCACTTTTGTGTTCTCTTCCTAAATTGTTATCATATTTTTTCCTAAACGTCTACTTTTAGGCTGGATCACATGGTTAGGATACAAAGTCTTTTGTTTTTTTTTTGTGTGTGTGTGTGTGTGGATATCGCCATCCAGTGGGGCCCATCAGATCAGTTGTCCGGAATGGACCACCAAATCACGGGGCCCACTCAAATGGAATGGGCCCAACAGGAAACTATACACATACTGATGTGTCAGACCCATATAGTTTTCACAAAATCAAATCTCCATGGAACTTATTGATGTGTAATCAATACCAGAATAACAATGGTTTTCAACGAGTTAAGAGAACCCATACACATCAAGAAAAGTGGCAAAAGCTAGTTGGGCATCATCATCATCATTGTTGTCATTGTCAACGCCATTGTTGTCCACGCCTTTCTCCCAACATTTTGGGGTTGGCTTTTAAATGATAGATTGGAGAAAGTTCTATGACCGGCTGCCTGCCAAACATCAGCCACTTTAGATTTGCAGAATCCTTGGAATTACTAAGAGAATTCTTATCTCCAAATGAAAGAAAATCTCTATAAAAAAAATGCAGATATATGCCTTCTAACCACCTTTTCTCGGAGAAAAACTAGTAGCTTCAAATGCATGATCATTTTCATGATAATCCAATAAATAAAGGACATAATCAAATGAATGAAACACAAAAGTCGAACTACTACGGAGTGGTGATTGCACTCTAATTATTAAACAGGAGTTCCCATGGGGATGTATGACTGTATGAGGGATACAAGATCCAAACCTCTCATCAATCAGGCCCCACCATAAATGGCCATGGCCCAAAAGTCTGTTGGATCAGACAGTCCTATCTCCTAATTGCATAATCAGGATAGGGCCTAAAGTTGTGGTGTCCATTTTTTTTCCTTGAAAACAGTACTTACAATAGTTTAACCAGGCTTATTTTGGGCCATGATCCACATTTGGTGGGGCTCACCTGTTGTCTGGACTCTGGTCTATTTGGGTAGAGCGCAGCAGCAGAACAAAAAATCTGAGAGCACAGCAGCAGAACAAAAAATCTGAGAGCACAGATGCGACCTTCACAAGGGCTAAAGGGGGATGACTATCTTATCGGGCTTTTGAGAACTTCCTTTTTTAAGGTTTTAATTGGGATTGAAGTGTTCCTCCACAATTTCAGGTGAAGTGGGACGATTCCTAATCATCTTTCTGTCTCTTCTTGTATTCCCCTTTTTAATTACTATATTGCCATTCAAAAAGAAAAAAGGGAAAGAAAAAAAAAAAGGGGGAAGAAAGAAAAAAGAGGTAGGTTTGCAGATGAAATTTTAGCTCTTGTACATCAGTACATGTCTTCGATGTCTCCCTAGGAGAACTCAAGCACAATATGTACAATAAGTTGTGTGCAATTAGCATTCCACCAAAGTCCAAATTCTGATTTAGTAATATGACAAGAACAGATTATCATACAAGTGCATAGTATTGGTAGAAAGAATTGAGAGGGAGATGTATATGCTGCCCCAAGGAGCGTGCTCCAGTGGTACCAGTGCTACTGTAGCATCATGGTTGTACTTTCCAACCCATCCACTAGATGCAGCAACTCTAAAAATGCCTAAAGCCCAGTACTCATCCTAATTCAAAACCAAAGTGGACCCTTGAATTCCACACCCAGGGGCACACCAGAGTTGTAAAACAGCCTGATTTTCGGCCTGACCTTTCATCTGGCATAGATGGAGGGTTTGAATGGACAGGATTCTATATATAATACACGGTAGGTCCTCCACTCTGAGCAATGGTGAGCATTCCCTCTCAACATGTTTCATGTGCTATGGCCCACCTGAGTTTTGGATTGGCCCAATGTTTGGGAGAGGGAATTTCAGAGGTGACACATCTGACACGTTGGATTCTGAGAAAACATCACTAGGCTCCACATCTAGCCAGTATGATTGCAGCACCCAACCCCTCCTTCCCCCCAAGCACAATGCCCAACAAGTTACAGAACTGCCCTTTCAAAATAATGAAGTAGCCATGCTAAAAAGAAAGAAAAAAGAAAATGGCTACCTGATCTCTTTCCTGCCATTGCAACTCTTCTCTCAACTTTTGCTCAGCCACCTAATAAACAAACTGCAGAGGTTACAAAAACTGAAAGCAGATTGCCATGTTTGTGTCCCCACTGTTGTCTTCCCCCATTACACAGACGTGCCCATATGCAGGCACACGTGCATATGACTGCATAGTGCATACACAGATGTGCACACAGGCATTCATGTGTGGCATGTAGGTGAATGCACACGGCACATGCTTAAAATCAATCGAAAGTGTAAGAAGTACTGTGATATGATAGGGCTTAATAAGAATTTAACGAACCCGAATGTTTTCCTGGATGGAAGTACTGTTTGGATCCAACTGCAAAGCTGCAAAAATGACATCAAGTGAGAAGTTTGGTTCATTCTTAGAGGACGTTTGGATTATAAGTTACTTTAGATAAGCTACTTATGCCTCATGTAGCTTATCTTGGTTTCTACTTATTTAGTAGATAAGCATGTTTGGTAAACAATGTGTGTTTTCACTATGAGGTCATGTTTCTACTTTTACAATGATGCTTACCAAACTAATTTAAGTGGAAAAAGTAACTTGATGACTTAACATAAGTTAAAAAGTAACTTATTTGATGGTATCCAAACAGGCCCTTAGCTTAAGATAAAGATAGTATAGCACTGTCTCTAATTGAAGTTGCATCCCACTTTGCAGCCTATTAAAATATGCTAGAATGAAAAGGCTTTAATGTTGATGGGCAACCAGCTGGGAATAAGGCTCAGGGTTCAAAGACTGAGCCTCTCAAACAAGGGGGACAAAAGAGTTCTCTCCTCTATAATGGAGCCAACAAAGAAAAGAGATTGGTGGCAGTTACAGCTTGGCCTCCTCAGAACAATACGCAAGGATCTGCAAAGAGATTGGTGACAACTGCACTCATTCATCATCCCTGAACATTTTAGTCAATGATCAAAAGTTCAAGGGTGAGACCATTGGTGCACTAGTAAGTTACGCAAAAAAAAAAAAAAAACCAGAAAGTACAAGTGTACAACAGAGTGGTAGTTCTTACATATCCACACTTAATGGATTGCGGGTTGCTCCAGTATGTGGTTGGGGAACAGCTACACTACTTCCACCAACATGTGGTATGTATGGGGGAGGATCATGTTGAGGTACACTCAAGGGTCGGATCATGTGGGTCGCTCTAGTACATACACTCGGCATATACAATACTGTTTATATGCAAATTGATATTTTAATTTACATATGAAATGATAAATATTATGATTATAGGTCCACCGTGCATAGTGTTACATTACATATTATGATTATAGGTCCCTCATGCAGTGTCACGTGCACATGCACACATTCACATAGACGCACCCATGCGCGTGCAATAGATTGACATTACAAAATTGAGCGACACCGGAGTACAGAACATAGTCTTAGATCAGTAAAAATAGAGATCTGGATCGCAAACAACCATAGTTCAGATTGTAGGATCTGAAACAGAAATTGTAGGGGGTTGGTCATTTAGTTAACATCAATATGTAGAGCCTTGAGTCCTATTGAGTTAGTTACAGATTTTCTTTGGTCCTGTTTCTATAGGTATTTTGGAGTGATCTTTGTAGTTATAGATAAAATGATGAAGAAGCAATTGAGATGCTTTTGCCATGCACTAATCAGAGAAGACCCTGATATGAAAAGGAACTTGATTAGAGTTGAAGGGCTTGAAAGGAGGACAATAGGAAGTCCTAAAAGGACTTGGATAGAGCTTGTGAGAAAGAGATGCGAAGCATTTTTCACTTAGGGGCCATTTAGTAAATTGAAAATAAGGTCTGGAAACTAATTTAAGTACTGAAAACTTAAGTGCTGAATTTTCGTACTTGTAAATACTGAAAAATCTGTTTGAAAAAAGTTCTGATATCTGAAATTAAGTGCTTTTTTTCACAGAAGTCTGTTTGGTAAGCACAAACCATAAATGTCTGAAAATTGACAATTTGTCATATTTGCCCTTATTGTCTTAATTTCCATCTTTTGTAGAGTACAAGACAAAACATGTTATTGCCATGCCACCAAATTTTGCACACCTATACCCAAGTCACATACATCTCTCAAAAATCTTTTGATTCATAGACCATGTACTATATTCTTCTTAATAGAATAATCATAATCCTCCGATTAGTGTCCTTGAACTGGACAACTAAACATCTCATATTTAACTGATAAAGTCTATTTCAAAGGTTAGGACCATCTAATATTTATTAATTTGTTATTATTATTATTATTATTTGCATGATCCATCAATAGTGGGCCCTATGTTGACAGTATTGTTGATCATGAAACCATTGGGTACAGGTTCAATGGGCCCACCTTACGAACAAAACCAAAAATATAAACCATACTCAGGTGGAGCATCTTATAACTCCCTTCGTGGAGAGAAAACATATACATCATGGTGGGCCCCACAGATCCCCTGATAGGATTGTCCATCTCTAGGGCA
Organism: Magnolia sinica; assembly: GCF_029962835.1. Classification (NCBI taxonomy): domain Eukaryota; kingdom Viridiplantae; phylum Streptophyta; class Magnoliopsida; order Magnoliales; family Magnoliaceae; genus Magnolia; species Magnolia sinica. The sequence goes on along the minus strand of NC_080574.1, from coordinate 122,401,520 downwards.
TGGTGGGGGCAGTACCCAATCAACGCCCATCAATCTGCATCTGCAAGGGAGCGGATACGGGGCAGCCTCACTCAAGATGGTGCAACCCTTTCTGTGAGGCCCGCCTTGATGTGTGTATTCTATATCCATGCCATCCATCCATTTTTACATGCCATTTTAGTGCATTAGCCCAAAAATGAAGAAGATCCAAATCTAATGTGGACCATACTATCGAAAACGGTGGTGATTGAACGCCTTACCATTAAAAACTTCCCAAAGCACATCGTAATGTTTCCATAATAATTATTATCCATCCAACCTGCTGATGAGGTCAAAAAAGCTGGATGAAAGGAGAAAAAACAAAACAAATATCAGCTTGATCCAAAACTTTTGTGGCCATTAACAGTCAATCGCCACTACTTCCTATGGTGAGATCCACCCAAGAATTACATGTGATTTGAAAAAACAGATGGAAAGTATGGACATAGAGTACACACATCAAAGTGGGCCGCACCATGTTTGGTGAGGCCCAGGCTGTGAGGCGGATTTCCTGCCAAAAGGCTTTTGTAGGAAGTTCGTGGGAAGCTAGGTGGGGTCCACCATGATGTTTGTGTGAAATCCACTCCGTCCATCCCCTTTTAAAGCTCATTTTAGGACATGAGAATAAAACTGAGGCCAATGAAAAACTCAAGTGGGCCACACGAGAGGGAAAACTGGGGAAAGAAATGCCTACCGTTGAAATTTTCCTAGGCCCCACCTTGATGTTTCATGCCATCCAAACCGTTTATAGGGTCATTACCACTCGGATGAATTGGAAACACAAACGACTTATCTTGATATAAAACATCTATGGCCATACAAATGTTGAACAGTGGTTGTTCAATCCTCACCATTTATTCTCATGTGGCCCACTTGAGTTTTGGATCTACCTAATTTTTTGTCGTATGTCCTAAAATGAGCCTGCAAAATGTATGGACAGGGTGGATTTCTCACAAACATTATAGTGGGACCCACCTAGCTTCCCACTGTTGGAACTTTGGTTTTGGCGTCCATCTGCAATCCTCTCCAATAGGCGTCAATAGCAACCTTCCCATGGCAAAGTTCTATCAGCCCCACCATAATGTATGTGTTATTTCCACACCATCTATCCAATTTTTCAGATCATTTCAGTTCATGAGCCAATAAATGCAAAGCTCCAGTGGACCACAGTACAGAAAACAGTGGGAATTGAATGCGTAACATTGAAAACCTCTTGGGGCCACATAAGTTTTGGATCAAGTTGATATTGTTGGTTTCCTTTCATCCAGGTATGCGTGACCTTTTGAATAGATTTGATGGTAAATAAACATCATGGTGGGCCCTAGGAAGGTTCCAATGGCGGGCGTCATTATCCCCATAGTTTTCTGTGGAGCAATCCACTTGAGCTTCGGGTCTGCCTCATTTTTTGGCTCATGCCCTAAAATGATCTAGAAAAATGGATGGATGGTGTGGATATAACACATACATCATGATGGGGGCCAATGATCTTCGCTACGTCAACGCCGCTTCAACCCTGCACAATCTGCCTTGCTTTCTAGGGAGGGGCAAAGTTGTCATTTATGTATTAAAAAAAAAAAAAAAAACTCAAAATTGCTTACCGCATTCCACATTAAGCATTGAGCTAAAGGAAGGAAGCTTTTTTTGTTAAAAAAAAAAAAAATCTATTTTTTTTTTTCAGTGAAAATTCGAACTAAGCACACTTAAGCTTTTGGATTTACCAAACGATCTAGATTAGGAAAAATCACCGAAAACAACCCATTTCAGTGGTAAGTGCTGAAAATAAGTTTTACCAAACAGGCCCTTACTGAAAATAGTGCCATGGAGAGGAATTTTTGGAGAAACAGGTAGGTGTGCAAAGCAGGTAGGTTGGGTTGGGTTGAGGCTCAACTTGAGACCAACCCAGCCTCAATAGGACCCAAACCGCAATCTGGACCAACCTAAATTCCAACTAGTGTTTTAAATTGCTTGTAATGTGCAGCAAAGCATTCAACTCCTTATAACGTGTAGCATAAGCTACATGATACTTCTATTTTTAAATTTAGGGAAAAATATGATTAAATAGTTTTAAAATGCCTAACAAGACCACCGCCATTATCATGTGGACACTACACAAGGTAACTACTAAAAAACGAAGGTGGAATGGACATGTTAAATCCATACCATACACCACAATGGGTCCCACGTGGACCACGCCATAGAAAACAATAGACAACCACCCAAACACATCCGAAGAAGCATAGGTTGCATGCATGCCATATTGCTATACACACACCACAGTAGGCCCCTAAAATCTTGGAAAAAAAAATGCACAACCCCTATCCTACAACATTGCATAGTAACATTGACATACACACACCACAACGAGGTTTGGGTGAGCAGCCATCACCGTGGGTTTGCTCCCTACAGGTGTGGGTTTGACTCCCTTCGTTGGCATCAGTGTTCGAAATATCGGTATCACACAATGTATCGCACCCTTGGGATACAGATACATATCGGTTATCGCACGGAATATATCGCTTGTATCGCACTTTTTGGGAAACATGGGGAAACATTGGGAAAATGATTGAATTTTTCAATGAAACTTCAGGTATTGTTAAAAAAGATCTTAATACACACTTTTAAATCATAACGTTAAAAAAAGGTGCACACAATAGGTTTACTTTGTGTAGGGTCCTAAGTTATGCGTTGTCTGATTGAACTATATTAAATATAATGCATAACATTTATAAATGTATTAAGACAGGTATATCCACACCGTCTATCTATTTTGCCACCTTAATTTACAGTACCATCCCAAAAATGAAGTAGATCCAATTATCTAGTGGACCATGCCATAGGAAACAATAAGAAACAATGTTGATTGAAGACCCTACCATTAAAACCTTCTTAGGGCTCACCTTAATGTTTTTGTAGTGTTTATTTACCAGTGAATCTATTGATAAGTTCACATAAGCTTGGATGAAAGTAAAAAACAAATATATGATTGATCCAGAACTTTTGTGGCCCATTAATAGTCAATCACCAGTTTTTCCTTTGGTATGGTCCACTTGATAATTGGATGTGCTTCATTTTTTGGATAATATGCTAAAATGATTTGGTATCTATACTGTTAATTCATTTTGACAAATCATTTTAGGGTATGGGCCAAAAAATGAAACAAATTCAAATCTTAGGTGGACCACACCACACGAAAAAGTGATCATTGGATGGCAACCATCCAAAAAAAAATTTGTGGGCTACATAAGTTTTGGATCAAGCTAATATTTATGTTTTCCTTTCATCCAGGTCTATTAGACCTTATGAACAAATTGGATGGCTAATAAACATCATGATGGGCCCCAGGAAAGCTTCAGCGGTGGATATCATTCCCACCACAGCTTCCTGTGGTGTGGACCACTTGAGCCTCATATTTGGCTACATTTTGGGCTCATTCCCTAGAATGAACTATCAAAATGGATGGACGGTGTAGATAAAACAAATATATCATGGTGGCCCCTACAAAGCCCTGACAGACCATCATCTTTGGGTTCCCAATCCGCACAAATGGGGATTTTCCCTGAAGCCAAGTTATCGTGAGAACTTTTTGAGAACCCATCATATGTGATGTGAGTCCAAAATCTGAACGGTCCAAGTGATGCAGCACTCCATGAAACCTTTATGGTTCAACTTTTGCTTTGATTTAAGCCTTTGGTGGGCCATTAAAAAAGAAAACATTTTTCTCCCTTAATCTGCATCTTTCTTTGCTATGGCCCACCAGAGTTTTAGATCAGGGTAAAATTTAGTCCCTTGGAGTTTCATGGGATCCTGCATCACATGAACCGTTCAGATTGGAGGCCCATGACACATGTGCAAAGATGCACATGTGCCTAGGTGCGCAGATGAGATGCCTCTTCCTGCTAAAGGCTTTTGCAAGAGTATCTACGCTGGGATACTAGGTGGGGCCCACTTTAATGTTTGTCAGAAATCCACCCCGTCCATCCATTTTGTGTAATCATTTTAGGACATGCAACCGAAAATGAGGTGGATCCAAAACTCAAGTGGGCCATATGAGAGGGAAATTGGGGAAAGAGTTCCCTACTGTTGAAACTTTCCTAGGCTCACCTTGATATTTATATGCCATCCAAACCGTTCATGAGTTCATTCCCATTGCAATGCAGTGAATACACAAAAAAATTATACTGATATGAAGCTTCTGTGGCCATAAAAATGTTTCAACGGTGGTCACTGAATCCCTAGTGTTTTCTCTCGTGCAGTCCACCTAAGTTTTAGATCCACCTCATTTTCGATCATATCCTAAAATGAGCTTGTAAAACAGATGGACATGGCAGATTTCTCACAAAAATCACGGTGGGCCCCACCTAGCATCCCATTGCACAAACTTCATGCGTGAAGGCTTCCGCGTGTAGCCGTGCTCGATAAAAAAGGACGCGGATTAGCTATGACAGGTTGAGTAGCCAGGCTCACTACTAAAGTGACGTCACCAAGTTATGTGGGTCCTATCATGATGCTTGTGTTGTATCCACACCGTCCATCCATTTGGAGAGATCAATTTAGGGCATGATCCAAAGAATTAGGCAGATCCAAAACTTTAATGGACCCCACCACAAAAAACAGTGGAGAGAGTTACACCCACCGTTGAAACCTTCCTAAGGTCCACCGTGATGTTTATTTGAGATCCAAACTGTTCATAAGTTAACGCAAACATTAAATAAGGTAAAACAAAAATATCAGCTTCATTGAAAACTTTTGTGGCCTGTATAAGTTTTTAACGGTGGGCGTCACTCTCCACTTTTTTCTGTGGTGGGGTCCGCTCGAGCTTTGGATCTGAATCATTCTTTGGCTCATGACCTAAAATGGTCTCTCAAAATGGATGAACAATGTGGATACAAAACATACATCATGGTGGGACCCACAGAACTTGGTGATGTCACTTCAGTAGCTAGTCTGGCTACTCAACCTGTCAATAGCGAATCCACACTCGATAAAAAGGGCTCCAAAGCCATTTTTTATTGTAGAGACCCTAAAACCCTGAATTCTCTCCCAAATCTTCGGATTTCTCTGGACTTTTTCTTTGCATTTTCTTCCTAAATCAATTCCGTTTTCAAGTAATAATCTAATCGAAGAAAGAAAAAAAGGGAATCGAGATTTTCTTTACACTAACCTACAAATGGCGAGTTTCGATTCGAATGGCCCACCAAATGCAGCTTCCAATCAGGGCAATCTATTCTGCAGGTACGGAAATCCACCCTATAGAAAGTTTCCCTCTCTTTTCTTTTTTCTTTTTCCGATTTTTTCGGAATATTTCTTCCGACGTGTTTCGTATTGTTGGACTGCAATACCGATAATATCGGCCGATAGTATCGATATTGCGAACATTGCTTGGCATTCCCCGATACACGTGGATGTGGGTGATTGTGTGTATCCGCAGAGAATAGTCTAGCCTAAAAAGGAGTGGGGATACCTTATGTCTTAAAAGAAAAAGGAAAAAAAAAAAAAAAAAAACATTGCCATATGCACACCACAATAGCCTAAAATTATTATTATTATTTAAACAAATAAATAAATTGCATAGATGCCCCTATCCTACAACAATGCATACTAATCAGCATCATGAAAAGGAAAAAAAAAAAGAGGAAAAAATCCCAAAAGAAACCATAAATCTTCTTCCAAAATGAAAAAAGAAAAAGAAAAAAGAACTCATTAACATATATTAAAGGGCAAGAACATACTTCTATCAAAAGCTTGAGAAGAGATTCAATCAATCAAAAAATTAGATTTTTGAGCTTCGTAGCCTTACGAATGTGAAAAGGGGGGGAATTTGATTTCTCCTTCGTTTGAACTCCAATGATCTTGAAAATACGACAATAGACCTTCTTGCAGGGTTGATTGATCAGCTGAAATCTCCCCTTCAGGGGTTTTGTGGATCAAGAAAATCAAAGAAAGAGATATGGGGCAGAGGGGTGCTTACGTTGACTTAATGTTTTTTTTTTTTTTTTGAAAGATCACTGAGAATATATATATAAAAGAAACGAGGAGAGAACAAGGGGGAAAGAGATAGAAAAGCAGAGGAAAGGGAGAGCGCCGAGAAGGCGGTCAACTCCTAAACTCCAAGAAACAGAAAGTCTACATCTTTCATGCCTACAACATACATAGCCCACTCAATCAAAAGGCGTTTGGCCTTGTTGGCGATAACCGAAGCCGAGTTTGAGATGTCTCTGAAGCATCTGTTGTTTCTTTCTTCCCAAACCAACCACCATATGGCAATGATTGCCATGCACTAGATCCGCGTCTTTTGCTTTCCGATACGAATCCCGTGCCAGGCATTGAGAAGGAGGCTAACCGAACCAGGGAAACACCACTTTAGATTAAAATGGATGAGGAATTCTGACCAGATTGAAGAGATAAACAGGCAAAAAAGGAGGAGATGATTGATGTTTCTTCATTTATCATGTAGCAGAGGCATATATTCACAATGGGCATGCCCCTTTTTCTCAGATTATCGACCGTGAGAATCTTTTTGGCCCCCACCAGCCAAGCAAAAGTTGTGTTTAGGGGGGACGGGGTATTTCCAGAATTTGAAGGGGGGGTGTATCAGCGGGGGAGTGTACCCTTGACCCAGTTGGAAATAAAGAGATTTGACTGAGAAATTGCCGGATTTATTTGGCTTCCAAAAAAGCTTGTCTGGGCCATGGATATCAGGGATGCATCCATAAATACGCTCGAGAAGACCCACATACTCTTCGATTTCCCAATCTTGGAGATTCCTCCTGCAGTCCACCTTCCATACTATCTTGTTTTCTAGGAGGGAGAAGCAGTCAGTGGCTAGGACAGCGCGGTTGGGGGCAAGGCGGAAGATGTTTGGGAAGTCGATTTTCAGAGTAGCTTCGCCCGCACAAGCATCATTCCAAAACCGAATCTTGGATCCATTGCCGAGATTAAAGCCGATACCAGTGATGACACCCTTCATCAGGGAGAGAATCCCCTTCTAGAGGGCGGAGGCCCTATAACGCGACGAGTCTTTGGTCCACCACCCACCAGTTAATCTACCATATTTGCCTTAGATAATTTTGTTCCATAGGCTGTCGTCCTCAGTGTCAAGTCTCCAGATGCATTTCCCTAGGAGGGCTCTGTTCATCTTTTTAAGGTCCTTAATCCCAACACCTCCCTGACTGATGTGTTTGCAAACCTGAGTCCACTGAATGAGGTGGAATTTCTTTGAGTCTTCCTTGCCACACCAGAGGAAGTCTCGTCTGAGCTTTTCGAGAGATGCTAGGACAGCTGCTGGACATTTAAAGAGAGACATGTAGTAAATTGGCAGATTGGAGAGGGTTGCCTTAATCAAAGTAATACGGCCTTCCAACGACAAGTATCTGCATTTCCATCTGGCCAGGTATCTATCGAATTTGGATATGACCTTGTCCCAACTAGATTTGGAGGCGCGCCCAGGCATAACGGGAGGCCTACAAAAGAAGCCGACAGCGAGGTGGGGGGACAATCAAACGAGTTGGTGAAGATACGAACCTCTTCTTCCTTCAGATTAACTCCAAACATCTTAGATTTGGACAAGTTGATTCCTAAGCCCGAAACAGCCTCAAAATAGCGAATTGTAGTGCGGACGTTATGGATCTTGGTTGGATCAGCTTCACTGAAGATAAGGGTATTGTTTGCATATTGGATGTGGCAGATCGGTGAAGAAATTCCTCTCATTCTAAGACCAGGTAAGATACCTGCCTCCTGACCTGCCTGCAGCATTTTGGATAGGGCTTCACCAACAATCAGGAACAGGAAAGGGGAGAGAGGATCCCCCTGGCGAATCACTCTGGAGCTTTTAAAGAAAGCTTTCGAGGTCCCGTTTAGAAGGATGGAGAAATGGGCCGAGCCAAGACACTCTCTAATCCACCTGCACCATTTGACTCCAAAGCCCATGCGCGACATCATGTATTGGAGGAACTTCCAATCGACATGGTCGTAGGCCTTTTCAATGTCCAGCTTGCAAAAAATAGTTTTTGAACCATCTGTATGACTAGAATGAAGGCACTCATTAGCAATCAGTGTGCAGTCAATGATCTGTCTCCCTGGAATGAACGCGCTCTCATGGGAGGATATGACTTTGCCAATGCAGCTCTTCAGACGAGAGGCGAGAACTTTAGCTAGAATTTTGTAAGGACCCCCAATTAGGCTTATGGGCCTGAAATCTGAGAAAGAAGTGGCACCTGGAGATTTAGGAATGAGAGCAATGAAGGAGGACCCCAGTCATTTGGATAGAATACCTCTACCGTGGAATTCTTTGAAGAAAAGCATTAAATCATCTTTGATAACCTCCAAGAAGAAAGAGAGGAAGGATATAGGAAAACCATCCAGGCCTGAGACCTTATCACTGCCGAGGGAGTTCAGGGCCAACCTGACTTCTTCCATGGAGAACGAGGCTTCAAGAGCATCTGCATCATTAGAGGGCAAGCGATCCAATTGGAGGTTGTCCAGACCCGGCCCAACCCAACGATCAACAGAGAGAAGAGAGCTGAAGTAGTTTACAGCTTCCGTAGCAATTTGATCCTTGTCTTCGACGAGACGGCCATTGACTAAAATGCTGCTGATTCTGTTGCTTCTAGCTTGCATATTGGCTACGGAGTGGAAAATTTTGGAATTTTTACCCCCCTTCTTTGAGCCACTTCGCGCGGGATCTTTGTTTCCAAGCGATTTCGTTATTGAACACCCTGGCTGACAGGGACTGGATGAGCTGGATTCTTTTAGATAGGATTTCCAGAGACATCAGACCGTGTTCAGCACTGACGTTGATCGCTTGCAATTCTTCCTTGATCGAATCCAAGTCAGCGTTCCTCTTGGAAGTCACCTCCTGATTCCACCATCTGAGATTGTCCTTCGGCATCTTTAGTTTTCTGCAAAATCTATAGCCAGCGAAACCAGAGACCCAGAAGCCGTTCCACCAATCTGAAACCATCTGAAAAAAACTGTTAGAATTTTACCAGGAGGATTTGAATCTAAAGGGTTTCGGGCCCCAATTAGAGTCATCGAAAGATAACATTATGGGGCTGTGATCCGAGGTAACTCTCAGGAGGGCGGATTGGGTGGCTAAGGGGGATCCTTCCAGCCAGTCCGGAGAAAGCAAAAATCTATCTAATCTAGAATGACACGGATTCAATCTGTGGTTAGACCAAGTGAACCTAGAACCAAGCAGGGGAAGGTCGACAAGCTCGTGGTCTTCAATCCAGGCGGAGAAGGAACACATCGCAGGGTACACATTATTGTCGTGGGATTTTTCATGGACGTATCTGATGATGTTGAAGTCACCAACAAAGTAGCAGGGACTCGAAAATTTCAATCTGGAAGAGCTCAACTTTGACCACAAGTCTATCCTACTAGAATCGAGGATGGGACCGTAGACGGAAGAGATGAGACGCTTCTGGTTGGAGGAAATGTCGAGGAGGATAACAGAGATAGAGAAAGCACCCGACCACAAATCCACTAGCTTCCATTTAGAGGATCTCCACACGATCAAGATGCCATTGGCACTTCCAACAGCATCCAGCGCTACCCACTTGGCGTCGGAAACGTTCCACAGAGAGCCCATAATCTTGTCATTGAAAAACTGAATTTTTGTTTCCTGGAGACATATCATGTCGGGGTTGCGGGAGGTGCAAGAGTCTTTGATCAATCTCCTCTTCTGAATCAAACCCACTCCTCTGACATTCCAAGAGATGATCTTCATTGAGGAATAGTGTTGCCCCAAGATCCTGGTCTGTCGACATCAAAGGGAGGAGTCGGAGTTGAGAATATAGAGGTCGAAAGGCTTTGTAATTCTTTGTTGCTACAGGACTTTGATAAGCGAGGTTTGGGAGATTTGGAAGTAGAAAGGGGTCTACCGCGAGATTTCACACATTGGAAAAGAGCGATTTAATCCTCGGGACAGTCCCTAAAAGATAAACCAATGGCCCTGCCGACATGTCCGATCGCGTCTCTAATGCACTTCTTCTGGATGGTGTTGACAAGGATCTCTCTGTTCTCGTAACCCGCCGGATTCTTCTTCATAAGAATCCCGTGTTCAGAGGAGTTGCCAATACGAATCTGAAGAGGTTCCGCATCGATAACCCAGCCCCGAAGGTCTTCTTGGAAGAGGGAGATGAGGGCATGATTAGGTATCGAGGAGAACAAGGAAGACGAAGGAGGGGGGGAGGATGGGTTCTCTGAGCTGCAAGAGTGATGATCCAATACCCCAGAGCTGTAGGCGGACGGCTCGATTCTGCAACATTCGTCGATCTAGGAATGGATCTGGGATATTGAGGCCCCCTCTCTGGAGATGATGACTACCGTGTCTTCTAGGCCCTTTCTAGCACAATTGAAGGAGGCTTGGTTGATGCGCAGAGTATTCTCTGACATCAATACGGGAGGGTCGTGCGCTGAGGAGTGGTTGGGCCCTGAATTTGCACCGTTAATCTGACGGCAAAGGGGATCAGGGTTCTGGGAGGTAGACGTTCCAAGGAGTGCATCTTTAAACGACGCTCCTCCGGTAGACTTGCTGGAATTGGCATGGAGGTTCGTGATTATCTTAACGTTGGGGGCGTTTGACTTGCCGAGAGAGGATTTGTTTGGGTTTCGGTGAGGCCCAAATCTTTCCCTTTGAAATGCAATGGAGATCCACCGAATCTTTCTCCATGTAACATCTGCACCGCCCGTGCCAGTTCCTCCTCAGAACCCATTCTAATCAGGGCAAATCCCCTGAAATGGCTAGTAGTCCCGTCCCTGGGCATAACTATATCCATGACTACACCGGCTTGACCGAAGACCCTCGAGAGGTTTATAGGATACCATCCTTCAGGGAATCGGGGGGGGTGGGGGGGGGGTGGGGGGAGTGGGCGGGGAGATTAATGAGGATGGGTTCTCTGAGCTACAGGAGTGAGAAGAATGGGTCACCACCATTTTACATCAAAACTAGAACTAACAACATATAAAAATGTGCTTTAAAAAAAGGTACAGTGAAGCGAACACTACATACACAACACGAGCTGTAGCTTGTAGTGTATGCTACGACCCTTGTCGGCTACAACCCCTATACTGTATGTTGAATGGGAAATACATCATTTATGCACGCTACGTAGCGTACGCCATACACTATGTAGCGACGCTATTTAAAATTTTGATTCCAACCCAAGGTGCCAGCCCAAACCCAACCAGAACTCCTCCATACTCGACCCTAACCTGACCCGAATTTGCTCAACTCGAACCCAACCTAATATCAAAGCAAGTTGAAGTTTTCCAACCTATCCGACTCAGACCCTGACAACCCAACCTCACCCAACCCAAAATCAGGTTGGGTCAGTTAGGTTCGGTTGACCCAAACACCAGTTGCAGCTCCAAAAATAGGATTTGAAAAGATGGTGTTGGCATAGTTGCAACAAGGATATCATGATGTCGACGACAACTTTCGGAATATATAATTTTTTTGGAACAAAGAAGTTATTGAGCAATGTTTTTTGAGAAACAAGTCTCCATTGTTTCCAAAAGGTCTCCAGGTTTGGAAATTGAGGAAATTTAAAATTTTAGGGTTATGTGGAGTAGTGGAATATTTTAGTTGATGCAAGCAGTGTTCGAAATATCGGTATCGCACAATGTATCGCACCCTTGGGATACAGATACGTATCGGTTATCGCACGGGATATATTGTTTGTATCGCATAGTTTATCGCACTTTTTGGGAAACATGGGGAAACATTAGCAAAATGGTTGAATTTTTTTATGAAACTTTGGGGATTATTTAAAAAGACCTTAATGCACACTTTTAAATCATAAAATATCAAAAAAGAAGTGCACATAATAAATTTCCTTTGTATAAGGTACAAAGTTATGCGTTATTTGATTAAACTAAGGTAAATATATTTAAATATGATGCATACCATTTATAAATGTATAAAGATATGTATGAAAATGAGTCACATCCAAACATCAATTGGAATTCATTTTAACATGTCATTTTAGGGCATGGGCTGAAAAATAAGGCAGATCTAAATCTGAGGTGGACCACAACACAAAAAATAGTGTTCATTGAATGATTACCATTGAACTATTTTGGGCCTATAATTTTTTTTGGATAAAGCTAATATTTACGTTTTCCCATCCAGGTTTGTCAAACCTCAAGGATAGATTGGGTGGCAAATAAACATTACGGTGGGCCCTAAAAGGCTTCAATGGTGGACATCATTGCCACCACATTTTCTTGTAGTATGGTACACTTGATCTTTCATCCGTCTCCTTTTTGGGCTCATGCCTTAAGATTACTTATGAAAATGAACGGAGGGTGTGGATTGGCTGGTGTACCATACGAGGTATGGGCATGTGTCGTGCCAAGATGGGACGTAGATTTCCTACTAAATCCTTTCGCGGGAGGGGGGCACACCGTGATGTTTGTGAGAAATCTACTCCATCCATCAGTTTTGTGAGATTATTTTAAGACTTGAGGCAAAAATTGAGCCGGATCCAAGACTCAAGTGGGCCGCACTAAAGAAAAAGGTGGGTAGGGAAATTCCTACCGCTGAAACCTTCCTAGGTCGAGAGTGATGTTTACATTCCATCCATACCGTTCATTACGTCATCACTACTGGGATGAATTGAATACCCAAATATTAGACTAATTCAAAACCTGTGGCCCCACGAACATTTCAACTGTGGACCTTCAATCCTCACATTTTCGGCCTACTTGAGTCTTGGATTCGGCTCATTTTTGGCCCAATGTCTTAAAATGTGTTCACAAAACGGATGGACGGAGTGGATTTCTCACAAACATCACGGTGGACCCTACCTAAGTTTTCAGCGCATGAACTTCATGCGAAGCCTAGACGTCCACGAAATCAGATTGCGTACTGAGTCACTCTGCGCTTTTATCGTACTGAGTAAACTCAGTTGGACCCATTGTGAATGTATGTGGTTTATCTACACCGTCCATCCACTTTTACTGCTAATTTTAGGGGTTTATACCAAAATTGAAGTAAATCCAAAGCTCAAGTGGACCATTACACAGGAAATAGTGTGGAATAATGATTTCCACCGTTGAAACCTTCCTAGGGTCCAAAGTAATTTTTATTTGTCATCCAACCTGTTCATAAGATGACAAAGACATGGATGAAGAGAAAACACAAACATCAGCTTGATCCAAAACTTCTTTGGCCTCCAAAAAATTTTCAATGGTAGAGGTTCAATCAAAATGTTTCCTGTGGTGTGGTCCAGTTGAGATTTTAATTTGCTTCATTTTTGGGATCAAGCCATAAAATTATCTTTTAACATGGATTAACGGAGTGGATAAAATAAAAAAATAACAGTGGACCCCACACAGTTTACTCAGTACGCTAGGGGTACTGAGTTACTCAGTACGCAATCCGCTTACGTAGTACACGTTGTACAAACAGTTCAAAGGAGATCAGAGTTACATGGCCCCACCAATAATGTATTTATTATATCCACACCGTTCATCCATTTGGAGAGATCATTTTAGATCACGAACCCAAAAATGAGTGACATCCAAACCTCAATTGGACCACACCACAAATAGCAAAGAGGACAATGATTCTCACCGTTATAACATTCGTAGGGTCCACCATAACGTTTGTTTTCCATCCAATCTGTTCATGAGGTCACAAAGACCTTGATGAATAGGAAAAACAAATATCATACGATCCAAAACTTTTGCGACCCCAAAAGGGTTTCAATGGTGGACGTTCAATATCCCGCTGCTTTTTTCCAGTGTGGTCCACTTGATCTTTGGATCTGTCTTATTTTTCGGATAGAGCCTTACAAGGAGCTCGCCAAATGGACGAACGGTTTGGATATAATATATACCTCATGATGGGACCCACATAACTGGTGACGTCAACACGTTGATGACGTGCGATGCACCAGCCCGTCCGCCTCTTCTGCATAAGGGCTCGGGGCCCTTTTTTTTCGAAGTAGAGAGGGTTCCGGAAAATCTCTCCCAAATGCCGATTATTTCAACGATTTCGGCGGATTTCGCGGCCAAATCTCTCTAAATCAGAGGCTTCGATTCAAATGGCTCATCAAACATAGCTTCCGATCAGGCGATCTTCTTTACAGGTACCGAAATCTACCGTTGAAAGTTTTTCTTTTTTCTCTTCTTTTTTTTTTTTTCTTTTTTTTCGGATAATGATGCTCTCCCATGTGCGATATCGACGATAATATCGGCCGATAGTATTAATATTTCGAACACTGGATGCAAGTTTTTTGAAGTGTTGCCTAACTATCACGTTTTAAAATATGTAATAATTTTACATTGAATTTAATTAGTCTTAAAATTACTATTAGTGTATGTGTGTGTGCGTGCGCACGCATGCAAGGTAACTTTTATCAAGAGGAAAAAAGAAGCAATGGTCCGAGATGGTGCTAGCTACAACCCAAACAAAAACAGACACGAACCAGAAAAAGAACAATAAAATTACAACTTATCAAAGCAACCCAGGCCCACAGCCCATTCATTTACAAGAAACATTGCTCTACTAGCAACCTGCTCCTCCCGATTGCTTTCACTTCAGAAGCATCTTCCATTTCTTTCTCCCCAAATCATCTCTCTCTCTCTCTCTCTCTCTCTCTCTCTCTCTCTCTCTCTCTCTGGTTTTTTTATTTTTTTATTTTTTATTTTTTTATTTTTTTAAAGGTTCCCCAAATCATCTATGAGCCAACCAATAAGCAAAGTCTACATAAAATTTTTACGTATTTGCAAAAAGCCATGCTAGGTCAAGCTAATAAAAGATCTACAATATTAAAAGCCATAGACCAAGCTAAATTGAATCTACTAAGGATATCAGACCACATTCGGCTTACGAAAGGACAATGGATGATTGATTGACTCCGCGTTAGACATACGCATAAGGCAGATATTTGGGATGATCATTGATCGGTTTTGAAGATTGTAGATGGCCAATACTCTTTTTCTACCCACAAGCCAACCAAAGGCCACTCTATCTTCAGAGGAGCACCATAATGTCACACATAAGTAACCAGTCTGCCCAATCATGGCTCCCTCCTTTTGAAGCATGGAATAGAAAGACTGTACCGAGAATCAACTTGTCTTGTCTTTTACCCACACCATTCTATCGCAATCTTCGCTCAACGGACAACAAAGATGCAGCTAGTGTTCAAAGTATCGGTATCACTACAAGCGGCGCTGGCAAGGGATATGGAAACAATATCGATATCACTGATAATATCGCTGATAACCAGAATATGTAGAGAAACATGGAGAAAACGTTGGAAATTTTCAATGAAACTTCAAGAGATGCTAAAATTCACATATTTGCATATTTAGGAATTAATAAAAAACAAAAAGAATCCATACACAACAAGTTTCCATTTAACGGGGGGGCTAAAAAAGGCATGTGTTGTCATAAGAAATCAATCCAACCATCCCATTTATTCATCCAACAATCCAACCTTCCATCCAAACATCGGTCGATATTTCAAAATATTGATAACACACGATATTTCATCAAGAAATTGTCGACAATTGGAAAGGAAACGAGAGATTGTGATCTTGATATCACACATGTTACAATAAAAATAATATCACGATATTATCGTCGACAAATTAAACGCTAGATACAACCATACACCCATAAAAATTTTGAAATGATTTTTTTTTTTTAATAAATAGATTTTTGGCGATATTGATACATTGACAATATTATTGAAATATTACCGATACACTGGCGATACAAGTAACACCTAGAATTTACATAGTCGAAAATATTGGCGATAGATTGGCGATATTGATACATTAGCAATACAAGCAACATTTGGAATTTACGCAAGCGAAAATATTGGCGATACATGGTTGATACATTGCCAACACCTAGAATTTATGAATGGGGTAGTGGCTCCATACTTTATGGGAATTTTGAAAAGGGTTGAGCTAGCACTTGGCTTAAACAGTGCAAGGCGAGCTCGGCCAACAGTTGTTGAATACAATCTTACTAGCAGTGTTATCGGCATCGCTACCAGTGTTATCGGTATTATCAAGCTGGAGATACGGATAATATTGGGGATATTTCAATAATATCGGGGATACTTCGAACAATGGGTGCAACCAATCCAGAAGAGACTAATTCAGCCACCTCATTGTTCCTAGATTTCGGCGACACGGTGGAGACCATGAGATAGACTCTTCACGTAAAGGATTACATCTAGTGACCATAATATTGTGATCTAGTGCAACGCATGCCATCTTTAAAAATATGATATATAAAGGTAAGTCACCCCTCCAAACATCCTCCCAAAAGCAAATCTCCTCCCCATTCCCTAACGAGAACCCCATGTTGTCCTGTAATTAGTTGTTACACTAGATTTCCCTTTTCAAACCGTTGAAGCTCTATAAAGCGAGGAGTCCCTCATTCATCACCCACCCACAAGGCACCCATATTTTCTTACAACAACCTCCCGCCAAAGAGCCCCCTTCTCCAAGCCAAAACGCCACCACCATTTTCCCAAAAGAGCCAAGTTCATCAATTCCAAATCTCTTATGCCGGCTCCACCCTCATCGTAGGATTTGCACACCTCAACCCACTCTAGAAGATGGAAAATTTTCTTCTCTTTTGAGTCCCTCCATAGAAAATCACGTCTTAGCATTTCCAACCGAACTAAAACCGATTTCGGGCACTTGAAAAGCGACATGAAATAAAGTGGCAAATTACGACTAAAAATATATAAAATAAAAAATAAAATCAATATTGACTTATAACATGTATGAAGCTAATATAAGTTTCTGGAAAAATAAAATAAAATTGCACCTTGAAACTCCAAGAGTGCACTAGGCATTTCAGGTTTTCCAGGGGCAATTGTGCCTAGGGTGTGCCTAGCACCTTTTAACTACACTGGTTTTAAGGCATGTAATGAAAGAAGGCCGTGCCAGGGGAGGGGTTCTTGTTGGCTCCTAAAAGATTCCTTGACAAGCCCTATCATCATTATAAGTGTGTTTGGATGCATTATTAATTCAGTTGCAGTAGTTAACCTGATAAAGTGCAAATAACCAAACTGTAATTACCTTAGCATTCATATTCAAGAATTGGACTCCAAATTGCAATTACGATAGTTTCAAGTTGGGACTTCACAGATGTAATGGCTAGATCCTTCTCAGGAATATGAGAAAACATCAATAACTTATGTCATTTCTTCTCAATTAAACTGAATATTGGCAATTCAATTCACTTATGCATCCAAATGTAGTATCTAGCACGTGTCTTTCTTTTTCTTTTTCTTAAAAAAAAAAAAAAAAAAAACCTTTGCCTCTCCTTTCCTTTTCCAGTATGCACTTTCATGACATTACTTAACCATGATGAACATAAATGGTGAGATTTACTGACAAATAATAGCTATGGTCATCTGGATGAGCCGAGGTCATGAAATGACAGAAGAAAAACCTGCTATGATATCAGATTTTGCTAAGTTAGGGCAATAAAATAAAATTAAGATGGCTTTTTATGAATTACTATAGATTTCAGGCAAACCTTTGAGAAAGCCTTTGTGTATCGCATCATTGTAGTTCCCTTGTGCATAATAAGCCAGGCCCAGACGGCTGTATGCCTTGCTGTAGTTTGGATCAATTTCAATCGATTTATTACAATCTGCAATCGCTTCACTGTATTTATGGACCTGGGTGTAAGCTGCTGCCCTGAAACCATGCATTAAATTCAATTTCATTATCTGCGATTCATTTCAACAAAATAAATCATAAAGGTTGCGTATTTAACATCAGAGGATGACTAAGGAATATATATATATATATATATATATATATATATATATATATATATATATATATTCATCAACATCCATATACAATTGATGAAGAACTGAATACAGCAATTCTTGATACTTAAACAACGCATAATATTAAAAATAAAAGGTCAGAATGCATAAAACAATGGAATACTGAGAGACATACATGTCTGCATGAAATCTCCAAACCGTTGCACTATCAAAAAAACAACCTGAAGGTATATTTGGTGAATGTAGAATTTGCAGAAATGCATATGACCTAGGTTTGCCACAATACGATGCCATATACTTTGGTGTGGAAATAAAAAGCAAACAGTACCATCATGATCGAATCAAATATGCACCTAAGTCGATAAAATGATTGGGACTGAAGTTGAGAATAATAGGTAAGTCCATAAAGTAGAGAAAGGAGAAACAAGATCATCAGAACAATAAATATTTTTAATGAATTAAAAGACACCTGAATTACAATAGATTGTTAAATTAGAAAGCAAACAACTAATGTCATTCTCTTCACATTGGAGGTATTCATGTTAGTTTATCATCATCAACATAAAAGGCCTTACCCCAGATATTAGGTCAGATTTATGGATACTGTTTCACCAACAAATATCTGAAACGGATATAGGTGTGTGTGTGTGTCCCAAACAAAATATAACTATTCATTATTTTCAAGTGGGTGGCCAACCTGACGAGTGGACCATACTGATTTTTTCATCTGGACATTCATGGTGGGGACTACCTTATGCATCACTTGGATGCTTATGCATTTGCAAGCTGGCATGCGTGCTGGGTAAAGGTGCATCTGGTGCATGACGGTGCGTGTGAGGCTAACCCCTCTAATTTGAAAGATATTGATGGACCCGACATGACATAAATATTCAAAAGCATGTTAATTCCATCCATGCATATGGCTATATGTAGCAGCAATAGTTAACAAGGGAAAGTGAACTTGGATGGTTTGACCATGTGCAACAGAGACCGAGAACTGCACTGCTGAGTGGGTGCTTCAAGCTTAAGGCTCTAAAAGGGTGAAGAGAAGGCCCAAAAACCTAGTGGGTGGAGGTAGTAAGAAAAGATTTGATCACCAGTGGTTTAACTGAGGATATGGACCTTGACAGAGTGAAATGTCGGAGCAGGATACGTGCAGCCAACATTGTGGTAAGGCTTAGATGATGATGGTGCAGCTGATTCCATCCATGCACATGGTTACATATGGCCTTGTGAATGAAATCCTTAATTGTAAAAGAACAAGGCTAAAATCCTGTAGGTCCACATTTAGGCCATTTTAAATCATCTCAAACTGCTAATAACAAAGATGACAGAGAACTAAAGAGTTATTCGAACTTCCCAATATACACAACTGTATGAGGGGTATATAGGCTTTGTGCAGTTGTACAAAACCCTAAATAAACCCCAGGTTTGTAGATAGAGCCCCAGAATGCAGTCAATTGGATCTGTGGGCTTGACTCTCCAGCTAATCGATAATCTAGGCCATCTGGTTGGATCTGTGGGCCCCACAATCCAATCGTATCTGATCTTCTATTGACCAGCCATGGACCTATTTATGATCACTATAGATCTGATTGGATGGTCCTGCATCAGTTTCCCACAAAAGTAACATGTCCAGAGTTACAGATACATGTTGAGAATATTGTTGAGTTTTAGTCCAAATGTTATCAGTCAACTGGTGAAGTCATTATTTACCTGTTACAGTAGTACACTGCATTATTCTCGCAGAGTGATATAGCACAAGTATACAACTCAAGAGCATCAGAGTATAACTTTGACTGCATCGCATGGTTACCTGAAGAACCAATTTCAAGGCTTAAGAGTAGTTGCAATTAACTAAAAGCTAATAGCACCAACATTCATACACCTAAGAATGTGTACATTTTTAAATATCACACAGAAATCTAAAAGCATGCGAATCACAATATCAAGGGAACATATGGGTGCAAATAGACTGGGCTGAGGTTAGTCCAGGCCTGGCCCAGCTGATTAGCCAAGTAAAAGCCCATGAGCGTTATAGAAATCAGGGTGCGCCGGACTGTCCTGTTGGCCCTTTAGGCAACTCGGGTCTAGGCCGACCATGATTAGCTAAACCAAGGCCTGGGCTCAACCTTATCCCGCCACAAGCAGGTTGGACCTGGTCTGGCCCAGCCTATCTGCACATAAACATCATTCCGACATGCCACCAACTCTCCAAAAGAAGAACAAAGAAGAAACTGGCTATATTCTATTAAACAAAGATTCAAAACCTTCAAATGACCTCATTAATTGGGCAGGTTCATGTAGGAGTACCTTGTGATTTTAATGCCTCCGCCAGATTGTTCAGATTAGCTGTTTGGCATCCAGACTTTTCCATTTCCTGTCAAAGTCAGCTGATTCTTGTCAAGCAATGACCATGACGGTGCTAGAGCATAGCAAGAACTTCGAGAACTTACAGAAGAATACTCACCATATAATTTGTTGGAGTTATTCTGAAAAAAATATTAACTTGCATACAACTTAAAATGAAACATGAATATTGTAATAACCAGGGAAGAAGAATGCTGTGCATAGCAGCTAGAATTGGATTCTTAAGACAAATCTTTCTAAAAAGAAAAGGGAAAGCAACTTTGTAAAACAAGTAAGACAATGTAGACATGAATTCTTGAGCCACTCCAAAGTTGATAATTCAAGCTTGTAGTAATTGTTCTGAGTATCCCTGACACTATCGGTGTCTCCAGCTCAGTGATAATGGCAACACTGGTAGTATTAGAAATTCTAGGTATTGGTGATATATTGCCAAGTATTGCCAATGTATTGCCAATATCTTCAATTATGTAAATTCCAGGTGTCGCTTGTAAGCAATGTTGTCACAATCATAAGATTTATGATACAAATCGTACGATTTGAATCGTATCGTACAATCGTACTGTGAATCACAATCTGGGAAGAATTGTACGATTCGATGATGCCTTAAAAAAACTGGCAGTTTGCAATAAAAAAATCGGATTTTTTTTAAGGGCCTTTTGTTTTAAAAGGTATTTAGGCTCCACACTCATTAGAATCAGTGTTTGAATTATCTCCGATATTATCTTTATCTCTAGCTCAGCGATACCGATAACATTAGTAGCAATACCAATAACGCTAGTAGTATCAGAAATTTCAGGTACTAGCAATGTATCACTAAGTATCGCCAATGTATCAATATCACTAATGTAATTGTCAATATTTTCAACTATGAAAATTCTAGGTGTTGCTTGCATTGCCAATGCATCAATATCACCAATGTATTACCAATATTTTTTATTATGTAAATTCTAGGTAATGCTTGTATCATAAGTGTATCGATGATATTTCAATAATATCGCCAATGTATTGATATCATCAAAAGTTTGTTTATTAAAAAAAAAAATATATTTCATATCTTTTTTCATAGGCACATGGTTGTATATAGTGTTCAATTTATCATTGATAATGTCTCGATATTATCGATATTGCAACATGCACGATATTAAGACCACAATCTTTTGTTTGCTTTCCAATTGTTGATGATTTCTTGATGGAATATCTCGCGTTGTTGATATTTTGCAATATTGATGGATGTTTGTATGGAAGGTTGGATAGTTAAATAGGCCGGATGGGATGGTTGGACTGATTTCTTACAACAACACATGCTTTTAAGGCCCCATTAAATAGAAACTTGTTATGTATGCATTCTTTTTGCAATTTTTTAATTTCTAAATATGCAAATATGTACATTTTAACATCTAAAATTTCGCAGAAAATTCCACCGTTTTTCTCATGTTTCCCCGTATTTCCAGCTATCAGCGATATTATCGGCGATATCGATATTGTTTCCGTATCCCTGGCCAGCGTAACTTGTAGTGATACCGATACTTCAAACACTGATTAGAATAACACTCATTTTGCTAGTTTTGAGAGATTTTGGGGACTTCTGGAGCTTGTGGGCCATAGGAAACCTAATGAAAAAAATCAACCCATCTTTTTCGTCGCTCAACGAAATCGAACACCGCTTATTGCATTTGAGTTCTACGCTAAAATAGGTAAGAATATATATAAAATATACATTTATTCTTTTCTATTTCATTTCTTTCATATTTGGGTGAAAATACGCATTTTTCAAGAAAAAACTAGCATATTCCGATTTTTCTCTCTTTTTTTTTTCTTTTTTTTTTTTCCATTTTTTTGCAATTTCGTTTATGACTTTTGTGTTTAAAAGTTATTTAGGCCCCAAATACATTAAAATATCACTTCTTTTCTTTCTTTTGAGAGAGTGGTGAGATTTGAAGTTTATCTGGGGCCTAAATAGTTTTTTTTTTCCAAGAGTTTTCTCATTTCAATTTTTCAATAGTTTTCTCAATTTTTAATAATTTATTATCTTTTATGTTTGTGTGGGGCCTAAATAGTTTTTTTTCTTTATATGTAGGCTTGTCACTTGCGTGTTGGTTCTTGTTGATCATTGGAGATGGGAAAGAAATCGAAGACCAAGGACAATGATCTTACATGGGAATATTGTACAAAGATGGATGAGAACAATAATCTCCACCTAAGATGTAATTTTTGTCATTAGGCATATTGGAGAGGTGTGTTCCGAATGAAACATCACCTAGCCTAAACAAAGAAACATGTAGCGGCATGTCCCGAAGTCAGTGATGATATAAATTTGTTGGATGGTAATATTAGGGAGAAGAAGCAATAAGAAAAAATGATGTATGATGTTGCAAGTGTTCCTATTATTAATGATGTAGATGAAATGGGTGGAGGAAAAGAAAAGGAACAATGGATGATTTTATGGGAAGAAAGAGTGGGGCAAACGAAAAAATAACAAGCCACTCTAAACAAAATATGGAATAAAGGAGATACAGATAGTGTGTGCATATTTATTTCTCGTTTTCAATATGTTAATGCTCTGCCATTTAACCTTGTAAAGAGTTAATTCTTCGCACATATGATGGAAGTGGTTGTTGCATTTGGGTTGGGATTGAAACTTCTATCGTATCACGAAGCAAGGAATAAAATTTTGAAGATGGAGGTTGAGTTGATACAAAAATCTATTGATGTTTATAAGAAGGAATGGGGGAAGACTGGATGCATGATTAAATCAGATGGGTGGACCGATGGAGTGAATCGGTCGATTACAAATTTTTTGATTGATAGTCCAAGCGGTACTGTATTTTTTTTGATCTGTTGATACGTTTGATATTTCAAAAAATGCAGATAATTTGTTGGGCTTGAGTCAATTATTGATGAAAAGGGCGAATAGAATGTCGTACATATAGCACATCCACCCTATTTTTTAAATATTGATGATATCGGCCGATATATCCCACGATATTTCTTGTATCCCACCTGTGCGATACGAAACCCACAAGTAGTGGGATATATCCCACATGTTCGATCCAGTGAGCATTTTTTATTTTCGATCATTTTTATTTTCTTTAAATCATGTTAAATCACTGTCAAATTGTTACAAATCCCTGATTTTTCATGTTTTGCATGAAAAATCATGGATTGGGAGCTTTGATTTTGAGATTTGGAGGATAAGGACGGAATTGCGGAAATTTGAAAAAAAAATAAAAAATTTCAATTTCTTACAAATTGGTTGCAATCTTTATGTCCAAACATAAAATCAAACATGTATGTAACCTGATTTGGTAATCCTTCTTTTGCTTTTGAATGTATTGTTTGTGTTTCCACACGTCTTCTTACATTCATAAATTATATAAATAAACTTTGAATATACTTGCATCGATTCAGTTAGACAACACAGATTAGGACCCCATACAAAGAAAATCTATTATGTGCGCTTGTTTTTGTAATGTTTTGATTTGTAAGTGTGTATTGATGTCTTTTTTTAACAATCACTGAAATTTCATTGAAAAATTTGACCAATTTCCAATGTTTCCCTATGTTTCCAACATCAACGATACATTACGCAATACAACTGATATATCCCATGCAATAACTGATACACATCCATATCTCAAGGTTCCGATATGTAACGCGATATTGATATTTCGAACACTGCATCCGCCTATGTGAAGGTGGGTCAGATGTTAATGGAAAAGAGGAAGACATTGTTTTGGTCTCCATGTGCAGCTCATTGCATAGACTTAATGCTTGCAGACATTAGAAAGTTGCAAGTTCATTCAGAGATCGTGGCGAAAGCAATGGATATAACGATCTATATTTACAAATATTGTTGGATCTTGAATTTAATGAGGAAGCACACAAAGGGGGAGTTAACTTCACCGGCAGTAACATGGTTTGCTACGTGTTACTTGACTTTGAAAAGCATCCATGAAAATAGAATTGGCTTGAGGTTGTTGTTTACCTCAAAAGAATAGGAAGGTAGCAGCTTCTCCAATACCGCAAAGGGGAAGCATGTTCAAGACATAGTTTTAGCCGATGTAGATTTTTGACCATCTATCAAGTTTTGCTTGAAGACCACTCTCCCATTGTTGAAGGTGCTACAACTAGCTGATTCAGATGAGAGGCCGGCCATGTGATATATTTATAAAGCGATAGATCAGATGAAAGAGGCTTATAGCAAAAAAACTTGGGAGAGGTGAAAAAGCGATATTCAACCGTATGGAAAATCATAGACCAACGGTGGAATCTTCATTTGCATAGGCCCTTACATGCGGTGACTTATTTCTTAAATCCTATATTTTAGTATAATGAAAATTTTCATCCGGATTTAGAAATTAAAACTAGCCTATATGACTGTATTGAAAGAATGGTCCCAGATTCAAGGTAAAGGGTCATCATTGATGAGCAGATGGATTAGTTTAAAAGGGCCCATGGTTTATTTGGAAGAAAGACAATAAAATTAACTAGAACGACAAAGCAATCAGGTAATTTTACTTACAATTATTTGGCTTCTTTGAGTTTGATGGTGTGCCTACAGTTTATGAATTAGTTTCTTTATATAATTAATTAATTATATATGATTGTGCTTTAGGTTTATGGTGGGAGAGTAATGGAGATGAGTGTCTAGAATTGCAAAAACTAGCTATTCGTATTTCAAGTTTGACATGTAGTGCAACTGGAGCACTTTTGAACAGGTGAGACATTATTGAATTCATTAAAACTTATGAATTCACTATGTAGTGACCAATAGCCTTATGTTATTACATTCATTGGCTTGCAGATACATTTGAAGACTAGGAATAAACTCGAGCAGCAGAGATTGATTGCGCTCGTCTTCGTAAAATATAACCTCCAACTTGAAGTCCGTCATGAAAAGAGAGGACCAAGGGCTTGATCCTATATGATTATCATATATGGAATTTGATGATGAGTGGATCATGAAGAAAGATGATTTTACACTTCCTACGGATAACACCTACATGGACATAGGTGAATGATTGGAGGATGTGCAAGGTGTAGGCGGATCCACATCAAGACCAGATGGGCGAGTTGGTATGATTGCATGTCATATGACTCATGTTCTTATTGTTTAGTTTTGTAGTCTCATAATTATTAATTAATAGTCTTATATTAATACATTATGCAAAAACTATTTTGTAGGTCCTAAAAAACTTGCTATTCGAAGTAAAGCAAATGGAAAAGCAAACGAGGTAGAAGAAGAGAAATAGTTTATTTCGACATCAAATTCTGAAGAAGAAGATGATGTTGATAATGTTGACCTCATCGGTGATCAGGAGGAGGATGGCGCCATCACAGTCGACGAAGAATATATTCATTTGGACTTTTTATTCCCTTTTTGACTTATAAAAACAAGTGAATAGAGAATACATTATACATGTAAATGGGGATGGGGAAAATGTTATTTTTTGAATCATATAGAAAACTTACATGTACATGGGATGGGAAAATGGTTTTTAAAAAAAAAAAAAAAAACTTGATTATGACATGATACAAAACATTGACAACGAATCAATGATACATTTAGTATACAGTTTATCACAATTTTATATTATTAGTATTTTATTTTATTTTTTGCATGCATGCACATTCATGACAAAATGGATGATTGATGTGTTTTTTAATTTTTTATTTACAATTTTTTTTAAAAATGAAAATCTTAAAAAATCTTACGATTTATGATACGATACGATTCAGACCCCTTTACGATTTACGATACGATAACGATTATGACAACAATGCTTGTAAGTTGTATCACCAATGTATCAATATCGCCAAAAATCTATTTATTATTTAAAAAAAAAAATCATTTCAATTTTTTATGTGCATGGTTATATGATTAAATGCATGTTTGTATGTGTGTATATGTATGCATGCATGGATGGATCATGGATGTATGTATGTGTGCATGGATGGTTGGTGGATGGATGGATGGATCGATCATGCATGCGTGTATATGTGTATTAGTCATTGTATGTATGCATCCATGGATGATTGGACAGATGGACGGATGAATCATGCATGCGTGTTTGCATGTATGTACATGCATGCATAGATGGATGGTTTGATGGATCCACCATTTTCCCCATGTTTCCCCAATGTTTCCAGGAGTCAAAGATGCATGCTTTTAGGGCCCCATTAAAGGGAAACTTATTATTTGATTCCTAAAAATGCAAATATACTTCTTTTTTGCTATTATTTGATTCTTAAATATGTAGATATGTGTATTTTAGCATCTCCTGAAATATCATTGAAATATTCCACCATTTCCCCCATGTTTCTCCAATGTTTCCCAAGTCAGCGTTACATGCTTTTGGGCTCTCATTAAGGAGAAACTTATTTTTTATGTGTCTTTTTTGCAATTGTTTGATTCTTAAATATGCAAATGTGTATTTTAGCATCTCTTGAAATTTCATTGAGATATTCCACGATTTTCCCCGTGTTCCGCAATGTTTCCCTCAGTCAGCAATCCATTTTCAGGTATCGGCGATATCGATACATGTTTCCGTATCCCTAGCCAACAATACATGTAATGATACAGATACCACGAACACTGCTTGTAGTTATGTCAGAAATAGGCCTGCAATGGGTGCAGTTTGAGTTATCAATTTTTGGGTCGGTCTCTAATAAAAAATGTGGACCATTTAAGTAGACAAGTCGTGTTTGAGTTAACCCTGACCCGACTCGACCACCCATATACCATATTTATATAATCATTGTTCAAAGTACCCCTATATTATTTGTACTACAACTCGACGATACCGAAAACACTCGTAGTATTAAAAATTCCAAGTATCGACAAGTATCGTTGAGTATCACTAAGTATTACTAATATATCGATATCACCATTATATATTTAACTGTGTAAATTCCAGATGTTGCATGTATCAGTGATACTTCGATAATATCACCAATGTATCAATATCGCCAAAATTTTGTTTGTTAAAAAAATCCATTTAAATTTTTTTATGGGCGCATGGTTGTATGTAGTGTTCAATTTGTCAATGATAATATCGAAAATATCGCAATTTATCGTTATTGAAACATGGGCGATATCGAGACCACAATCTTTCGTTTCCATTCCAATTGTCGATGATTTCTCGGCAAAATATTGTATGTTGTCGATATTCTGAAATATTGATGGATGTTTGGATTGAAGGTTGGATGGAGGGGATGGTTGGATTGATTTCTTACGACAACACATGCTTATAAGCCCCCATTAAATGATAACTTATTATATATGCATTCTTTTTACAATTTTTTATTCCTAAATATGCAAATATGTGTATTTTACCCTCTTGAAACTTCATTGAAAAAGTCCACCGTTTTCCCTATGTTTTCCAAATCTTTCCCATCATTTCTAGTTATCGATAATATTATTGGCGATATTGATATTGTTTCCGTATCCTTGGCCAGTGAAACTTGTAGCGATACTAATACTTGGAACACTATATATGAATGAATAAGTTTTGTACAACAATTCTAGTGCTTGCTTTAGTGGTAGAGGATGAGCCCACTGATGCAAAAGGTCTCTGCTTTGAGCCTCCTAGTACTTTGTTTTTATGTGGGTCGAGTCGGTCAGGCTTGAAAACTCTTTACATTTTCAACGGTAGAGAGCACCACAAAAAACCATCTTAGCTAGAGTTCGTCTCCAAGAAATCCTTTTACAGGCTTTTTTAATGTCTAGCACATGGATGAACCATCTTAAAGTTCACCAAGATGACATTTTCATCCATCTTGACCATCAAACACATAATTCGCCTCTTGGATTCGAGCCTATCCAAAATTCACACTAATTAGGTGCCGCTAAAATTTTCAATAATGGACCTATTATGGACCCTAGTTGAGTGTCCAAAAGTTTGCTGATTGTTGAAACAATTAGGATGACCCAATATGTGTTATTTGGGCTATAATCTAATAGAGAGGTAGCCTATCAAATGAATGGACCCAATATGATATTCGTTCACTCTTTAGAAATAATAGCATATTGCTAGAGTGATTATGTGCTCCCTATCTACCTTGTAATCCACCCATATGCTTGTCAATCTAGAACATTCAACAGATTTCCTCCTTGCACGGATCACTTCTAAAACTGACATTAATACATTGACTCTAAGTGCCTTTTTGATAATTAAGAAATCATGGGAAAGGTAGGAATTTGTAAACATAATTTACAATTTCCCAAGTTACTATTAAGAAATGGATTCCAATGGATTCCATCTAATTCGTATCGCAAATGTCACATTGAATTTTGTGCTTGAGAATTATGGAAGTGGAAAAGTGTAATGATTATACCATGGAATCTATGGTTTTCTTTTCAAATCAATCATGGAAAAACATCCTGTCAGTGGAAAACTTCTTCCTTTCTTTTCCCATGGATTTTCACTTCTCAAAAGGCCCCTAATTGAAATCAAACGGAAACTTGTGGATTATCAATAATGATCAGGAGGAGGCAAAAGATAAAGTGGCAAGGATCAGCCACTCAGTGAGAATTTTTGCTTACAAACAATCCAAGAGGTGTCCCATTTACAGAAGTCTAGATGGACAAGCATGCTCACCAATTCAGTCCAGTGAACTTTTGACACAGTTCACCAACATGGTAAATGTCAGAAAAAAAAAAAAAAAAAAATCCCTAATACAACATTGAAACAGGTAATTCCTGTCAAGGTTACCACTAAATTGCATGAAGAATCCTTCCAACCTCCATATGCTGTAATGTTTTTCCAATTTAATCCTGAAATGTTTATATTGTATGCCCATTCCATATAAAGACACTTTCATCTTTACCTTTACTTTTCACCTACATATATCATGTGCTTTGTCATGAAAATGTAAATAATAGACTGAAATCCACTTATGAATCTTCATCTCATCATTTGTAATAATGACACAAAAAGCTAGCACCTGCTTTTCCTTTCTATAATGCAGAACTGCAGTGTGTCAACACAGCAGTCTTGATTCTTGTACCAAAAACAAGTTCAGATTGCAGATATTTTTGGCGTGTGTTGAATGAAAGTAACCAGACACGCATTACTGTTACATACTTGGCACTTATGACTAAAGACTAATAGAAGAAGCATGTTTTCACAGAAACAGATGCTAGTGCCAGGGAGTACTGGAAGAATAAATGCACACCATACATATTGTCAAAACGATGAGAGCAGAGTACAAAGCAAGTTATGCAGATTAGGCTAGCAAAGTAGTGTTGCCTCGGCATGGGGGCAAGACAAGCCACAAGAACAACAACCATACCACTAAAGCTTCATCGAACAGGCGTTTTGCCTTAGCCAGTTGTTCATGGTCATCATCTCCAGAAGATGTTGTCTTGAAAAAATGTATCCTCTCAAGCGCACCACAGAATTTCCCAAACAGTTCATCTTTTGAAACCCCTACAATCACATGAATTATCAGAAAGAAAAAAAAAATATGATGAACTATTAGATAAGCCAGCAGATATATTGAAGTACGGAAGTTAAGGCCACGAATACACGACTCTCCTCCTATGAATCAAACTGAAAACCAAAATGTGGGAGGCATGCCTAATATTTAGAACTTCCTATATGAAGAAAATGCTAATTTTGGACATTGAATGTGGGAAGAGCAGATCTCCCACTCCTGGTTATTAGGTCAGCGCTCCCTCCTCCATTTCCTTCTCCTTTTCAAGGACTCCTGTTTCCAGATGTTCACTTCTCATTTTAATCTTCTTCTTTTTTCTTCTTCTTCTTCTTTTTTTTTTTTTTTTTTTAACTTTTTGAGAAAAGCTTCTATTACCAATAATGTACACGTGAGATTGGTTGAAGACTCAATCCAAATGCAATCCAAATGAATTCCCCATGTATTTTTCACTTAATTTGGACTTGAAAACATAAATAAAAAATGCTTGGAGGATTTGGAGAAAGATATGGCACATGTCACAATCACAAGAAGAACTCCATTGGCTGGTGTCTGCTGAAGTTAGAAAATTCATGAGTATCATGAGATGGTGATGTATCAAGACTTCTGAGCAGCAAAATGATTAGTTGTGAACCTGTAAGATTCAGATCTGATCTAAGCGCTGCAGGATATATATATATATATATATATATTATGGTAAAAGGTAAATTTATTGAAAGAAGAATGAAGAAGCACAGGAGAAGAGGATAGTGAGGGGCCCACCCACTGCTCCCCCACCGGCCCACCCCAGTTAAATCAAATCAGTCCAATCACCCATGAATTCATTCTACAGTTTACAAAATACTTGTGGCCCATCGCAAGAAATGACTGCCTATATCCTCGAAGAAAGAGCCTACAGTGGTAGCTGATCTATTGTTAGAAGTGTGGTTTGTTGCCCTCTTTCCATATCAAGCATATCACGTTAGGAAGGAAAGTTGTCACAAAATTTTCATTCTTTTATTGGGAACCACCCAGTCATCACCACCACCACCATCATCATCATCTAAGTCTTATCCCAACTATTGGGGTCAGCTACACGAATCCTGTTCTCCATCAGACTCGAAATGTCAGATTGTCAGGACTCATGACAAATGTTGAGGTGGAAGTCTGATGCCAGTTGCCAACCTGACGCAACCCTACTTTATCCGACTTGGGGCCAGCAATGAGAGCCCTGGTGGAGTTAACTAGTGTGTTGGAGTGTCTGTGTGGAGGATTATGTTGTGTGCGCGCAAGGGCCATCCACCCAGCAGATAACTTCCAACATGTCATGTGTGTGTTGGGAACCCCCCAATACCAAGTTAAATCACCAACTGAACCACGCATATAACCCACCTCATGCAGAGGAGAACCAAATAAATTTACCCACCTTAAATGCTACCTAAAAATGGATGAGAAGGTGATCAAAAGACTACGCTCCTCTCAACATATGATGCAACCATTCATTATCATCATATTCCAATTCGACCCGTTTGTTTTTCTTTTTTCCTTTCTTTTCTTTTATTGTCTTTTTTTTTTCTCTCAACCATGGCCATCCAAATGCAGTGACCCCAGGAGACCCATTAAATTCCCATATCATGCTCATCAGGGTGCCAATATCCCACCCAGCATTCCCAGAGAGGTAAAAGAACTGAAACTTCCTACGGATTCCAGTTTCCTCCTCCATCTATCTTCGCAATCAGAAGAGTGGCAAAAACTCCCAACTTGAGCCACCAAAGTATATAATTCCTAGATTTCTTCTTCTTCTTTATTGGAAAGAAAGTGGGGAAACCAGACCAGCCCACTTTCTCAAGTGCCAAAACATAGGGATCTCATGCTGATTACATGCAACTCCAAATAATTTAGGGAAACCATGGCATAGCCTGGAGTGGTCACACCATATGCCAATCTGGAACACCTTGTTCTCGAAGGAAATTGCAAGGCCACCTACCACAGCCTTCCAGATAGTTGACACACTATACAGTGATGACGATTAAGTAGTCCATTCTCCTGAATTGACCCCAGGTAATCTTATCTATTTCCCAAGAAGTGCCCTTTTAATCAACTTAAGGTTTCATTCCAGCTTATCCATGCATCAAAGGCTAGCAAACCTCGTTCCACCCCACTGGATCATCATCATCAAAGCATTATCCCAATTAATTGGGGTCAGCTACATGAATCCTGTTCCGCATTGGATTCATGATGAAAGTCATAGCATAAGTTTGATGCCGGTTGCCAACATAACACAATCCTCCTCCTTTATCCGAACTGGGGACCAGCAACGAGAGCACAATACTCCCATAGGGCAACTTCAATTGAAGTTAGCTAAATACCCGGGGACAAGCATCTACATTTCCAGACAGAATTTGGGTTCTTCCTTTCGACAACAATCTCCCATAATTGCTTAGCTAGTTTTCCTATGCATAAAGGTAGCCCCAAGTAAGATGCTTAAAGTTTGCCAACCTTACAGCCAAGCTGCAGGGCCATGTCCCTTGTACCATCCTCCCCCAATAAGAGTGTGTCATCAGCATATTAAAGGTGGCCACCAGCAAGAAATCCAATAGCAAGTATAAAAAAAATGAAAATAAAAAATAACGAAAATCCAACATCCACCAGCCAAGGTGCTACTGTTCAAAAACAAACACCCTCTTCTTCAACCGAAGAGCCACATCTGCTAGGAAAACCCTTTTTCTTTCTTCAAATTATCACAACTTCTGAAAGTTTACATGTAGGGATGAGGCTTTTTATAAACCTCATATATAGAGTCACCTAGACATTGAGTTTTGCAATTTTTAGCTTCTAGATGTCTCTTTAATCAAATATAACATAGACACCTAGGCTTCTATTCTATAAAGAAAACATGCTACTAAAGACAGTAACAAAAGATCTCCTCCCAAAATACACTGAAGAAAATCTGGAAATTAAATTGTATACCTCTAAGCCAATCCATTGGCTAATCTTGCTATCTAATTGACATGTGGACCATCCAATTGTATATGGTTCAGCCAGACCATCAGATTGATTCTATGAACCACACAGTCTTTCCAGACCAATGATCTTGGTTGTAAAAAGAATGAGGACCATTGATGGACCTTCAATCAGAGCACTCTGGACCCATGATGTGGTCCAGACCCTTAATCTAGACAGCTGGATTTTCCAATCTTCAATCTGGATAGTGAGACTTGCCAGATATTAGATCAAGACCATTGAATGGGCTTGATTGATGGTATGATGATCTATTCACTCATTGTCCAGACTCTATGACCTAGAAGCATCATCAATTCTTTGTGTTGGGTCCCGGGTGCATCAATTCTCCTCGGTTGAAAAGGAACTTCCTGTCGAGCAAAAGCCAGTAGTAATCCATCAGAACAATCCACTTTTGTAATGTGACTGTCGCTTCTTTACAGCTCTCCATGTCCTTTGTAGTGTGCCCCTTCCGCAACAGCGAATTCAATACCCTTTGGAGGTTTTATTGTCAATCTTGGAGTCATCCTTCAGTCTCATACTCTCAATAGGCTTCTTCACTATGGTATTGCCCTTGTTGTTGCTAGCCTTCCATTTGTCATGCTCCAATCACTATTAGTACGGGACCAAGCATGGTTTAAAAATCATCCAATACCACTGATTTCAGCTGAGTTGTATTGGCTTCAGTTGGAAACCAGTCAATGTCACAACCCACTACATGATATACCCCCAGCTCAGTGCCAATTCAGTCCGCATCATCCTGTAACTTCGTGGCTAGTCACACCGAGTCACTCACTACCAAGAAATGATAAAGAGCGGCTTTTGCCTAAAAAGATGTGTAACTTTGATCTTATGGGAAGGGGAATATTCATAGGATAATGGGTTGGATTTAAAGAGGGGCAGGAGGCAATTTGCCCCCCAAAAAAGGTGCAATTTATGAGTTGACGGGGATGGGGGTATTTATGAGTTGATGGGTGGGTGTGAAAAGAGCTCTCTCCTGCCTCCAAATAGCCCTGTACTGTGACATGGTCGTGGAATGAGCCCGTACTTTCCAAACATAAGTTTTTCTAGCCTTGAAACCACTTTTTCATTTTTTTGGAGGACGAAAATGCCCCTCTACCATAACTACCCCTTGTACGTTAGGCTCTTGTCTCGAAAGGAGAAATATATATATATATATATATTTAAAAGCGTGAGCCCTACCAAAAAAAGGATTCAACCCACCCCTCGGCCAGTTTGATCCGTTTATTTTAATCGGACAGTCGTGAACCCAAATGAGGGTTTTTTCAGTTTTTTTTTTTAAAGTTCTCTGTGGCCCACAACTACACTAATATTGTGCGTTAATTTTGAACTATTTTCTACTGTGTGGTCTATCTGTGATGAGTTTTGAACTCGAACTTGGGTCAATGACATGAAATTAAAACCAATTACATGTGGACGGGATAGATTTGATTCACAACCCAAAGGGCCCCACATAAGATATGGATGGGTTTAAAATGTGGGGCCATTGCCGCACATGGGTCATTTGGTCGTTTCCTTCTTCCTTCCTTGGTTTTTTTCATGGGAGGGGAGGATGGTGTTTTTTGGTTTCCTTCTTTCTTCCTTCCTTGTTTCTTCCTTCCTTCTTCATTCCTTGGTTTCCTTTATAGTTAGTTGTTTTTCAGTTTTTTTTTGTTGGGCATGAATGGTGGGAGTTTGTGAAAGAGAGGAGGGTGTGGTGGTTCTCCATGGATGAACAGTGAACTGTTGATATTCACTGTGGAGCACTGATATTAACGGTGGACCGCTAATATTAACAGTGGACCGCTGATATTCACTGTGGATCACTGATATTAACAGAGGACCGCCGATATTAATAGTAGACCGCTGATATTCACTATGGACCGACAATATTAACAGTGGACCGCTAATATTCATTGTGGATCGTAGATATTCACTATGGATCACTGATCCCACAAAAACGGCCATAACTCCCTCATTATACGTCCGATTTAGATGATCTTGTGCTTGTTGGAAAGATAATTTAATGAACTTTCAAATGGCTTTAAAATCATCACCTTTGGACACCATTCGATTGCCTAAAAGTGGGCCCAAAGTTCATCATTCACTGTGGATCCCCGATATTCACTGTGGACCACCGATCTGACGAAAAAGGCCATAACACCCTCGTTACATGTCCGATTTGTGTGATCTTGTGCTCATTGGAAAAGTAATTTGATGAACTTTCAAATGACTTTGGAATCATCTCATTTGGACACCATTTGATTGTCGGAAAGTGAGCCCAAAGTTCATTATTCATTGTGGATCGTTGATATTCATTGTGGGCCATCGATCTTACGAAATTAGACATATAACGAGGGAATTATGGCCGTTTTCGTCAAATCGGTGGCCCATAGTGAATATTAGCGATCCACGGTGAATAATGAACTTTGGCCCCACTTTCAGGCAATCAAGTGGTATCCAAATAAGATGATTCCAAAGTCATTTGAAAGTTCATTATATTATATATCCAACGAGCACAAGATCACCCAAATCGAACATGTAACAAGGGAGTATGGCCATTTTCGTGGGATCGGTGATCCATAGTGAATATCAGTGGTCTACTCTTAATATCAGCGGTCCACAGTGAATATCGACAATCTACAGTGAATATCAGCGATCCACAATGAAAAAATCGACGATCCACAATAAATATCGATGATCCACCATACAATATTCGTTCATCTCAACATTCTTCCATTACAAAAATTCATCAATTCCAACATTCATCACATTCATCCATTACAACATCTTTCCATTATAAAAATTCATCCATTACAGTATTCTTCCATACCCTCTTCCCTTTCACAAACTCCCACCATTCATACCCAATTATTAAAAAAAACCAAAAAATAACTATAAAGGAGACTAAGGAAGAAAGAAGGAAGAAGGAAACGAGAAGGAAACCAAAAAACACCATCCCACAATGAATATCGACGATCCACAGTAAATATCGATGATCCACCATACAATACTCATCCATTACAGCATACTTCCATCTCAACATTCTTCCATTACGAAAATTCATCCATTCCAACGTTCATCACATTCATCCATTACAACATCTTTCCATTATAAAAATTCATCCATTACAGTATTCTTCCACACCCTCTTCCCTTTCACAAACTCCCACCATTCATACCCAATTAAAAAAAAAAAAAAAGAAAAACCCAAAAAACAACTATAAAGGAGACCAAGGAAGAAAGAAGAAGTAAGAAGGAAGCAGGAAGGGAACCAAAAAACACCATCCTCCCCTCCCATGAAAAAAACAAAGGAAGAAGGAAACAAACAAATGACACTCGTGCGAAAGGGCCCCATGTTTTGAACCCATCCACATATTATGTATGACCCACTAGGTTGTCGTGAAGCAAATCCAACCAGTTCACATGTAAGGGATTTTAATTTCATGTCATTAGTCCAAATTTGAGAGCAAAACTCATCATAGATGGACCACACCGAAGGAAACAGTTCAGAATTAACGCACAACGTTAGTGTAGTTGTGGGCCACATAGAACTTCAAACAAAAAACTGAAAAAACTCTTCTTTGAGTTCACGATTGTCCGATTAAAATGAACAGATCAGATCGGCCAAGGAGTGAGGCAAATCCTTGTTTTTTGTGGTGCCCAAGTCCCTTTAAAAATAAAAAATAAAAAAAATTCACCTTTCGAGACAAGAGTTTGCCATACGAGGGGCAACTATGGCAAATGGGCATTTTCATTCTCCAAAAAATGAAAAAATGGTTTCAAGGCTAGAAAAACTAAGTTTGAAATGGACGAGCTCCTGCTGCAATCACGTCACAGTACGAGGCTATTTGGACTAAAAACCTTGGGTGGGAGTGAAAAGAGCTCTCTCATGCCTCAATATCCCTTCTCCTTCCCTTCCTTCTTCTTTTTCTTTGGAACTTGGGGATCTACTACCATGTATGTGATCATTCCTTCAAAAAAAGAGTTCCTTCCCATTTTTCCTACATTTCCTAAGTTCTTTGTTTTTAATTTTTTTTTAATCAATTCTCGATTGTAATCAACTATCTAATATAATCAATTCTCGATTGTAATCAATTATGTAATATACTTTATAACATCAGGGTGTCCCCGCCCCATTTTGAGGTGAGACTATTCCTTGCAAATGCACGCAATCACTCACAAACCACATGCATCGAGTAATCCCGGGGAGGGGAATCGAACTCGCGTCTGTGGAGAGCACACCCACGACGCTTTCCGTTGGCCGGTTAATATACTATTAGATAGTATTTGATTGTAATCAACCTATGCAATAATTTATTACATGGTGCTTGTGGGAGTTTCGTCTTTCATTGCCAGTCTCGAGCCCAGATAAATGAGGGTTGCATTGAGTTGACAATCGGTGACATTCCAAACTTAAAGTTAGCACATTCCCTAGAAGCAACGCTTTGCATTGGAACCCGAGTGCAACGAAAAATGGGCAAGGGTTGGCTAGGGCATCCGCCAAAAGCAACACGCCAACAACGCCCAATTGCTATGAGAAGCAGGCAAAGGTTCACACACTATTTCGGATGTGCATGGGTAAAGAAGCTAATCTAGGAGAATAGGATTTGTCTCGCCACATGAAATATATAAAAATTGACAGGTAAGAGTGCGGAGTTAATAAATATGCATTGCAAGTAGGTAAGAGGAGATAATCAATGTGATTAGTGCATATGCGCTCAAATAGGTTGGAGGAGATAATCAAGAGATAAATTTGGGAGGCTATGTATGTTCTAATGCAAGGAATTCCAAACGGAACGATGATATTTATAAGAGGAAACTTAAATGGTCATGTAGGAAAAGAGAGTCGAGGATATGAGAGGGTGCAGGGAGGATATGATTTTGGGAGAAGGAATGAGACGAGGGATGCCA
The DNA here is from genome assembly GCF_029962835.1 of Magnolia sinica. Classification (NCBI taxonomy): domain Eukaryota; kingdom Viridiplantae; phylum Streptophyta; class Magnoliopsida; order Magnoliales; family Magnoliaceae; genus Magnolia; species Magnolia sinica. The sequence continues at coordinate 122,364,025 of NC_080574.1, read as the reverse complement.
TCCTTGATTTTCGCCATGGCATACAATCTACCTCTAGCAAACAAATACTTTAAAAAGAAAGATAAACATTTAATAACTTTCAAAGTCGATCATATACAAGCCAAATAGATTTCTTTCGACTTAGAAAGACAAAACAATCAATATATAAGGACTAAAAGGTTATACCAAGAGAATTTTGATTGAGCAACAGAGGTTAATGGTTATGCATCTTTACACACTGAGATGGAAGAAAAGCAATAAACTTAATAGGTGTACAAAAACGAGGTGGTGCAATTTAAAAGGAGAAAAAATAATGTTATTCAGTAACAAAACGATGGAAGAAGGAAAGTGCAATGTCAAAGAAGAAGTTAATGATATGTGGAACTAGATGACTAAGTGCATTAGGAAAGTGGCAAAACATATTTTAGGAGTATTTTGCAAGAAAAGTCACTTAGGAAATTTGGTGGTGGAATGACGATGTACAAAAAACTTGTAACGAGAAACATTCATGTTTCAAAGCCCGGCAAAGGATTAAAAACAATGAAAATTTAGAACAATATAGAAATACTAAAAAGATTGCTACGAAAGTAGCAAGTGAGGCTAAACTTAAGGCTTATAATGATCTTTACAATAGATTAGGGAGGAGAATGAGAAATATGTCTTCAAACTTGCAAAAACAAGAGAGAGGCAGGTAGGGACCTAGATCATGTTAGAGAGATGACCAAAGGGTACTAATCGGGGGAAATGAGATCAATGAAAGGTGGAGATGCTATTTTCAAAACTTGTTAAATGAAAATCACTCTAAATGCATAGGGATAGAAGGAACTGTAAACTCAAATGACATCGGACACCATAGATTCTTTCGTAAGATTAGGATATCTAAAGTGAAAGAAGCTTTGAGAAGGATGAAAATAGGAAAAGCCCTCGAACCAAACGGTATAGCAATAGAGATTTATAAGTGCATGGGAGATACAAGTTTTTTTTTTCAACAATATTGTAAGATCGAAAAAAATTCTAGAATGTGGAAAAGTGGCATGATACCTATTTATAGGAATAAAGGAGACATACAGAGCTGCACTAACTATCATGTATTAAATTATGAGCCACACTATGAAACTTTGAAGAGAGTGATTGAGCAAAGACTAAGGCATAAGACATATTAGAAATTTCATGCTAGGGAGGTCTACCACTAAAGTTATTTTCCTACTTAGACAATTGATGGAGAAATATAGGGAGGGAGGGAGGATCTCAACATGGTCTTTATTGACTTAGGGAAAGCATAAGATGGGGTCCGTGAAGAGTTAATTTGGTGGGTGTCGGGAATAAAGGAGTTTCAAGAGGATATAATGACATGATTGAAGATAAGTGGAAGGGAGCGGTAACAAATATAGGGACCGCTGTTGAAGAGACAAGTGAGTTCCCAATTACTATAGGTTTGCACTAGGGATCAGCATTGAGCCTAGCTTTAGAATCTAAAGGTTTTAAGATTAGTAGGTAGATGGAGTGTAATTTTACTAACAATAGGAGTGGAAACAAGAAATTAGTTAAGATTGCTGACAAAGAAGTTTCCCAAAATAACCACTTTCGATATCTTGGATCGATAATTCTTGAGAGTGGAGAGATTAAAAAAGGTTGTTGCCCATAGAATTCAATCTAGGTAGAAGAAATGGAGATGTGTAATAGAGGGGCATTTTCACACCGGGCTCGAGTGGGGTTGCCTATGGGATGCAAGGCCACACTCAGGGTGGGCGGCCCGTGTGAGGCGGGCCCCACCCGTATGAGGCAGGTGGCTCGTGTGAGGCGGTACCCATGTGATTTGGGGCCCACAAGGGGGGTTTGGCCGAAGTTCTAACCCATGAGATGTGGGGCCTGGGCTATGAGATAAAAGGGGTTGATTCGCCATGCTCTAACAGTTCGAGCTTTTAGAGCAAGTGGTTAATTGTCCAATATCAATGTGCCTTTAGAACAGTTGTGTACCAATCAAACTAATGGGAAAATTATATAAGATAGCTATAAGACCAGCCATGCTTTATGGGACTAGAATGTTGAGCAGTTGAACATGTTCATAGGATGAGTGTAGCTGAAATGAGGATGTTGAGATGGATGAGTGCAAAAATGAGAAAGGATGGAATTAGAATGAATGCATTTGAGAACACTTATGAGCAACGGCAATTGGTAATGAGATGAAGGAAAGTAGACTTGGTTTGGTCACATGCCATGGAGACCAAGAACTGTGCAAGCTAGGAGTAAGTTGGTTCAAACTAAAGACTCTAAAAGGGAGGAGGAAGGCCCATGGGTGGAGGTACTAATAAAAGACTTGATTGATGACCGATGGTCTAACTGAAGTTATGGCCCTTGATAGAGTGGAATGGTGGAAAAGGATTCAAGTACCCGACCCCAATTAGTTGGGATAAGGCTCAGATGCTGATGATGATGGATGATGGATGATTTATTGATTTGGTTCCACGACTCACCTGATGACGACCGATTTGTATTTTTTCAGCAATACAACTTAGTTTTGGACCCAGGTTAGTCGAGGACCAAAACCAAGATTTTAAACCATGGACCCAAGTATCAATCTCAATTTTGACATATCATGAAGAGTTTGCCAGTCTGATCATTGAGGAGTTCATCCCCTTCTATGCCAATTTAACCACTGAGTTTTCCATCACTTCTTCATTTGTTCCAGTTGTCCAGGCATTGTAGGTGTGTTGGCTGATCTGTCCTTTTTTTGCAATTATCCGTCAACTTTCCTTCTAGTTCGGTTGACTTTTCATCTGATCCGACAGTGATCCGTCAGCAGATCCACCTGATCAGTTAATCAAGCAGTGGATTTCATGTGATCATCACCTTGCATTGTGAAATTTTCATCATGAACCTCTTCCCAAGGAGTTTCAGGCGCTGCTTCCTTCTGTTCGGTTGTCAGTTCTTGCCCTTCTGCTTTTGAAGAACTGGAGGACGACTAGAACTCTTCGGACATCAGCTTAAAGGTGAATCTTCATCCATCCCTCACAAACTTGTAGGTATCCCTTTATTCATTATGGATGACTTTTCTTTGTTGGTCCATGGCCTTCCCAGGATTACATGCAATAGTCAGAAGCAATGGACTGGTATCTGTTTCTGGATAAAAACTTGCTTTGATTTCTTGACCTTCTATTGCATCATATGGGCTTTGTTTTAAGGAAGACACACCTCTATGGTGAAGCATAAATGACTGGAATACACAAAAGGATGAGGCAACAAGATACTGTGGATACAAAGATTAGGTCTTGACCTGTGGAATGCAATTTCCCAGATTTCCGGACACTGTCACGTACAAGACAAAGGTCTCACTAGAGAGAAATCTAAGACAAGTGGAGGTTAACTGAGATCCAAAGAAGGGGTGGTCTAGCCTCCTGCATGAAAACAACGCTTCGGGTCCACAGTGATTAGAAGTGTGGACCATAGATTAAGATCCAGGTAAAGTTTATTTGCATTTCCCTAATATTTTTTCCTTCTAGCAATCTACTTGTATTTTCATTTCTCTTACAAGTGCCCAATATTTTGCTTGATAAAGGAAATCAAAAGAATAGTCTGTTCTTGGCCCTCCACTGCATATCAGAATCAACAATGTGCGCTCTAATATTGATAAAGCCACCCTTAAGAAGCAATTCAACAAGCTTAGTATCAAGCATTTTCGCTAAATAAACAAACAGAAAATGACATAAGCTATTAGATTTATGCTTGGCATCCATGTATAATTTCTAGTGATACACCTATGAGACAAAGGTCCAACACCATACCTAAAATATGGGGATCTCCAGTCCACTCATCATTCTGGTTAAGAAAGAAAATGACAAAAAAAAAAAAAAGTAAAATCAAAAGTTACATCTCAACAAAGCAGAGCAAAATCATCCCAATCTATCATAAATCTTAATTTCACATGGTGACATCCCATATTAATGAAACAACCAAAAAAATCTTGAATGTCTAGATAAAAAAGATCACCATTTTTTATAAGTAATTAAGGACAGAGATCATGTGAATAGTCAAGAAAACATAATTACCATCTGAAACATGTTGTGCACCGTTAGCTATTAAAAAGGCATGATAACATCATTAAACTTGATACTTGTGATAATTCTGCATATTATTAGGGTTAAAGGACCTGAAAGAAAGATTAGGGTATGGGAAGACGGAAGACCGAAAAGGACAAGGGGGGCTGCTTTCGACTGGTTATAGACAAAGGATAAAATGCTTACTGGATCATTTCAGTAATACGCAAATGATTATCACCAACGTTTGCATTTTGTGCCTCCGAAACACAGAACTGGCGGACCACTTACTGTTACTTTGCTGGATTGTATAGTGGAGGTTTCCCAACCTCTTCAAGATTAATTAGGTGATTCCAGTGACCAATTTCTTCTCTATAAAGAAAACTAAAAAGAAGAAAAAGTAAACCTGTAAAAGGGTTTGAAGTCTCACACAAAGGAGTACTGGTCCTCTCACCATGGAGGAAAACAGAGTTGGTGAAGTCGCAGGGACAACTCTGGGGTCTTACAACTCCAATGCTACCCACAATGTGAACTCTGTGTTTCACAGAATTCTCAAAACTCACTCCAATGCCCCCATAATGTGAATTCTGTGTTTCATGGAATTCTCAAAACTCACAAAGAAAATAGATAAGATGTCGAGGCCATTAATCTCAAATCATTTGGGCATTCCAATGTATGGGAGGTTATTGGAGTTCTGCAAATCCAAAAGAACCTGCAATAAAAGTTGTGAATGGAAGGGAATGTTGGGGGGGCAAAAAAGAAAAAGAATAATGAGGCAATCATTACTTCTCGACCTTAGTTGCAAAATTCTTCCATTTACCGGAACTCCCTTGATTTTTTTTAAAGATACCTAAACCCCCTTAATTTATATATATATATATATATATATATATATATATATATATATATATATATATATATATATATATATATATATGAAAGATAACTGAAAATTTTATTAGAAGTGCACAAAAAAAGCAAGAATACAACCCAACTCAACAACTCAAAAATAGAGGAGAGATTGGAAGGATTAATTGCCACATAAGACGCCCAACCCAAAACATTATATCTGATCTCCCGAATGACCTCTTGAAACGAAAATTTTCTGTTCTGGAAGCATCGCCTATTACACTCCCCCCAAATGGACCACAACACTTGTAGAATTAGCATTCTCAAATAGCTTTCCCTTCTTTACCAACCCTCCACCATGCCACACCCAAAGCGGGTCCACCATTGACTTTGGCATCGCCCAATCTGAATCAAAGATGTCAAGAAAGGACTCCCACACCTTTGTGATCAATCGGATTCCGCATCATCCATACACATCAAACAAATGTTAGGAAGAATGAGAGCTCTTCTTTGCAGATTATCAATGCTTAGAATTCTCTCTCTACCCACAAGCCACATGAATTCCACCACCCTAGGAGAAGCACCATAAGACCATAGATGAAATGGGAAATGATGAGAACAAGGCTCTTCGCATATCAACTTGTAGAAGGAGCAAACGGAGAAACGACCCAAGTTGCTAGCTTGCCAAAACATTGCATCATCATCTTGGGACGAAGGGACTATGCTGTTCAATCTATCCAACAAATCCAAGAATTCCGAGATTTCCTCTTCTGTCATCTCCCTACGATAAGGAGTAGACCACACAATCGAATCGCTGAGAATTTCAAGATTTCCTCATCTACCATCTCCCTACAACGAGGAGAGGACCACACAATTGAGCCGCTAGCCACTGAATAGCAATCATGGATAGAGATAAACCAATCTGTGGCGCGCCGAGCCACACTAGGAGAATCTTCTTTAAGTGCCTTATCTCTAACCCAAATGTCCACCCAAAAGTGGATGCGACTACCAAATCCCAAGGAGAAGGAAATCCCTCTCTAAAATAAATAATCCATCGAAGCAATCCATTTCCGCAACTCAAATGTCCACTACAAAGAAGATCTTTTGACTTCCCAACCCCTCTCCAACATGCCATACTTAGAAGTAATGATTTCCTTTCCTGGTCTTCCTTGCTTAGTACTGAAACGCCAAAGCCATTTTCTGAGAAGAGACCAATTTAAAAACTCCAAAACCTTGAGCCTTGCTCCACCTTCAGGAAACAACTTACAAACCTCATCCCATTTGAGGAGATGAAACTTCTTTTCAATCTCTATCCCTTGCCACAAAAATAAAATAAAAAAATAATTAAAAAAAAAAAATCACTTCTCAACTTTTCAAGCCAAAGCAAAACAGATGAAGAGGGACATAAAATACACTAGCGTATTGGAAAACACCACTTTTATCATAGTTAACCAATCCCCCAATGATAGATACCGACGCTTCCAAACAAAAAACTTCCTTTCAAATCTTTCTACAACCTTATCCCACAAGCGCTTGGCCAATTTTCCAAAAAAAAAAAAAAAAAAGAGGCAATCCCAAGTGCAAAGACGGAAACATCCTTTTTTGCATCCAAAATCCACCACCAGGTTCGACAACTCCTCGTTGTCCACATGCACTCCAAGCAATTCACTCTTGGTAACCTTAATGCTAAGCCCCGAAACCCTTTCAAAGCAAAGAAAAAAAGAAAAAGAGAGAGGGAGGGAGAGAGAGAGAGAGATTTTTGGCAAATTGTCAACTTAGACCACATCCATGTCACAAAATAGAAGGGTGTCATCGGCATATTGAAGGTGACTAATATGCACCCCTCCATTCGAGAGACTAACGCCATTGATTAAACCGGTAGCTTCTCCTCTATGCAACATCTGACTCAAAGCTTCCCCGGCCACAACAAATAAATACAGAGACAACAGATCGTCTTGTCTAATGCCCCTAGAAGACATGAAGAAGCCTTTAGGTGAACCATTTGCCAGAATAGAAAAGGCAACGGAGTGAACACATGACTGCATCCAATCCCTCCATTTTTGCCCGCAACCCAGCCCGCAAAGCATATAGTCAAGGAACCCTTAAACTACCTGATCATATGCTTTTTCTAAGTAGACCTTGCAAACTACCCCACTTTTCTTGTCTTTATGACACAAATCAATACATTCGTGAGTGATTAATACACTATCATGAATCTACCTACCCATCACAAAAGCCACTTGGTTCTCATAAATAATTTGCACAAGAGCCCTCCAAAAGTGAAGCGCCAAGACTTTATTTAACCAAGATTTTGTGTGGGCCTCCAATAAGACTAACAAGCCTAACATCTGTAATCAAATCCACCCCTTTGACTTTAGGCAAGAGGGCAATGAAAGACACCCCCAATTCATTAGAAAGGCGGCCTCAATCATAAATTCCAAAACAAAGTCCATCACATCTCTTTTAATCACTTGCTAGAAATGTTGAAAAAACAACATAAGGAAACCATCAGGGCCAGAAGCCTTCTCCCCACACATAGAATCTAGAGCAGCCTTGACCTCCCCAACGAATGGAAATTCAAGAGACAATGCCGCCTCCCTCGGCAACTATGGGAAGACTAAATTGTCTGACCACAGTCTCGGCCACTATTTACGGGATAAAAGATTTTTATAGAAGGAGACTGTAGTCACATATCTTCCCTTTCTTAGAAGTTCTGCTATGGTTAACAACCAAGATACTAATTTTGTTGCTCCAAGCCCTTGCACTAATGAAGTTATGAAAGAAATGAGTATTCCTATCACCTTCTTTAAGTCATAGCGCACTTAATCTCTACCTCCATTTGACACCCTCTTCTTTAATGTGATTGGCATAAATAGTAGCATGTCTTCATCTCTCTTCACGCTCTTCATCCGATAGCTGATTAACCTCTTCCTTAAAATCCAACTCATGCATCACCCTTTGAGAAGCCTCGAACTCTGCTTCCCTAGCACCCCAAACATCTTTTTTCCAAACCTTTTTTTTTCTTTCAATTACCGCAACTTACGAGAGAGACAATCATTGGCATAACCTTGAACCACAAAAGACTCCCACTAGTCTTTTATCAAATGATTAAAGTCCTCTTATCTCCATCCAAGCTCTCTCAAATATGAAAGGTATCAGCCCCAAATCCTCTTTGAGCACTTCCAAAACAATAGGACAATGATCTGAAATTGGTTTCAGCAAACACCTTTGACCAACCAAAGAAAATTTCTCTAACCATTTAACAGAAACTAAGAATCTATCCAACCTGAATAAAATAGGGTCAACCTGACCATTCGACCATATACTTGCCCCCTTCAAGAGGTAAATCAATCAGTTACATGCTTCTCAACCCATTCTGTAAATCCTTTCATGATGCTAGTAATACGTCCATCATTAGATTTTTCATAGGAAAATCTTACTATGTTAAAATCTCCGCGTACGCACCAAGGAAGCTCCCATTTCTACCTCACACTATTCAGCTCATCCCAAAATTGCCCATGCTAACTCGGGACGCAAGGCCCATAAACTGTATAAATAATAATAATAATAATAATAAATAAATAAAAACACCACTGCCAACCAGAGATCATATCATGCAGAACTACCGATAGGGAAAAGGAACCAACATAGCTATCTACCACTTTCCAAACCTCAGAATTCCACACAACTAAGACACCCCCTGCAACTCCACCTGCGTCAACCGAGAGACAATCTGTTCCTCTCACCCCACACAGAGTCCACCAAACCTCTGTTCATAACCTGAATCTTGGTCTCTTGCAACGTATTGACATCAACTCTGACATTTTTACACATCTTCCTCAATTGAGCCCTTTTAACCTTGCAAACCAATCCCCTGACATTCCAAGAAAGAATAATTATTTATTAACAATCTTATCCACTCTAACCCTCTTTCTTCCACTAGACCTGCCTGCTTGATCAGTCTTGCCACGTGGAGAAACATAAGTCGTATCCTCCATCCATGTGTCAGCATCTTGTTCATCGATGTTGTCATCTAAAGACGAAATTGAAAAAGAGGCCTCGTTGGCAATTTGGACAACTGAAGCAACATCAGGCATCATCGCCAACTACCACATGTTCCAAGCTGACTCCTGAACCTCATTAAGACTGCCAAGCAAAGGAGCAAGTGCCCCCAACTTCGAAGGTTCAGGCTCCAAACCAATGTCTGGATTGAGTGTATGCTCTCTAAGCTTCCACAATTTCCTCTTCCGGAGTTCACAAAATCTCCTTCGCTCTCCCTTCACCAACCTCTAAGCAGCAAATGGGAGACATTTGTGTCCCTTGCCAAGACCGAAGTCCCGCCAGAGCATAGAAATTATACTCCATCTCCCCTTCTGCCCAACTGAGCTTTCCAGTTGAATCGCCACTGTTGCGCCGGACCTATATCTCACCCCCCATTATTCCAAAACACCCCGTCGATTCTCTCTCTCGAAATTTAGGGATCGTCCCCAACCACCATTGTAACCGTTTTTTAATCCAATATAGTCATTTTCTACTTCACACATACCCTGGCTGCCCCCAACTCCTCACCATCTTTCGTCGCAAGGTCGATTGCCACCACCTTTCCTAAGCATCCCCCATTTCAACAAAAACATCCCAAATCCAGAGTTCCGAAGGAATCCCCAAACAAGGAACCATACATCTTCCTACCCAATATATGAATAATCCATCCACCTTCTCACCTGTTTCCCCATTTTCGAACCTAAGTGACAATGGCCTCATTAGAAGTTTTCACAACAAACGACGACTGTAGGAACTCACTAGTGTTCTCCACCACATCTCTCACTACATTCTCTTCACCCACCCATTCTCTCCATCCATTTGTTTCTTCCCCTGGTTCCTTTACCTGGAGTTGTCATCCACTGCAACAACGTTTTGGTGCTTTTGTTGTCTAGGGTCGTTGTCTGCCAAATCAACAATTGGATGCTTCTATTGTTGCTTTTTCCCCAGCCGCAACATCTCGAAAAGACATCGACCAATCACCCTTTTCATAGTACTTCACCCATGTATCGGTGTTAGGAAGAAACTAGCTACGGGCCTTCTACCCCTCTTTACTACTGTTATTGCCTATTCATCTTCTTGGTTCCTTCCCTATTTTTATTCAGGACAGAACCAAGCCTTATGTACCCTTAGCTTCTTCCCATTGATCCCCATCCAGCATCTTCACGGCCGTTGCCACCTCCAATGACGATGACATCCACACAAAGGCAAAACCACAATGGGCCACAGTATACTAGTCCGATGGTATTTTCACCTCCAACACCTTACCTGCCCTTCCAAAAACCCATGAAAATTTCACTGGAAGCCAACCCTCAAGGAACCCTTCCACAAGTAGGGTCGGAAGTTCTGACAACTTCTCTACTCCTGTTTTCTCCATCCCTTATTTCTTCCACCATACCTTTGTCCAGTCTCCTCCTTCTACCTCCATTACCTGGAGGTCGTGCCCTGTGTAAGTAACGGTTACCTCTCCTTCCTGCCAAATCTCACCCGAGGATATCTCCCCTTTTTCCTTTGCTCCACTCCCATCCCGATCACCTGCATATCCCGATACTGAAAAACCTTTCAAACTACCTACCCCTTTACTTTGTGGATCCTTTTTTTCTCCATTCCCAAGCCCATTTTCTGATTTTCTCCTCATCTTCAGTCCGGCCAAAGCTAGGTAAACTCGAACCTCGCACTCTCACCTAAACCCCCTCGTTAGAACCGCGAATTCGCCCTTTCAATTTGGATTCCTTTACACACCGTGATTTCCCCCCAAAGATTCGTGCTTCAAACTCCTAGGAACCATCTTTCCTTTTTTTCTTTTTTCTTGTGTGGTTTATATTGCTATTTATTTCTATATATTGTCACTAGAAAGAGATAATCATTGAACCTTTATTTGAAAAATCTTAAGATCAACCATTGCTAACAAAGATTTTAAGAAAATTTTTCTGCAAAAGTGCGTCTTTTAATAATTAGATATACAATGTATTCAAAATTTACAGTATATATTTTCATGATATATTATAATAACACATTCAAAATTTATATATTTTTTCATAATCTACTTAACTATAATCATGTGTACGCACGCACCACAATATACAGACAATCCTAGATGCTTCAAACTTCTTGACTTTTCAAAAATTGGTGATCCTCACTCCCGCTCTCACTTCATGCAACTAAGTTTTGGACATTCCATATATGTACATTTGATAAGGGTTAGTTGAAGAAGGTTTACCCATTGAGTAGGAATTATCGGACTGCCCTATCGTCGGAGAGGATCTGTTGGACCCTCCTGCAGTTGTGTTTAGACCAGATTGGAACCATTATGAAATTTCTGAGAATATGTCATATGTTCTAGTGTTAGTCGACCAATGTGGAAGGCATTCCATAGGCATGTTTTTAAAAAAAAAAAAAAAAATTAATAAACTTTAAATGGTTGAGCTCTACTTTCAGTTTCTTAGCTCTAACTACAAGTAATCATGGCATACATCTCCACTTGTTTAGTTTCCTCATGTAGATACTAGGTGTGTCCTTGCCACATAATGTGTTTTAGTGGTCATAAATTTTAATAAACATGTGACAGTAGAGGATGGAATTTCCAACAAGTGGAATCACAGCATAGAAACTTTCCGACAGATCACCATCATCTAAGCTTTATCCTGATTGGGGTTGGCTACATGAATCACCTTCCACCATTCACTCTACGAAGCGTCATACCTTCAATTAGACCATAGGTCATCAAGTCTTTTCTTACTTCCCCCATCCACATCCTTTTAGGCCTTCCCCTTAACCATTTAGAGCCTTCAAGTTGTACCAACTCACTCCTAACCACGTGGTTCTTGGTCTCCGTTGCACATGACTTACCATCTACGTCTATTTTCCCTCATCTTATTGCCTATTGGTGCTACTCCTAAGTTATGTTGAATACATTCATTTCCAGTTTTATCCTTCCTTGTCTTGCCACTCATCCTATGAAGACGTTCGTTAACTGCTCAACATTCTGTCTCGTAAAGCATGGCTGGTCTTATAGCCATCGTAGAAAATTTTCCTTTTAAGTTTGATTGGTACACGATGATCACATAAAACTAAATAGGCACATCTCCATTTATTCCACCCAGCTTGAATTCTATGGCAAACATACTTCTCAATCTCTCCACACACATGAATTATTGACCCAAGGTATCAAAGTGGTCATTTTGGGAAATTTCTTGGTCAGTAATTCTAACCACTTCCTCATTTTCACTCCTATTGTTACTAAAATTGCACTCCATATATTCTGTTTTAGTCCGACTAATTTTAAATCCCTTAGATTCTAAGGCACCCCTCCATAAATAAAGTTGTATCTTGTCAATCAAAACTATGTCATCTACAAACAGCATACACCATGGATTGGGAGAAAATCTTTATGTCATCCCAAGGTATTACAAGTTCTAATCGGGATTCCATTGGAAGGTACAACTTCTCACATAAACTTGAAAGGATTTAAGCCTCAGCAAATAGCAAATACCTTAGGAAAAAAAAAAAAGGTACCTTAAAAAGGTATATCATAAAGATATACTATCAAATCACAACAGAATCTCAAATCCTTGGTGCCAAATAAAAGCAGTTAGCGTATGTTCATTTTTAAATTGTATATAGCTCAAATTATTACATCACCAAGATTCCTATGTAATTGTAGTTATGATAAGAGAGCTCCTAGCCCTTGGGGGTCAGGTTTGTTGTTTTGTTTGCTTCTTCTTTTGTTTTTCTTGTTGTCTTCTACCTTTTGGCTTTCAATAAATTGATTAATTCTCCCAAAAAAAAAAAGGTGAACTCCTAAGCAACACTAACAATATGACTTATCAGAGTTTTTTTTTCCCCCACGTGCAAGGAGAAGCATATTCGGAAGCCAATAGACTGCTCAGTGTTACAAGATATCTGTAGTTGATTAGTTGTCATGAATCTTTCCCATGGCCATAAAAGGGGGGCTTCATGTACATCTTATATTTTTCTTCTTTCTCGTTCTAATAAATTTCATCATTTATAAGAGGGGGGGGGGGGGGGGGGGAAAGAACCAACAAGATTGCAAAGATAGATAATCAGTGGATGATTACAAGTAGCCAAATCAAGTAAAAATACAGAACTACATGGAAAAAAGATGATGAAAAGCCTGACACTTTAAGAATGTGCTGTAAATTTATAATCTTTCAGTAACAGCCCATACATGTGGCACAAATAGAACAAGCATAGGAACATCTTGGGGAGGAGGGAAGAAAAAACCAGTGATTTTGATGCCTCTGAAAGATTTCCATTCACAGTTTTTTGGGCTGTTGTTGTACTGGGCGTGTCCACTGACACTGCCGCATGACCCAAATCCATTTGGGTATCATGCTGTTTATTAGCATCTGCTGAACTGAACATGTCAACCAATAAACCAGGTCGTGTTCGATCATCAACAGAAGATGAATTGAGCTTAAAAACCTCTTCCAAGCATTCCTTAACAACCTCAAGACCCTCAATATCAACACCAGGAGCAGGTTCAACTGTCCTAGAGAAAGCAAACAGAATCAAAAGAGGAATTAAATAAGGAAATGTTGCCATCCTTCAAAAGAAATTTAAAAGAGGCTTCAGAAGGATACTGTCACAAATTCCAAGGCTCACATACCACAGTGATGTATCAAAGATAAATGTTACTACAATAATATGGATACAACTAATCTAGAAAATGTGAACTAACTTCAGTAGCCGTTACTGTTTTTGTATTTGCAGCAACGGAAGGAACATATATATTTCTAAGTATGAATATAGCAGGTACATGATTCACTTCATCCAGTCTGATGACATCTTTTAAGAACCATCATTATCATTATTATCATCTTAGCCTTTCTCCTAACAATTTGGCATTGACTTTTGAATGGTAGATGAGCAATTTTTATCATCATCTGACCACCAGACTTCAACCTTCCTTTTTTACAAGGACTTGAAATTGCAACAACAAATGTTCACATCGATGATCCATTCCCACCCACCATTTACCCCCAGCCAGGCAGCCACAACCATTACAAGCACACCCCCAAAGGGCAAGAAAGTAAAGTAGCATCATGGTGGGGTATTGGCCGCGAAAACTGATAAGCACAAAACACCAAGGCACATGAAAGGTCATGATCAAGTAGTTGCTTGCATAAAATAGTAAGAACCCACCAATTCATGATTACCAGCACAAATCACATGCAAACATGGTCAAGCCCCACACTGCACTTGAACACAACTAGCCACACAAGCCACAAAGGGTTGGCAGCAGTTAATGTCTAGAACATGCATTGCCAAACTTATTTGGATATACTGATATAGTTACAAACCAAGTAGTCCATTTTGGGTATAGTACCTTGGGCAAGCCACTTAGTGGTCAATAAAGGTTCACCAATCTTATGAGTTGTAGGGGTGATACCATTTAATAAATGGTACTCAATGTACATTGGATCTGGCTTCATACAAAGGTGATCGATTCAGTAAGAATCTCATACAATAAAATAGGCATATCTACAACCAAACCACTTGTAAGAACTTCACATAAGAAATTTAGCATGTGAACCTTCAATAGCTAGAGGGGAAGTATTACAGCAATTCGGGCAAGGAAAGATTGAAGAGAATCCATGGCACCAGGTGTGAAATCCTGGTGACTCATCAATTTGATCCCGCCATAAACAAGACATGACAAAAAAATTACGCCAGACCACTCACCAAGTGGACCATAATATAGAAATGGAAATTAGGGGGAAAAAAGACTAACGGTCTATGTTCAACATACACGTGTGGTTACAGGTGCAACTTGGTCAGGTCAATCTGACCATAAGCAGGTCAGGGTCTGAAATTTGGAGTAATGCAACGGGTCTAGGTCCAAAAGTTCATCGCAATGACCAAATGGGTCAGGTCTAGTACCTCTCCCAATCAACCCGACCCAATTGGACCCAATTTTCAAATGGGACCAATTTGGATCCCAAAATGGACCAAATCCACACCCAAATCCGACCCAAGCCAAGGAAACAATTAAGTAATAAGTCTAGTTAAGTCTAAATGTCGAATTGAGTAATTAATATTACCTAGGGAAAGTGAGAATTGGGAAACATTAGATAAGATCCAATGGCCATTTTTCTTTTTTAATCTGTAGTGTCACATTAGTTTATTGCAAACAATTTATGCTTGGATATACTCTTAAATTCTTCTCAACTTTATCTAGGATAGGATACGACTATGTGCTCTTAGAGCTCATTTGACTTGAACTTTGATACAACTAGGGGGAATTATTTGTGTAAAGGCACTTTTTATGTTTTATACCCAACCCATACTCGATCCAAACCAAACCCGCCAAATAGATAGATTGGGTCTGGATCCTCCTATAACCAAACCCAAACCAGTAAATAAATGGTTCAGCTTATTTTGACTTGGAACCAACCCAAACCCAACCCATATTTAATGGGTTGGAGACAGGACCAAATTTCTGATCCGGTTATTGAATAAGTTTGGGACTCCCCTCAACTGGAACCAACCCATTCACACCCCTACATGTGGCCATAGTTCTAAATTTCCTCCTAGAGACACCTCGGCATTGTTGGAGATCGAAACAAGTGACTGGTGACTGACTCCTTGAAACCAAACTGAGTCCAGGCAAGTCATACTGCTTTCATTCTCTGAGCAATTCACACTAAAATTGATATTAAAACCATGCATGCCTAGCACTTGACAAGTATACAACAGACGATTTTCAGCCAAATGCATTGGGTGGCCCGGATCTTGCACACATGTGCCACAGTACAACACTTCATTCTCTCCATTTGAGAGCCGGAGGAATAACATTACTTAGTGGAACCCACAACCATCTATACGCCAATATCCGAAGTATCGGTGTTGCACTATGTATCGCACCTATGGGATCCGAAGAAGTCATAGGAAATATCAGGAAAGCGCGATATCACGTGTATCACGTAATCTATTGTAGTTTGAGGGAAACATTGATGAAACTTTGGGGAAATGATGCAATTTTTCAGTAGAACTTCAGGTTATGTTGAAAGGCAGCAGATTACACACTTAGAACACAAACAGTACAAAAATAATAGTCTTCATTTGGTTAGAGCAGAAACACCATGCGTTATCAGTAATAAGTGATGCAACTGTTTCCGAAATGAGTTCATATCGTTCAGATATAATACAATACAAAACAAATAAATAAATAAATAAACAAGCAATCAACATATATTTTTTCCATAGTTATAAAGCAATTTTAAAGGGATGGAATTTGAAAAAAAAAAAATCAATTTCCCCAATTTTTTTGCCTTTTCAACTTCAAAATAGAAATTTCTTACTTAAAATCCAAGTCACTGCATGAAACTTGTGCACAGATATTTATGGATTTCTACTTGTTTTCTTGCTAATCTGTTAAAAAATAAATTTAAACAATTTTTTCTCACCTATAAGGCTCAGCTTAAATCCGCTCCAAGATAGCAATTTCTCCACCAAATTCATGCTTTGATGAAGAAAAACTCGAGCGGGTTGTTAAAACACATCAAGAAACACAATCCCCAAAAAAAGGGCAATGTCTTCTTTTTTTAAAATTTATGGATTTTTGTCGAATATCGCAGAATATTGTTGCTCTATTGATCAATACTTGTATCAATAGATACTACGAATTTGAAGCACATGCTGCTCATTGATATTTTGAAATAATATTAATATCATGATATATCATGCAAGTATCGATGATATTACAGCTTAATTTTTGTGTTACCCCGTTTCGCACTGTTGACCTGCGATACTGATAGTATCTGTAGATTCTATACACTGACGTGATTCAAAATCAAGCAAGTTCAACCTAAGCTCTAAGATGGCCCATTGCTGCCAACTCAGTGATGATAGAAAAGCATCCATCGAAATCAACAAACGTGAACCAACATATAAGCCCGACCCTTTTGATAATTACACCCATCTTTTCTAATTAGTCTATGTTTGGATATGTGGAATCCAACGGCAAGAGAAAAGAAAAAAAATAAAAACCTACACAATGATGACTTCGACGAGAATTATCGAAACATGGATTCCAATTTTGAGTTCTTGTTTGAGTAGTAAGTGGAAACCTCATGTTTCTCTCACAATACTCACCTAATCGCTTGTGCCAAGAATCCAAAATTTGGAAAAGTGTAATGATTGCTCAGTGTAAACCTCCCTTTTCTTTGCTGTTAAAACAACGTGAATCGTCACATCAAAGGAAAACCATTTTCCTTTTCCACTGTTTGGAATGGAATCCATGGTTTCCAAACATGGCCCTTAGAGTATTACGATTAGTAGACTTTTAGTACTACTCCAACTCCAAAAAAGTAAAGAACAGGGTCTAGTATAAATAAATCCACTGCATGTGATAAACAAATAATAGAATTATAACCCTAACTAATCTAATTACTACAATTTCAGCACTCTCATAAAAAATCATTTTTTAGAAACCATTTGGAAATCACTCGATTCTTCTTCTCCTTTTCTTCCTCCGAATCGATTAAGAACGAGAAGGGCAAAAAGGTAAAGATGATGATAGTAGAGGACGAACCTGAATTGAGGAAATCGAGGAAAGCGAGGACAATTCGACGAGAGATTGGAGAATCTGTTTTCAAGCTCGACATTTTTTCTTCTCCACTGGTTGGAATTGGGTGCGCAGGATAAGATATTGCTAGACTGCGCCTCTTTCTTGTGAAAGGGGAGAAGATCTTGAAGACCGTTTTGATCTTCTACGGTCTGTGACGGTGGGTCGTGTAGATAAAGAGAAATGATCGAGAGTGCATTCGCAGTGGGCCAAACACCAGCCGGCTAGCTAGTGTCAAATCTCTGTGGGCCCCATCATGATGTATGTGTTTTATCCATTCCGTCCATCCAATTTTTCAGATAATTTCATAGCATGGGACCAAAAATAGGCAGATCCAAATCTCAGGTGGACCATACTACAGGAAATAGTAGGAATTGAATTCTTACCGTTGAAAACTTACTAGGGACCACAGAAGTTTTGGATGAAGCTGATATTTGTGTTTTCCCTTTATTCAGGTCTGTGTGACCTTATCAACAGGTTGGATGTAAAATAAAAATCACAGTGGGCCCTTGGAATTTTGCAGATGGTGGACGTTCAGTCAAAACTGTTTTCCTGTGGTGTGGCCCACTTGAGATTTTTATTTTCGTCATTTTGGGTTCTAAAAGCAAAATGATCTGGAAAAAATGGATGGACGGAGTGGATGAAACACATACATCATGTTGGGGGCGCACAGAAGTTTGACATCAGCTCTCTGGTTGGTGTTGGGGTCACCAGCAAAACCACGTCCAGCTACAGAGACTCGGAATCGGTAGTGACACCTTCAGTACCGAGGTCACGGTATTGGTCAGTGATGTGACCCACCATGATGTACGTATTTTATCCATTCCATCTGTTCATTTTCATTTTTCAGGGTCATTTTAGATCATGAGCTCAAAAATTTTCATAGGGCTGTAATGTTTATTTGACATCTAACCTATTGATTAGGTCATACAGATTTGGATAAAGGAAAAATACAAATATCAGCTTGATCCAAAACTTTTGTGGGCCCAGAAAGTTTTTAACGGCAGGTGTTCAATTGCCACCGCTTCCTATGGTGTACAATGAGATGGAAAAATGAATGGACTGTATGGATAAAACATAGATATAAATATATATATATATATATACACACACACCATCGGTCCACACCACCGACTAATACCTACTCCCTGTAGAAGTGGTGACTACAAAAGGGCTAGTTTCGGCTGTGACCCCTCCACGCAAGGAATGTCCCTGGTTGGTGATATGGGCTCTACCCCAGTGCATGTGTTTTATTTATCCATGCCATCGATACATTTTTCCAGCTCATCGTAGAACATCAGCCCAAAAATGATGTAAATCCAAATCTCAAGCGAGCCACATCATGGGAAAACAGTGGTAGTTGAACATCTGTCATTAAAAAACATTTTAGGGCCCACTGTAATGTTTATTTGCCATGTAATATGTTGATCAAGTCATGTAGACTTAGATGAACGGCAAACACAAATATCAGCTCAATCCTAAACAGTTGTGGCCTAAGAAGTTTTTAATGGTGGTCGTTCAGTTACCACTGTTTCATGTGGTGTGGTCCACCTAAGATTCGGATATGTACCTCATTTTTAGAATAATGTCTCTAAAATTGAGATGGAAATGGGTGGACAACATCAATAAATCACATCATTGTTAGGCCCACAGCACGGACCATACTGACCTCCATATTGGAGAGGTAGAATCCAAGTCCCTCAAGTGTTCCCAGTTACATCCGGATGCTTGGACAGTAAAATCCATTGATCTTGGCTGTTCAATAGGTTTAGAATATATTGAATGGGATGCCATGGAAAAAGTTCTGTGCTCGGTTAATTCTAACCATTAGATCAATTGCTTATAAAATGGATAATCAGAATCACTTGTTGAAGAACAAGTAAAATAATCAATCTGAATGATAAGATATGAACTAGGTTTCTAGCAACATTTTAATGTTTTGAAAATATCCAACAAAACATTCCATTCGTCATTCCTGTGTTATAGAACATACAAGATGGACTCACCTGATGGACGGCCCATACTCAGCTCTAATATAATCTCAAAGAAAAATTAAAGTATTTCAAATTTCAATCTAATTTTTAGGCTTCAAAATCTACCAATATACCCTCACCCTAATAAACTGTGTGATAGGGATATTTTGTGTGAGATTCATAAAAATAAATAAATAATAATAATAATAATAAAAATAAATAAAAAATGTAAATGGTTTATTATTTTTAATTTATTTGCCCAGCAAATGTAAGTAAATATTTGTATAATTATTTTGTTCAATTATATGTGTCAAATCTTTTATGAGTTGCAATCTGTTATCTTTAAATTAGGATTAGTATTTAATTGGTGTTGTAATTGTTTCAAATGCTTTAATAGATTGGAGAGATAGCAACCGTGTTGTAGTTCTTCATGGAAGGTTTTTCATTTTGAGTTGATCAATAAAGTATCATAAATTTTTTAAATTATGTCTTTGGATGATATTAAGAAAATCAAGCAAAGAAGAAAATATTTTTGTCTTGATTTTGCATTTCTAGAAATCATAAGAATATTTCGACTTCTGTGTTCTTTTTTTCTCTCTCTTTTTGTTATTAAAGTTATTGATTAACCAATTTTTTGAAGGGATGGGCCTTGAGATTTTATAGAAGGAATTTTTTTATTAATTTCAAAATTAGTAGAATAAGAGTCTGAGATAATCATATTTGTCTGATAGTTTTGATTAAAGTATCTTTCTATAGGATTATGAGCCCAAGGGGAATTCGGAGTGACGTCATAGATATAAGTTGGGTAAGTAATATTAGATAGTGAAGGATTTCTAAAAGATTTTGAAGTAGAAGGCGTTGAAGGATTTAGAGGTCTGTTTTGGGGTGCATGGGTGTTGAGGTTATAGGATTTAAACATAATGTCAGTAGATCCATCTTCATATGGGATTATATGTTTAACTTCCTCATTTTCTTGTCGAATAAGTTTTTGTATATTAAGGATATTCCATTCGCCTATTAAATGGATATCCTCACAGACAATGGGTTTTGGGGTTATGACTCGATTTAACATATTAGTGAGAAGAAGGGTGGTTAGCCATTTGGTTTGATATGCATATATGATACTGGGCCTATGGTTTTCATTAGTTTATAGTAAACTCAATAAATAACTGCAATATTTTCTAATCCTATAAGTATATTAAACCATTTTGTATGTACTCCTAACACACAGAATTTGATGAGATTTAGTTCGCTAGGGAGACAGAAATTTTGGATGCAATTAAAGACGATCAGTTCATCCCTTAGGCTAACTTTAACTATGCTGACTAAATAATCTTTAAAATTTGAAAACCTCTTATCTCTTATATATGCTAGTGTAGAAACATTAAGGCCTAATTTAATGAGGAATTTTATTGCGACTTGTATGAGTTCTACATGTGCATAATTATATTTACCATAATATTATTACAGTTCATTTCGAGTCAATAATGAGATATCATCATAATGGTAAGGTATGGGTCGAGTCTGTTCAACAGTTTTAATTATGTAGTATGTTTCTTCATTATTGAATATTCATTGTTGATTAATTTCACCAAGGAAAATTGTAGGAATATTCTCGTCTTGAATTAATTATTCAATGTCTTCATATTTAATTTCTTCTTAATTTTTAAGTGAAATTGTTTCGAGATTATATGCAAATGAAATACTTGTTGAAAAAATGAAGAAGTATCTGAAAAAGATTTATGAGTGGAACAAAGCTTAGAGAATCGTTGTTTAATACCATTAGAAAATTTATGTGAAAAAGATCTTCGACTTGACACACATAAAGATTTAGAATTTCGTTTTGATGACCGATAACTTAGACAACTAATGTACCGAATAACTAACTAAATTCTAACCATAATGATGATATCCCATTATTGACTCGAAATGAAGTCCAACAATATTCTAGCAAATATAATTATGTACATGTAGGACCTCAAATAAAATTTTGACAAATTATGTACATGTAGGACTCATACAAGTCACAATAAAACCCCTCACCATATTAGGCCTTAATGTTAAGAGATTTTCAAATTTTAAAAATTCTCTAGTCAGCTTAGTTGAAGCAAGCCTAAGCCAAGGGTCAGCCTTCTTTAATTACATCTCAAATTTCTCTGTCTTCCTAATGGACAGAAATCTCCTCAAATTCTTAAGATTAGGAGTAGATACAAAAGGTTAAATATACTTTCGAAAAAAAAATTAAAAAAAAAATACAGCATTTATTTATCGAGTTTACTTTAAACTAATAAAAACATTAGCCCCAAGTGTCACATATGCAAATCAAACCAAATGGCTAACCACTTTTTTCTCAAAAATATGTCAAATCGAGTCATAACCCCAAAACTCATCGTCTGGGAGGATATTGATCTAACAAGTGAATGAAAGATCCCTAATATAGAAGAACCTATTCTACAAGAAAATGAGGAAGTTGAAAATATAATCTCGCATGAAGATATATTTGTTGACATTATATTTGAATCCTGTAACGTCAACGCCCATACACTCCAAAACAGACATCCAAACCCTTCAATGCCTTCTATTTAAAATCTTTTATAAATCGTTTATCATTTAATAAAGACAAAAGCCCTTAAATTAATATTATTGAAGAAGATCCTATAATAGAACTACATCCTAACGAACCTATTATAGAATCTGAATAAAAGAAGATATACCCGAAATAAATAGGTTATTTAAACCTCGAACTTTTATAAAATAAAAAAAATATTATAAAAGACCCACTCACGTTGATCTTTAAGTTGAAGAAAATAATGATTTTCTTTGAACCCATTTTGAAGGAAATCATGAGCATGAATGGAACTTCGATGGTTTCACAGAATATCAAATTCTTCAACTCTGTAATTACATCCGTGTTTATCAAAGAGCTTGTGTTGTATTACGTACTAGGGAAAATATTGCACATGCAAGCAATTGTTGCTTGTTTCATGTGATAACTACATGAATGGCGACATGATTAGCTCACGCCTCTTCAAAAAGAAAGCATTCTAGCCGCCCTAAAACTTGATGAGCATGGAGAACCATTCTTAAATGAAAAAGGACAACTCATTGGAAATCAAATTGTAGTTTTAATAGTCAACATACTTCAACATTTTGTAGGAAAATTTGATGACATCTCTAAAAAAAATAAAAAGTTAATTCATAAGGTGACTTATTTTGAAATTTTTGATTTTTGATGGTATAAAGACGTATTCCTCTAAAAAATGTATAGAGTTAATTCATACGGTGACTTATTTTGAAAAGAAAAATTTACATAAGGATGACCTCATTTATTTTCAGAAAAAAAAATTAAAATCTTAAAGAGCAAAATAATGTAACATTGAATTATAGTCGTTATACCTATGGAGAATTAATTTAGGTTATTAACAGAACGAGCTTCAATATTTGTACTGATTTAAAACTTAAATCCCAATTATGCAAAGAACACTCTAATAGTAAAAAAAGAATTAGGAGATTTTTGTTATTAATTTGACTATGACCCCATTATAATGGTACTCTACATTTACAAAATATTTTGCCAAAATGGTACTCTAAAATTGCAAAACATTTTGCCAAAAATTCCAAAAAACGAACTCATTATAAATTTTTATTTTTTATTTTTTAATCTAAAAGTCGTTCATATAAATTAAAGGATTCTAACAATACTCATAGATATTCTAAAAATACTCAAAGATGCTTCAAGTGTAATAAATTTGAACATTTTAGCAACAAATATTTTAAATCTACGTCCTAAGAGAAAGATTAATGAACTTTAATGAGAAGATATTCAAGAGAAATCAGCCTCAGAATTGTCTGCTCAAGAGGGAACCCATGAAATCTGCAATTGTTCTTGCCATAACTCTATACAGGAAAATAATTTATATTCTTCTACTCCCTCTTTAATGATGCGGATTGCAAATAAAGAAATAATTATAGAAATGATTAATCAGATTCAAAACTGTAACGCCTTGAAAATCGGGGGTCGAGCAGGAGTCAAACTCTCGAGTTCCAACACATCACTTATGCAACATAGATAATGATGATTAAATATTGTTCGTATTAGTGCATTAAACATGAGTGTGATTATACTAAAATAGCATATCATACTCCAGAGCTAATTGACTTACGCAAGCGGAAGACTGTGATAAGTATATAAAGCATATAAGTGATTGTAAATCTCCTAAGTATGATCATGTTACCAAGTCAATTAATTACATGTAAAATTTCAAAATATACAAAATGTGTGATATCTTCTAGTCAGCATCCCAGTAATCCCCGTTGATTAGAACATGGCCTACATAGATCCGCCTGATAACTATATATAGGAGAACTCCTCCTCATCATCATAAAAGTCCGGCTCCGCTACGTAAGCATCGCCATCATCTGCAACTACAACAGGGTCTGGTTAGTGTTTAAAGCACCGTCCCAGAACGTGGGAGTGAGTGATCAACTCAGTGGAGCTATAAAGCAAATGTTAACATGTTATCAATTCAGTCAAGCAGTAATGATAAAGCAATACAACACTCATGTCCTGAGTACTCTTATTAATGTAATGATGATATGTGATAATGATGTATGCCCTCGCCTACACTCCCTCTGCGACATCATCTCATGATCGCGGCATGCAAAACTCCCGCTGTGCTCAACTCTAAAGCCAAAGGCACATGTAATGCGGTGCATGTGCGTGATTAGCCAAGTTCTTAGATAAGCATATTCATACAGCAGGATTGGGAAACTAAGGTACCTCCTTTTTATAACATTGCTCAAATATTGATCCATCTAGGGTCGTCAGTCCTAGTTAGTCACATACGAAGAACAGTTCCAGGTAGCTGTGGAGTGGCTCGTCACCTTAGCACAGGCCTGGTTTATACTCGAGGTTACTACGAAAAGGCACGTAGCCTTAACATAATCCGAGTGTATACTCGAGGTCACTACGGGCTCGTCACCTGATCATAGGCCGACAACTTGAATACAGTGTCCCATACCACTGTATTCGGGTCACGAGTTTGAGTTGTTCACTAGTCACTAAGGGGAGGCTCGTCGCCCCAGCGTAGGCCAACAGCTCGACCATAGTGTCCCATACTACCATGCCCGGCTCATGAGTCTTAGCGTATCGAGGTACCAAGGTTAAACGGGGTTTCCACTGGTAAGTTGGTACCCTAGATTTAAGCAGTAGCGTTCATACATGGTGAACATACATTAGGTTAATCGGGTTGCTTGACAAGCTGGACTAGTACGAGGGTACGTCAAGCTGATCGACATGGAGCGCATAAGCACTCCGCGTAGCCTAACTACTATCGACAAGAAGCATATGACTCGGATTCATCGGGTGTATCCGTTGTGGCTAAACAGTCCAGCCATCGATCGTAAACCATTACCGATTGTAACTATAGATAAGGTCCCATAAAGGAAATTGTAACTATAGATAAGGTCATTGAGAATCCCATTTCAATGCCCTCATTACATACATTTTCAATAAACATTTCCTCATTCAAGCATTTTATCAAACACTTAGGCTACACATATCACACATATGTAATAAATTAGTAAAACACATATTACAGCAAATCCTTTCACATAGGAGTGGCCACATGCACAACAATCATATATTTACAATCAATAATCCTGCCGAGCACAAATACAAATTCCATATTCATTCAAACATTTCAATAAACACATGAAATGCATTATAAATCAACATAGTTTATATATAAGTATACTATATGGAAAACTTCGTATTTAAACACATGTGATAGCAATTAAGTCAGTCATAAATCATTACTGACATTGAAAGCCTTGAAAACCATAACCTAAACATTTATAGTCTGCATCTTTCGCTGGTAAACTCGTAACGAACTCAGTTTAAACACTAAGTCCTCGCCTACGATACAACGACAACTTATAACATGAAATAGGTTAGCTATTTCACCATTTACTCTATTTGAATCCCTAAAACAGATTAGGGTTAGGATTTCTTACCCGAAAATAGAATTGGAAACGCCAGTATAGCAACACAGAAGTGGTGGTTAAGCACGTGGAGTGGTAGGGAAGGATCCCAGGAACAGTCTCCCACTTTCTCTCTCACTTTCTCTCTCTTTCCTTCTCTCTTTGCTCTCTTATCTCTCATAGGGTTTATAAATTCGTATGGAGTGAGAGAGGGGTGGGTTTAGGTGCTTATATAGGCCCAGGACTGATGTAAATGGCCCCAGGGCCATGATATACATAGTTTATAGCCAAAAATTGGCTGTTTGGTCCAATGAAGCACATCTGGAGGCTCCTTTTCTACGTACAGTCCGGAGTAAGTCCCTTGACATTTGATCTAAGTCCAGCTAAGTTTTTGGTCCGATCGGATTTACAGATCGACCGTGGAGGACTAGTTTCAGTTTTACGGTCATCGACACTCGATCAGGGTCACAAGTACATCGACATTTGTTGGGAAATTTTCCTGATTCGAGGATATGGTTGGGTCAGAATCTGACAGTCTGAAACCTTAGATTTGGCCTGCAAGTAAACGACTCAATTCACTTAAGTTTCGGTTCGTTTTCTAAGGATATTCGCATTTCTCACACACCTCGCTCTGGGCTCAAGTTGTGCGTTTCTGGATACTATCTGGACTTGATTTCTGAGATGGTTGTCAAGTCTAGTAAGACGGTCACAACCGTATAGTTCTGCAGTAATCGGACTTTCAACACGCGGTCTAAGTCCAATACGACGTTTCAAGATGCTCCCGAGAGTAACTGGGTTTTAAGATTGATTCTGTGTTTTTAGGTAACGTAGCGTTAACGATTCTACTTGTTTTGGGTCTTACAGATCGTATTTAAAGTGATTAGAGCTAATTTCATAGATAATCTAGTTTAGCACTTGGTTAATTCGCACCTAATTTTTAAAGGATTTGGTTCTTAAGGATTTCTGCCTAAGGTGGTACTCGGTTCTTTGTACGGATTTTTCGAAGACGTTACAATCTAACCCCCTTAAGAAAAAAATTTCGTCCTCGAAATTAGTACCTTTCGTACTCCTCGAGAATCTGAGGGTAGTTCTTTCGGACATCGGCTTCTGTTTTCCAAGTAGCCTCTTCCTCAATGTGGTGTGTTCATAGAACCTTCACAAATGGAATCACTTTATTGCACAACACCTGCTCCTTCCTGACTAGGATACGCGTCGGTCGCAGTACATAAGTAGCATCTTCACTCAACTGTACCTGCTCCCACTTGATAATGTGAGAAGGTTCAGGAATATATTTCTTCAGCATCGATACATGAAATATGTTATGCACGCTGGCAAGTGGTGTGGTCAAAGCAAGGCGGTATGCTACCACACCCACTTGATCCAATATTTGGAATGGGCTAATAAATCTCGGCATGGGCTTCCCTTTCTTTCCAAACTAGAGGACTCCCTTCATCGGAGAAACTTTCAGGAATACGTGGTCCCCAACCTCGAACTCTAGCTGCCGCCGCCTCGTATCGGCGTAGCTCTTCTGTCTACTTTGTGCTACCAGAAGTCGATGCCTGATAATGTCGATCTTCTCTAAAGTCGCCTGTATTAACTCCGGGCTAATCAAACTCTTCTCACCAACCTCTGTCCAGCAATGCGGTGCTTAACAGGGTTGCCTATAGAAGGCCTCATAGGGAGCCATGCCAATACTCGCCAGAAAGCTGTTGTTATAAGCGAACTCTGCACAAGGAAGACAGTCATCCCAACTGTCCTTGAAATCAAGCACATAAGCTCGAAGCATATCTTCCAACACCTGATTTACCTGTTCCGTCTGTCCGTCAGTCTATGGGTAGAATGCGGTACTGAACTTCAATTTCACACCCATTGCCTCCTGAATATGAGTCCAGAAGATAAATGTGAATCGCATGTCCCGGTCTGACATAATCTCTATAGGAACTCCATGCAGACGTACAATCTCCTTGATGTACAACCTGGCCAAATCGTCTGGTGAGTTTGAAATTCTAATAGGGAGAAAATGAGCCGATTTCGTCAACCGATCCACGATCACCCAAATGGAGTCATGTTTTCTCCTTATCTTTAGCAGCCCTAATATGAGATCCCATTTCCATTCAGCTATAGGCATGGGTTGAAGCAGTCCAGGAGGTCGGCAATGTTCTGCCTTGACCTGCTGGCACGTGAGGCAACGAGACATATAATCTGCTATGTGGGCCTTCATATTGTCCCACCAGTACGAGCGCTTCATGTCCCGGTACATCATTGTACTGCTAGGATGCATTGTCATCCTTGAATTGTGAGTAACCTCGAGAACTTCCTTCCTCAAGTTATGAAGGTTTGGGACGCATATGCGGACACGATAACGTAAACCCCCATCCATATCAACTCTCCATTTTAAGTCTTCATCGTCACTAACCCACCTTCTCAACTCTGCTGACCTGTCATCTTCCTTCTAAGCCACAATAATCCGGTCATCGATAAGTGGCTAAACCCGAATACGTGCGATGCTCTCGAACGACTCATCAACTGTAAATTTCTGCTCAAAGTCTTGCACAAACTCTACCATATCCCACTCTGCTATCATCAGCGAAAACGCAAATGCTAAAGCCTTTTTGCGACTCAATGCGTCTGCCACGAGGTTGGCCTTGTCAGGATGGTAGGAGGCCTTGAACTTGAAGTCCTTCAAGGTTTCCATCCACCGTCGCTGCCTCATATTCAGGTCCCTCTGCTTGAATATGTACCTGAGGCTCTTGTGGTCACAAAAGAGCTCGAACTCCTCTCCATAGAGGTAATGTCTCCAGAGCTTCAATGCAAAGATGACGACCGCTAACTTTAGGTCGTGTGTAAGGTAGTTTTCCTCGTGTTTCCTCAACTGCCACAATGCATAGGCAATAACCCTTTCCTTCTGCATAAGGAC
Source organism: Magnolia sinica (assembly GCF_029962835.1). Lineage (NCBI taxonomy): Eukaryota > Viridiplantae > Streptophyta > Magnoliopsida > Magnoliales > Magnoliaceae > Magnolia > Magnolia sinica. Next base: position 122,335,663 of record NC_080574.1, on the reverse strand, counting down.
ACAACCCAAACCAACACGAGACGCGTTAGTGTATATCGTATACTTGACCCCTTGCTCTGACAATACTATCACAAGGGCGGACGTCAACTTGTCCTTCAGCTCCTGAAAAGCTGCCCCTGCCTTCTCATTCTAGGCAAACTTGAGATCCTTCTAAGTTAGCTAAGACAACGGTCTAGCTATCTTAGAGAAGTTCCGAATAAATCATCGATAGTAACTTGCCAGGCCAAGAAAACTCTTCACTTCGGTAACCGAACGGGGCTGATCCCAGTCCTGAACTACGGCTACCTTAGCAAGGTTCACAGCTATCCCTTCCTTGGACACCACATGTCCCAGGAACTTGACTTCTTTTTAGAAGTCGCACTTCTTGTACTGTGCTAACAACTGGTTCTTCCTGAGAGTATTAAAGACTGATCACAGGTGCTACTCGTGATCTTCCCAACTCTTGGAGTATATTAGGATGTCATCTATAAACACGATGACGAATCAGAATAGATACGGCCGAAACACCTGGTTCATCAAGTCCATGAACAAGGCCGGTGCATTTGTGAGCCTAAACGACATCACAAGGAACTCGTAGTGCCCAAAACTGGTCCTGAAAGCTGTCTTCTACACGTCCTCATCCCTGACGTGCAACTGGTGATACCTTGACTGCAAGTCAATCTTTGAAAAATACTGTGCCCCCTTCAACTGATCGAACAGATCATCCATCCTGGGCAAAGGATACTTGTTCTTCACGGTCACTTGGTTCAACCTGCGATAATTAATACACAATTGCAGAGATCCATCCTTCTTCTTCACAAACAACACGGGCGCTCCTTAAAGAGATACACTCGGTCGTATGAAGCCTGAATCCAACAGATCATCGATTTGTTTCCTCAGTTCCTCCATCTCACACGGAGGCATGCAATAAGTCGGTAGTGAAATGGGTGTCGCACCAGGCACTAGATCGATGGTGAAATTGATCTCGCGCTGATAAGGTAACCCAGGTATCTTCCTGAACACGTCCGTGAATTCTTGAACTATTGGCGTGTCTCCCAAAGTCAGACCATCAACATGCTCTAACAAGGTAACATAGTAACTGATGCGGTAGTACCAACTAACTTGCACTGAAAATGTAAAGGTCGTGCCCTTAGGTTCATATACTGTCACCACTTTAGCATCACAATCGATCTTTACCCTCATCTTCGTGAGCCAATCCATACCGAGAATGATGTCATAGTGACATAATGGAGTGACCATCAAGTCAACAAGCACTATTTTGCTCCCTAGGTCTATCGAACAACTCTTACACATCTTGGTAGAGTTTGAGAAAGTCCCTGTGGTGGTAAGGAGTCTCAACCCAACCATATGACTAGTTTTCAAACCCAGTCGCTTAACTGCTGTGCATGATACTATAGAGATAGTGGACCCGGTGTCCACTAATAAGAAGACCGGTGTACCTTGCATATGGGTCGTGACCGGTGCTGTAACCCAAAAGCCATCGGTGTTGTAACCGCTGCCTCGGGTGCCTCAGTTGTAAGTGAGTGCACACGAGCTTGTTGTGAACGGTTTGGCTGCGGTGCCATAGGCCGTTGAGGAGGCCTAAATCGAGGTACAGGCGGCCGGAAAGAAGGATGTGCTGGTGCTGACCATAGAGGTGGAGTTGAGAAAGGTGGTGGCATCTGACGATTGATCCTCTGAGGGGGCGTAAAGCCGTTATCCCTCATCCTGGTGAAACAGTACGTGTTAGCATGGCCCGACCTCCGGCAGTAGGTACACCATATATCAGGTCGCCTCGGCTGTGTCGATGGAACCGTAAGCCTGGGAGGCGAGTCTGTATGGGGCCTTTTACTGAGGAACGGTCTGCTCGGCAAATCTAGTCGTGGCCTATGAACCATAGACACATGTGTACGGGACAACCTGTCCCCATCTTGCTCAGCTCGCAGAGACATGCCCACTAACTTAGCATAGTTGGATATGCTAGCGTAACACTTCTTCGAGCGTATCTCGGGTTGCAGACCCTCAGAAAACCACCGCATCCACATCGACTGATCAACTAATATCAACGAAGCATAACTAGCTAGCTCCCTGAATCTATTCTCGTACTCAGCCACTAACATTCCTCCTTGACGGAGGTGAAGAAAGTCACTCTCCTTCTCATTACGGTAGGTGAGAGGAAAATACTTCTCGTGGAAGCGCGTCTCGAAGGCCTCCCACGTCCACACATATCATACGGGAACCGTGCGCAAGATGTTATCCCACCATAAGCTGACCTCCTTCTCAAACATTTAGGTGACCAACTCCACCCGCTCTGCCTCAGTGCAGTGCAACGGCTTCAGTATCTTAGAGATGCGATCAAGCCAATACTCGGCCTCCTCGGGTCTATGAGTACCCGCAAACGTAGGAGGTCGAAAGCGCTGGAATCGCTTAAATAGGCCGCTAGCACTCATATTGCCAGTAGGCTATACAAGAGGTACAGGTGGAACCACAGCCATGCTCTGGGCAAAGACCCCTACGATGGTGGCCAAAAACTGCCGCCGCTGCTATTGCATCAAGAGCATCATCTGCTTCAACCTATCAGTAGGAGGAACTGACTGAGGTACATGCGGCATCGAAGTAGACGCACGGTTCTGCTCAGGAACCAATGATGCAACAGGTGTCGGCCCATTAGTGGGGCCAGGGGCCGGCTGAGAATCCGGTATAGTGTCATGAGCTGGGCCCAAACTGGGGTCCATGTGGCTATTGCTTAGGGGAGGAGCCCCGTCAATCAAGTCACCAAGTGTGAGACGTGTCGTACTCCGTGTGGCCTTAGGTGGCATTCCCTATATACAAAATAGGGTGCAACCTGTGTCAGATTCAGCATAAGATCATACACTCATACATACATCATTCGCATTTCAAATCCAAAGAAGCTTCATGCATTTCATTTACCAAAATTGTCACAATACATGAGATACAGTATTACATGGATCATGACAAATGATGCATGTAAGCTAATCTAAGCAAGGTTCCACACATTAAACCTACAAACCACTCTATCACATCACTAAACCTACCAAGGCTATACATAGAAACAGAAAACAAGCAACAAGCAAACTAAAAGACGACTACATGTACGACTAGTCATCCGAATCTGACAATGGTAGAGGTGCACCCTTATCTTGTAGACAACATAGGATATCCCTCAAGGTGCGAGATACTTTACTGAATTTTCACTTCATGAAGGCTTGATTCTCTTCAAGCTTGGCTCGGGTCGCTATGACCTCCTGTTGCAAGGCAACTTGGCCCTCCTCAAGTTGAGCTAAGTGGGCCTTTATAGCAGCCCAATCACTATCGCGGCCCTGCGCAGCGGGAGGAGTGCCCTCATCAATGCTTTGGGCCTCCTCTTCTTCTTCCTCACTCTCTCCTTCTTCACCCCCTTCCTCTTCTATCTCATTACTTTCTTCCTCTTCACTTTCTGTCTCATCCCCATACTCGTCAAGTCGGGCTTGACATTGATGAGGGCCAATCTTCATGTTGTTAAGCGTAGTCTCATTAATGAAGTGGATCGACGCAAGGTCGTCCATGTTAAGTCTGTAGGTGAACTCTCAAGCAATCTTGCATACGAGTCGGCTAAATGGAAGTGAGACATCATTCCTAGCAGAACGCACAGTCTAGACTATCTGTAGCAGGGCGAACGTAGGCAGACACAACTTGTCTCCCTGCCCAGCTTGATATGGGAAATCAACCATCAAGCGAGTGCATTCGGTACGGTTGCCCCACCTAGGGTATACATTATATGTGAATATGTGGTGAAGCAGGCAAAAATCGTCGGTCAACTCCGTTGACGGAAGGCTTCTGCCTTCCTTCCAGTGAGCTAATCAGCCGCAAAGGTAACATGTGCGGCGATCTCTTTCTCGCAAGTTCTTGATATCCTTATCGCTAGCGTGTGCCTCTCCACGCGGGATTCCCATGACTCGGGCCACCAAATTCACATCAACTATTGCTTCCCGCCTCCCCATGGGAATCTTGAACTGCAGAGGCTCCAGTGATGGGTCCCGCATATGGGCGTAGAAGGCTCGAACAATGTTCTCACATGCGTGAGACTTGCCCTCGAATATGGGACCCTACCCAGCGTCTGCCAGGTGGTCCATCATCGGATACAGCCCAAATAGTTTTTCATCTACATGAGCTTCAAACACAACCCTACGGCCACGAAAACGACCGTGTTCGAAGTCCGTCAATAGAACTCTCTCGTCTCGAATTTGGGGATCAAGATCCCGCTTTAACCTTCGCTCTCGGGCGGCGCTTGTGCTAGCTTCGGCGCCCGCCTTCTTTCTTGGACGGGTAGGGTGGCTAGGCCCGGCTTCATCCGTAGGATCTCTCTTCTTTTCCATGAGGGAAAGAAGTTTGGAAATAGAGAAAATAGTGGCCACAAGCCCCAAAAGTGCCATGGAAACTAAATAGCCTTATAATGAATGTAAGGCCCATATCCTAGTCTGTACCGTTCCATAGACTCCCGCGATCATTCCTGTCAAATTTCGGCAACCTGCAACCAATGATCAACGTTTATGCTCGACCCTAAGTCTTATCCCATATATCAGAGTCGGCTCAACTCGAAACTTGTATCTTTGCGACGGCACTGTCGCCGCGGTTCCAATGCCGCGTCTTGCAAATCGATCCGATACTCTGGTAGGGAGATGTGGACCTGCGTTCAGTTCGAGGAAACGCCGTGCGCTTGCATTCCAAGAGAATCTCTATGACATGTCAAATCAATGTAATCAATCACCTCACATGTCAAGTACATGTCTCATCCCCAAAAACAACCCCAAAGTCAACTCTCTCCCTCTCTCTCTTACACACCTATACATGTCAAGTACATGCCCATCATCCCATCACACATCACCTCTCTTACAACCACTTATTCTCTCTCCTTCTCTTCACATTTTCTAAGCAACAAAGACCAAAGAGAGTGGTGGACGTCCATGCATTCTAAGGAGAGAAAGTGAGTGTGTGTGGCCCACTTTTCATCCCCAAAATCCTTCATCTTAGCCGTTCATCTCTCATCATCCTCCATCAAAGTGAAGCACAAGGAGATCGACGTTTCATCAGATCAAGAAGATCGAACGGTGGGTGTGTCTATAGCTTACATTTCATGTTTTTATGATGGGCCAAGTGAGGCCTACCATTTGATGGTATGGATCTCACTTTGGACCCTAGATGTGGCCAATGGCCCACCTTGATTATCATGATCATTCCATGATGGGGCCATTCTCCGTGGATCCCATCGTGATGTTTATCTTTTCTTGCATGGATAGGGTCATCTAGACCTTGCATTTCGGTGGAGAAAGGATCTCCACCATTGATTTTGATCGGTGGGCCCACATGTATTGGGACCCACTTGATGTATGCTGTGAGGTATGGAAGGGAGGGCCTATAGTGTTGGGGTCCCTCCATCGCACCTATCTCCTTCTTTCTCCCTCACCCAATCTCTTTCATTTTTATTATTGTTGTGTGGCCCACCCGGATGGACCCCACCATGAAGCATGTATTTGATCCAAGCCATTTGTAGGTGGGGCTCACTTTATATTTGTGTTGTATCCACACCATCTGTGCATTTAGTGGCCCATCTGAGCAAGGCCCACCTTAAATGCATGTGTTATGGCCACTAGCGTCTAGAGATGCTGGACGTAAAATGAAAACCAAAAATATTGGCTTGGTTCAAGCCTTGGAGTGGGTCGCTTATATAGGCCCCACCTTGATGTATAAGTTTAATCCATGTCGTCCATTCCATTCCCAAGCTCATTTTAGGCGTTGAGCATGCGGGCCCCACGTATAAAAAATCGTGAAATTGCTGTTTAAAAAAAAAATAAAAATAAGAGAGAGAGAGCAGTGCTGCTGCTGCTGACTCGTCAGGGCGCTGGGACGTCCCTGGCCGACCATGGGCCCCCAAACGTGGGCCCCACCATGATGTGTGCCAAAAATCCACATCGTGCATTGGGTGAGCCTCCTTCTGTCTGTGGGCCATGCCAAAAATCAGCGGCATATGGGACTCAGGTGGCCCACACGTTAAGAAACAGAGGAGATTGAGCGTCTGTCATTGGAACCTTTTTTGAGTGTCCCAGAAGTTTGAATCATTATGAAATTTGTTTTCCTCTTCATCCAGGGTCTGTGTGACCTTATCAACGGTTTGGATGGCAGATAAACATTATGGTGGGCCCCACGTGGACCCACCCGCTGAAAGCAGAGTGGCTGGTTTCCACACACCAGCGACTTGCTGCTGTAATGCAACAAGTCCGTGAAACCCATCATCCAACCGTCCATCTATGCGGACCACACACACCGGCTACCTAGCTACTAACGACGTCAGCAAATTTGTGGCCCACTGTGAAATATGTGTTTCATCATACCGTCCATCTATTAGTTCCAGGTCGTCCGACCACACCGTGATCTATGTGTTTCATCAGCGCTGTACATCCGTTTTAGCAGAGTCGTGATCATGGCCCACCTGGCATGAATTGATGAACGACGGGGACCACAGCTATGAGCTGTGGTATTGACGTCAGAAGGTGGTGTGGGACCACCTCAATGTACATGTTTCATCCCAACTGAGGGACCCACATTAATGTACGTGTTCTATACTTCCACCGTCCATTGGGCAGGGACGGTAGGACCCCACCTTAGATGATGTGTTATTCACTTTGTTCGCCCATTTCAGCAACGCATGGGGCCCATCCCACATGTGTGGCACGTGTGGGGTGGGGCCACCTTGATGTATTTATTCTATACCATCCATTCATTCTAGCCAGATCAATGGCCCACCTGATCTTGACCATCCAGATATTGGACGTCCAGCAGCAACTGCTGCTGGACCGTTTGAAGGGAAAGATAAATATCAGCTTTGTTCTAACGTCTCGAAAAAATCCGTACAAGGACCCGAGTACCACCTCAGGCAGAAATCACCCAGGACTAAAACCTTTAGAGATTAGGTTAATATTAACAAGTGCTAAACTAGAGTACTTGTGAAATTAACACCGATCGCTTTAAATATGATCTGCAAGACCTAAAGAGTGCAGAATCATTGACACTACTTACCCTAAAATCTAGAATCCATCCCTAAAACCCGTTTGCTCTCGGGAGCACACCGAAACTCCGTATCGGACCTGGACCGCACGTCAAAAGTCCGATGACCGCAAAACTATACAGTTATGACCACATTACTGGACTTGACAACCCCCTCAGAAATCAAATCCTAATTATGTCTAGAAATGCACAACTTGAGCCCGGAGCAGTGTGTGAGAAACGTGAATATATTTAGAAATGAAATACAAACTTAAGTAATCTGAGTCGTGTCGCTTGCGGGCCAAATATAAAGATTCAGATCATCAGATTCAGACCCAAATACACCCTCGGATCAGGACAAATGTCTTACACATGACGAAGTACTTGTGGCCCTGATCGAGTGACCGTGACTGTTAAACTGAAACTGGTCTGCCACGACTGATTTGCAAAACCGATCGAAACGAAAACTCAGCCTGACCTAGATCTATAGTCAGGAAGCTTAAGTCCGACCGCATGTGGAAAATGAGCCACTAGAAGTGCTCCGTTGGGCTAAAACAGACGCCCTTTGGATATAACCTAAGTATACCTTGGCCCTGGGGCCATTTCCATCAGTCCTGGGCCTATATAAGGGCCTTAAACTCTCTCTCATATTCCATACGAATTCCAAAACCCTAAGAAAGAGAGTAGAGGAAAAGGAAAGGAAAGAGAGAGAAAGTGAGAGAGTGAGTTGGAGATCCCTCCTGGGATTTGATCCCATTGCTCGTCGGCCTTAACTACCGCTTCTACATCACTATTCCAGCGATTCCAATTCCATTCTTAGGTAAGAAAACCTAACCCTAATCTATTTTAAGATTTCGAATAGTGTAAGTTATGAAATAGCTAACATAATTTATGCTATAGGTTGCCAATCCGCCGTTGACAAAGGCTAAGTATCTAAAACGAATCCGTTACGCGTTTACTGACGTAAGGTGCGGACTATAAACGTATAGGTTATGGTTTTCAAGGCTTTCAATGTCAGTTAATGATTTATGACTGACTTGAATCGCTATCACATGCTTAGATACGATGATTCCCGCACTTTACATATATATGACCTATGTTGAATATAGTATATTCTTTGTTTTTGTTGATATGACTTAATGAATCTGGAATTAGGATTAGTACTTGTTACGATAGATGTTTGGTAATACATGATCGTTGTATCTGTTGCAACTCATATGTAAAAGGATTTGCTATAATATACGTTTTAAGTGAATTAATCTATGTATACTGGAATATGTAGTCTAAGTGTTTGTAGAAATGTCTGAATGATCAGGCATGTAGTAATTGTACTTTACATGGGTGTTGAGATGAGATTCTCAATTACCTTAATAATGTGTATGATTTCCTCCATGTAACTTACATTCTTTGTCTGTTTTATTTAGGGACTGCATATGTTTGAATTTATGTTTAAGTTGAAATCCATCAAATACTCACATGCTTGTATGATTGGAATTGATGATCCATTACTGCTCTGATTATCTTGTATGATTATCTGTTATAATTGAATGTGTTTGGGACTATGGAATAGTCCAGGCAATCAGTAACAGGCACTGAATAGGTGGCTGAGGTCATTTCGCCACATAGGACGTGATCGATGAATCCGAGCCGTACTTCAGTTGTCGACATTGGTTAGGTCACATGGAGTGTTTGTCCACTTCATGTCGATCAACTCGATGTGTGCTCGTACTAGTCGAGCTCGTCAAGTATCCCGATTGACCTGATATATGTTCACCATGTTTAGACGCTACTGCTTGAATCTAAGGTACCAAACTCACCAGTAAAAACCCCTTTAACCTTAGTACCTCGATCCGTTAAGACTCATGAGCCGGGCATAGTAGTATGGGACACCGTGATCGAGCTGTTGGCCTACGCTGGGGTGACGAGCCTCCCCGTAGTGACCAGTGAGCAACCCAGACTCGTGACCCGAATACGGTGGTATGGGACACTGTATTCGAGCTGTCGGCCTACACTGATAAGGTGACAAGCCCTTTGTAGTGACCTCGAGCGTACCCTAAGACTGCGTAGAGGCGACGAGCCTTTCTGTAGCAACACGAGTATAAACTAGGCCTGCACTGATAAGGTACGAGCCCTTTGTAGTGACCTAGAACCGTATCATCGTATGAGATTTACTAGGACAAAACGACCCTAGCATGGATCATCGTTTAGAAATTGATACAAGGGAGGTACCTTAGCTTCCCAATCCTGCTGTATGAAAAGGACTAATAAGAACTTGGTAATCATGCTCATGCACCATATTGCATGTGCCGTTTGGCGATGTATAGAGAGCACGAGGAAGTGACTGACATGCGCGACCGTTAGATGAAGATCGCTGAAGGAGTGCAGGCGAGGGCATGTATCATTTATACATACCATTCCTGCATTAATCAAAGTACTTAGGGATGTTCGATTGTATTGTTTTATCATTACTGCTTAATTGAATTGATAACATGTTAACCTTTGCTTTATTGTTCCACTGAGTTGATCACTCACTCCCATGTTACGGGACGGTATTTTAAACACCAACCAGACCTTATTGTAGGTTCAGATGATGGCGTAGCCTACAAGGCGGAACCAGATTTTGAGGATGATGAGGAGGCATTCTCATATATGCAGTATTCAGGCAGGTTCTCGTAGACCGTTCTAAATCGACGGGGCTTCAGGGTTATACTTATAGTGGACTATTATATTTTTTTGACATTTTATATTTTGAAACAATACATGTAATTATTGACCTGGCAATGCATACATACTTTGGGGACCTATACTGATTTGTAAAGTTATACATATCTGTTTCAGTCTTCCACTTGCGTATTACAACTGTCCCTGGATTATGTTTTGCTGATTTGGCTTAATCTTATTCATGTTTTATGCACTAATAAAGATAACATTTAATCATCATTAAATATGTTGCATAAGTGATGCGTTGGAACTCGGGAGTTGGATTTCTACTCGACCCCAGATTTTCAGGGCGTTACATGAGGTGGGCCACACCACATGACACCACCCTGATGTACATGTTTTATCTACACCATCCATGGTGCATGGGTTTTATCCTGACCATCCATCTGTAGGACCCCCCCTTGACGCATGTATCGTATTCACACCGTCCATCTGTGCTGGACGCACGTGATGTACGTGTTCCATCCACCACCATCCACAGGGGCGGTGGGGCCCTAACTTAATGTATGCATTATAGTTACTCCGTCCATCTGTGCTGGGCAGTTTGGACGATGTTATGCTGCCCCACCACGATGTATTTGTTCATCCACACCGTCTAGATGATCTGGACGGTGCTGGACGTGTTTGGACGGTGATGAGGACTCCACCATGATGTATGTATTTTATGTCCACGCCATCCTTCTGCCTGTCCCACCTTGATGGATGTGATTAATCCACACTGCCCAGCCATGTGATAAGGCCCACCTGTGATGTATATATGAGGCCCACCTGTGATGTGTATTTGAGACCCATATGTGAAGCCCAATATGGTGTATATCAGGCCCAAGTGATGGGGCCCGTTGTTATGCATTGGGCCCGTGTGATGTGACCCGGTTGTTATATATGAGGCCCTGTGTTAAGGCCCATGGGTAAGGCCCAATGTGATATTTTTTTGTAGTCCATTTAGTGAGGCCCATTACAATGTGTACTAGGCCCGTGTGAGCGGCCCATTGTGATGTATTTGAGGCCCATGTATAGGGCCCACCTATTGTGTATTTGAAGCCCATGGATTGTGGCCCAATGTGATGTAGTTATGACCCATGGCCGAGGCCCACTGTGATGATTATTTGGCCCATGAATGAGACCCATGGTAATGTGTATTAGGTTCTTGTATGAGGTCATGGGCCGACGATACGTTTGGCTCTATGTGGGCCACTGCTTGGGAGCGATGTTGGTTGAATGTCCACATTAATGGGCAATGACGGTTAGATGTCCTCATTGTGACCTTCCCTTAAACCTTGTTAGGCCCATTCTCTTCATGGGTTAACCCAAATAAGTGGGTCTCATTTGCCATAGATGGATGGCTCCGTGCCATCAGATTTGATATAACCACGGTTGTGGGCCGATCTTTATATTATGGTTGATCAGTTGTCCATTTATGGACCCCACCTTGTTTATATGCTGATTGTCTGTGCCGATTATTGATGCTGATTATCGGTGCCGATTGTCGATGTCGATTGTTGAGGCCGATTCCGATTGCCGAGGCCCATTGTGATGTATTCGAGGCCCATGGGACGTGGCCCATTGTAATATATTTTCGGCCCGTGTGATGAGGCCCGACTTGATGTATATTAGGCCTTTGTGAGCGGCCCATTGCGATGTATATTAGACCCCTGAGATGCGACCCACTTGATGTATATGTGGCCCATGAGTGAAGCCCATCATGATGTGTATTAAGCTCTTGAGTGAGGCCCATGGTGTTGTATATTTGACCCTTGTGGGAGGCCATGAGTCCACTGTATGTTATACTCTATATGTTTCATTCCTTGGGGGCAATGTTGGTTAAATGTCCACCTTGTCGAGGTTGATTGTTGATGCCAGTTATTGATACCGATTATGAGTATGTGACGGCATAACATCATGATACATGCCCATACGCATCATCTGCATGTTTGTTATGAGATGTGGTTGACCATTATATATGTCATTAGGTAAGTTGTTATGAGACTCCCTGATAGGCGGAGATTATCTCACATGAGTGCATGGTTTGCGCAGGATTAATGCATGACTGGATTGTATGACTCATGCATCTTACATTATGTGTTGCGATCACTGTATACCCTAGTGACATCAGGGCCGTAGCCTCCACAGGCATATCGTGGATGGCCAGATGGGACACTGAAAATATTTAGTTCGAGCATCGAGCTGCCATAGATGGCTCTGGGTGAAAATCCTTAAAACCCTCTTAGTACCAGAGGATGCCCCAACGTCGAGACCGACTGGATATATATGAGCGCTCGAGTGCCGGATACCAGGAGGCCGCGTCTTCTACTGTGTCATGGTCGGTTGGGAGGGGGTGTGGCCTTACCCGCCCGAGGGAATAGGCATAGCTAGGCTGAGTTTGACCAGCTCGTGGAATGGGTCCGCTATCGATGAGCTGGGTAGGTATTAGTAGACTACTGGCCAGGCGGATAGTGAGGTCTCTTCCACTTACCAAGTTGTGCGCTTGATAGGGCTGCAGGTGGTGTGGAGTGTACTAGACCCCGGTGATGATCGCAGAGAGGAACCGTACTGATACGTAGACTTATTAAGCAGGAATTGCATACTCATTCATTCATTCATTCACTATCCACTCGGGCTGGTGGTGCGCAACTAATTGTTACGTGTACCTTCGCATGGTCAGGATTTCGGTTGGGCGCGCGACTAACCTGAGATCAGAAGTTTACCACATTGAGTCTGACTATCCAAATTTAGGTATGAGACTGGTTTGGATAGAAGTCCTTGTGGTGGACCCCGTAGCCTGCGATACTACGTACTATCATCCTGACTTCACACTCTAGTATGGTCATTCCATTCGCACCGCATACTTCATTACATCCCCGGCATATGGCATTTTGGGTTACTGTGTTTCTGCATTTATTTGGTCTAGGTACAGCTGATGGTATTCGTGAACTCATCAGGAATTGTATATTGCATTGCATCTACAGCATCTGATATTTGGTTTTTTATGACTCTTCATTTGCATAGTTGTTCTATATTGCGTATTCTGATACTGATTGACTCTTGGAATGGTCCATATTTTCACTTACTCTATTATCGTATGATTTATGATCTTGTCAGTATTTCTGCTTACTCTGATAATTCATGATTTTGTCAGTATTTCTGCTTATTCCGATATTGTATGATTTATGGACTACCAGTATTTTCGGTATTGTATGATGACGGCATTGTATTGAATACTTGGCACTTACCTTGTGCACACACTTACACCACCCTCAAAGCTTTCTATAAGCTTATGCACGATAGATGCGTGCAGGTGATGTTAGGTTGCAGCAGTGTTGAGTTTAGAGCGTGCAGCGATCTTCTGGAGCTTGATTTTCATTTTATGTATTTCCCTTTCAGCATCGTACTCAAATGATTATATTAGTGGATATATAATGATGATGTTGCCTTTATGAATTGGGTAATCTTGTGGTTATGCTTATTACGAGTTAAATGTACAAAAAAATCCTCCTTATAGGATCCCAGGATCGGAATCTGCTGTATGGATGCTAGGAGCCGAGAATGGGGTACTACGGAGGCTGTCGGCACCGGATTCGGCGATCAGGATTCTTGTGAATCCGATTTTTAGGTTTGGGGCATGACAATGAAGGTGGATTTGGAGGCCTTTGAAAAGTGAGACACAAAGCTATGGACTTTGTGCCCAAATGAGCAAGAAATATGGAAGATGGGAATAGTAGGAAATAAGGTTTTGAGGAGGATGAGGGAAAGAGTGTAGATGGTGAAGAAAATGAAGAAGATGTGAGAGTAGGGGAGAGATTTAGGAGAGAAAGATGGAATTTTAGGAGATTTGGAAAGCTTGGAGGGAGAAGAATAGAAGAAAAGAAGCAAATAGAGAGAATAAAAGGAGTCTTACATGATTCGGTGGGCCCCACAGCCTTCCACACGCGTTGGCTCGACAGGCCCGGATGAGCCCAGGAGCGGTGCACCGCGGTTGGCGCGGTGCCGCCAAGGTCCGCTGGACTCGGACGGGGTCGCCGCCATGGGCGGGGTGCCGCCGCGGTCCGCTGGACCCGGCACGGTGCCGCCGCAGTTGGGCGGTGGCCACCCCCCTCCCGGGGTGCCGTATGTGTGCGGGGTCTACTTTGGATCCCCCAATTTGTACCATTTGGGTCCCCTGGTTCGTTTAAACCATTTCGAGTCCCAGTTCACGTGTATTCGCGCCTTTCTGTTTATTTGTTAGTGGAATACACCGAATTTTCATCTAAATCTAACGGTCTGGAACGAATTTAGATTATTTTGCGTGAACACAGATGCCTACGAGTCCGATTTCAACGGTCAATTTCGCTGATCGGCAAAGCTGGGAATCCTACGACTGTTTCTATGTTTCGCCGCTCCCCCTAGATCAAAGTACGTCAGTGTGCGTCATGTTACCATAACCCAGGTCCAGTTTAATCCAAATCATGCCCTGATACCAACTTGTAACGCCCTGAAAATTGGGGGTCGAGCAGGAGCCCAACTCCCAAGTTCCAATACATCACTTATGCAGCATAGATAATAATGATTAAATATTATTCGTATTAGTGTATTAAACATGAGTGAGATTATACCAAAACAACATATCATACTCCAGAAACAATTGACTTACCCAAGCGGAAGACTGTGATAAGTATATAAAGCACATAAGTGATTGTAAGTCTCCTGAGTATGATCATGTTACCAGGTCAATTAATTACATGTAAAATTTCAAAATATACAAAATGTGTGATATCGTCTAGTCAGCATCCCAGTAATCCTCGTCGATCAGAACATGACCTACATAGACCCGCCTAATAACTACATATAGGAGAACTCCTCCTCATCATTATAAAATTCCGGCTCCGCTACGTAAGCATCGCCATCATCTGCAACTATAATAGGGACTGGTTGGTGTTTAAAGCACCGTCCCAGAACGTGGGAGTGAGTGATCAACTCAGTGGAGCTATAAAGCAAAGGTTAACATATTGTTAATGCAAGGATGATATGTGATAATGATGTACGCCCTCGCCTACACTCCCTCTGCGACATCATCTCACGATCGCGATATGCAACACTCCCGCTGTGCTCAACTCCAATGCCTAAGGCACATGCAATGCGGTGCATGTGCGTGATTAGTCAAATTCTTAGATAAACATATTCATACAGCAGGATTGGAAAACTAAGGTACCTCCCTTTTATAACATTGCCCAAACATTGATCCATCTAGGGTCGTCAGTCCTAGTTAGTCACATACGAAGAACAGTTCCAGGTAGCTGCGAAGCGGCTCATCACCTCAATGCAGGCCTGGTTTATACTTGAGGTTACTACGGAAAGGTTCATCGCCTTAACGTAATCCTAGTGTATACTCGAGGTCACTATGGGCTCGTCACCTGATCGTAGGCTGACAGTTCGAATACAGTGTCCCATACCACCGTATTCAGCTCACGAGTTTAGGTTGTTCACTGGTCACTACGGGGAGCCTCGTCACCCCAACATAGGCCGATAGCTCGACCACGGTATCCCATACTACCATGCTCGGCTCATGAGTCTTAGTGGATCAAGGTACCAAGGTTAAACGGGATTTTCACTAGTAAGTTGATACCTTAGATTCAAGCAGTAGCGTTTATACATGGTGAATATACATTAGGCCAATTGGGTTGCTTGACAAGCTCGAATAGTACGAGCGTACGTCGAGCTGATCGACTTGGAGAGTATAAGCACTTCGCATGGCCTAACCACTATCGATAAGCAGCGTATGACTTGGATTCATCGGGCGTATCCGTTGTGGCTAAACAGTTCGGTCATCGATCGTAAACCGTTACCGATTGCCCGGACTACATCGTAGCCCCAATCATTCTCAACACAATAAGCATTCATATTTGATAGTCAAGATAGCATGTGGCAACCAATTCAAATGTAAATCTCATATAAGCATTTTAAGATCACATAGAGAACATGTTAACATACATAGGCATTCGTCCATAAAGCACGTGGTAGTAAGATAGGTCCCATAAAGGAAATTGTAACTATAGATAAGGTCATTGAGAATCCCATCTCAATGCCCTCATTACATGCATTTTCAACAAGCATTTCCTCATTTAAACATTTTATCAAACACTTAAGCTACACATATCACACATATGTAATAAATTAGTAAAACACATATTACGGCATATCCTTTCACACACAACAATCATGTATTTACAATCAATAATTCTGGCGAGTACAAATCCAAATTCCATATTCATTTAAACATTTCAACAAAGACATGGAATGCATTATAAATCAACATAGTTTATATATAGGCATACTATACAGAAAACCTTGTATCTAAGCACATGTGATAGCAATTAAGCCAATCATAAATCATTATTGACATTGAAAGCCTCAAAAACCATAACCTAAACATTTATGGTCCGCACCTTTCCCTGGTAAACTCGTAACGAACTCTGTTTAAACACCAAGTCCTCGCCTACGGCACAACGACAACCTATAGCATGAAATAGGTTAGCTATTTCACCATTTACTCTATTTGAATCCCTAAAATAGATTAGATTTAGGATTTCTTACCTGAAAACGGAATCGAAAATGCCGGTATAGTGACACACAAGCGAGGGTTAAGCACGTGGAGTGGTAGGGAAGGATCCCAGAAACAGTCTCCCACTTTCTCTCTCACTTTCTCTCTCTTTCCTTCACTCTTTGCTCTCTTCTCTCTCCTAGGGTTTACAAATTCGTATGGAGTGAAAGAGGGGTGGGTTTAGGTGCTTATATAGGCCCAGGATTGAGGTAAATGGCCCTAGGGCCATGATATACTTAGGTTATAGCAAAAAATTGGTTGTTTTGGTCCAACAGAGCACATTTGGAGACCCCTTTTCTATGTACGGTCCGGAGTAAGTCCCCTGACATTGGATCTAGGTCCAGCTAAGCTTTCGGTCTGATCAGATTTTCAGATCGATCACAGAGGACCAGTTTCAGTTCAACGGTCATCGACACTCGATCAGGGCCACAAGTACATCGACATGTGTTGGGAAATTTTTCTGATTTGAGGGTGTAGTTGGGTCAGAATCTGACGGTTTGAAACCCTTGATTTGGCTTGCAAGCGAACGACTCAATTCACTTAAGTTTTGGTTCGTTTCCTAAGGATATTCGCGTTTCTCACACACCTCTCTCCGGGCTTAAGTTGTGCGTTTCTAGATACTATCTGAACTTGATTTCCGAGATGGTTGTCAAGTCCAGTAAGACGGTCACAACCGTATAGTTCCGCAGTAATCAGACTTTCAACACGTGGTCCAGGTCCAATACGACGTTTCAAGATGCTCCCGAGAGTAACTGGGTTTTGAGATTGATTCTGTGTTTTTAGGTAATGTAGCGGTAACGATTCTACTCATTTTGGGTCTTGCAGATCGTATTTAAAGTGATTAGAGCTAATTTCACAGATAATCTAGTTTAGCACTTAGTTAATTCGCATCTAATTTCTAAAGGATTTAGTTCTTAAGGATTTCTGCCTGAGGTGGTACTCGGGTCTTTGTACAGATTTTTCTAAGACATTACAAAAACCCTGAAAAATAAAATA
This sequence comes from Magnolia sinica, assembly GCF_029962835.1. Taxonomy (NCBI): domain Eukaryota; kingdom Viridiplantae; phylum Streptophyta; class Magnoliopsida; order Magnoliales; family Magnoliaceae; genus Magnolia; species Magnolia sinica. The sequence continues at coordinate 122,318,352 of NC_080574.1, read as the reverse complement.
ATTTTTACTTCAAGCCCAACCCTCTGAACCCCAACGAACTCTTAGGCCTATCATAACGGTCTATTCAATGAAAGATGTTTAAACCAATTATATGAATAATATGAATAAAGTCCTTCATATAATCTTGTTAAGGGGGTTTTCCTCCTCAGTTCAGAGGAGAGGTAGTGCATCCTATTATAAAATGGATGTCTTAAATCTTGTTTCACCACGCTGCTCGACCAATCGAAGGGAGTTGCTCGACCGGTCGAGGCTCGCTCGACTCGAAGTCCAATGTGCTAAATTTTTTGGCATCGACTAGTCGAGGGTCAGTCTCGACTAGTCGAAAGGGTCCTTCGACCAGTCGAGGACTTGGATTGACTATTGAGGGTTACGCAGATTCTGTGTGGATTTTGTGTAGACTGTGTAAATTTGAGGCAGTTTCGCAGGAGGTGCGAAAGGAAAATTTCCTAAATTATAAATAGGGGTGCCTAGGGCTATTCTAGGGCATGCTAAGGCATCTTAAAGTGATTCCATTAAGTCATTTTCATGTCCAAGGAAGAGAGAGAGAAAAGAGTGAGGGGAAACTTTTGGAAGGGAGGATTTTGCTCCTACAGGTGATCTACTGCGTATTCGACGTCTCAGCGCTTCTACGTCCTTGTGATCGGTGCGATATCTTCATTTTCATTATTTTCTTATTGTTCATCCACTCCTATGTGAGTGAAGAAGGTTTGATCCAAGCGGGGTGTGCTTGTGATCGGTTGTAACGTTCTACTTCATAGTGAATTGTTACTCTGGACTAGGTCCCGTGGTTTTTACCTCTTCGAAGGTTTTTCACGTAAAATCTCGTGTCGTGTGGTTTGTGCTTTAATTTATTTCATTGCTTTATTATATCTCATAATTCTAGTGTTTTGGGAGGCGAGATCCTAAGGTTTTTTGTGCAATGCTCCGAACAAAGTGGTATCAGAGCGTTCAGGTTGGTTAAACGGAGTGGGATTGGTTCTGAATTATGGAAGGTAGCTCATCAAGGATGATCAGTCTCGATGGTTCTAACTGGACTATATGGCAGGCTAAGATGAAGGACTTACTTTATTGCAAGGACTTGTATGCTTCAATTCTAGGCATATCAGCAAAGACAGAGGATATGTCAGATGATGATTAGAAGAGGTTGGATCGGAAGGCGGTGGGGTTTATTAGACAATAGATGGACGATTCCGTATTCCGCCATGTGTTTAGGGAGACCTCAGTCGCTAGCCTATAATTGAAATTGCAAGGGTTGTATGAGAGGAAGATAGCCGACAATAAGATTTTTCTGATAAGACGACTTGTGAATCTTAAGTTTAAAGATGGTGGTTTTGTGCCTGAGCACATGAATGAGGTCGGCAACATATTGAACCAGCTCTCTGCTATGAAGATGGTCCTGGACGATGAACTACAGGCTTTGCTATTGCTTAGTTCATTGCTGGACAGTTAGGTGACTTTGGTGGTGTCTCTGAGTAACTCCGCGCCAGATGAAAAAGTGTCCATGGAATAGGTAACTAGTTATCTCTTCAATAAGGAGACATGGAAGAAGTCTCAGGGGTCTACTCAATAAGAAGCCCTTTTGACACAAGATCGGGGGAGAGGAAAGAACAGAAAAGGTGGGAAGGCTGAGTAAATCAAGAGGCAAGTCGAGTGTCAGGAAGAATATTGAATGCTGGAATTGTGGCAAGAAGGGCCACTCAAGCATGAATGTCATAAGAAGAAGAATGACAATAAAGGAAAGGGAAAGGAGAAGGAAGATGAATCAAACTCCATTGCAGTTGCTTCAAATAGTGACGTTGTAGTTATTCTTTCGGTAGATCATGATGTTTGTCTCACGGCTACGAGTCAGGACGCCGACTGATTGATAGACTTGGGAGCCTCGTTTCATGCGACTCCATGTAAGGATTTCTTCACAAGCTACAAGTCAGGTGACTTTAGGACCATGAAGATAGGAAATTCTGGCATATCGAAGATCGTAGGGGTCAGTGATATTTGTGTGAAGTCCGATGTGGGCTGCACAGTAGTTCTTAGGGATGTGAGGCACATTCCAGACTTTCGCCTCAACTTGATGTCGACGGGAAGGTTGGATGATGATGACTATGAAAGTCGATTTGTTGGTAGGCGCTGGAAGCTCATCAAGGGTTCGTTGATCGCAGCCAGAGGGAAGAAGTGTTGCACCCTTTATAAGGCAAGTATCAGTGTGTGCAATGGTGGGTTGAACGCAGCAGAAGATTCAGCTACTGACATGTGGCACAGGCATCTAGGCCACATGAGTAAAAAAGGGCTTCTACTACTAGTAAAGAAGCAGCTCCTTCTAGAAGTGACAGGTATACCTCTCAAAACCTGTATTGAGTGTTTATCAGGGAAACAATATAGAGTTTCATTTGTTAAATCTGATTCCCATGTTAATAAAATGCATGCATTAGATTTAGTTTATTCTAATGTTTGTGGTCCTATGAGGACAAAAAACTTGGGTGGGGCATTGTATTTTGTTACTTTTATAGATGATGCATCTATGAGGGTTTGAGTTTATGCTTTGAAATCTAAGGATGAAGTCTTTGGTGTATTTAAAATGTTTCATGCTATGGCCGAGAGAGAGACAGGTAGATCATTAAAGTGCATCCACACTGACAATGGTGGTGAATACATTAATGACTTCCATGAGTATTGTAAGTCCTTGGGTATATAACATGAACAGACAGTTCCCAAGACCCCCCAGCATAATGGTGTGGCTGAGTGAATGAATTGCACCATTGTAGAGAGAATCAGATGCATGTTATCCCATGCAAAGTTGCCCAAGATGTTCTGGGGAGAAGCAATGCACATGGCAGTGTATTTAATAAACAGGTCTCCATCAGCCCCGTTGAATGGAAAAGTACTTGAGAAGGTGTGGACTGGACAAGATCCATCGTACAATCATCTCAGAGTGTTTGAATTCGAGGCATCCATTCACGTACCAAAGGACGAGAGGTCCAAGCTCGATGCGAAGATCAGGTAATGTGTGTTCTTGGGGTACGTGATGAAATGTTCGGCTACAGATTGTAGGATCCGACTGAGAAGAAGCTCATTAGGAGCAGAGATGTGGTCTTCTTTGAAGATCAATGTATAGAAGACATTTGTAAGCCAGAGAAGTCCTAACCTAGTTCAGGTGAGCTAGAGGACATGTATCCGGTTATTCCTCCTATGGTGCCTGATGACGGTGGAGTACAGAAAGGTGTAGAGGACAAGGGAGTTCCTACAGAAGATTAGAGGTGGGTATCGAGCCGAGTCGAGTCGAGGTGGGCGAAGCTTGGCTTGGCTTGTCCATGATGTACTCGAGTTCGAGCACGAGCTTGGCCTCGAGCTTAACATTGAAGCTTGACTTGTTTGCTAAATCTGTCAAGTCAAGTTCGAGTCGAGCTAGTGGTTCGAGTCGAGTCGAGTTTACCTCGAGTCGAGCTCGAGCTTGTTGGGTAAGGGAGTAATGGATTCTGTTCTTGATCCTCCTCCATTGATGAAAAATTCAAAAATCTGAAGAGAATCAAAGCAAAACCCGATAAAAAAACCAAACAAAGCTTCAAATCGGATGAGGAAACCTGTAAGAACTGATCTATTCTTGATCTTCTTCCACTAGCAGAAATCCAAGTACTAGAGAAGAAACAAAGCAGAACACGGATCAGAAATTCAGTAAAGAGCTCTAGCCAATCAGATCATTGGATTTCCTTGAAGCTCTAACAAATCTGAGAAGAACTCATCTCGAATTTCTTGGATTTCTCACCTAAGAAGTAGATCTCAAGAGATTGAAATCATATTATTGTGGAGCTGAAATGAAAACTAGTGGTGGTGGTCGGGGCGGGCGTGTGGCTAGCAGTGGGCAAAGAAAGGGAAGAAAGAGAAAGGGAATGGGGTGCGTGTACTCAGGTAGAGACTCTAGGGTTTATTTTTTATTTTTTTATTTCTAAGTTTAAACTTAAAACTTATATTAATAAATAAATAAATAAATATATATATATATATATATATATAATATTTAATATATTTATTAATCGAGCCGAGTCGAGCTCGAGTTCGAGCTTCGAGTCGAGTCGAGTCGAAATGCCCCCTGGTCGAACTTAGCTTGAACTCAACTCAAGCTTCAAATAATTAGCTCGGCTCAACTTGAATCGGCCATTCAAGCCGAGTCAATCCGAGCTGAATCGAGCCGAGTCGAGCGAGCTTTTCGAGCTAGCTTGACTCATGAACAGCCTTACAGAAGATGGACCGGGGGAGTAGCCCCCACTTGATCCACCTGTTGAGTCATAAGTGAGGAGGACACTAGGGACATACGTCCATCCAAGAAGTACTCACCGCATGAGTACATTATGCTCACTGATGGGGGAGAGCCAGAAGATTATTCCGAGGCCCTAGCCGACGAGCATAAGGAGGAGTGGTTGAAAGCTATGCATGAGGAGATGAAATCCTTACATAAGAACCACACCTATGATATGAGGAAATTACCTAAGGGCAAGAAAGCTCTGAGCAACAAGTGGGTGTTCAGAAAGAAGATTGAGCAGAAGAATTCACAAATGAGGTTCAAGGCCAGACTTGTGGTGAAAGGATTTGGTTAGAGGAAAGGTATAGACTTCGAGGAGATATTCTTACCAGTAGTGAAGATGACATCCATACGAGTATTGCTTGGGTTGTCAGCTAGCATGGGTCTGGAGATAGAACAGTTAGATATTAAAACTGCCTTTCTCCATAGTGACCTGGAAGAAGAGATCTACATGCACCAACCAGAGGGGTTCGAAGTCAAGGGCAAAGAGCATATGGTGTGTAGGCTTAGGAAGAGCTTGTATGGGCTGAAACAAACTCCAAGGCAATGATATAAGAAGTTCGACTCATTCATGTTAAAGCATGGATATGACAGAACGGAGTCGGACTACTGTGTGTTCACGCGTAAGTACTCAGATGGTGATTTCTTAGTTCTGTTGTTATACGTTGATGACATGCTTATCATGGGTAAAGACATCAAGAAGATTGACAGGCTAAAACAGGAGTTCGGTAAGTCATTTGGATTGAAAGATTTGGGCCGGGCTAAACAGATCCTAGGAATGAAGATATCCCATGATAGAAGCAGCAGAAAGCTTTGGTTGTCATAAGAGCGATATATTGAGAAAGTCCTAGAGCAGTTCAATATGAATGCAACGAAGCCAGTCAGTACTCCACTAGATGATCACTTCAAATTGAATGACAAGTAGTGTCTAAAGACTAAGGCAGAGGAGGATGAGATGAGAAAGATACCCTACGCATCAGTGGTAAGAAGTTTGATGTATGCTATGGTGTGTACGTGCCCAGACATAGCATATATGGTTAGTATTGTTAGCCTGTGTCTTACCAATCCTAGCAAAAAACATTAGGCAGTGGTGAAATAGATATTGTGGTATATAAGAGGCTCATCCAGGTTAAGCCTATGCTATGGTGACGGAAAACCTGTATTAGAAGGCTATTCAGATGCAGATATAGCAGGTGACATAGACTCCAGGAAGTCTACATCGAAGTTCATGTTCACGTTTGCAGAGGGAGCGGTCTCTTGGCAGAGCAAGCTACAAAAGGTCATAACATTATTGACGACAGAGGCCGAGTACTTCACCACTATGAGAAGTATCAACATGTGAACAAATCTACATGAATGCATGCCTAGCAAAGTGTGTGCGGCTCATCATACACAGTGATCATCACAATGTGGAATATAATTCATAGAAAACCCAGCTAGCCCCGCATTCTCACACTACGGAGATTCACCGACATGTCTAACACTACCATGGATTTACGTGAACACCTCAAGGTGGCACAACACATGAGTCAAATAAATTACGTGACACGATTTGTTCATAGAGCGACTATTTGCGACATTCAATTCCGAAAGTGATGTAACATGCATTACAAATTACTTACATCGATTTATGCACCACTATCCAAACCCAGGGAATTACGAGTCGACCAAGAGGGTCTCTATCCCAGAGCGCATTATGTCCATGATAAAATATTTATATCACTAGTTGTGATACCTTTAACACATCACTTGTAACAAAGTAAAAATAAATTGAATCATGTAAGTTTTAGAATTCCAAGACACAAGCCCAAGCCTTAAAGGGAGGTAGCACAAGGCTAATATAATAAAGGAGAAGAGTAGGAATAAGCTAACTCAATAAAAGAGAAGAGTAGAGATACACTAACTCAATAAAAAGGGAGAGCAGCAATGGCTAACTAAAAAAAATGCTATAGTTAAAATGCTTTGGATGAAGAGGTTCCTATAGGAACTTAGCCTGAAGAAGGAGCAGCACGTGGTCTATTGCGATAGTTAAAATGCTATACACTTGAGCAAGAATCCAAGTTAACACTCTAAGTAGAAGCACATAGAGATTTGGTATCGCTGGATCAGGGATACTTTGGAACAGAAGGTGTTACAGCTTGAGAAGATCCACATGGACGATAATGGGTCAGACATGATGACCAAGGCATTGCTCAAGGGTAAGTTCGAGGTTTGTAGAAACTTGGTTAGCTTGAAGAAGGTGAATTCCTCCTGAGTAAAAAAGGGAGAAGATTTGATGGGATTTTCCTCCTCAGTTTAGAGGAGAGGTAGTGCAGCTTGTTGTAAAATAGATGTCTTAAATCTTGTTTCACCGCACTGCTCGACCGGTCAAAGGGTGTTGCTCGATCGTTCGAGGCTTGCTCGACTGGAAGTCCAACGTGTTAGTTTTTTTTTGTGTCAACCAGTCAAGGGTTAGTCTCGACCGGTCAAAGGGTTCCTTCGATCAGTTGAGGACCTGGCTTGACTAGTCGAGGGTTATGCAGATTCTGCGCGGATTTTGTGCGGACTGAGTAAATTTGAGGCAGTTTCGTAGAGGTGCGGAAGGGGAATTTCTTAAACTATAAATAGGGGTCCCTAGGGCTATTCTAGGGCATGCTAAGGCATCCTAAAGTGATTCCATTAAGGTGTTTTCATGTCCAACGAAGATAGAGAGAAGAGAGAGAGGAAGCTTGTGGAAGGGAGGATTCTGCTCGTAGTTGTGATCTATTGTGCAGTCGACGTCTCAGTACTTTTACATCCTCATAATTAGTGAGAGCTCTCCGTTTTCATTATTCTCTTATTGTTCATCCACTCCTACGTGAGTGAAGAAAGTTTGATCCAATTAGGATGTGCTTATGATTAGTTGTAATGTTCTGCTTCATAGTGAATTATTACTCTGGACTAGGTCCCGTGGTTTTTACCACTTCGAGGGTTTTCCACGTAAAATCTCGTGTCGTGTGGTTCGTGCTTTAATTTATTTCATTGCTTTATTATATCCCATAATTCTAGTGTTTTGGGAGGCGAGATCCTAAGGTTTTTTGTGCAACGCTCCCAACACTTGTTACTATTCCTAACCTTCAAAGAGAAATTAATGAATTAAAGCATGAAGTTGAATTCTTCAAACATCAAGTAACTCTTCTTGAAGACTAATATAAAACTCCAAATAAAGTAGTTGAACAATTTATAGAAATTATTACTAAATACAAATTTAAAAAATGGTTTACTACACATACAACTAGTTGGTGTCCTACTAGTTGGATGGTAGGGCCCATTGTGGTGTTTTCGTAACATTCAACCCATCTAATAAAGTCTTTCTACAGTGAAAGTGAGATACAGTGAGAGTGAGATACGTTAAAGATTAAGTAATCATTTGGCGTACTTGAGTTAAAAGACATTTTGGGTATCCCTTAACATTCAACTCATCAAGTAAGGTCTTTCCATGGTGAAAGTGAGAGACCCCAAAAATCAAATCACTATTTGGAATACTTCAATTTAAAGGCATTTTGGGTATCTCTCGCCAATTATTAAACTCATTGTATAGATTGTTTTGGTCATTGAAAATGGCTTAGATCTTATGATTGATGTCCCTATGTACTGATAGGAGTGTCATGATAATGTAGGGGCATTTTCACACCGGGCTTGAGTGGGGTAGCCTGTGGGATGCGAGGACACACTCGGGGTGGGTGACCCAAGTGATTTGGGTCACCCACCCCGAGTGATTTGGGTCACCCACCCCATGGGGGAGGTCTCACGTTCGAGACTTCTCATCGAGGGTGATTAATGCGCATTTCACACCGGGCTCGAGTGGGGTAGCCCGTGGGATGCGGGGACACAGTTGAGGTGGGTGGCCTATGTGATTTGGGGCCCACGAGGGGTGTTCGGCCGAGGTCCTAACCCATGAGATGTGGGGCCTAGGCTATAAGATAAATGGATTAATTTGCCATACTCTAACAGTTCGAGTTTTTAGAGCAAGTGGTTCATTGTTCTGCATCACATGGTTTATTAGAATATTAAACAGCTCTTCTTTTATAATCACAACTCCACTCTTCTATTTGCATTTATCAAATGGCTCCCCATGTGTGTCATAAGTGTCATGGTCACAACTACAAAATAAAAGAGGAAATAAATCTCAACCAATTTTTTCACAAAAAAAAAGAACCATAAAAAATTCCACATTCATGTGAGATACATCTTGTTATAGGGGAAAACGGACCAACCAATGGGAACAGGTCAGGTCGGAACCTTATGCACTCAGTCGAGCTGCATAATAATAGAAACTCCAAACTCAAACTCGATGTCTCACCAGTAAGAAGGATCACAAACTGAATGAAGGGAATCCGCAGACTTGACTAAGGAGACAGCTCGGCATGACCTAAGTCGGTGTACCCTAGCTCGGCACGATCCAAGTCAGCAGGCCCCAGGTTAGCACGTCCCAGGTGATACACTTCAGGTCAGCGCAGACCTCCTCCTATCGAAATCCAACCTCTTTCACCCAGGATCCTAACCGAAGATCCAGGAAGCCTATTGTGATACGGATTCTCCCGAGATCTCAGCCGAGAACCTAGGGTGATCACCGCGGTTCCTAATAGGATTCTAATCCTACTACGAGATATCCTACTAAATGAGGAAACTCATCCTCCGCCACTGCCTCTCCTAATCTATAAATAGAGACACCTCTAATGGTGAAAGGTACGCACAATCTCTAGCCTTAAACCACTTACTTGACCTGACCCAGATTCCTTAACCTGACTTTAACATCGGAGGGTCCCCTGCTTTAGCCAGGGTCTCCTTTGTCTCCTTCTTGTGCAGGCACACGAAGGTCCAGAGAAGGCTAACTAGTTTTCTGCATCAACACATCTAATGGTTGGAACAACCAGATTTTTAGCGTCCCATTCCATAGTGGAATGATAATGTTGGATGGGTGAGATGCCATACAAGCACTACAGTTCCCCACACGAAAACTAGTTGGACACACAACTAGTGTGTGAGCATCTCTCTTTTAATATAAACCATCTATGTTAAAATCATTCATATAAGCAGTTTGAACCATTATAAGACAATCCTATATCCAAATGTTGAAGTCCATACTTATCCTATAACAATATGCTAGATGTCTTCAACAAGCTTATTTTTTGTGTAGATGCTAGCTACATTCAAATAAAGGTTGTGGACTACTTGCATTAACATTTTAAAACACACAAAAATGCCCTCTAGAGATGGATAAAATGTACACCATTGATGGTATGATTGGTTAAAATCTTATTAACTGATTACTAAGCAATCTAACTGTTGGGGGCCTTGCACAAAACCTTAGGATCTAGCCTCCCAAAACAAACTAGAATTATGGATAATAAACAGAAATCAAAGTATAAACCACACACCATACAAGAGATTTTTACGTGGAAAACCTTCAAAGAGGTAAAAACCATGGGACCTCGTTCAGATCAACAATCCACTATGAAGTAGAACATTACAACCTTCTTCACTCACGCAGGAGTAGATAAACAATAAGAGAAACAGAGAAAAATGGAGAGATCTCACCGATTACGAGGACATAGAAGCACTGAGATATAGATTGCACAGTAGATAACCTCCATGAGCATAATCTCCCTTCTATAAGCTTCCTCTCTCTCTTTTCCTCTCTCTCTCACCTTTGATAGCCCTTAAACCTTTTAGCAAATCCCTTGTAAAGCTTTAGGAAACCCTCTTGTCCTTACCTAGAAAGCCCTAGGAATTCCTATTTAAAGTTTTAGGAAACTCCTTTCTACATCCTAGTTGTAAAAGGACTTGCGACACGAAATCCGCGTAAAATCGCGGAACGAATCTACGTAACCATGATTGGTCGTGCGTCGCCCACGACCAGTCGAGCGCCACCTACGACTGGTCGCGAACCACCCACGACCGGTCGAGCACCCCGGAGAAAATTAGTCCGCACTCGCTGGACTTTAAGTTGTGTCACGGCACAAACCCACGACTGGTCGAACACCAGCCCACAACCGGTCGAGCAGGGCTCACGACCGGTCGACGACGGGTCAAAAAAACCCCATCAAATCTCTCCCTTTTTGACCTAGGAGGGATTCATCTTCTTCAAGCTAGCCTGGTTTCTACAAACCTCAAACTTGCCCGTGAGCAAAGCCTTGATCATCATGTCTGACCCATTATCGTCCGTGTGGACCTTCTCAAGCTGTAACACCTTCTATTCTAAAGTATCCCTGATCTAGTGATACCGAATCTCTATGTGCTTTGACTTGGAATGCTGACTTGGATTCTTACTCAAGTGTATAGCACTTTGACTATCGCAATAGACCACATGCTCCTCCTGCTTCAGGCTAAGTTCCTGTAAGAACCTCTTCATCCAAAGCATCTCTTTACATGCCTATGTGACTGCAATGTACTCGGCCTCTGTAGTCGACAATGCTACAATCTTCTGTAGCTTGCTCTACCAGGGCTCCCCTTACAAACGTGAACATGAACCCTGATGTAGACTTCCTGGAGTCTATGTCACCTACCATATCTGCATCTGTGTAGCTCTCTAACACAGGTTTGCCTCACCATAGCATAGGCTTAACCTGGATGAGCCTCGTAGATACCGTAGTATCCATTTCATCGCTGTCCAATGCTCTTTGCCAAGATTGGCAAGATACCGGCTGACAACACCAGCCGCATATGCTATGTTTGGGCGTGTACATATCATATCATACATCAAACTTCCTACAGATGATGCGTGGGGTATCTTCTGCATCTCTTCCACCTCTGCCTTCGTCTTGGGACACTGCCTGTCGCTCAATCTGAAGTGACCATCCAGTGGAGTACTGACTGGCTTTGCTGCATTCATATTAAACCGCTCTAGGACTTTTTCAATATACTGCTCTTGTGATAGCCAAAGCTTCCTGCTGCTTCTGTTACGGGTTATCTCCATTCCTAGGATCTGTCTAGCCGGGCTTAAGTCTTTCATCGCAAAAGACTTGCCCAACTCCTGTTTTAGCCTGTTGATCTTCTTGATGTCTTTTCCCATGATGAGCATATCATCAACATATAACAGCAGAACTAAGAAATCACCATTTAAGAACTTGTGCGTGAACACACAGTGGTCCGACTCCGTTCTGCCATACCCATTCTGTAACATGAACGAGTCGAACTTCTTGTACCATTGTCGTGGGGCTTGTTTCAGCCCATACAAGATCTTCCTCAGCCTACACACCATATGCTCTTTGCCCTTGCCTTTGAACCCCTTTGGTTGGTGCATGTAGATCTCTTCTTCCAGGTCACCATGGAGGAAGGCAGTTTTAACATCTAACTGCTCTATCTCCAAATCTATGCTAGCTACCAACCCAAGCAACACCCATATGGATGTCATCTTCACCACTGGTGAGAATATCTCCTCGAAGTCTATGCCTTTCCTCTGACTAAACTCTTTCACCATAAGTCTGGCCTTGAACCTCGTCTGTGAATTCTTCTGCTCAACCTTCTTTCTGAACACCCATTTGTTGCTCAAAGCTTTCTTGCCTTTAGGTAATTTCAGCATATCATAGGTGTGGTTCTTATGCAAGGATTTCATCTCCTCTTGCATAGCTTCAACCACTCCCCTTTATGCTTGTCGGCTAGGGCCTCAGAATAATCTTCTGGCTCTCCCCCATCAGTCAGCATAATATACTCATGCGGCAAGTACCTCTTGGACGGCTGTCTGTCCCTAGATGACCTCCTCACCTGTGGCTCAACAGGTGGATCAAGTGGGGGCTGCTCCCCTGGTCCATCTTCTTAAGGAACTCCCTCGTCCTCTGCACCTTGCTGTACTCCCCCGTCATCAGGCACCACGGGAGGAATAATCGAATCCATGTCCTCTAGCTCACCTGAACTAGGCTGGTTTTTCTCTGGCTTACCAATGTCTTCTATATACTGATCTTCAAAGAAAACCACATCTCTGCTTCTGACGAGCTTCCTCTCGGTCGAATCCCACAATCTATAACCAAAATTTTCATCACTGTACCCTAAGAACACACACTGCCTGATCTTCATCTTGAGCTTGGACCTCTCGTCCTTTGGTACGTGAATAGATGCCCTGCATCTAAACACCCTGAGATGACTGTATGATGGATCATGTCCAATCCACACCTTCTCAAGCACTTCTCAATTCAACGGGGTTGATGGAGACCTGTTTATCAAATATATCGCTGTGTGCATTGCTTCTCCTAAGAACGTCTTGGGCAATTTTGCATGGGATAACATGCATCTGATTCTCTCAACAATGATGCGATTCATTCGCTCAGCTACACCATTATGCTAGGGGGTCTTGGGAACCGTCTGTTCATGCTGTATACCTAGGGACTTACAATGCTCATGAAAGTCACCAATGTATTCACCACCATTGTCAGTGCGGATGCACTTTAATGATCTACTTGTCTCTCTCTCGACCATAGCATGAAACAATTTAAACACACCAAAGACCCCATCCTTGGATTTCAAAGCATAAACCCAAACCCTCCTAGATGCATCATCTATCAAAGTTACAAAATACAATATCCCATCCAAGGTTTTTGTCCTCATCGGACCACAAACATGTCCTCATATGACCACAAATATCAGAATAAACCAAATCTAATGCATGCACTTTATTAACATGAGAAACAATTTTAATAAATGAAACTCTATGTTGTTTTCCTGATAAACAATCAAGACAGGTTTTGAGAGGTGTACTTGTCACGTCTGAAAGCAGCCACTTCTTTGTTATACATGAAGCCCTTTTTCACTCATGTGGCCTAGACGCCTATGCCACATGTCAATAGCTGAATCTTCCACTGCGTTTAACCCACCCTTGTACATACTGAGACTTGCCTTGTAAAGGGTGTAACACTTCTTTCCTCTGGCCATGATCAACAAACCCTTGATGAGCTTCCAGCGCCCACTAGTAAAATGGCTTTCATAGCCATCATCATCCAACCTTCCCGTCGACATCAAGTTGAGGCGAAAGTCTAGGATATGCTTCACATCTCTGAGAACTAATGTGCAGCCCACATCGGTCTTCACACAAAATCAACGACTCCTACGATCTTCGATACGCCAGAATTCTCCATCTTCACAGTCCCATAGTCACCTAACTTGTAGCTTGTGAAGAAGTCCCTACATGGAGTCGCATGAAAAGAAGCTCCCGAGTCAATCACCCAGTCGGTGTCTTGACTCATAGCCGTAAGACATACATCGTAATCTACTGAAAGAATAACTATAATGTCGCCATCTAAAGCGACCGTAGTGAAATCTGATTCATCTTCCTTCTCCTTTCCTTTTCCTTTCTTGTCGTTCTTCTTACTACGACATTCATGCTTGTAGTGGCCCTTCTTGCCACAATTCCAGCAATCAACATCTTTTCTGTTACTCGACTTGCCTCTTGATTTATCTCGGGCCTTCCCGCCCTTCCTGTTCTTTCCTCTTCCCCATTCCTGTGTCACAAGGGCCTCTTACTGAGTAGACCCCCGAGACTTCCTCCTTGTCTCTTCATTGAAGAGACAGCTAGTTACCTGTTCTATGGATATCTTTCCGTGTGGCGCGGAGTTACTTAGAGACACCACCAATGTCTCCCAACTGTTAGGTAATGAACTAAGCAAAAGTAGAGCCTGCAATTCATCATCCAGGACCATCTTTATAGAGGAGAGCTGGTTCACTATATTGCTGACCTCATTCATGTGCTCAGCCACAGAACCACCATCCTTGAACTTGAGATTCACAAGTCGCCTTATCAGAAAATTTTTATTACCGGCTGTCTTCCTCTCATACAACCCTTCTAAATTCAGCCATAGGCTAGCGGCTGAGGTTTCCGTAGACACATGGTGGAACAATGAATCATCCAACTATTGTCTAATAAACCCCACCACCTTTCGATCCATCTTCTTCCAATCATCATCAGACATATCCTTGGATTTTGCTGATATGCCTAAAGTTAGAGAATATAGGTCCTTTCAATAAAGCAAGTCCTCAATCTTAGCCTTCCATATGGTCCAGTTAGAACCATTGAGGCTGATCATCCTTGATGAGCCACCTTCCATAATTCAAAACCGATCCTACCCGTTCAATGAACTTAGCTTTGATACCACTTTGTTGGGGGCCTTGCACAAAACCTTAGGATCTAGCCTCCCAAAACAAACCAGAATTATGGATAATAAAGCAATGAAATAAATCAAAGCATAAACCATACACCACACAAGAGATTTTTATGTGAAAAACTCTTAAAGAGGTAAAAACCACAGGACCTCGTCCAGATCAACAATCTACTATGAAGTAGAACGTTACAACCTTCTTCACTAACGCAGGAGTAGATAAACAATAAGAGAAACAAAGAAAAATGGAGAGATTTCATCGATTACGAGGACATAGAAGCACTGAGATATAGATTGCACAGTAGATAACCTCCACGAGCATAATCTCCCTTCTATAAGCTTCCTCTCTCTTTTTTCCTCTCTCTCTCACCTTTGATAGCCCCTAAACCCTTTAGCAAATCCCTTGTAAAGCTTTAAGAAACCCTCTTGTCCTTACCTAGAAAGCCCTAGGAACTCCTATTTAAAGTTTTAGGAAACTCCTTTTCGCATCCCAGTTGCAAAAGGACTTGCAACATGAAATCTGTGCAAAATCGCGGAACAAATCTGCGTAACCACGATTGGTCATGCGTCACCCATGACCAGTCGAGCGCCACCTACGACCGGTCGTGAACCACCCACGACCGGTCGAGCACCCCGGAGAAAATTAGTCCGCACTCGCTGGACTTTGAGTCGTGTCAGGGCACAAACCCACGACTGGTCGAACACCAGCCCATGACTGGTCGAGCAGGGCTCACGACCGATCGACGACGGGTCAAAAAAACCCTATCACTAACAACTTAAAAATATCTAAATATCTTTACCTTTGTTCAAATCCCTTCCCATGCGCCGTGAGAATCCCAAGTTTTAGTCTCTTTAAAAAGTAAAAGTCAAAAAAATTGCCCTTGATTACTTACAATACATACAATAAAGATATTAAGGTTTCATCTAGATGATTGGTTAAAATGATTTAATCTTATTTCAAGTGGGTGTCTTAAACCCTATCTGGTAGACACTTAAAAATTAGTTGCTCTCATTTTAGCTACCCGTAAAGTGTATTAGAGATCTTGATATCCAAGATGATTTTGAAGTGGGTGGGCGGTAAGGCTGTCAATGGGCTAGGCTCAATTTAGGCAAAATCAAAATTTTGAATAAACTCAGCTTGAACAATTCAAAATTTGGGTTGAAGCCAACCCTAGGCCTACCCATTGACACTTCTAGCATGTAGTAGTAGCTTTTTGGTCAGTTAGCTTTGTTACATGAATTCATTATGTACTAGAGCTTTGTTACATGAATTCATTATGTACTAGAGATCGAGATCTCTAAAATATAATTTCTATTTAAATAAAACAAGATCAACTCATTTTTTAGGTATCTATCAAACAAGGCCTTAGGTGCATAACGTGACCTTTACAACTTGGCCAAAATTTTGACCAATGATTCAATCTTACTATATATATGATTTCAATGGACGTGCTTGATTTATATGTCATGGAAATTGATGCGTATGACTTATAAATTCACCAAAAGGGAGAAAAGCAACATAAGAGAAGAAAAATACATGTGAGAGAAATATTTTCTCCTATTTTGTATGTATTTTTCTTGATGCCTTGAGTTACATTTATACACTATGATAGAACTATGTTAGGTAAATTACAACAAGACATCTAATTATGTACATCCTAGGATATCTAGGAAGTCAATGATACCTATTGGCCATTCATTGGATAAACAATCTTAGTCGAATTAGATCAATCAATGCTTCACTACTCCCCCTCAAGTTGGTTTCGAAATGTCAATGATGCCCAATTAGTATAACGAATTATGAAACTCGAGCCTTCCAATTGCTCTCGTGAAGCGATTAACTGTTTAATATTCAATTCTTCAAATTTAGCAGAAATCACCCTAGCTTGAACTTTCTCCTTAAGGAAGTAGTAGTCTATTTCAATGTGCTTTGTTTTTTCATGAAACATAAATTAAATGCAATATGAATGGCTGTCTAATAGTCACAAAATAATTCAATTGGACTTTCCATAGGAAACCCCAAGTTTTTAAGCAGTGATTTAATCTATATTAGCTCACAAGTGGTTGAAGCCATTGCTCTGCATTTTACCTCGGCATTGGATAATGCAATGATGCTTTGTTTTTACTAATTCATGTGACTAGGTAATCACTGACAAAAGTTCACATGTCAGTTGTGGACCTTATATTGAGTGAACAACGTACCCAATTAGCATTGAAGTATCCCATAATCTTCAAATTTCCACAGCATTTCACTAAGGGCATGCATGATTTGCCAAATTTACCTATAATTTGACCAAATCTTGCACTCATTACTTACATTGGTAAAATCAGTAGTTGTAAATGTAAGATGTTGACATCTTTATTAGGCTTGCCTAGTTTTAAGTGACAAAACTCTGTGGGCCCCACCAAGATGTATATGTTTTATCCACGTCGTCCATTCATTTTGCCATATCATTTTAGGGTATGAGCCCAAAATTGAGGTAGATCAAAATCTCATGTGGACCACACCACAAGAAGAAGTGATAATAATGATGGCCACCGTTGAAATGTATGTAGGGCCCACTTTGATGTTTATTTGAATCCAATCTACTCATAAGGTTACACATGTATTGACTAAGGGAACACAGGTATTGACTAAGGGAACACACAAATATCAACTTGATCCAAAACTTCTGTAGCCCCAAAGAGGTTTTCAATGGTCGACATTCAATCTCCACCGTGTTATGTGGTGTGGTCCACTTGAGATTTTGATCTACCTCATTTTTGGGCTCATGCTCTAAAATGATCTTAAAAAATGAATGGACAACATGGATATAACACATAAATCATGGTGGGGCCCATGGAGTTATGGCTTAGAAAGATTGAGTTTCACAGAATTTCGAGGTGAAATTCTACCTCCCTTCCATACACATGTAAAAAAGCATAACCTCCAATTCAAATAAATTATAATAAAACAAACAAGCTTTAATACTATTTTTTTAAGGAAAACCTTAGGTGGCAGGAGGATTTTATTCACAGCTTCCATGTGAATGGTGCATGGGTTATGCATGAATTGGCAAACCAGAGCAATAGATGGAGTGATGTTTGGACAACTAATAGTGAGATATATCGAATGTCAACCAACCATTGATATCATTTAATATCATTAATAGGCTTTCTCATGTTTTTCACAAGACGAATGTTATAATCAATTAGCATAGCAATGGGCTTTACAACTAACTTCTTTGTTTCTTTAAGCATATCTATGATATCTTTCTCGTGTGAGAGAAAAATACCCTTTTTTGAATAGGATACTTCTTTACCTAGGAATTATTTTAGAAACCTTTGAGGTACATGAGGATTTTATTTATAGCTTCTGGGTGAATAACGCATGGGTTATGCATGAACTGGTTAATCAGAACGACAACTTGAGTGATGTCTGGATGAATAATAGTAAGATATATGAGCTGTCCAATCAATTGTTGACATTGTCCAATGTTATCAATAAGTTTTCCCATATTTTTCGTAAGATGAATGTTGCGGTCCAGTGATGTATCAACAAGCTTTACAACTAACTTTCTTGTTTTCATAAGAAAATCTAAGATATCTTAAATTTGTTAGAGGAAAATACCCTTCATTGAAGTGGTTACTTCTATATTTAGAAATTATTTCAACTTATCAAGATCTTTTGGTGGAATTACGCCTCAAGATCATTCTTCAACTATTTGATTACTTGATCATTGTATAGTTGGTTTCAATAGGTTTATATCCAACTTCGCACTGTCTAAATCCAACTCCAATTAGAGATAAACATAACTTTTTAGACAAGGCTCTTGGTGATTATTTAAGCCAGTGAATTGCCTCCTTAATTTATATATTCCAGTCCCCTCTCGAGGATGCCTAGGTGGCAATGTTATGTACACCTCCTGTAAGACCCGAGGCCCCGAAATCTGGTTCGTACATTGGATAGCCATTGGATGTAGGTCCATTGGCCCCGAGAATGTTTTGACTTGATCATAATGTTGTTCTATTATAAAGCCGCAAGCTATATTTCAACTCGATGTCCAAATTTTAAGATATGGTCGAGACGCAAGCTGTATTTCAACCCGATGTCCGAATTTTAAGATACGGACTTAAAATTAAACAATCTGAGAAATGACACTTATGTCCTTATTTTATCTGGCGGAGCCCCACCATTGAGTTTTCAAAATCTATTAGGTCCGAGAGCCTAACCGTTGTGACCGTAGTCGAGTTACGGAGTTAATGGTGAAAATGACATGTCAATAGGACACCCGGATTGTAAGTTATGAATAGATATGCACATGTATATTTTGATAAAATAACTCAAATGACCACAATGTTTTTAAAATCCATGGAATAGTTAGTTCAAATTACTTAAATGATATTGTTATATGGTTACCATAAGCTTACACTTCTTTAAAACATCACAAAACACCTCCCAAACCTTCTTTTTAGACAAAAATTAAGTTTAAAATAACTTTCAAGTCCATAATCATAAACAAACCTCTTTCAACATTCCATTTTCAATACTCTCTTTCTTGTTGAGTGTGAAGTTGAGAAGAAAAAGAAGAGGAAATAGAAGCTGAGGTTGAGAGCCAATCCTCTGATAATTACAGGTGAGTGCATAGATTAGGAGCACGCATATATGTGCATTGGGGTTTCCTTGAAAACCCTATTGCTGGATTTTCATTTAGAGTTAGGTGATTGCTGAATTTTCTAATCTAGGGTTAGGATATTGCTAGATTTTCATTTAAGGTTAGGTGATTGCTTGATTTCTAATCTAGGGTTAGGATATTGCTGGATGTTCTGCTTTAGAGTTAGGTTATTGCTGGATTTTCTGATTAGGGTTAGGAGATTGTTGAATTTTCCAATCTAGGGTTAGGTTATTACTAGATTTTCTACTTTAGAGTTAGGTTATTGCTGGATTTTCTGATTAGGGCAAGGAGATTGCTGAATTTTTTAATCTAGGGTTATGTTATTGCTGGATTTTCTGAAGGTTCTTGCTGTATTTTCTGATTTAGTTAGTGAGATTATTAAAGGAAGGTTGGATGATAGAGATGTTTTAGTTTTGTTTAAATTCATACGTATTGCCATCGGTTTCTCTCTGTCCCTTACATTGTCCGCTTGCTACCTATTTGACAAAATGTTTAAAAGAATTATCCTTCCTCTTTTTAATGTAGTTAATTCTTAAGAAAAAGCATGCTTGTGGCATGAAGTCTTATAGTGGAATGAATCCCAGATTGAATTTAGATTGGCTAAGTCATGTACATATCATATGCATGGTTAATAGTTGATGAATCATTGTATAATTGAGCGTGAATGAATCATTTCATGGTATGGTGATCAAAGTGGGTTGTGTTGTGATAGACGATGTGTCTATGATTAGTATGTGAACCGTCTAGATACAGGATGCATTACATGAGACTCCTATGAGAAACTTAAAATTCATGAGGAGACCACATGAGGAAGGTCATCCTTGGCTTGTATTGAAAAACGTGATCTATTGTGCTTGTGTGTGGACTCATGCATACATGCATACAGTGATTGTAAATGCGATGAAACATACTTTATTATGACATGGGTTGGACACCATACCGAAAATGTGTAATTCAACAGGACATGATTAGATGGTCTGTGGGTGAAAGTCCCTAAACCCCGATTGGTACCATTAGGAGTAACCAATGTCTAGATCGGGTGGAAGAACAGAGCGTTGGAATGCCGAAATACCAAAGTAGGCAGCGACTCCCATCGACGCGTGTCGATTGGTTGAGAGGTTTGACCTGACCTGGTTATGGGCAAATAATGATAGGTTGTGTGTGACTAGCTTGTAAATTGTCCGCTATCGTTTTGCCAGGCGACTTATGACTTCTCGCTATTAGGGAGATAGTGAGGTTCAACACAAGTGGGTTAGACTAGTTTGGCCCATGAACTATGTAGTCCCACCTCTGTAGTTGACCATAGTGAAAAAAATCTATACAAGTGGGTAGCAATCATATGTGAGTCCCACCTCTGTTTCAGACCTTAGTGATCCAATTGGAAAACGTGAAAAGTTGTGGAAACATTGAAAGAGTATGCATGTTACAAGTAGGTAGAAGTCCCACCTCTGTATATAAAAATGATTTGGAACATAAAAAATGGCATAATGCATTATATCTTTATTTTATTGTTATCGATCCAGAAAGCCTATGCATTATATGAGCATGACATGAAACATGCATTTTCATTGCACACACGCACTCACTGGGCTTAGTAGCTCAAGCTTTCATTTCAATTTTTTTTTACAGGTGAGAGTAGGGAGCTGCAGGAGTAGAGGCTATAGACTCCAGTTGTCCTTTTTGTTTTGTACATATCAGTGTATATATTTTTTCGTAATACCCTTAATACGTACATCAGGTATAGTAAATATAACATGGTTTATGTTTTGGTTTTGCCTTGATGTGCTTAGTTGTACACAGTAATATATGTTGAATATGTTGAAATTTTGAGAAATGATACGTGTTTGTTGTCTTTACTTTCAAAAATCCTACTTATGGAGCCCTGCTTGTGGACTTAGTATGTGATAGTTGGAAGTTCTAAAATTGGAGTTCTACAAAGGCTGTCAACCAAAATTTAGTGTATAGTAATCATGGATTACCAACACTAGATTTAGGGTCGTGACAGAAAATGGTATCAGAGCATGATCTGGGAAATATCTGTATAAATCATATAATGTATTTACTATACGTTGTTGTGTTAGAGTTGTTAGGTTCATGCTTTGCGAAGTA
This sequence comes from Magnolia sinica, assembly GCF_029962835.1. NCBI lineage: Eukaryota > Viridiplantae > Streptophyta > Magnoliopsida > Magnoliales > Magnoliaceae > Magnolia > Magnolia sinica. The sequence goes on along the minus strand of NC_080574.1, from coordinate 122,297,191 downwards.
GAAGAGTTATATGGTTATTTACTATTGTGTATACTGTATAGGTTTACTTATTCTTTTTAGGATAATTTGGTGTTTTATCTATAGGATGCTGCTTAGAAAGAATCTTATTCAGACTCCTCCAGTGTAACCCAAGTCTAAGTCAAAATCTGTTCCAAATCCAATTATACCTGTTCCTGCAACATAACTTAACAACTGTTGCAAACTATGTCAACTATAACGGCTAATCAAAAGCAGCGATCTAGTTATACTCCTAAGACATCAGCGCAGGAGTAGGCCAATGCTCTTTTTATGGATTTTAGACATCTAGATCCACCTTATTTTTCTGACAAGCCAGATCCTATGGCAGCCGAGTTATAGAAGTCAGAAATAGAGAAACTTTTTCAAGTTATGGGTTGTACTTCCACGCAATATGTTACCTTAGCGACCTATCAATTGCAAGGAGAGGCAGAACAATGGTGGAAGTCAATTGTTTGTTCAGTAGATCCAAAATTTGCGTGGACATGGGAAGCATTTAAAAACCAGTTCGATCGTAAGTTTTTCCCCGTAGCTGTTCGTCGTCAGAAAGCACATGAATTTGATTCTTTGGTTCAAGGTGAGATGTCTATTGTTGACTATGAGGCTCATTTTATAAAATTATCTTGTTTTGCTCCAAATTTAGTAGCCAATGGTGATTTGAAGGCGAGAAAATTTGAAGATGGTTTGCATCCTAGTTTGCAATCTCGAGTTAGAGGGTTTGAGTTGTCAACTCTTGAAGGAGTAGTAGTGAAGGCATAAATTTTTAAGTCTGATTGGAACCAACAACAAAGTATGCATCCATTTACTTCTAATCAGCAAAGGAAGAAGAGATTTATTTCAGACAGTGGTGGTAGTTTTCAGCCCTTTTCATCCCCAAAGAGGCCTACAGTTAAATATGATAATGTAACCAGACTTGATGTAAGACCCCCAGTATCACCATCTGTTCCTCAACGATAGTTTTTAGCCAGACCCGATGTCAGATCCCCAGTTAAATTTCATGATTTTTAAAGCAGGCAAAATTTCTCCCTGATCTCTACAAGTGGATCCTCTGAATCCCTAGTTTCATTCCTCTGAATTACTTAAGTCTTAGATAATTATTCCACAATTATTCCCTAAATTCTATTTGTTTCAGATCGCATCTTAGACTAGTTCTATTTTTACCTAGTTTCAGGAAACGTACAAGTTTCAGTCCCTGTGGATTCGACCTCGGTCTTACCGAGTGGAATAGTTAGTTCAAATTACTTAAATGATATTGTTATATGGTTACCATAAGCTTACACTTCTTTAAAACATCACAAAACACCTCCCAAACCTTCTTTTTAGACAAAAATTAAGTTTAAAATAACTTTCAAGTCCATAATCATAAACAAACCTCTTTCAACATTCCATTTTCAATACTCTCTTTCTTGTTGAGTGTGAAGTTGAGAAGAAAAAGAAGAGGAAATAGAAGCTGAGGTTGAGAGCCAATCCTCTGATAATTACAGGTGAGTGCATAGATTAGGAGCACGCATATATGTGCATTGGGGTTTCCTTGAAAACCCTATTGCTGGATTTTCATTTAGAGTTAGGTGATTGCTGAATTTTCTAATCTAGGGTTAGGATATTGCTAGATTTTCATTTAAGGTTAGGTGATTGCTTGATTTCTAATCTAGGGTTAGGATATTGCTGGATGTTCTGCTTTAGAGTTAGGTTATTGCTGGATTTTCTGATTAGGGTTAGGAGATTGTTGAATTTTCCAATCTAGGGTTAGGTTATTACTAGATTTTCTACTTTAGAGTTAGGTTATTGCTGGATTTTCTGATTAGGGCAAGGAGATTGCTGAATTTTTTAATCTAGGGTTATGTTATTGCTGGATTTTCTGAAGGTTCTTGCTGTATTTTCTGATTTAGTTAGTGAGATTATTAAAGGAAGGTTGGATGATAGAGATGTTTTAGTTTTGTTTAAATTCATACGTATTGCCATCGGTTTCTCTCTGTCCCTTACATTGTCCGCTTGCTACCTATTTGACAAAATGTTTAAAAGAATTATCCTTCCTCTTTTTAATGTAGTTAATTCTTGAGAAAAAGCATGCTTATGGCATGAAGTCTTATAGTGGAATGAATCCCGATTGAATTTAGATTGGCTAAGTCATGTACATATCATATGCATGGTTAATAGTTGATGAATCATTGTATAATTGAGCGTGAATGAATCATTTCATGGTATGGTGATCAAAGTGGGTTGTGTTGTGATAGACGATGTGTCTATGATTAGTATGTGAACCGTCTAGATACAGGATGCATTACATGAGACTCCTATGAGAAACTTAAAATTCATGAGGAGACCACATGAGGAAGGTCATCCTTGGCTTGTATTGAAAAACGTGATCTATTGTGCTTGTGTGTGGACTCATGCATACATGCATACAGTGATTGTAAATGCGATGAAACATACTTTATTATGACATGGGTTGGACACCATACCGAAAATGTGTAATTCAACAGGACATGATTAGATGGTCTGTGGGTGAAAGTCCCTAAACCCCGATTGGTACCATTAGGAGTAACCAATGTCTAGATCGGGTGGAAGAACAGAGCGTTGGAATGCCGAAATACCAAAGTAGGCAGCGACTCCCATCGACGCGTGTCGATTGGTTGAGAGGTTTGACCTGACCTGGTTATGGGCAAATAATGATAGGTTGTGTGTGACTAGCTTGTAAATTGTCCGCTATCGTTTTGCCAGGCGACTTATGACTTCTCGCTATTAGGGAGATAGTGAGGTTCAACACAAGTGGGTTAGACTAGTTTGGCCCATGAACTATGTAGTCCCACCTCTGTAGTTGACCATAGTGAAAAAAATCTATACAAGTGGGTAGCAATCATATGTGAGTCCCACCTCTGTTTCAGACCTTAGTGATCCAATTGGAAAACGTGAAAAGTTGTGGAAACATTGAAAGAGTATGCATGTTACAAGTAGGTAGAAGTCCCACCTCTGTATATAAAAATGATTTGGAACATAAAAAATGGCATAATGCATTATATCTTTATTTTATTGTTATCGATCCAGAAAGCCTATGCATTATATGAGCATGACATGAAACATGCATTTTCATTGCACACACGCACTCACTGGGCTTAGTAGCTCAAGCTTTCATTTCAATTTTTTTTTACAGGTGAGAGTAGGGAGCTGCAGGAGTAGAGGCTATAGACTCCAGTTGTCCTTTTTGTTTTGTACATATCAGTGTATATATTTTTTCGTAATACCCTTAATACGTACATCAGGTATAGTAAATATAACATGGTTTATGTTTTGGTTTTGCCTTGATGTGCTTAGTTGTACACAGTAATATATGTTGAATATGTTGAAATTTTGAGAAATGATACGTGTTTGTTGTCTTTACTTTCAAAAATCCTACTTATGGAGCCCTGCTTGTGGACTTAGTATGTGATAGTTGGAAGTTCTAAAATTGGAGTTCTACAAAGGCTGTCAACCAAAATTTAGTGTATAGTAATCATGGATTACCAACACTAGATTTAGGGTCGTGACAGAAAATGGTATCAGAGCATGATCTGGGAAATATCTGTATAAATCATATAATGTATTTACTATACGTTGTTGTGTTAGAGTTGTTAGGTTCATGCTTTGCGAAGTAGAAGAGTTATATGGTTATTTACTATTGTGTATACTGTATAGGTTTACTTATTCTTTTTAGGATAATTTGGTGTTTTATCTATAGGATGCTGCTTAGAAAGAATCTTATTCAGACTCCTCCAGTGTAACCCAAGTCTAAGTCAAAATCTGTTCCAAATCCAATTATACCTGTTCCTGCAACATAACTTAACAACTGTTGCAAACTATGTCAACTATAACGGCTAATCAAAAGCAGCGATCTAGTTATACTCCTAAGACATCAGCGCAGGAGTAGGCCAATGCTCTTTTTATGGATTTTAGACATCTAGATCCACCTTATTTTTCTGACAAGCCAGATCCTATGGCAGCCGAGTTATAGAAGTCAGAAATAGAGAAACTTTTTCAAGTTATGGGTTGTACTTCCACGCAATATGTTACCTTAGCGACCTATCAATTGCAAGGAGAGGCAGAACAATGGTGGAAGTCAATTGTTTGTTCAGTAGATCCAAAATTTGCGTGGACATGGGAAGCATTTAAAAACCAGTTCGATCGTAAGTTTTTCCCCGTAGCTGTTCGTCGTCAGAAAGCACATGAATTTGATTCTTTGGTTCAAGGTGAGATGTCTATTGTTGACTATGAGGCTCATTTTATAAAATTATCTTGTTTTGCTCCAAATTTAGTAGCCAATGGTGATTTGAAGGCGAGAAAATTTGAAGATGGTTTGCATCCTAGTTTGCAATCTCGAGTTAGAGGGTTTGAGTTGTCAACTCTTGAAGGAGTAGTAGTGAAGGCATAAATTTTTAAGTCTGATTGGAACCAACAACAAAGTATGCATCCATTTACTTCTAATCAGCAAAGGAAGAAGAGATTTATTTCAGACAGTGGTGGTAGTTTTCAGCCCTTTTCATCCCCAAAGAGGCCTACAGTTAAATATGATAATGTAACCAGACTTGATGTAAGACCCCCAGTATCACCATCTGTTCCTCAACGATAGTTTTTAGCCAGACCCGATGTCAGATCCCCAGTATCATCGTCTGTTCCTCAGCGACAGTTTTTTAGAGCTTATTATAATTGTGGTGGTTTAGGGCACTGTAAAAAGGATTGTCCCAATCCGCAAAAAAATAGCCATATCAACCACCTAGACATCAGCAGCTCTAGTAGCAAAGGTTACCATATAGGACACAGTATATGCCCCAATAACAACAGTCTCAATAGCAGTCACAACGGCAGTAAGGTAGACAACCCTTACCCCTTCAGACGCAACCTCATGTTTATGCAATCTAGAAGAGAGATTCTCAGACTAAGGGAGGAGTCATAGAAGGTATACTTGTAGTATCATCCCCTTTTGCACATGTCCTTTTTTATTCTGGTGCATCACATTCATTTATAACAGATGTTTTTGTCAGTCGTTGGAATTGCGAAGAACATCGATGACTAAGGGATTAGAGCTATTGACTCCTTTAGGGAAAAGAATGGTGTTGAGTTCTATATGCTAGGACTGTCCTGTTTACATAGCAGAGTATGCCCTTCCAATTGATTGTTATGTTTTGGTGTTGTTAGAGTATGATGTGATTTTGGGAATGGACTGGCTATCCAAGTACTATGCAGTGTTGGACTGTACAACTAAGACAGTCACCTTTTCTATACCTGACCAACCTCGATTTCAATTTGTGGCTGATCCTAAAGATAAGTTTATAGAGACTTTGGTGTCCTGTATTCATAAATGGTATGAACAGTTGTTGGTAGTACGTGATTTTTCAGATGTTTTTCAGGAAATTTCAGGTTTGCCTCCCGTTAGACGTACAGAGTTTCGAATAAATATTATCCTTGGCACTACCCCTATATCCAGAGCCCCTTATCGTATGGCACCGTTAGAGTTGCATGAGTTGCAAAGACAGATAGATGAATTACGTCGTTTGGAGTTTATTCTCCCGAGCACTTCACCTTGAGGAGCGCTTATGCTTTTTGTAAAGAAAAAGGATGGTTCTTTACAGTTATGTATCGATTATAAAGGACTTAATAAGGTTACGATTAGAAACAAGTATCTGCTCCCAAGAATAGATGATCTATTCGATCAGTTGAGCGGTGCGCAGTATTTCTCGAAGATAGATTTATGGTCTGGGTATCATCAGATTCGGGTTCGGGAGGAGGATATCCCGAAGACAGCTTTTGTGACTCGTTATGGACAATTTGAATTTTAGGTCATGTCATTTAGTCAGACTACTGCACTTGCAGTATTTATGCAGTTGATGAATAGGGTATTCCATCCTTATTTGGACCAATTTATTATTGTTTTTATTGATGATATTTTAATATATTCAAAGACAAGGGAAGATCATGAGTGTCACTTAGAGATGACGTTGTAAACCCTTCGTGCCCACCAGCTATATGCTAAACTGGAAAAATGTGAGTTTTGATAGGAAGAAGTGAAATTTTTGGGGCACATAGTTTCGAAGAATGGAGTTTCAGTTGATCCAGCTAAGGTTGAAGCAGTTTTGCAATGGAAACGGCCGAAGAATGCATCTGAGATTTGGAGTTTCTTAGGTCTAGCAGGGTATTACAGACGTTTTGTTAAAGGATTTTCTCGTATAACTGCCCCACTAACTCGATTGACTCGAAAGGATGCAATGTTTGTTTGGAGTGGAGCCTGTGAGCTGGCATTCGCGGAACTAAAAACTCGTCATACGACGGCACCGATTCTCACTCTTCCATCTAGGAGTGAGGGATTCATTGTTTATATAGATGCCTCGCTTATGGGTTTGGGGTGTGTCCTAATGCAACAGGGCAAGGTGGTATATGCATCTCGTCAACTTAGGCCTCATGAGCAGAATTATCCTGCACACGACCTAGAGTTAGCAGCGGTAGTTTTTGCCCTCAAAGTATGGAGGCATTACTTGTATGGGGTTAGATTCGAATTCTTTTCGGATCATAATAGCCTGAAATACCTCTTTTTCCCAAGTCGAGTTGAATATGAGGCAGAGACGTTAGATGGAATTGATGAAAGACTATGATTTTGATCTTCAGTACCACTCAGGCAAAGCTAATGTGGTAGCGGATGCTTTAAGTCGTCAGCCACAAGCCTAAGTGGCATAATTGATGATGCGAGAGTGGAAAATGGTAGAAGATATAGCTGAATTTGATTTTGAGATGACTCTACAGTCCTCAGTTGTACAATTAGCAAACTTGACGATTCAACCCTCTTTGATATCCCAAGTAATAGAAGCTCAACAGTTTGATTAATACATGTTGTTTTGTAAAGATATGATCATAGGAAAAAGTCAACCGGAGTGGCAGATAGGTTTGGATGGTGGACTTCGGTTTCAGGGCAAGTTATATGTTCCAGATATCTCAGAATTGAATAAGGCCCTTATGGATGAGGCACATCGCACTCAGTTTACTATCCACCCAGGATCTACGAAGATGTATAAGGACATGAAAATGCAATTTTAGTGGACTGGAATGAAACATGAAGTTGCTAGGCATGTGTCAGAGTGTGACGTTTATAAATGAGTAAAGGCAGAGCACCAAAAGCCTGTAGGAGAATTGCAACCTTTATGGAAGTGAGAACATGTAACTATGGATTTCATTGTGGGTTTACCAAGAACCTTATGTCGATATGATGCTATATGGGATATTGTAGACCATTTGACAAAGATAGCCCACTTTCTTCCTATTTGTATTTCTTGGTCTAAAGATCGACTCGCAACTTTGTTTATAAACGAAATTGTTAGATTACATGGTGTACCTGTTTCGATTGTATCTGACTGAGATCCGAAGTTTACATCAAAGTTTTGGAAGAGTTTTCAAAAAGCAATGGGGACGACTTTAAGATTTAGCACAGTATATCATCCACAAATAGATGGGCAGTCCGAAAGAGTTAACCAGATTCTCTAGGACATGCTCAGATCATGTGCCTTAGATTTCTCTGGTAGTTGGGATGACCACTTTTCGTTAGCAGAATTTGCGTATAATAATAGTTTTCAGGCTACTATTGGTATGACACCCTATGAGGCGTTATATGGTAGACCTTGTAGGTCCCCAAGTTGTTGGACCGAGATTGGTGAGCGATGTCTTTTAGGTCCTGATGATGTTCGGAAAACATCTAAAAAGATTGATCTTATTTGACAACGTATGCTTACAGCTCAAAGTCAGCAGAAGAGTTTTGTAGATCGCCGACGTAGACCCTTAGATTTTGTCGAGGGAGACCGTGTATATCTTCGAGTTTCACCAGTGAAAGGTGTAGTACGATTTGGTGTTTAGGGAAAGTTAGCCCCGAGGTTTATAGGGCCCTTTGATATTGTTGAACAAGTTGACACCGTAGCTTATTGTCTCGCTTTGCCACCCCAATTATTTAGAGTTCATAATATTTTTCACATCTCGATGCTCCGTAAGTGTGATCTGAAGATAATAGCACTTGTTATTGACTGACAATCTTTAGCAGTTCGGGAAGATGCATCCTATATCAAGCAGCCAATTTGTATCGTGGATAGAAAAGAATAAGTTCTTCATACTAAAGTCATTCCCTTAGTTAAAGTCCAATGGGGTTATCATTCTGTAAAGAAGCAACCTGGGAATGGGAAGCAAAGATACACAATCGTTACCCTCATCTGTCACGCCCCAAACTCGGAAACCGGGCTCACAAAATTTTCGATCGCCGGATCCGGTGCTGACAGCCTCCGTAGTACTCCATTCTCGGCTCTCAGCGCGCATGCGCCAGATTCCGATCCTGGGATCCTACAAGGAGGATTTTCAGTATGATGATTTTTTTTTGTATGAAGCATAGCCACAAGTTTACCCAAATCACAAAGGCAACATCATCATCACATATCCACTAATATAAATATTTGAATACAATGCTGAAAGGGAAATACATATGTCAAAAATTAAAACTCCAGAAGACCGCTGCACGCCCTAAGCTCAACGCTGCTGCAACCCAACGCCACCTACACACATCTATCGTGCATAAGCTTACAAAAGCTTAGAGGGTGGTAAAAGTGTGTGCCCAAGGTAAGTGCCAAGTATACCATAAAGTCCATAAATCATACATCATCGAAATAAGTGAAAATACTGACAAGATCATGAATCATACAATATCAGAGTAATGCGGAAATATGGAGTAAGTCTATGAATGCTATCAGCTGTACCAAAGCTGTGTGATGCAATGCATGAATGCTATCGGCCATACCAAGGCCATGCGATACGAAACATAAAAAGAAAATAACAAATGCTGAGGATACAATGCAATATGTAAATCCTGACGAGCCATGAATACCATCAACCTCATCTAGGCTATAAGTGCAAAAATATAGTAACCCAAAATGCTAAGTACTGCGGATGCAATGTGATATGCTGTGCGAATGAAATGACCATGCTGGAATGTGAAGTCGGGATGATCTAACGAATGACAATATTTTTAAAGCGAATGGACATCGTTTAAAGCCATTTGTTAAAAAATTTGATTCGGAGGACATGTCCAACCTCTGATTGATCTTGTGTATTAAGATTGACCTCCTAGTCAAATGAAGGTATATTTAGGTTTATTGCTTTCATAGAATTTATGATTAGGATAGTTTGCTTCTAATTTGTTTAGTCTTCATGATAACCCATTTAATGTTGAGAACTTTAGAAAAGCTTCAATTCTTCTTCTTTAGGTACAACCTTTCCATCACTTCACCTTTTTTTTGTTGTCTCATATGCAATGTATGCTTATATCTTTTACATTAAGAACAATGTAGATTTTAGGTGGGGGTGTGGATTAGGTAAACTAATCAGTTTTTCCTTAGTATTTGAGTAATTCCTTAGTTTGAGCAAAAATTCTGAGCAATTCCTTAGTCTTTAAGCAAAAATTCTGAAAATTCTCAAATTTTCAAATTAAAAATCTACTCAGGAAATGGTAGTTTGTGTAATTAAAAATGCCTTGAGTATGATGATGAGATGGAGATTGAACTTTAAATGTTGGAGTTTGATCAATTGAGTAAGACTATCGTTTAAAGCCTTGCATTTAATTGATTAAGAGGATGTTTAAATATCATGTTAATCTAAGTCATAAGCCACATTCAAATTGCTTTCTGTGAATTGTACTATAATTTCTCATTGTTAGTATGTGTATCATTGATAGATATTGAGAATTGAGTCTGGAGAGTTTTATCCACCTTAAAAAGTTGAAAAAACTAGTTAAAAAATAGTGAGATTGTCAAAAAGGTCATGTACGATAAAAATAATGAAAAGAATCAAAGTCTGAAAAGAATGAATAAACAAAAAGGACCGTCGATATAAAATCAAAAACTGAAAAAAGAAGAAAAAATGGGATAAGTTCGAAATCAGACTTGATTATTCAATTAATCTCGAGGTGATGAGCATGGCTAACATTATGAAATGATAGTATTTTATTGGAAAGTAAGTTGAAATTCACTAAGCACGTTGGAAAAACTTGATATATGAATTTATGCTCTTAAGTGATTAATGAAGAACCTATTTGATTGATTGCTCGCTTGATTCGGCTCTAGGTTTTCAAATTTTCACCCTCGCTTCTTTGGATTATACTCATTCATACTTGTTTACACAAAAGATTATTTTTCTAGAAGTGATTTGAACATTGAGATTTGAAGATTATGTCACAAATGTTTTGTTTGGGACTAGCAAAATGCCGGTTAGTGCGTGTGTTGAGACTTAAATATTTCATATTTAAACCTTCAATTACATTAGTTTTCTGGGCATTTAATCGATAATTTGATTTAATTATATATGTTTTTGTCATACGAGGTGATTCGGAAGCTTATGATAAATATGCGCTTAAAAGGATAGATTTAAAGCTCCAAAGAAGATAATGAAGAATTGAAAATTTTAAAGTCATTAATGAAGAATTCAAATGCCAAAGATCCAAGGAAACCAAATGAGGAATAAAGAGAATCGAAGATTTGAAGTGAAGAAAAGGAATCCTGAAAATTGTCCTGAAAAAAGATATTCTCAAATTTCAAGGCCAGAAAAACATAGTTCTAAAATAATTCCAAAACAGACTTCGATTCCATCGAACTGCCATCAAAGGTGCAATCGAAGCTAGTTCGATCAATCGAGAATTTCAGGATTTTTCAGGCCAAACTCGCCAGATAGTTTTGGACAATTTTCAATGGCATCAAAGACACTTCAATGGCATTGAAGGTGCAATCGAAGGCGTTACGCAGATTTTACGCGAAGTGCTTAAATTTAAGATGATTTGCAGATTTTACGCAGAGTTCTATAACTATAAATAGGAGTCCCTAGGATGCTTCAAAGCATCTTCTAGAGTTTGGAAAGGTTAAAGAAGCATAGCAAAAGGGTAGAGCAACCGCCAAAGATTTTTTCTTCTTCCCTAGTTTATTTTTCATGTTTTGTTTAAGAGATTTGGTTTCAATCATGTCTATGGTGAACTAAACCTCTTAGCTAGGGCTAAGAGGTTAAGCTTGTAGCGTGTTGGGATGTTTATTTTGCTTTGATTCTTGTTTATGTTGAACTTCATTGATTTCTAGTTTAAATTTAAAGAATGTTTTCAGTTTTCTATGATTTATTGTAACTCAAATAACAATAAATGTGTAATAGCTTTGAATATCTTCTTTTCATATTTTGAGATTTTGAGATCGGTAAAACTCGTGATTCACCATCGTCTCTGTGACATGGTGGATGCATGAATTCCCTTCCAACATCATAATACTCCTTCATTGAGGATTAGATTAATGAAAAGTTAAGAGATTTGATTTAATTGCTTCATCTTCTAATTGGATAGGATATGACTTTGATTCCAGTTGTGTTTATTAAATCAAGTTAGGTAACATCCTGATAGCTACAAGTCGATCCTTGGCATTCTAGTTTCCTTTTGATTATTGATACTTTATTCACAATTCCTCTCAACTATTCCAAAATTCAATTTAGGTCTTTTTCTAGTTTTAGTTCTAGTTATTTTCATATTACGTACAAGTTTAGTCCCTATGGATTCGACCTCAGTCTTACCGAGTTATTACTACATCGCGACCCTGCACTTGGGGTTGTGAACATGGGCGTGCCTCTTTCCTTGGAGCATACAATGGTCAGCTCACGATAAACAACTCTTCATGATCCTGTGGAACCCAACATGTCTCATATGCCTCATCCTCTGTTACATGCTCTAGTTCTTCAACATCTGGGTTTTCATTGGCGTTTTCAACACCACCATCATTAATGGCGAGGTTTGCCACTTGTCGATGGGGACACGTATTTAATAAGTGACGTGGTTGGCCACAATGATAATAATTGTTCAGCCTCGCTTGAATGTCAGGATTTGAAATCCTACTCGGACCCACTGTTGTGGGTGCTACACATTGAAGCCTAGATGGATCGCTCCCCATGTCATGGTTTGCGGTTGAAGGAAGTTGATGACGTCCTCTTATTGGTTCTTTTCATCATGCCACCACTGGATCTTGTGTGAGACCCATTGTGGGGGGCCGAGTTGAAGGATAAGGCCGATTAGAGACTCTTGCAAGTTATGTTTCTGCCCTACCTACCAACTGAACCGCTTCATCCACGGTCCAGACTAGGAGCATCTGAACTCGGTCCTAAATTACCGATCGTAGCCCACCTATAAATTGTGCTACATTATGCGATTTCGTTTCTGACAGATCATTTCATGTTGTTAACCGCTGGAATTCTTTGATGTAATCTATGATGATTCGATTCCCCTGTCGACAATTTTGATATTGATGAAACAATACTTGCTCGTAATCACTAGGAAGGAATAGTGATCGAAGAAGGCCTCTCATTCATGACCATAATGAGATGGGCACCTTGTTCTATCGGGCACGTGAGAGTTGTAATTGCTCCTACCATGTAGAAGCACTAGATTTTAATTTAAATGATACTAATTTAACCTTTTTATGCTCTAGCATGTCCATATAATTAAAATACCTTTCTACTTCGGCTAGTGAATCGAGGAAATCTTCTATGCATAATAAATCGTTAAAACTAAGAAGTTCAGCCTTACTTCGATAGTCTCTTTCAGCACGATCTAGATGATTGCATTCATGGATTGGTCGTCAGACAAAGCCTTTATCAAGGTCCTCGTCACTAGAGCTCGAATTATCCGGTGTAGCCCTACAATTCACCACCGGTAGTGCTCTACGGAAATCAAGGTTATGATGTACAATAATTATGGGCGGTTGAGCATTGCCTTGGGCTTGGGGCAGAATCAACGTATTCGCAAGATGGTTGAAGGTTGCCTGTAGCCCTTACATGGTCAACTGAGTCTCCTAGTGGAAAGCTTTCATTCTTTCTAAAAGAAAATGAATCCCTCGATCACTGTCCACGGGATTTTAGTCCATACCTTCATTAATGTTTGCCATTAGCTCAAGGGGAGTCCTCACTTTGATACCAATTGACACAAGGATGGGCGTGATGAGGTTAATTACCGTCTTCCTCAAGGATAACTACTTCGAATCGACAAAGCTTCTCTGACTCCTCATACAGACTTCTCGAATCCATAAGGAAAAAACAAGAAAATAGAAATAATATTCATAAATTGATTGATGAATGAAATAAACGAGTCTACAACCCTTTAAAAAGAGATACCAAGCCTGGGAAGAGGTTTTGGAATTAAACTACAACTAAAACTCCCTAAAATGCATAACTTACTATAAATAGTAAATTTACTAATTATAGTAAGTGTCCAATGTGGGTTAACCACGTTATTCTCCTAAATTTTATAAACACTTTTCATGTTGGACACAACTCCTTAAGCTCAAAGGATGAAGAGTTATAATCAACTAAAACTTACTATAATTAGTAAAAATGGAAATAAAATAGATTTTAGACCGTCAATTTGATGGATTCTCGCAAATTCGGCATGGGTAGCTTTTCCTACCCTAAAATCATATATGGTAAGTCGAGTAACTCATTCCGGTTTGCCAGATACACCTATTATAAGGTTCTGACGGTCTGGATCACCTCTGCCTCTGATCAGGCCTTCTTTGGTCCATCTTGGACATGAAAGTGTCCGCGACCCTCTCTACATCGCCATGTTAGTCCCACATTCCGAGTGGACCAGATTTATTTCCGGGAAAACATGAAGGTCATACAAACCTGATAGATGGATTGGATCCTGAACATACGTGCCATGTTGCCACATGTGTGGCATGTACATGAGCATTACTTTACGTGCCTGTGCGCTTAGCACAGCCAAGGGTAAAAGTATTTCAACTCCTCGGTGGATTTATATTTTGTGGACACACTGATATTCTAATCTTAAATATTTCGGAGGCAAACACCGTCAACCTCGTATATATCACTTCAGATCAACAGTTTGGATCGCTAGATGAGATTCCCTATCTAATTGACATATATGGTCCTTATTTGTCCCATAATGAAATGCCATTTTCTTTTGCTTAAGGACGGACCAATCTAATTTTCTTATATATGTCATTTCATAGTTTAATAATCTTGAACAACTATAACGGCAAGAACAATAATGCTAATAATTTTTTTAAATAAGAATAATAAAATATTAAGCATAGGGAATATCTGGACGGCCGATTCTCATTGGTACAAGCCTTTGTGGATGACACGAGTTTACCAAACACGTCGATTTTGTCTCTACCAAATAGATTGTGTGCTACATAACACAACATTTAAGGTGTGGAGCCCTTATAGGCCCCACGATCTTATAGGCCCCACAATAATTTATGTCAATTTTTCTGTATCATTTTAGAGCATGAGCCAAAAAAAAAAAGCATGTACAAAGCTCAATTGGACTACACTTCTGAAAGGAGCGGGGATTGATGTAACTAGCGTTGGAACCTTCTTAAAGCCAACCATCATGTTTATTTGCCATCTAATTTATTTGTAAGGCCACATCGAGTTGAATGAAGGGAAAATACAAATATCAGCTTGATTAGAAGGTTCTATATCTGCAAAAAGTTTTCAAGATAGGCATCCAACGTGCACCCAACTCATACTATTTCATGTGGTGTGGTCCAATATCCTAATTTGATCTATGGATGGACAGTGAGGACTTATATAATACATCATGGTAGGGCCATGTAAGTTTCGCACATCAACAAATTTCGTTGCTGCGGATGTGGGGCATCACATTCCATGAGGAAGAGAGGCGAAAAGTGTTGACATGTGAAACTTTCGTCAGCCCTATCATGTTGTATGTGTCAGATCAACACCATCTATCCATTGTTTATTTATTTATTTATATTTTTTTATTTTGTAAATTTAGGGCATGGGACCAAAACTGAGGCAGATCCCAGTCTTCAAGTGGGCCACACTACAGGAAACTTCCGGAATTGAATGCCTACCGTTGAAAATTTTTTGGAGCGAAGAAGGATCTGATCAGGCTGATATTTGTGTTTTTCCCTCATTCAGAAAGTTTCAACAGTAGTCGTCCAATTCCTGCGTTTTTATATGGTGTAGTCCATTTGAGCTTTGGTTGTGCCACATTTTGGGCTCATGCCCTACAATGATATGAAAAAATTGATGGAGAGTGTGGATGTAACACAGAAATAATGGTGCGGCCCAGATAAGTTCCATACCTTAAAATTTGTGTTGTGTAGTAGGCCATTGGATGGTAACTTGCTACGTTTGGCATACTGGCATATTATGTTCAAGTGGACCACACCATTGGAAAAAAATTGAATTAAATGTCTACCGTAGAAAATTTCATAGGGGCCACAAAAGTTTTGGATCAAACTTATATTTGTGTTTTCCCTTCATCCATGTCTTTATAATCTTATGAACAGATCAGATGACAAATAAACATCACTGTGGTGCCTAGAAAGGTTTCAATTGTGGAAATCATTATCCCCACTATTTCCAGTGGTATGATCCACTTGATCTTTGGATATGCTTCAATTTTGGTCTCAACCCATTAAATTTGATGGAAAAACTGATGGACGGAGTGGATAGACCACATACATTTAAGGTGGGCCCAACTGAGTTTACTCAGCACGATATGAGCATACTGGTAACTCAGTACGCAATCCGATTTCTAGTATGCCGTCCATAGGGAGCAGGGGGAGAATTGGTGCGTTTTGTTGTGAGCTGGAGTCATCGATGATGACATGGATTAATGAGATTCGACGGCATTGAATTTCCTTGTGCATTCCACCAACATAGACGATCGGCATAGTAGATACCAAGCATGTTCTACGGACACAGACGGATGTGACAAGAGTTTAGATTCCCAACAGAGTATAAATGTTAGAAGAAGCCTGTTTTGGTATATTCTGATAGAAGACTGGGTATGGGTATGGCGTTGAGCATTGAACAGATGCCATCATGGGTACTCCTAGCAATTCTCTTCATTTTAGCTTCGGTATGCTTAGCGCACTCATGGGCATCGTCCAGAACACACAGAAAAATCCCAGGTAGCACGGGTTGGCCTCTCATAGGAGAAAGCTTCTCTTTCATTTCTGAATTTTCAAGTCCCACCGGTATTTACAGCTTCATGAGCAAGAGACAGCAAAGGTAACGAGAAACAAATGAAAACTTGTAGAGATTAAAAAAGAAAAGAAAAATTAAAAAATTAAAAATATAATAAAATAAAATACTACTAGTATTTCCTAATAAGCTGATTTTTTTATTTATTTATTTTTTTTTATTTTTTTGGTTTGTTTGTTTCTTTCTTTCTTTCCATCATTTCATTCCATTTATATGCCCTTTCCTTCAGGTACGGAGGAGTGTTCAAAACTAGCGTGTTAGGGAGGTTGAGTGTGTTTATGACCGGAAGGGAGGCGAGTAAGATACTGCTGTCAGGGAAAGATGGGTTGGTCAGCCTTAACCTCTTCTATACAGGGAAGCAGGTCTTGGGTCCCAATAGCTTACTTCAAAGTACAGGAGAAGCACACAAGCGACTCAGGCGGCTGATTGCTGAGCCTCTGTCAGTTGATGGTGTGAAGAGATATTTTCAATTTATCAATGATCTCGCCATAGAGACTTTGGATGGATGGCAAGGACGAACTGTACATGTCCTTGATGAGGCTTCTACAGTAAGTAAAGAAAAGAGTTGATGGGATGATCTTTATTTATTCTATTGAGCAAGCACTTACTATCGGAACTCTATACTCATGCTCGTTGATTTTGCAGTTCACTTTGAAGGTTATAGGGAATATGATGATAAGCTTAGAACCATGGGGAGAGGAGCAAGAAAAGTTCAGGGCCAACTTCAAAATTATTTCTTCTTCTTTTGCATCCTTGCCTTTCAATGTCCCTGGATTTGCTTTCTACCGAGGAATCCAGGTATGTGTCCCTTGATAACATAACAATACCTTTGTTTATTTTAGGGTGAGAATAATAGACCGTCCTCAATCATCTAATAACTACATTTATGCCTTGTTTGGTAGTAGCCTAAAAATGAGTTTAGATGTGTTGTGGAAAACATTCACGGGTGATGAATGTTTAGGCGAGGCCAAAACACGCACAAATAATAATAATAATAATAATAAAAGAAAGAGGATACTAAATAAAAAGGCCAAAAGGCTATGAGATGGAATTACACCAACCATATGATGCAATGACAAATCAGTGACAAGGATCACTTGCTCATCTGGATCACCTTCAACTTATCAGGGCCAGATATTTGAAGAAGACGAGGATTGAATGCTCATGATAAGTGATCATGGTGTTCAATTATACATTCTGGGCTTTTCAAAGTGGGGTACACCAAAAAACCATACCTAAGATTCTCTTTTGTATACTTCCCTTTCCGACATATTGTCATATGCCTTGGAATCTGATTCATCTTGAAACTGTATGATCAAAGGGTTGAAATGTTCAATCCCAGATTTTAAAATTAAAAATAATAATAATAATAATAATAATAATAAAAACTAAAAAAGAGTCAAGAGGTTGAATGCATTGGAGCAAGCCTCTAATGAAAAATTAAAAAAATAAAATAAAAAATGGAATGTTCCCAGGAAGCGAAGCAAAGCCATTCATCCATTGCCCACCCTTAACATAGCATTTTCAACTAGAATTAGGGATTTTGATGCATCAACGGTCTAGACTACCGATCCTTTGGGTCCCACTTGTACAAACTTAAATCTCAAGCAATGCTTTGGAAACACATTGTTCCAACATACGCCTTCATGTGCATGAATCCACCCAGTCCATCAGGTGAGCCACCCTATCTGATTCAGAATTTTAGGTGGGCCACACCACAGAATAGTTGAGATCTCATTAAAAAATTCCACATGAAAGTCCTAATATAGCACTCACCATTGTATCTTTAATATCTCTTCTATGCGCTCTTCATCAGCTTTATCTTTAATGATATAATCAGTTTCTTGATCATCTAAACAACAAGCTTATTTTGAACATTGGATTCTAATTCAATTATTCCTCATGACTTTAAGCTCGACAATTCTATATCTTTCATTAACTAATCTTCATTAAAAATCACATTTTGGCTAATCAATAACTTATGGGAAGTAGGGTCTAATAATCTATACCCTTTTGTTCCATCTGCATAACCAAAAAAAAAATAGACTTTTTGGACCTTTTTTCCAGCTTAGTCCTGTGCTTATTAAAAATCTATACATAAACATCACAACCAAAATTGCAAAGGAACAAATAATTAACAAGTTTTTCAAACCATTCCTTTTTAGGAATTTTACAATTCAATGCAATTATAAGTGAATAATTTACTAACTAACTAGTCATGTTAAGAACTTTTGCCCCAGAACACTACTTGAGCCTATCTGGACTCAACATGCTCCTAACATGATCATTAAGCGTACAATTCATACATTCTGCAAGGCCATGTAATTCCTCGAAATGCCATGCTCACTTTTAAAAATTTTAAAAAAATAAAAAAATCCTTGAAATATTTTGAGGTGTACTCTTCTCTATTATCACTTCTCAGACACTTAATTTTCTTTTCATTCTTATTTTCAATTAATGCCTTAATCTTGATAAAACAAACAAAAACATCATTATTTCTTTTCAATATATAAACCCATATATTCTTATAGAAATTGTGAATAAAAGTAACAAAATACTTTAAACCTTTTAATGATTCGACTGGAGCCTCCAAAGTATCAGGCTCTATGGAGCTTTCCAAATAGGTAATGAGGAAAAATGAACTCTATGAAGCTTTCCCAATAGGTAATCCTCACAAAAATCTAAATTAATATAATTTAAAATATGAAGAAAATTTTAATTAAGAAATACATTTAGTCCTAAGTTCCTTATCTGGCCCAATCCCCTATGTTAGATTGTAGCAAAGTCCGTTACAACATTGGCAATAATAGCATTACCTATTATGGTATCTCTAACCAAATAATATAAATTATCCATTAACTGTTTCTTTACCACTACTATTACCTCTTTTGCAATCTTCAATCCAATCTTTTCATTGGAAAATTTATAATCATCTTCATCGAACTTTCCTAATGACAGAAGACTCTTTCACAGGTTTGGTATGTACCATACACTAAAAATTGCACATATGATACTATCAAACATAGTAATTCTAATATCTCCAATCCCGATAATTTTACACATGCTACCATCACTATGTAAACTGTGCTGTCATCACATTACTAATATGTATAAAACAAATAATATATGTAAAAAGTCATATGGAACGAAGTGCACGAATCTAAGATCTATTGATGTTTTTGTTCTCTCCTGGAATCAGAGCCAACAACACTTCTTCATCTTCGGATGAATCACCTTTCTAAACTAATTCTTCTCGAAAACCCTTTAAATTTAATGCTTGATTATGCAAATTAGGTTTGTAATTTTCCTGATTTGATTTTTTAAGTTTATAAATTTTAAGCAAGTGGTCATTCTTTTTTGAGATATAATACTTACCTATTTTATGCTCTTTTAACTTGAATCTTATCTGACCTCTCCCACTAGTGCATTTCTCAGTAAATCTTCCTCTGACTATCATAGCATCATCGACAGATTTCCCATGTATTTTTTCTATAGAACTCTTTGATAATCAATATAGATACGGATGACTTCGTATTAAGATTGGTCCATTGCTAAGATTCATGATCAAACCATCCTACCAATCTGGCATCAAATATAGCATAAGTGTAACATTTTTTTTATTGTCAATCTTCACATTAACTGCCACCAATTTGTTAATAGGAGTTTCAAACTTATTTAGATCTACCATCGAAGAAAGATTTTGTTTGACATCGATATTCCTTCATATATGGTTCATAATTTATCTACAAACCTTTTGCAATGACTCACCCAGTATAAGAAGTTCTTCCATAGCTAACTGATTTTTTTCTCAAATATCTTATCTTTCATCTCTACATGTTTCTTTTCTTTTCCTCGAATTACAATTGTACATCCTTCACTAACATCGCTCTCATCTTGAATTTCCATAATGCTTAATTTGATTTGTCAAACTTCAGCACTTTGAATCTAGATAACTCGATCCAGGCATCTGAAGCACAATTGCAACACAACGCTAGAACTAATCTTATGCCAAAAGGTTTTTCAACCTTTGGCTCTGATACCAATAATTGAAAATAAGTAAATAAATAAATAAAATCGGCATATGATAAATGTAGACGATGCCAAAACACAAAAGAAAAAAGTCAAACAAAAAGGCCAAAAGGGTTAAACCAAAATAAGAGATAAGGAGCACGAGGGTTTACATGTTTCGGAAATATGTCTGCTCCTCGAAGTAGCAATAGATATCTTTCTTTTTTTACTAGAAATAAGAGAAATAAAAATATAAGGCTTACCTTACTCCCACTCTTATAAGGAATCGCACCCCAAAAAATGAATTAATAGAATATCCCTCTCTACACATGCTCTTCTTATATAGATAACATCACAAGGGAGAGCACGTCACGAGCCCAGAGAAATTGGGTTTGACATATGCATGGATGTACAGATGTACCCATGAGAGAGAGGGAAGATAGAGAGAGAAGGAAAAGGAAGAGATGATGGTGATCACCGTAGCATAGCTGAGAGAGTTCATGAAGAATACCTCCATGTATTATAAAGATCCATTCCAACCATATCATGCGAGTGACTCAATTTTTAGTCTAGGACAGAAAAACCAGGCCCATCTGTGATTCAAGTCAACCCCACGATTGTAAACAATAAGGTGCAACACTCACCCTCCAAACTGTTGCCCATGGTGTGACCCACCTAAATCATGAATGGACCTCATTTTTGGGGGCCATGCCTAAATATTTGTGTGTCATCTAATGGTTCAAACGGATTTGACTTGTTCATCACGGTGGGCCCTGTAAACAATCATAAACATGTCTTGCTCCCAACTGTTTCCTTTGGTCTGACCCACCAGAATCACAGTCATCTGATTTTTGGCCCCTATGCCTAACATGAGCTAAGTCATCGGACGTATGGAGTGGAATTCACATACATATCACGTTGGGGCACACCTGAACTGGCACGACCTCCAGACCGTAAATAGACTATTTATGGTCGTGTGCAGGAGACCACTGGGCTATATCTGGGTGTGTATTTTCTCTTCAAGGATTTGGCATCTTTAAATGATTGACGTACATCACAAGTAAGAAAACGTATGATTACTGTTTTTAGCATAAGCAATAATTAACAGTGTCATTTCATATGTACAGGCAAGGAATAAGATGTATGCCATGTTAGACTCCATCATATTCCAAAGAAGAAGTGGCGTGGACTCCAAATTAGATTTCTTGCAGTTGTTATTGAAGAAACAAAACAAACAAGTTGGAGAGGAGGACGAGGACGATAGACTCACTGACTCACAGCTCAAGGACAACATTTTGACCTTGCTGATTGCAGGTCATGATACCACGACTGCAGCTCTTACATGGATCATCAAATTCCTGGAAGAGAATCCCTTGGTTTTGCAAAAGCTCAGGGTAACATAATTATTTGTTCTCTCAATTCATTGAAACCTACAAATGAGAGTTTTACCTATAGTGTTGATCGGTTCACAGGAGGAGCACATGGAATTCAAGCAAAGCACAAACAGCGGGCCCAATCTCACCTGGTCTCAAGTCAACAACATGCCTTATACCACTAAAGTGAGTGAGCATGTGTGTGTGTGTTTACACATGTGCGTACACAGGTGCACGTGCATATACTTAAATATATAGAGCTTTGCTAACCCCACTTAGGTATCCAATAAAACATATCACAATGGGCCTCAATCTCTGTATGTGTGCGCATCATGTCCTGTTTTTTTCTTCTCCTCCTTTTCTTTTGGTTCTGTTCGTGTTCAGCTGATGTGATAGGTGAGGCCCGTTATATTTTGTGGTGCCCGTCCGAAAATGTAGGTTGTAAATCATCTGTTCCTAACAACAAAGATTCAGGGGCATTGCCTTCTCTTAAAAAAATAAAAATAAAAAATAATAATATTTTAGCACCAACACTACTTACCATGTTGTTACCTCATGTTGGGCCAACCATGCATGGTGGGAGTATGACATCCAAACCATTCATGAAGTGTGCTAAAACAAACACAAAAAACCACTAAATTCATGTGATAATCCACTTGATGACGGTGGATTGGGACAAACTTTCTAGACAGGTTAGATGCCGTTGAAACACCGCAGTGGGTTACCATGAGAATGTTGAGGTGGGCCACTTTCCATTATTTTACATGGTGTGGCCCAATGATGATGGGATGGCCTTTTTTTTTTTTTTCTTTTTCTTTTTCTTTTTTCCTTCGCACTGGGACATGGTGGATGCAGCTGATGCACTATTTGGACATGGTGGTCCCACATGAGGCACCAACATGGTAACTTATCCACCATAGGATTATGCCCCTACCCGACTCCCATCAAACATGCGTACGTACATACATACACAAGCAATCACATACACAGCCTATCAAATGATCATTACAATGGTTACTTTTATAATATTGATCTGTTGTGAAGGCCAGGTAATCAATGAAACTCTTCGAAAAGCAACAGTTCTCCCTTGGTTTTCAAGGAAAGCTGCCCAGGATTTCGAAATCAATGGTAAGTACGAAGATAATGTGATGTTTGACACTTGTAAAATTATTGTTCCTGGAACTAACACTCAAGATAAATACTTGCTTTTAATATCATAGGATATCAAATTAAGAAAGGCTGGTCCATCAACTTGGACGTAGTTTCAATCCATCATGATCCCCAGCTTTTCCCCCAACCTAACATGTTTGATCCATCTAGATTCGACGTAAGTTAAAAATGCCGAATCATTGAATTTGAATCATTTTTCTTTATTTCTTATTTCTTTTTTTTCTTTTTTTTTCTTTCGCTTCATTTATAGAGTGCAATGTGCAGTTGATAAGAACTCATTAGTGTAATCTAATTGCAGACGCCCATGAAACCATTCAGCTTCTTAGGATTTGGAAGTGGCCCCCGTATGTGCCCTGGAATCAACTTGGCCAGACTGGAAATTTCTGTTTTCATCCATCATCTGGTCTGCAGATACGAGTAAGAAATATAAAAGCACAAAAACATAATTTGAAGGAATTCAATGTTCTAACAGTGGCTCCTCAACTACTTGCAGGTGGAAACCACTGGCGAGAGATGATTCTGTCCACCCAACACTCGTTCGCATGCCCAAGAACAAGTACCCAATTGTGGTTGAGCCACTCTTAATCTAGTACCCATACTTGATTTGGAAAGAAATCTCACAAGAAATCAGGCAGGCTTGATTGACTCCACCAAGCATGACTCAACTCATGTATGGGTACGAGTACTTAATCTTCTATTGTTTTGTAATGGATTTTAAGTCTATTCTAGTCGGGTGATCTAGTTCAGACTACTGAGAACCTCTCGTGGGGCAGCTATGTTTCATTACTCTCGTGCACCTACAATACTGGTGGTGCTAGAACAACTTGGCGTGCTTCGATGTAGTCGTTCTCAATTATATTCTATATTGATGTGTCCATAGTAGTACCTTAATTCATAAGTAAATAGTGAGTGTCCTAGAATCCAGTGACATATAAGTCACATCACAATCTCAAATGATGGAAAACTAAATAAGAATGAAAAGAATGAATGAGAGAGGCCGCCTTCTCTAGGTTAGCCGCATTGAGTTGGCAGCTTCTTCTTTAATTTATTATTATAAATATTAAGAAATTTACTTGTTATAATGTTTAGATGGTGATGATGAGGATGATTAAGAAAATTGGCTTTCCAACTTGTTTGGCTTGTAATTCGGTTGTTAGTATAACGAAGTATCACAGGCTATGGGGTCCATCACAAATGACTTCTATCCAAACCAGTCCCATACCTAAATTTGGATAGTCAGACACAATGTGGTAAACTCCTGATCTCAGGTTAGTCGCGCGCCCAACCGAAATCCTGGTCATGCGATGGTACACGTAACAAATAGTTATGCACTAGCAGCCCGAGTGGATAGTGAATGAATGAATGGATATGCAATTCTTGCTCAATAAGTCCTCATATCAGTATGGTTTCTCTCTAGGAAAATCACCGGGGTCTATTACACTCGACACCAACTGCCTCCTCCCTAGCTGCACAGCCCAGCGAGCGGAATAGACCTCACTACCACCTAACCAGTAGTCTGCCAATACCTACCCAACTCGTCGATAGTGGACCCATTTACGAGCTGGTCATACTCAGCCTAGCTTATAGCCCCCTCACTCGGGCGGATAAGGCCACAACCCCTCCCAACCGACCACGACACAGTGGGAGACGCGGCCTACTGGTATTTGGCACTCGGGGGCTCATGTTTCACTCGGTCTAGACGTTGGGGCTACTCCTGGCCTCGGAGGTTCTGAGATTTTCACCCAAGAACATCCTAAGTGCCCATAGTGCTAGAACCAAATATTTTCGGTGTCTCATTTGGTCATCCACGATGTGTCTGTGGAGGTCACGACCCTGATGTCGCTAGGGCGTACAATAATCAAGTTACATATATGTGAGATGCATGAGTCACACTATCCAGTCATACAGCAATCCTGTGCGTACGACGCGATAATATGGGCACTCCGTCTCATAAGGAGTCCTGTAAATAGTTTGCCCAATGGCATATGCAATGATCAGTCACTACTCATATCCAGCACACGGATGATGCGTATGGCATGAGTCATGGAATTATACTAAGCATGTTATAAAGTAATGAACTGCCCTTACAATGTAAATGGGCCTAGACGGCCAACACATAACAAGTTTGGGACTATCAATGGGCCTTAGGGGGAGTTATAATGCGGACATTTAACCAGCATTATTCTTACAATGTGGACGTCAAACCAACATTTGCTCCCAAGGCATGGCCCGCCATAAATATCATTACACAAACCATGGTGGAATCACACAATGCAATAGACCTTGAATACATCCCATTGGGCCTCAACCCATGGGCCTCAAATACATCAAATGGGCCGCATCATATGGGCCCTAATACATCACAATGGGCCTTAACCCAATGGGCTCAAAATACAGCACAATGGGCCTCAACCCACGGGCCCTTATACATCACAATGGGCCTCAACCCATGGGCCCTAATACACCACAATGGGCCTCGACCCATGGGCCCCAAATACATCACAATGGGCCTCAATACACGGGCCTCAAATACATAACAGGTGGGACCTGCACCTGGGCCTCAAAACACACAACAGGTGGGCCCTGCTCATGGGTCAAAGATACATCCTAATGAGTCACATGTATATCAAAGTGGGTCTCTTGATTAGGCCACGAAATACATCAAAGTGGGCCTAACGGATGGGCCACAAAGTACATCAAGGTGGGCCTCAACAATGGCTATAAATATGACAAGATGAGCCTAATCACTTGGGCCTTATATATACACCAAGGTGGGCCTCAACGGACGACCACAAATAAATCAAAAAGGGCCTCATACATATACCAAGGTGGGCCTCAATGGGCGGCCACAAATAAATCAACATGGGCCCCATACATATACTAAGGTGGGGTCCACTGGAACCATAGATCTGTCTAATTTTTAGTCTCAAGCCTGTAATACAAGCTTGCCAAATGGTGGATGGTTTGGATGCAACCCATGCATCATGGTGGGGGTCCACATGAACTATGGACCTGACTCATTCTTTAGCTCATGTCATAAGATGAGCTTTTAAAATGGATGGACAGATTGGATGCAACACATGCATCATGGTGGGTCCCACCGTCCTGGTATGGACGGTGTGGCTAGAACACATACACCATGTGGTACCATGTTGGGCCCACCATAATGTTTATATGTCATCCAATCTGTTCATACGGTAATACAGGCCGGGATGAAAGGAAAAACAAATTTCATGTTGGCCCAAATTTTCTAGACCACAAAAGGGTCACGATGGTAGGCGTTTAATCAACACTGTTTCCTTGATGTGGGCCCACCAGATAAATGGTTGGACGGCATGAATAGGACACGTACATCACAGTGGGTTCCACCGTCCACAGCAGTGGACGGTGTGAGCAAGACACATACATTACTGTGGGCTCCACCGTCCGCCTGGACGATGGGCATAAAACACATATATCATTGTGGGTCCCACGTGGGGCCCACCATAACGTTTATTTGTCATCCAATCCGTTGGTAAGGTCACACAGACTCATATGAAGTGGAAAAACAAATTTCATATCAATCCAAAACTTCTGGGACATCCAAAAAAGGTTTCAATGGAAGACATTCAATCACACTATTGCACGCTGTGTGGGCCATCTGAGTTCCTCATAGGGCTGATTTTTGGGGGACCCACTGCCCTAAGGGGCCTCATTAAAATGCACGGTGTTGATGTTCACAAACATCACGGTGGGCCCACAGCTGGGACCCCTGCCTCCAGCGTCAAACGTAGCAGGAGGCTGCTGCACGTCCTCTCAGCAGCACCTGCTGCTTATATATAAATTTTTTTTGAAGAAAATGTGTTTTTTCTGGGGTTTTTTCTGTGTAGGGCCCGCATCTGCAAAATCCACCCCAACCATTGGTTTTCACGGCTCGAGACAAACCAAACGAGTCCAATATTGAGTATATTTTCGGCACATCAAAACAACAGGGTGGATTTCAATGGTAGACACACTGTTTGCTATGCTATGGCCCACCTAAGAGTCAAATTAACCTCATTTTTTGACTTAACGCCTAAAATGGTATGGGGAAAAGGATGGACGGCACGGATTGAATTTTTACATTGAGGTGGGGCCTACATGGACGTCCCTCTCCAAAGCTTGAGAATTAAACTAATATACATATAATTTTTTTTCCTTTCACGTCCAGTGTCTAGGGACGCTGGACAGTTTGAGCATAACACATGCAAAAAGGTGGGCCTTACTCAGGTGGGCCACCACATAGCTGGGTGGTGTGGAACAACATATATACAAGTGGGCCCCACCTACAAATCACTTGGATCAAATACATGCTTTATGTTGGGGTCCATCCGGGTGGGTCACATGGACATATCATCATATAAAAAGAAAAAGAGAGAGAGAGACAGGACACGTGTGATGGAGGGCTCCGCCACTATGAGCCCTCCCTTGCAAGCAATCATACATCAAGTAGGTCCCATTACTCGTGAGCCCATCAAATCGAAGATTAACGGTGGAGATCCTTCTCCACCCAAAATGGACGATTTAGATGACCTCTTATAATGCAAGGAAAAATAAACATCATGATGGGGTCCATGGAGAATGACCCCATCATGGAATGATCATGAGAATCAAAGTGGTCCATCAGCCACATCAAGGGTCCAAGTAAGATCTATACCATCAATCGGTAGGCCTCACTTGGCCCATCATCAAAACAATGAAATCTAGCCTATGGGAGCACCCACCGTTTGATCTTCTCGGTCCATTGGAAAGCCGACCTCCTTGTACCTCACTTTGATGGTGGAAGAAGAGGTTTGAATGGCTACGATGATGGGTTTTGGAATGGGAAGGTGGGCCACACACATGCACTTCCTCTCTTGGAAAACCATGGACGTCCACCTCTTGCTTAGATTTTTGCTTGGAAAATGTGAAGGGAAAGAGAGGGAGAGATGGGATGTAAGGAGAGAGAGTGATGGATGTGAGGTGAGTGATTGGTTGACTTTGGGGTTTGCTTAACTTGTGGAAAAAGGAAGCATGAGTTGCTTTTGTACTTGACATGATGTAATGTGATTGATTGATGGAGTGATTGATTGATGGGATATGTTGTAGAGATTCTCTTGGGATAGCAAAAGCGTGACGTTTCTTCGAAATAAACGTCGGCCTACATCTTCCGACCAGGGTATCGCATCGGTGCGTAAGACGCGGCGTTGGAACCGCGACAACGGTGCGGTCGCAATGATACAAGTCTCGGATTAAGCCGACTCAAATCTACGGGATACGACTTAGGGTCGTGCGCAATTATAAGTCGCAGGTTGCTGAAATTCGACGGGAAGGATCGCGGGAGTCGTCGGAACAGTATAGGCTAGGATACGGGTCTTACATCATCTATTTGATTCCTAGGTACGTATAAGTATGATATCGTTATTGTTGTATTGTACTGTTATGGATATGTTTTGAAATTTCAAGGGCGATTTTTTTTAGAAGGGAAGAGTTGTAAGACCAGAGGCCCCGAAATCTAGTTCGTACACTGGATAGCCATTGGCTGTAGGTCCATTAGCCCCGAGAATATTTTGACTTGATCATAATGTTGTTCTATTATTAAGCCACAAGCTGTATTTCAAGCCGATGTCCGAATTTTAAGATACGGTCGAGCCGCAATCTGTATTTCAACCCGATGTTCGAATTTTAAGATATGGACTTAAAATTAAACAATCTGAAAAATGACACTCATGTCCTTATTTTATCTGGCGGAGCCCCACCATTGAGTTTTCAAAATTCGTTAGGTTCGAGAGCCTAACCGTTGTGACCATAGTCGAGTTACGGAGTTAATGGCGAAAACGGCATGTCAATAAGACACCCAGATTGCAAGTTATGAATAGATATGCACATGTATATTTTGATAAAGTAACTCAAATGACCTCAATGTTTTTAAAATCCTTAAAATACATTAGTTCAAATTACTTAAATAACATTGTTATATGGTTACCATAAGCTTACACTTTTTAAAAACATCACAAAACATCACAAAACACCTCCCAAACCTTCTTTTTAAACAAAAACTAAGTTTAAAACAAGTTTCAAGTCCATAAATATAAACAAACCTCTTTCAATATTCCATTTTCAGCACTCTCTTTCTTGTTGAGTGTGAAGTTGAGAAGAAGAAAAAGAAGAAAAAGAAGAGGAAATAGAAGCTGAGGTTGAGAGCCAATCCTCTGATAGTTACAGGTGAGTGCATAAATTAGGAGCACGCATATATGTGCGTTGGGGTTTCTTTGAAAATCCTATTGCTGGATTTTCATTTAGGGTTAGGTGATTGCTGAATTTTCTAATATAGGGTTAGGATATTACTGGATTTTCATTTAGGGTTAGGTGATTACTGAATTTTCTAATCTAGGGTTAGGATATTGCTGGATTTTCTGTTTTAGAGTTAGGTTATTGCTGGATTTTTTTATTAGGGTTAGGAGATTGCTGAATTTTCTAATCCAGGGTTAGGGTGTTGCTGGATTTTCTGCTTTAGAGTTAGGTTATTGCTAGATTTTCTAATTAGGGTTAGGAGATTACTGAATTTTTTAATCTAGGGTTAGGTTATTGCTAGATTTTCTGAAGGTTCTTGCTATATTTTCAAATTTAGTTAGTGAGATTATTAATGGAAGGTTAGATGATAGAGATGCTTTAGTTTTAATTAAATTCATACGTATTGCCATCGGTTTCTCCTTGTCCCTTACAAAGTCCGCCCGCTACCTGTTTGACAAAACGTTTAAAAGAATTATCCTTCCTCCTTTTAATGTAGTTAATTCTTGAGAAAAACCATGCTTGTGGCATGAAGTTTTATAGTGAAATGAATCCCGGATTGAATTTAAATTGACTAAGTCATGTGCATATCATATGCATGGTTCATAGTTGATGTATCATTGTATGATTGAGAGTGAATAATTTATATGATGGTATGATGATCATAGTAAGTTGTGTTGCGACAGACGATGTGTCTATGATTAGTATGTGAACCGTCTAGATAAATGATGCATTACATGAGACCACATGAGGAAGGTCATCCTTTGCTTGTTTTGAAAAACATGATCTATTATGCTTGTGTGTGGACTCATGCATACATGCATACGGTGATTGTAAATATGATGAAACATACTTTATTATGACATGAGTTGGACACTATACCGAAAATGTGTAATTCAACAGGACATGATTAGAGGGCCCGTGGGTGAAAGTCCATAAACCCTAATTGGTACCATTGGGAGCAAC
This sequence comes from Magnolia sinica, assembly GCF_029962835.1. NCBI lineage: Eukaryota > Viridiplantae > Streptophyta > Magnoliopsida > Magnoliales > Magnoliaceae > Magnolia > Magnolia sinica. The sequence goes on along the minus strand of NC_080574.1, from coordinate 122,267,318 downwards.
CAATGCCTAGACTGGGTGGAAGAACAGAGCGCTAGAATGCCGAAATACCAAAGTAGACAGTGACTCCCACCGATGCGTGTCGATTGGTTGAGAGGTTTGACCTAACTTGCTTATGGGCAAGCAAAGATAGGTTGTGTGTGACGAGCTCGTAAATTGTCCGCTGTCGTTTTGCCAGGCGACTTATGATTTCTCGCTGTTAGGCAGATAGTGAGGTTCAACATAAGTGGGTTAAACTAGTTCGGCTCGTGAACTATGTAGTCCCACCTCTGTAGTTGACCACGGTGGAAAAGTCTATACAAGTGGTAGCAATCATATGCGAGTCCCACCTCTATTTTAGACCTTGGTGATCCACTTGGAAAATGTGGAAAGTTGTGAAAACGTTGAAAGAGTATGTATGTTATAAGTGGGTAGAAGTCCTACCTCTGTATATAAAAATGATTTGGAACATAAAAAGTGGCATAATGCATTGTATCTTTATTTTATTGTTATCGATCCAGAAAGCCTGTGCATTATATGAGCATGACATGAAACATGCATTTTCACTGCACACATGCAATCACTGGGCTTAGTAGCTCAAGCTTTCCTTCCTTTTTTTTTGTACAGGTGAGAATAGGGAGTTGCAGGAGTAGAGGCTACGGACTCCAGTTGTCCTTTTTGTATTGTACATATCAATGTATATATATTTTTGTAATACCCTGAATATGTACATCAGGTATAGGAAATATAACATGGTTTATGTTTTGGTTTTACCATGATGTGCTCAGTTGTACACAATAATATATGTTGAATATGATGAAATTTTGAGAAATGATACGTACTTTTTGTCTTTACTTTCAGAAATCCTCCTTATGGAGCCCTGCTTATGGGACTTAGTATGTGATAATTGGAAGTTCTAAAATCGGAGTTCTACGGAGACTGTTAACCAAAATTTGGTGTATAATAATCATGGATTACCAACACTAGATTTAGGGTCGTGACACATTCTCATGTATATTCCCATCTAAGAAGGCATTTTTCACATATAATTGAAATAATAGTCATTCATGGTTAGCAACAACAGATAATAAAGTCCATCTTAGCGACAGGTGCAAAGGTTTCTTGTCATAAGTATGAGCAAAACCTTTTGCTACCAATTTGGCCTTATACCTTTTAATGATGCCATCACTTTTGTATTTCATTTTTCATTTAGGCAAGTGCGCAATTTCTCAAGTGTTGTTTTTGGCAAAAGTAGATAATTCCTCATTCATCGCCTTCCTCCATACAACTTACGATTGAGCCTCCGCAGAACTAACAGGTTCAACATAGGTGGAGATAGAGCTTAAGAAGGCTATATATTACATGGAGAACTTTTCAAGGGAAACACATTATTGGATAGGATAAACAACAAGACATGAAAAATTAGATAATGAAATAAGAGGATGTATAACTCTTTTTTATTTTATGTAAGGTAGTGAGAATATAAATATAAAGAATATAAATGTGGACGTATAACTCTTTTTACTTGTCATCAGGCGCAGTGAGATTATAAATATTAAAAATATAAATGTGGACTTATAACTCTTTTAACTTGTCATAAGGTAGTGAGAATATAAATATTAAGAATATAAATGTGGACGTATAACTCTTTTTACTTGTCATGAGGCAGTGAGAATATAAATATTTAGAATATGAGAAGAATGTATATCTGACATGGGAGAACTTGTCATGGAGAGGTTTATTCGATGAGGAGCTTGAGGACACAAGGCTCATCTTGTAGATTCAACTTCATCAAATACCCAATTCCCAGTCTGTTGGAAGTTTTGATTGGATAAGTTTAATCTCATCTTTTGTTTGGTCATTGTTGATTTTAACATAAGGTATAGGTTGCATATCTATGAAATGACTTGACGACCACCTGCTACTTCTCTTCCCCTCAATTAAGATTTATATATATATAGACTGGGATATGTGGATCTTGAGTAGCATGGAACATTTTCAACGAACTACACATTTATGATAACATGCACTTTTCTTTTTACTGGATCAAAACATTTTATCCCATATAGTTGGGTGAATGACCAACAAAAATACGTTTTACGAACCTTTTATCTAATTTATTTATTCTAGATTCAGGTTTGCGAATATAACATACACATAAAAGAACACGCAAGTATGAAATGTTTAGAGGGTTTCCTTTCAAAACTTCGAATGGACTTTTCTGAATCTAAAATCACATATGATAGATTATTAATAACATAACAAGCAACTAAAAGAGCATCTGGCCATAAGAATTTTGAAACATTCATTTGTCATTTGAAACATAAATGATCTAGCAATTTCTAGTAAGTGACAATTCTTGCGCTTAACTACTTTTTACATAATGTCACTCTGGATAAGTAATTTGATGAATCATTTCATTGTTTTCAAGATATTTATCAAATATTTTACTCGTGTTTTTCTCCATTGTCGGATCTTAAAATCTCAATATGGATGTCATGGTGAGTGGCAACCACCTTATGAAAATCCTTAAAGGCATTAAATGCCTCTCCTTTTGATTTTAATAGGTAAAAAAATAATGATTTTGAGAAATTATCAATGAATCTCACAATATATTTAAAACAAAATAATGAATCTATTGGAGTAGAACCCCAAACATATAAATGAATTAACTGAAGAGCTTATTATATATGTTTTTGTTGCGCTTAAAAGGTACCTTGATCTGTGTAATATAATAACATGTCTTACACTTATTAAATGAATAACAACAAAAGAAAATAGATGATGAATGTCCCAATCTCCAATGCCAAATCCCTTCCACTAAAGTGCCGGTGACAAATTGATGGTTGTCTACGCAGAAGGATGGTGGCATACCTGATCCTTATTAAGTTGGTTCAGGCCTACTATTGGTGGTAACCGTAGGGCCCACTCTACCGCATGGTGGCCCAAGGAAATATAATCCGGTTTTTCATGCCCCAGTGGAATCATAGCATTCTCGGCTTTAAAAAGCTTGAAGTTTGAGCATGTTTCCGTCTTGAACGGTTCCACCATTCCATATTCAACAAGCAACAACCAACTGATCAAAATGGATTCGACATCCAAGGCAGTGGCTGATTACAATGGAGCCCATTGAAAATGAACCGTCCTTATCAATGTGCATGTGATTTCATGGAGCTGGTCACCTGAAGATGAAATGATTCTTGAATTAAGAATGATGGCTAAACTGGAGTGGGTCTCAAGTGATACTTATAGGTCAGTTTTGACCCTAATCTCTCAAGGGGATAAGGTTGACAATGGCCAGACCGGGCGAGACCATCCCGCCTTGGACTGGGCTTGGACCCATTAGCTTGGTCTGTGGGCTTGGCATGCATGATCCAATCAAAATCCAGGTTGGGCTGGGCTCTGGTCCAAGGTTTAAAGTATCATCCGGCTCAGCTCAACCTAATATGTACATGACTTATATCTTACAAATATCCATTCCTATCAATGGTTAGGCAAAAAATGCATCTTGCATGTTGTCCTTGGTTTGCATTTATCTAAATATCTATTTCTTTATACATGTGTGGCCCACCTGATCAATGGATGGCTTACGAACATTCACCATAGGAAATATGGATTTGATCAACCAAATTTTTTTGGCTTGGACTCTGGCATGATGTGCTAGGTCCGTGCTGGTCCTTAGGCCTTGTAGTGTTGGTTCCAGTCCGAACCCAGCCCATTGCTACCTGTACTTGAAGAGAAATTACATGACGATGAGCTCAAAGGTCTGCAAAGTGAGGCGGTGAGCATGGAAGATTTGAGTGGTTTACAAGGTGGCCCCACCATGAACATGACCACACAAATTAGGCTGGTTGACTGTTCCAGTACACCGCTCCAATATAAAAAGAATGGATGGTTTGAATAAATTTGCCAATGGTCCATATTCAATTTATATGTGGCCTAACCAATGAGAGGAGATTTCCATACATGATCATCTATTACAGAGGCGCCTACTTATGCACGACTTGCCAGGAGTGCTTGTGGCAGCTAGCAAACCCCTATGAGCATCCATGAACTTTAATCCAAACCACTGATTTGAGGGGACCACCACGGATAGATCTTGTAAAAAAAAAACTTCATCTGAGAAGATCCTGGGCAGTTGAATGTGGAGTCTATATACAAGTAGGATTGGATCTGGAGCAGCATTTCAAATTCAATTAAGACAAGTATTTTTCTGCTTGTTTACAGAACAAAATGCTAAAGGATTTCTCTGAGTTAGAGAAATTGTAAGCCGAGAGAGAGCTGCTTTGCTATGATGATGATAAAGGTTGTTCAGTTCATCATCTATACAGTAGAAAACCATTGAAAGATTTCAGTAGCACAGACCCAAGAGGAATGTTCAATCCTCGTCGGGTGGAAAGTCCTCATCGGATGCACTTTCCAGAAATGAGCCGAGAGATTTTCGCAGAATGCTGAAAGACTTGCCATCCTGTGTTTCACAAAATAAATAAAGATGAAAAGTATGTATTAGTAAAGACATCATCAACTGATTGCAGCAGAAACTTCAATTAACAATCGGCTTCCCTGCATCAGGTGGGCCTCACTATGAAGATGACTGGTCAACAGACTCATCAGACAAGCACGTGTTCGTTGAATGTGGGCCAAACGGTGGCGTATTTTTAACTTTTTGTCTATGAACTGTTCTGATATGTGTGTGACCTACCAGAAGACTTGTCCAGCCTGATATTTTTGGCCAGGCCATCTACATGATGAGGTCCACCTAATGCACAGGATGGATGTCCCACACATGAGTCTAGATGACAGTCCAACCATAACTGTGGAAATCTAGATTTAACAGGTTTTAAAGAGGGAATCAATTTCCACACCTAGTTGTGTATTCACAAACAGAGAAAAATGTTACATACGTGAAAATCGGTTTCATTTCCACCTTTTTTCCATTGTTTCCCACTTAATCTGAACACCCCCGTGAGCAGGCTTTCTATTGTTTTAACAGAAGCAACAGTTATGTATTTCATGCATTTTATGAATTTGAAGACATAGGATCCTTTGCCTAAAGACGTTGGTATCCTCAGCACTAGGTTCCTAAAAGTGGGTATGGAATAATCCTAAAACTTTGGATCGGTGGCCAGAAATTTTTTGTCAAGAAACACATACGGTGGCCAGAAAAAAGTCAAATATTGGATGGTTAGGATCTTCCAACCTGGAGATTTCTGGGGCATGTCCCATCCACAATTAGAACTCTAAGATCAACAATCTGGATCACCAAATCTGTGGAGGAACTGGGGGCCTAAGGATATTATCTCTCTCTCTCTCTCTCTCTCTCTCTCTCTCTCTCTCTCTCACACACACACACACCCACATTCTCTCTATAAAAAAACAATTCTCTACACTTTTAATATTTTTACATAAAATTTTCATTTTTTTATTATGTTTTTCCATTTTCCTTTATTTTTCTGATTTTTTTTATTTAAAAAAGTTTTGGGGGCTGTGCGATTGCATATGCGCACAACCACCTTGGTTCACATGGGATCGCTTATGTCATTTGACAACATTGATCTCAATAAATGTTCCCCCCTTACTAGAGCCATCTTTGGTCTGTGTTGCACATGACCAAACCATCTCAATCTGCTCTCCATCATTTTATCTCTTATTGGGACTACTAGTTTTCTTCAGATGACCTCATTCTTAATTTCACCCTTCCTCGTCTTTCCACACATCCATCTCAATATCCTCATCTTTGCAATTATCAATCTTTGTTCATGTTGCTTTCTAATTCCCAATTGCAGAAAAATTTCCTATAGTTTCACAAGTATGCAGTGATAATGCAACACTCCAAAGGCACACTTCCACTTCATCCACCTAGAACTAATTCTATTGGATACATCCTTGTGAATCTCCACATCCTTTTAAAGAACAAATCCTAGGGAACAAAACACACCACTTTGAGGAATCTCCAAACCATTGATTTTAACTAAACCCTCACCTCTATAACCATTCTTATGAAAGTTGCATTCCAAGTACACTGTCTAGGTTCTGCTATTTCTCAGCCGCTAGAACTTGGAACCTTCTTCCAAACCTCCAACTTAGCACTTTCCCTCTTTTGAGCTTTGTCTATTAATACCACATCATCAGCAAATAAGATATACCAAGGGACCTCATCCGTGACAGTAGTGGTTAATTCATATAAAACTAGTCAACATGATAAGGGCTAGATGCTGACCCTTCTCCAGAAAGTAGAGATATTTAAGCAAATTATCTTTCGATAATTAAAAGATATGTTGCTAAAGTATTTAATTTCACAGATATTCAAAGCATGTATTTTTACTATTTGTCAAAGGATAGGGATATATCAGCCTTTTCGCTTCAAAATCCCACAGCCATTTGATGGGCTACGGACTTGGTATTTCATCTCATGAAATCAAAATAACTATTAAATAAGGGTAGCTAATGACCTGCTTCTTCTTTTTCAGCGACTCCTCTGCAGCAGCTATCTTATCTGCACACGCTTTCTCAAGATCAGATAGCATACTCTTTTCTCTCTTCCCTGAAAACCAATGCAGTCTCGCATATCAAGTAACAGTACTTTTTATGTATAAAGTAAATTTCTAAAGGGAGGAGGTAAATTGGGTTGCTCACGCTGTTGTTGATAGCGGACGAACAGCTTTTCCTTTTCATCCTCAAATTTGGAAAAAATGTCTGCAAATGACATCCACAGAATGCTTACTATGTAGACAACCAAAGCAGAACAGTGGTTCGAGATTTGATAAACAAACTTAGCATGTGTTTGGATGCACCAGTGATTTGAATTGCAAAAATTGTGATGTTTCCTAGCATTCACAGTTGGGAAGTAGCCATCAGTCACATTGCAGCAACGTTGCTTTCCAGTTGAACTTGAAAGGAATATTGCTGTCATTTGGAGCTCAGGTCATGAATGATGAGGGAATTAAGATTTGGTTATTTCCAAATTATTAGACTAACAATTGCAGAGCTTTGCTAAGCAAACATGCATGTGCAATAAAGCTCATGTACATGCCACACATGTGCCAACATGGCACATGGATGTAAAATCCAATCCATCCATCCGGTGGGTCCGACCCTGTACATGTTTTCCCAAAAAATAAATCTGGTCCACTCAATACATAGGCCGCAAGATATATCGGGGCCTATGCCAAGATTGGAAATAGGTGGACGTGTTAGAGAACTTCAGCCAAGATTTTCAGAGCTGTACATTTGTTTGGATCTCGGATCTATCATGCCATGCCGGCACATGTCTGGCATGTACATGAGCTTTATTACACACGCGAGTGGGCTTAGCAAAGTTCACAAATGCAATTCAATTCAGTGCTGCATCCAAACTCACCCTCATATATCATCAGACATCTCCAGATTACCCAAGACAAGAAAAACTAGATGATAATCGCAGGATTTCATTGCAACAGAGACTAAGAACCACACAGATTAGGATGTGTGAGTTGGTACAAGTTGAAGGCTCAAAAGGAGGTGGATGAAGGTAGCAAGAAAAGACTTGATGATCTACAGTCTAACTGAAGGTCTAGCCCTTGAATGGAATGGTGGAACAAGATTCATGTAGCTGATCCCAATTACTTAGGGTAAGGCTTAGATGATGATAATGATAATTGCAGGTGTTACTGGAAAGGAACTCATGAGATATTTTTTGTTTCAAAATTACAGGTATGGCATTTCCATAAGTGGATTTGCATAAGGGTTGCATCATATTGAAAGATTAAGACCTCCATGGCCAGACTGCTCCTTGTCAAGGATACATAATTCCATTTCCAAGGAGGTGCTCAAAGGCTTGATATAAGCAAGAAACAATGAAAATAAAGAAAATGAGAAAGAAGGAATATGTGTTAAGAATTTGGAATAGAAGAGCAATGATCCCCACTTTCATAAATAAGGCAGATTTCTCTTGTTTTGAGCTTGTTTTCTGAAGCCAAACTACAGCATTTGATCTATTAATACTTTGTAAGTACTAGCTTCTTGAGTTTATTTCTTTGATTATTCAGCACTGCAATCTCGTTCCAGCAGTGGCGGTAGTGCTGAACATGTAACGGTTAAATATCTCCATCAGCATTCTCTTTTTAAGAAAAAACAAATAAATTTATCTAAAGTTGGTTAACACAGATGGAAGAATACCATGTGCAGATGATGGAAAAAAAATCCAACTAAAATTGTTGAAGAAAGAAGTTAAACATAATGATCAAGATGGAACTCTTAGATCAGCATATAAAAATTTAAGCTCCCATTGCTGTGATTGATGGTTTCCCAGTCTGGTTCAGTGTCAGCTATTTTCTACAAGTCGAAGTTGCTTCCCAGTAATAATCCTGGCATTACTATTTGTCAGAAAAAGGAAAAATGAAGGGATCCTCACACAACTAGAACTAGATAAGCAGTGTCAGTTGCGTCTTCTTTTCTTTTCTTTGTAACTTCAGCATTTCCGTGGTGCTTGCAGCACTTTTGGGTACTGATCTCCTCAATTTATTTATTTGATTCTTGTCAAGATGTAATACTACACCCAAAAAATCTGTGGCTTATAGAAACAACAGACATCCATACCATTGACAAATCTTGGTTTCTACTTATCAAGCTGAAGTGATTAAGTAACTTTAAGTAAAAAAGTTACTTATAATTGGTCTTAAACCAAGCTTACTTATCTCAAATAAGTTACTTATCTACTGCTATAAGTAAAAAAGTAACTTATTTGGTGGTATCCAAACAGGCCTTTAAGGACCTTTGATTACATTTCCATTTTCTTCAACAATGTTCTACACATGATAACCTAGAGTATCTTGCAGTTACCTTTAAAAGCCTGCAAGTGTGCTGCTTTTTCCTTGCCAAACTTCTCATAAGCTGCTTGGAACTTCGCAGACTCATTCTTCAGAGAAAATTCACACTGAAACTTACGAAACTATTAATCTTCCATAACCAAAATCTCAAGAACTATATTTAGAAAATGCTGTCAGCAGTCTAGTCAAAGATATAATGACTTTATAGACTACACCTCTTTGGAACTCTTTGAAAGTGCCTTTACAAAACTCTGCCTGCCAGTTAAAGAATACCAATGTTAAAACAATATCGATTAAAAGAAACAGTGAAGATATTGTAAGAACTGTGGTAATCAATTACTCAATTTTGGTAAATGTAAAAATAGGCATTCCTGTTCTGCAGGTTTTGGTGTATATGCGTGTGTGTTTCTATTCTATACAGGGGCACACTGGCAAATACTGTAGTACATCAGTTTCTGTGCATTTGTTGTATTGACCATTCTTTAGTGGGGGTAGAGTGCAATTGCGGAACAGGATTTGTTTAGCCGACCCCAATTAGTTTGGATAAGGCGTAGATGATGTGGGGTCTTTACTCATGCCTCAGTGGTAGACTCACAAGAGTTTCAACAGGAGGTCATAGGTTTGAGTACCCACTGTAGTGAAATCCCATTGTGGTGTGAGTGTGCGAGTGTGTGGGGTGTGAGTGCATGTGTTAAAAAAAGGGGGGGCTTAGATGATGTGATGACCATTCTGTAGTAGCTTACAGCTAAGATTCAACTTTCTGAAGTTGCAAGCCAACCTGGATATGCATAACACTACGTAACTGCTAAACTTTTTTGGAGAAATGATTCACAACTGTCGTTTTTAGATATTGGAAAGCTTTTAAGTTTGCTTATCGAAAATTTGGTGCGACTCACACTGAATCACTCCTCTCTTCGTGTTTCATTGAAAGCATCTGTTCACGAAATCATAGATTTCATGTGCAATCAAGATGCAACTGCAACCGCATACAATTTCAGTTTTCTTTTATTTGCTAACAGAAGAACCTCCTGCAGTCCTGCTTGTTTCTCACCTTTCCTTCTCAAGTTTTGACTTGGCATCATCCAGCATAGATTTGACCTCTGCTGCAATGCTGTTGGTAAATCACAATCAGCAGCCATATACCATGTACCGTATAATCAGTACATGATGTATCAAGAAGAGAAACATCCATGATTAAATTACAATATTCTTTGAATGAAAAAGTGCCAAACTGCAATTTAATCGACTGGCAGAGAGTGAACATGTTTACAAAACGAGTCATCGCATTTGGAACTCAAGAACTCAAGCAATCATAATCATAACAAAATGGTATGAAATCAGGAAATTATATGTTTCAGAGGAACTTCTTCCCGCTCCTCTCTTTGTTTCACTAAAAAATGTTATCATTACAGTAAAAGGAGGTGAAGAAAATGATTGAAACCATGGTATTTTATGCCATTTTGCTCAGATCAAATGTTACGCAGCACAGTGGCACTTCACTAGAAAAAGCAAATAATGGTAACAGAAGGCTAACAACCACAATGCTAAAGAAAACAAATAAGCTAAACAACAAGAGATTATGCTATTTTGCTCGATCGATCGCTATGCAACATAGTTTCACTGGAGTACAAAAAAGTGAATAATGATAACGGAAGGCTAAGAATGATGTTAAAGACAGTAGAAAAGATAAGCCTCTCATTGCCCCAATTTATACAGCACAACTATATAGCCATATTAGTAATACCAATAATATGGTATCTTGAGGGAGTGCCAAAATGAAATACAAAGAATACAATATACTCTAACAATGCACACGTTACATGCATGACTTGTCTCTTTATATTCGGCCATATATTCATCAGCATCATCATCATAACAATCACCACTGCTACAACCAGCATTGCAGCCTTGTCCAAGCTATTTGGGTCAAATCCTGTTCTGACAATCAATCCTAGCTATCTTCAGTAAGTTACCAATCCTCCATATTACTTCTCAGCGCCTCAATCAATGTCCTTTTAAGTCTTCCGCACTGTTGGAGTTGTGACCTGGAAAATCAATGTGAGCCCAATTCACTAGCATAAGGACATGACGATGATGATCTCAGCCGTAGATCACAATGACCAAGGGTCCTAGGTGGACAGTTTCATATGCCTTAGTTAATATGGTGTTATAGGTTAAGTAGAGGACTAACTCCTTTGGTTGTCCTTGGGAACTCGAGACTGGACATATCAAATGTTGACTAAGGGAGAGTTGTGGTCCATGGATTGTATCCCAAGACTATTATGGGTTCTAGGACAGACCTGTGGTTAGCGTATAATGATGGGTGTGGTCATCCTGTGTGAGGGGATTGACTTGGGTCAGGATGGACAGTCTCCATCATTGGGCATGACTTGGTGTTGGCTTGTGTTAGCTCTCCCCCCACATAGGAGTGTGAGTGTGCCATGGATATAGGATCTTGTTGGACCTATTGGGCACTTGTATGGGTGGATCGTGATCAAGTCACTAGTTTGGGGGCCCATTTTCTTGGACTATGTTAGATTTAATAATGCATTGAAATTCATTAATCTTTAGACCTAAGGACATGTGAGGGTCAGGGTTTTGATTGTATATGCTTTGCCTTTCTTTACAAGGCTTGGTGCATCTATCAAGGCCCATTGATTCTTGCATGTGCCAACAATGTAACCATTGGTTTCCTAGGAATTGATTTATGGCAGAGATTTAAGAGATTAGAGGTCCATTGTTTAAAAAATAAAAAATAAATAAAAAAATAAAAAAGAAGTGATTTTTTTTGCTAGACCCAACACTTAAATGATTTACTTCTAAAAAAATGGTTTAAGATTCTTTACAAATTTTTCCTACCATTGAAATTTTGTTTTAACCATTAAAACTGTTTTAATCATACATGATGATAATATGTTTATCCAAAACTTGATCGATATGGGCTATGTGTCTTTGTTGGATGGTCATGGCCATGAAAGAATTAGATCATAAGTACATGCATGGATAAGGCCAGGTTTATAGGATTCCAATGATGTGGGGCATATGGAAAACTGGAGGGTGGCGGATTACCATAAGTGGTACACCCCTGTAATTGTAATCCCTCCTTGTAAATAAGATCCTATCCCAGATAGGAGAGTAACCTAGCATAAAGAGGTTGGATTGAGCGTAACCTAGAGAGAGGATATAAAAAGTGAAGAGAGAGAGAGAGAGAGAGAGTTCCATCTGTCATCTCTCTTCACATGTGTGGATGTGTGGGGTCCACTTGTCATGGACGTGTGCTCCCTCTGCCCTACATTGAGGTTGATGCAAGAAGCTCTCCACTCTGTTTCCATTTGGTATAGATCGAGGGGAGACTTCCTACTTTGGGAGATTGGCATCAGCAATCGTTCGTGTTTCTACATCGTGTGCTTGATTCAGCTAAAGCTAACCATCTGTCGTGTAGATTTTGAGGTTTGAAACCTAAGCTTATCAAAGACGGGGATCCTAGGGCATACTTAAAATATGGATTTTCTTTTTGAAAAACCTTTAAAATTCTGTGGTGTTTCAAAAAAAATCCAACACTCATCTTCTTTTCAGACACTTCAACCCCAATCAATGTTCCCTCCTTACTGGAGCTGTCTTTGGTCTTCTTTGCACATGACCAACCATCTCAATCTGCTCTCCATTAATTTATCTCAAATGAAGCTACTCGTATGTTGCTTTGGATGACCTCATTATTAACTGTCTGTTCTAGTTTTCCCCACACATCCATCTTAACATCCTCATGTCTTTAATAATCAATCTTCACTTATGTTGCTTTCTCACTACCCAACACTGCCATATATAGCATAGCTGGTTGAACAACTATGTTATTGCGTTTTCCTTTCTTTCATAGGAATGTGCCAATGACATAAAACTCTAGAGGCACATCTCCACTTTCATCCACCCAGCTTTAAATTTATTCATCCAACTCACATGGTCATATAGTTTATAAACTTTTCTTTCATATATTTCAATCAATCTTTAGTTGGGATAAGGCTAATAATGATGACATTTCAATCAATCTGGACACATTAACGAAGAAAATAGTAATCTGTGGCTTTTGCTACAATTTATTTGATTTCAGGGAAATCCTAGACACACACAAATGTAGTGAACAAATTTGTTTAGGAAAATAAAACATCATATTAATACTCTTTTTTCTATTCAAATCAATGAAAATAAATCTCAGATCCAAACGAATGATCCATTCAAATTGCATGGTTAGTTTAAGAAACTATAATATATTTCGTATTTTCTATTCGATCCAAAGTGTAAGAAAAGATGATTTCTGACCCAATGGAACTCTTCACTCAAACCAATCAACTCTTATTAAAGAAATCTTGAATTCCAGTTCAAAATACATCAAGATCACTGTCAATTTTCTTAAGATCACATCATCGCAAACAAATTTATACCTTCCGATTGTCTCCTCACTCTTCTTCTGCCCCTCTTGCTGCGCTTTCTCTCTGATTTGCTGCAATGCCGAAATAATCCCTTTGATATCGCTGCAAATTAAAAAAAAAATCAAAGCAAATCAATCTCTACCGTCACCAACAAGAATAAAAACACTGAAAAAAGATTCAAAATCAGACTTCGAAAGATCAGGATCGAAATCTTCATCTTCTCGGATTTTCTTATCCGATCGCAGGGGTTGCGATTCCTTTCCTCGTCTCTTGCTGCTGCCTTTTGCTGCCGACATCAGATCAATATCCGAGACGTCCAATCTTCGAATCTAAGAAGCATATGAAGATGAATGTTGGAGATTCTGATGACTATAGGGTTTTGAAACCCTAATTTAGGGATTTTGGAATCCTAATTCCTCTGATTTCTCACTCCTTTCGCAGTCTGGAGTTAGCGAGCTCAAATGGCGCTAAAAAGGAGTTTCAAATGAGAAATCGGAAGAGGTTACGGGCCTTTTATAGTTGGGAAGTTGAGTAATGTGATCCGCGACGCGTGTATTTCCACAATATACTCGGGTTTTCGATTCCTGAAAAGTAGGGTCCAGGGTTCGGTGATCCGGACCATTAGGCTGTTGTGACCCACCGTAGATGAGTGGAAAGTAATATTCTCCTCTTCATATTTATATTTTTTTCTGCATAAATATATCCACGTTCAACTGAAAAAGGTCCGAGATCGGTCTCCGCCGTCCATCTATTCCGCCAGCTCATTTAAGGGCAGGAGCCCAACAATGTCGTACATCCAAATCTCAGGTGGACCATACCACGAAACAGTGGTGATTGACCATTAAAAACTTCTCGTGGGCTACAAAAAGTTTGGGATCAAACTGTTTTTTGTGGGGTCCCTTGGTACAACCGTATCATATGATGGAGTTATTTGGACTAAAAACCCATGTTGGTGATAAATCTATTCCATCCATGTGTTTTCAACGACCACAATAAGACAGGATGCTAAAAATCCAGAGGATCCAAAACTTAGGTGGGCCACACCAACTAAATAGTAGAAACAACAACGTCCACCGTTGAAACCTTCTTGCAGCTGACCATGATGTTTATATGCCATCTAAACCGTTCGTAGATTATTACCCCTCAGATGAACTGTAGGAACAAATATCATCCTGATACAAAACTTGTCATCTCTAGGTGTTCAACCCCCACTGTTTCGTGTCGTATGGCTCACATGAGTTTTGAATCTGCCTTATTTTTTAGAATCCCGTCCAATTGTTGTCTTTCAAGATAGATGGACGGAGTTGATTTGTCACGGACATCTTTACGATGTGCAAAGATCGCGTTTTATGGTTTGCAAGAATACATCAGGCAATGATCCAAACCGTTTCTAATGATGGGCCTCTGGTTGGATGGTGTATATCAAAATAATAAATTCTATTAGATCGAGATATTTAAGCGATTAATCATCCGACTCTTTTCACTTGAATACGAACGGTTTCCTTAATCTTTAAATAATCAAAGGATTGCATTTTTTTTTTCAATCCAAGCGCTTTCCTCACTATCCCACGCCCACGGTTAGGCCGTTTTTACACAAATGGTTTGGGTCATCGAAAAGGTACCCTTTCCAATGGGTAGATTTAGGACGTAGCACATTGGGAACCAGATCCAGTCGCTAGAATCTCTTGTGGAACGACTCGATATTACTACACCTTAGGGCTTTGGACAGCGTACTTGGGTTTGCTGTCCCATGGTTTGGTAATCCGGCCGGATGGTCTGTTGAAATCAACCATGGATACATCATGATCCCTTAAAACCCCCCATATTACAGCATCCTAGCAACAAATACTTGTATTTCTACAGTTTTGGGCCTGTTTGGTCGGGCAATCAATAAACTGGGCTAGCCCAACAGAATTTCGGGCTTAGCCCACTTTAGGGCTGGTCGAAACACTAGGTACACAGATGAATGATCCAGTACAGGTAGAGCTGTACACGAGTAGAGTTAGCTCGGTAGCTCGCTCAACTCGACTCCAAAAAGCTCAACTCGTCTTGGATCGAAGCTGAGTTCGAACCAAGTCGAGCTGATTTTTGAAGCTCGAAACGAGTTCGAGCCGAGTTCGATCTTGCCCCAGCTCGACTCGACTCGACTCGAATACTGCTCGAACTCGGCTCAACTCAGTACAAGGTGTATATACCCTTAAAAAAAAAAAAAAAAAAAAAACCCTACCCCCTTTTCAAAATACATCCCGCCCGCACAACCCTAACCCTACCCCAACTCTTCCTCCCTCTCTGTCAGTCCGGCCGACGAAGCTCCTCCCTCTCTCTCTCTCTCTGACTCTCCCTCATCCTCCCTTACCCACACAGCCGCACCAACGCACGACCGTCTTCCTCCCTCTTTTCCTCCCTCTCTGTCAATCCGGCCGGCGAAGCTCCTCCCTCCCTTTCTCTCTGCTCTCTCCCTCAATCCTCCCTTACCGACACGGCCGCACTGATGCACGACCCATCTTCCTCCCTCTCTTCCTCCCTCTTTGTCAGTCCGGGCTCGAACTCTGCTCGAACTCGGCCGAGCCGAGCACGAGCTGCTGTTCCGAGCTCGAAGGCCAAGCCGAGCCAAGCACGAGCTGGGACTCGAGCAGTTCGAGTCGAGCACGAGCTAGGCAAAGCTCGGCTCGGCTTGACTCGTGTACACCTCTAAGTACAGGTTGTAAAAGGTTCGCTGCTACATTTTCTAATGAAAATTTTAATTTAATTAATTTTTTTTCATGCAACATGTCGAACCATTGGACCTATGATCAGGTTCAGTGATCCAAACCGTTGATTTGATACACTAGGAACATGCAATGCACATGTCAATCTCACTAGTAATCAATAACGCACACATCCAGCTACACTTCACTGATTCATCTACCAATGTCAAATACCACTGTTCAAACACGGGCCTCGCATTCTTCCACTTCAGATGGTGATGAGATCCACAACCAGGGAAGTGGATTGTGTACTGAGTAAAATCTGTGGGGGCCACCATGAATGTCTTATCCATGCCATCCATCCGTTTTTCCAGATCATTTTAGGGCAGGCATTAGACCATCCAAAGCTCAAGTGGACCACAGTAGGAATGATGATAATGTCCACCATTGAAACCTTCCTAGCTCCAACAGTGATCCTTATTTGTCATCCAACCTGTTCATTAGGTCACACATACATGGATGAAGGGAAAACACAAAATATCAGCTTGAATCAAAACTTCTGCGGCTCCCAAGAATTTTCAACGGAAGACATTCAATTCACTAATTCCTATAGTGTTATCCACTAAGAGATTTGGAGATGCTTCAATTTTTGGGCTCATGCCCTAAAATGATGTGTTAAAACAGGACAGATTTTAATATGTACACAATGGGCTTCCCACAAACTGGGGCTGTGCTCGGGCCAGGCAAAATAAAAAAAATTTGAATAGTGCCAGCCAATCAGGCCCGGCCTAAACAGTTCAAGATCCGAGCCGAAACCAACCTCAAGCCCAGCCTGCTGACAGACTTATACACAACGGATCACTCATTCAATGAATTATACCATAGTCTGAAGAACACACGAGAACAGCATGTATAAATTTCAATCCATACCATCCAAATCATCGGTCCCTGTATTTTGGATGACTCACAGCCCAAAGATCCCAATGATGGCAGGATCCTTGCTTATCAATTGATATTTGTAAGTTGAATTTGGGCCAATGACCTTCTGTTGCAAGCACCTGGTCAATGTCCAACCGTTTGGATTGTTAGATTGATTTACTCATGGACTGGGCTCCATCAACATTTTGGATTGACACATGTATGGCAGACGGTAGAGGTAATACTTCCATCAGTGCGCAACTGGAATGGATGGACCAACTAGCGCATAATTGGTATTAAGGTAGTACCAGTAATCAAAATATAGGATTCCTGAGCATGTTCCCTAGTTCAAAGAAAAGGGAAGAATCCCACAAATTGGGAATGTTGCCATGCATCTCTCGATGGTGGGACCTAGATGAATCGTCAGATCATCGCCTGGTGGGGAAGAATCACAGCCAGATTCTGCAAGCCTCTCTTCCATTAAATGGCCAAGTCTTCTAATGACAACAAATTTCCACCGCAAAAACATGAGAAAGCAAAGTGGTGGGCCATGATTGGGATTGTGTTGTATGGCCGCGTTTTTAAGACTTCCATACTACTGCATAGAAATTGTATGCAGTTTCCTCCAGGGTATATGTGGCCCACATGTCTGGTCATTAGGAATGTTGTTCTACTAGGCCACCACGTGGATAAGCCATAACCCAGAAAAAAAAAAGTAAGGACCATTGGATCAGTGGCCTGCAAAAGAACCAGTTTGGGCAGCAGTTTCGACCTGCAAAACTCACAACTGGTTGGTTACAGTTGCCCAATTAGGGAGATTTTTGGTTGATAGCCCCATAAAAATAGTCCTAATCGCCATGCATGTTTGGTAAGTGCACATAATGAAGGACTACATGGAAAAATGCTCAGCAACCTTCACAAAAGCATTCCTTAACCACAACCAAAAAAAAAAAAAAAAAGGAAAAACGAAAACAAAAAAAGTGCATGCAATCGCAGCAGCTATTCTACTTTCTTATTTATCTGCAATTTCATCCACTTAGAGAGAGGTTGTTACACCATAATGGCAACATAAGAAGTGCTTTACAATTGAAGCTACAAGCTGCTAACTCTTTTTCTTTTTTTCCTTTTCCTTTTTTTTTTCTTTCTTTCTTTCTTTCTTTCTTTTGTGCCTGTTAAAGTTACATAGTGGCGGAAAGACCTAAATGTCTCAAAATTTCCGTCTTCGAGATCTACGAACCATCTGCAAGCCAAAAAAGAAAAAAAGATAAAGAAAAAACAGAGAATCATTCAGTGGGCAAGGAAAGCTAAAAGAAAGAGCATTGGGTAAAGAAAGAACAAGCATACAGTGGCTGCATCTTCAGCAATGATTTCAGATGCGGATCTCGTCGTGCGTACAGGAACCGAATGTTCAGGATGCTTCCTCTTTTCTGTTACTGCCCCTAAAAGATCTAGCAATAGTCAATAAAGAAGGTTTTTTTTTTTCTAACCCAGTAATGATACATCATGGTAGACCGACCAATAAATTATCCCATATTGAACAATGTATTATATTCTCTAATTCTTACAGCATCAGGGAAGGTAATCTATATTTTCTTTTCCATGCCACATTGCATACTGAATTGGAATACTCGAAGGCAGAGGCCCAAACGCAAGAATAGGAAAGAAAGTATCACGGTTGAAACCATGCTTCAAAAACCCAAAAACTCAAACTTGAAGGTCCATCGAGTCAGAAGCTGAAACAGACATGGCTGAAAACCCAACTTGCCTCAACACGTAAACTCAATAATTAATAATAGTAATTTAAAAAATAAAATTTCGGTTACAGAGTGTAAATTAATAAACAAAATAAGATGAGCTAGTACAACTACTAGAAAACCCAGAAAAAAACTCAACTCTACCTGGCTGAGCTTTTTACTCAACTTGATGATACTTGGAAAACCTTGATGAAAATGAGTTGAGCTGTCCAATCGACTCAAATTGACTAAGTCAAGTTCTGACTCAACAAGATGAATTTTTGAACTATGGTTTTGCCCATATCATTACTTTGGTGAATTGAACGCTCCATTCTTCCTTACATGAATTTCGAAGATAGTAGGTGTACAATGTTTCCTACAATGGATGATATAGGCAATTCAAAGGATCTGATGCATTTTAAAACTATTGTTGAAAAATAAAACAAGAACTCGGAAAATGATAAATTCACCAACTATATACGCGGAAAATTATCCCAACAGGAATTACACACACTAATAACAACTTTAACAAACCAAAAGACTAGAAACAGCTTATGGCTGTTTACCAGAATAGATCCAACCAAGGGCATAAAGCAAATATTCTTGAAAATGAGGTCACGGCAATACAACAAGCTAACCACTTTGCGATTAATTGACAGTGCAGTTACCAATCGGCCTAGACCCATGGAAGAAATTTAATCTCAAATGGCCTCAACTAGAAGTAGGAAACGAATGCGTTTTGAGAAGGTCAATGTGAGACTGAAGTTAATTCTCACACCATGCCCAAGCTCACCAAACATTCAATCAGCTGATAACTTTTAAAACAAATTAAGGCTTCTGAGATTCCATCGTCCATATAGGTTCAAGTACTTGGACTCACTGAAGTCGGAGTACAGAGCTATCTTCTCACTTTCACTAATGTTTGCACAACCATCATTTTTTTAAACTAGTTGTCAAAGAGAAAAGAATGCATACGACATGACACCAGGACTACCAAGTGTTATTATTGACACTGAAGGATGACTACAGTAAACAACTTCCAAGAAAATCTTCTCACCTCCAAACAAAACTATCCTCACAGTGACAAATCATCTTCAATGATGTCCAATTGAAAAAAAAAAAAAAAAAACAGAGAGATGATATAGAATTTTACCTGCAACAGAACAAACTGTTTCCTTATCAGGATTCCCCTTTCCCTTATCTGATAAAGCTTTTCGCCCCTGTGCTCCTTTATGTCCGAAAGTATCTACAGCTTTCTTAAGACTACTTATAGAAGAGCCAGTCGCAGGATCACTACAAAAAAAGCCCATCATAGACTTCAATCTACACCACTTACATAGTGAATAATACATGTTGAAAAAAAAAAAAAAAAAGAAAGAACCCAATCATTTCTCATTGATATGGAGAGTACTTTGATTGTCCCCGTTTTAACTGCATGGCAACACTCGATAGATTTTGTTCTTGACATTCCTTGCAAAATTGAATTATAACTTAAACTACAAATATTTCAAGGCAAAAAACAAGTGATCATTCTTTCCAATGCCCATTATAAAAATCTCTACAACAAGGATGATTGAACCTTAGAAGCCCAGGGCAGGAAGTTTTACCAAGCTAAAGCCTGGTAATCATGCAACAGACAAGGAAATGATTTCTACTAGAGCCAACCAGTAGAAATGTGAAACCCGTTGATTGTAATCAACCTATGTAGTAGACTATCAGGAAGTGCTTGATCATAATCAACCTATGTAATCATAGTCTATTACATTGTGCCTGTAGGAGTTTTGTACTCTCAGTGCCGATCTTCAGCCCAAATAATGGAGGGTTGCATCAGGTTGGCAGCTGGCATCAAACTAATGCCCTATCTTCCAGCATGAATCCAAACAATATGGCATTCTAAATAGAGTGGAATGGCGGAAGGATTCTAGCTGAGCTGACCCCATTAATTGGGTAAGGCTTAGGTGATGATGATAATAAAAAAATGTGATATAAGACAAGAATTCGCATCCAAACTTGACAAAAAGATAAAGGAAAAATAAAATAAAATCTAATTCTACTTTGACCAAACCAAAAACTATTAAACATGTTTCAAAGTTGTGCAACAATGGAGAGTTGAAAACCTATTCCCTAGGATTGACACGATAAAAAATATAGAAAAGAAGAGATTTTCATAGACTCAGAGATAATAGATAATTTTGGAAGATGAAAAATCAGCAAGAACAGAGAAGAAAAATATATGCAAGTTCAAACACACTTTCAAACATTTGAACACAAAGAACCCTTCATTCTAAATAAAGCAATCCAATAGCCTGTCTGCATAACTAATAACCATAAAAAGCTCTAACAAAGACGAAAATAACTTGTCATAGAGCAAATCCCAGGAAACAAAGTCACAAGCATGGCCATGATGCTATGGTCCATCTAAATAACAATGCCAGAAACAGTAGCCACTCACCAATCCTTGGAATGGAATTTGCTTTCACCCTGCACCAATACAATGCTTCATTGTGAGCAAACGGTTGAAAATCAAAAAAGCATTACAAAATACGACACTTATTTTATACCTTTTCAGCCAAGGGTGTATCACCTATAAACTCCCAATGCTCATTTTCCAAGCATAATCGTTCAACCTCACCATTATCATATTTGACCTTCCAATTAAAAATGGTATTGGGTTTCAGAATTCAGGAGATGCATGACCAAATAACTCAATCAGCAAATTAATGTATACTCAATAGCACAAATATCAATCAGCTACTTTCATCTTCAGACTAGACAACAATTTTATATTCCAAAAAAGAAGAGGATGTCAATAGTGAAAGTGAAAAAGAAATTTTAAATGCTCCATTTATGGAGGGAGGGAAACAAATATCAATCAGCTATTTCATGTTCAGACTGTAAAATAACATTTGTGGAGGGAGGGAAACAAATATCAATCAGCTATTTTCACCTTCACACTGTAAAACAACTTTATATTCCAAAAAAGAAAGAGGATGTCAGTTTTGAGAGTGAAAAAAAAAAAAAACCCTTGAATGCTCCTTTTGTGGAGGGAGGGAAACAAATATCAATCAACTATTTCCATCTTCAGACTAGGGGGGCGTTTGGCATCTTATTGCTTATTCTAAAAGAATAAGCTTTTATTTTGAAATAGACTGTTTGGTAAAGCTGTAATTTTAGAACTTTTTAAGAAACTAGTAAAAAAACTCGAAAAAAATAAGTGATGGGGAGGTTACTTTTTCTTTAAGAGCTTATTTGGCTTAAGCGGGTAGCCATTTTTGACTAATTTTTGGACAAGTTTGTCCAAGAACTTTTTAAGTAATTCCCATCTTGCCTAGGGGTGCACATGGGTTGGTTCAGTCCTGTTCTGGGGTGAAACCGGAACCGAACCGTTCCTAACAGTCTAGGATTTTTGGAACCGGAACCGGACCGTTAGCACACTAGAACCGACCCGGAACCAGACCGTTAAAACCAGTTCGGTTTTGGATCGGTTCCACAGTTATGGAGTTTTTATAATCTAGCCCAATTGCATGTTTGGCAATGGTGAATGGTGAGAGAGAGAGAGAGAGAGAGAGAGAGAGAGAGAGAGAGAGAGAGAGGATTAGCCCAATTGCATGTTTGGCAGTGGTGAATGGTGAGAGAGAGAGAGAACCTGAGAGAGAGAGAGAGAGAGAGAGAGGATCGGCGATGATGAGAGAGAGAGAGAGAGAGGGCAGCCGCAACAGGTTCGGGTCAACGTGAATAGGTGTTAGGGACTTCGGGTTTAGTTTATTTATTTATTTATTTTAAATATAGGTTCGGATCCACGGTTCGGTTTGGTTCTACATACCCCCAAACCGAGAACCGAACCGAACTAAATGGTTCTTTGATTATTGGAACCGGAACCGGTGCACCCTAGAACTAGACCAAACCGGACCGTTTGGTCGGTTCTGGTCTGCTTCCATGGTTCTACTGGTTTGATGTGCAACCCTAATCTTGCCAACTTCCCTTCTCTTCACAATCTCTTTTAAGGTGGGACCACATGATGAACGGCCCATATTGAAGGTGGGGCTCCATGTCATGAATGGTCCACATCAAGGTGGGCCCACATAATGCATGGTCACACAAAGGTGGGCCCCACATGATGGATGATCCAAATCAAGCAGGCCCCACCCAATGGATGGTCCACATCGAAGGCAGGACCAGATGATGGAATGTTGACGTCAAAGGTGGGCCCACATGATGAATGGCCCATATTGAAGGTTGGGCCCCACATGATGCACGGTCCACAACAAAGGTGGGACCCACATGATGGATGGTGAACATCAAAGGTGGATCCCACATGATGGATGGCCCAAATCAAAATGTGCCCCCGCATGATGGATGGTGGACATCAAAGGTGGGCCCGCATGATGAATGGTCCACATGAAGGTGGGCCCACATAATGCACTGCTCACATCAAAGGTGGGGCCCACATGATAGATGACGCACATCAAAGTGTGGTCCAACATGATGGACCATCCGTGTTAAATGGGCCCCACTTGGTGGACAGTCCGCATCAAAGGTGGGACCCACATGATGGATGATGGACATCAAAGGTGGGCCCACGTGATAGATGGTTGACATCAAAGGTGAACCCACATGATGAACGACCTGTATTGAAGGTGGGGCCCCACATAATGAATGGTTCACATCAAGGTGGACTCCATAATGAACAGAGTGGGCCTCACATTATAGATGGTCCACATCAAAGTGTGGCCCCTCATGATGGACAGTCCACATCAAGTGGGCCCCACCTAATGGATGGTCCACATCCAAGGTCTAACATGAATACATGATGGATGATCTACATATAAGGTGTGCCCACACAATGGATGGTGGACATCAAAAGTGGGCCCCACATGATGGAAAACCCACTTCGAAGGTGGGGCCCATAAAATGGTCACATCAAATGTAGGTTCCACGTGGTGGGTATGGACATTGAGGGGCCTCAAATAAAGGACAATTAGCATTGATGGTTGGCCTGACATGATGGATAACCTACATCAAGGCGGGCCCCACATTATGGAAAACCCACGTCAAAGGTCAACCTGTAATGATAAATGGTCCACATCAATGGATGGATGGCCTACTTTGAAGGTTTGGCTCACACAATGGATGATCCACATCAAAGGCAGGCTTCTATGATGGACGATCCACATCCAATGTCCGACATAATAGACGGCCTAAATGTCTTAGAGCATGAAGATTGTAGCCATCCATTCTTTTGCCATTTGGGGCACGATCAATCTTATGATGAGATCCACTAAAACAACCGTCTTTGTTGCTCTTATAATGGAGTTTTTGTAATCTTTAAAAATGACATCAACTACTCCCCAAAAAAGCTCTTATTTGAACATTTTACCAAACATGCTTATTTCAAATTAGAGTGTTTTTGGGTTTCGAAAACGAGCTTATATTTAAAAGTTAAAACAAGAGCTAGAACAAAAAGAGCTCAGTAGATTAGCTCTCATTAGATTAGAGTAGAGACGCCAAATGAGCCCTAGAAAAAACTCTATACTCTAGAAAGAAGAGGATGTGAGAGACTACTATAGTTCTATGTGAAATCAAAAGAAAACAAAACTAATTCTTATGAAGAGGTGAAACCTCATATGCAACCAATGCTTGAAAAAAAAAAAATACTCTGTTTATTATACACAAGCAACAAGTACAAATTTAAAAATGTGTTGCACAATGAGATAGCGCTATTAAGCTGCATCAACCATTACTCGACACGTCAATTGACATTGGTCACAAGTAGGGCTGTTAACAGGATCGCAAGGCACATAGGGTCAGGCCCTTGTCCCTTTGCATGGGTTTCACCAACGCTTCTCTTGACCACGATGCAAACATGGTTCCATCTAGTGAGTCTTGATGATTGTAGAACCAAAGTTCACAGATCTAAATTATTGATCTGATGTGACCGACCGTAGATGAGGGATGCTTCAAAAGATCTGGTCATCGGATGATTCTAGTCAATTTCACTTGTTGGACTAATTTTAGTTGAATGTAGTCCTTCCCCTTGAGTCTATTTGTGCAGTAGGCCATAATTCAAACTGCTACAATTTTCCAATCTAGAAGTTCTAGGAGATTTCAATTAATAGTGGTACCCATTAGATTGACAATCTGGATCAATAATCGATGGCCCCACATTGTTCTTCAAGCAGAAATGTTTCCAAGGCTGGGTCTCGGGCCTTTTATCATTAAGGCTTGGCTCGAGCATTTGGGCTTTAGGCCTGAGCAAGGCCTTGGCCCGTTTTCATCTTGCGGGTTAGACTTGGGCCATCCTCGATCTGGCCCAAGCCCGTCCTGTTGATAGCCCTAGTCACAAGGGCATCATGGGAGGATAATTTGTCTAGAAAACGCACAAAGAACAAAAGAAAAAGATATATTCATTGGATACCCATTCCATCACATTTGATATCTTCAAGATATGTGCATTAGTTTGCAGCAAGGTATCCCGTATTGGTATCGGTTGGCATAACGGTGCCCTTCGATACCGATACAGATACAGGGGTGTAACGGCGATACGGGGGCATAACGGCCTGTAACGGTGCAAATTTTTATTTTTATTTTTTGCCAAAAAAATATGAAAAAATATGTATTAAATCTGGAATATTCTGAGCATTCGAAATATGCATTCATTTATAAATTGGAACATGTTTATGGTGGTGTAACGGTCCACTCTTTGGTGAGAAGTTGTATCGGATTGTCTGATGAATTTATGAACCAGATAACTTGAATTTGACTATAAAATTCATATATTTAATTTTATAAATATCTAATTTATATACTTAACAATTTGATATCATTTCTCCCAATAGTTCTTTTAAAAAATGAAATTAAAATCAGGTAGATGGCGTTGTCAATTTGTGGCTGACTTGGAGGACCAATCCATACCCCAAATCAGTCTCAAATTCATGCAATTTATTGGCATTATCCCACTTATGAATTGGTGGACATTTATTGGATAGTGAATCATGAAAAAAAATCAAAAGGCCCTATTTAAAAAAATAAGCGTCTACAAATTAACAATTAAAACTATTCAAACAATTTGATTTTGGCACGGTGAATTAGCAATTACAGTCCATAATTTAATTGGTAAATTTTAAGTTAATATATGTCTCGTGTACAATTTTTTAAGGGCCCGAATTAGGCGAGACCCGAATGGTGAAGTGTAGCACATGAGTATCAAAGTTTTTTGGACCCCACCCGTGCTGAATGTGTTATAACCACACCGTCCATCCATTTTGCCAAATAATTTTAGGGTATGAGCCCAAAAATGAGGAAGATCCAAAGCTCAAGTGGACTGCATCATAAGAAACAACAATAATTAAACGTCCGCCATTAAAAATTTATTGAGGGCTACAAAAGTTTTAAATCAAGCTGACATGTGTGTTTTCCCTTCATCCACATCAATGTGACCCAATTAACAGGTTAGATGAAAAGTAAACATTACAGTAGACCCTAAGAAGAGTTTAATGGTGAGCATTCTATAACCACTGTTTCCTATGGTGTGGTCCACCTGAGATTTGGATCTTACTAATTTTTTGGATCATGACCTAAAATCATGTGGCAAAATGGATGGATGGCATGGATAAAATATATATATATCATGGTGGGGCCATGCAACACGTGTACAAAAGCCTACCATACACATTTCTTTGAAAGCGGATTACGCTATGTACCCCACATACCTGTATTAACGTCAGTAAGTCCTGTGGGTCTGATCATGATGTATAGGGGTGCACACGGTTCGGTTTGGTCCGGTTCTGGGGTTAAACCGGAACCGAACCGTTCCTAACGGTTCTAGGAAATTCGGAACCAGAACTGGACCGTTGGCACCCTAGAACCAAACAGGAACCGAACCGTTAAAACCGGTTCGGTTCCGGATCGGCTCCACGGTTCTGGGCTTTTTATAATCAAGCCCAATTGCAAGCCCATGTCCATCCATGTTGTGGTCCATTTGATGAATGGTTTAGATATTGTATAAGGTGTGTAAAAATACATTTACGAAAATAATTGTTCTAGAGAAAATAATTATAAGGTGTACAAAAATACACCGGTTCGGTTCCACGGTTCGGTTCTACGGATCGGTTCACAGTTCGGTTCGGTTTTACATACCCCCAAACTGAGAACCGAACCGATGTCACCGGTTCTTTGATTTTTGAAACCGGAACCGGAACCGGTGCACTCTAGAACAGGACCAAGCTGGACCGTTTGGTCAGTTCCAGTCCGGTTCCACGGTTCTACCGGTTAAATGTGCACCCCTAATGATGTATGTATTATATCTAAACCGTCCATTCATTTGACAAGCTCGTCTTAAGGCTTGACACTAAAAATAATATAGATCTAATTATCAAGTGGACCACACTGCAAAAAGCAGTGGGGGATTGAACGTCTACCATTGAAACCCATTTTGGGATCACAGAAGTTTTGGATCAATATGAAATTTGTTTTTCCTCTTCATTCAGGTCTTTTTGACCTTATGAATAGATTGGATGCAAAATAAACGTTATGGTGGGCCTACAAATTGTTAACGGTGAAAATCATTATCTCTGCTGCTATTTTTGGTGTGGTCCAGAAGATCTTTGGATATGATTCATTTTTTGGGTAATGCTCTAAAATAATATCTAAAAATAGATGAACGGTGTAGATATAACAAATACATCACTGTGGAGCCCACGTAACTTTGATATCCTTTGAACCGTTCGTACAACTCAGAGCTCGAGGAGTGTCAGTCCTCGTTTTAGCATGACACGTACCTACAGTAGCTATATAGCTATAGCTGGTGTGTGGTACACCAGTCAATCGGCTTCCGATTTCAGACGAAAAAGACGAGAGAGAGAGAGGGCTTTCGATTTCAGACGAAAAAGACGGCAGAGAGAGGGAAATTGAAAGAAGAAGAAGAGGTCCGCAGCCGCAGCCGCAGCCGTAGTAGGGCGAGAAGAAGAAGAAGAGGAAGAAGGAGGAGGAGGAGGAGAAGAAGAAAAGAAATTACAAAAAAAAGGTATGTTTTTTTTTTTTTTCCTATTTTTTTCTTTTTTTCTTATTTTTTTTGGCCCGTAACAGCCGTTATGGGTCCGTAACGGGCGTTATGGCCCGTAACGGGCGTAATAGCCCCGTAATAGCTGTTACAGTCACAAAATCAGGGGGTGCCCATTTTGACCCCGTATCGCGTAATGGACTCCACCGTTACCGTTACGTATCGGCCGTTATGGCCGATACGTAACCGATATGGGACACCTTGGTTTGTAGTCAAATCCACCAAAATTGCATGATTCTAATTGCTGACAATAATTCTAATAGTTGAATGCTATTTACTCTCCAGCTCTTATTTTATGTTTTCTAACCCCTTACTTGCTGGCACGCCAAGGGAATATTTGAATGCCATTTACCTCACTTTATTTTATTTTATTTTATTTGTGTTGGTAATGACTCTAGAGCACTAGACTCCCTCTTGTACTGCAACTTCATTTCCCACCAGAAAATAAGAAGTAATTTCTCAATCTCTCAACGGCAAACAATATACACATTACTCAAAACAGACAAGTGCCA
This sequence comes from Magnolia sinica, assembly GCF_029962835.1. Classification (NCBI taxonomy): domain Eukaryota; kingdom Viridiplantae; phylum Streptophyta; class Magnoliopsida; order Magnoliales; family Magnoliaceae; genus Magnolia; species Magnolia sinica. The sequence goes on along the minus strand of NC_080574.1, from coordinate 122,239,203 downwards.
GAATTTTGTAGTGCCCGGATAAAATCAAACTTACCACCAACCAAATTAACATAGACAATTCATCCGAAGTGTAGTGAAAACAATCTGGAAAACTGCCACAAACAAAATCCAAAAGTTGTATATTCATAAATTTACCTTATGAGTGCTGTTTTGAGAATCAAACTCATCAATGGTGCCTGAATAAAAACTGCAAAATGCAAGGATAGCAATTGTGTAAGTCGACTATATAATGTTCAGAGTTTTGGCTCCTTCAGTTATAGAAACTAACCACATGTCAATTGCGGACCAGAGTTTGATCCGATGTCCAGGTAACACCTCAGTGGTATCTCCGAGCTCCTTCCAGTTCAATAACACAACCAGTCAAGAGTGAAAATTGACTGAGCAAACAAGGTCTTTCAGAAAAAAAATGATACTGATAAAACATTTGAATACCTTTGCCTTTTGATGGATTCCAGGATTGCTTTTTGCTTGTGTTGTAGGTTCAGTAGGGATTCTTCTATTTGTCCTTTTCCAGTCATTCTTCTCTGATGGGATGCAGTTTACAACTTCGACCTCAGATGAAACCTGTGAACCTGACAGTGATGGTTTTATAGCTACAGAACCGCAAGAAGACGAAAGTTTATTGTTCTCTGGGTTAGTTTCAATATCATCACTAGGTGCTCCATTTGCATCATCATCTACAGTAGAACCCTGATGAGGATCAGAAGGAGATAATGCTGACTTGTTTCTCCCTTTACTGCTGAGTTGCCACCTTGCTGCTTTCCCAAGTTCTTTTCCAAGAGCATAAGAATTCTCCCCTTCTTCCGTTGTTTTGCTCGTTAATGGAATGGTTTGCTCTTGTAATGGCAAGTTATTTGCTTTGGTCTTTAGATTCAAGCGCATGGAATCCTCTTGAACTTTTCTACCTCGCTTAGAATTAGGGCTAGTAGGCTGATAAAAAGAGAGAGATACAAAATAGATTACTAGCCCCTGCAGAGCAATACAAGCCCTACAAAAGTTTCAGAAGTAAAAAAAGAAAATATAAGTGAAGAAGGCTACTAACAAGCTACCCGAACACTATGAGGTTCAAACGTCCGAAGGATCCTCTCAACGAAGCTTCCATCAATGGAACATCTGGTAAGGAACTTCATATTTTCCTGCACGCAGAGAATATACAGTTGATACTCAGTATGACTAAGAGCTTTAACAATGAGGGCACCAATCTCTGAAAGGGTATGGTTTTAGAAAAAAACAGATATATCCAACATATAACATCTACTAGTGCTAGATAACTTGCCTCCTCACTTTTGGAATCATCGCTAACTTTATAGAATGACGATGGTAGCAAAATCCGACCAGGAGTACGGGATAAAGGTATGCCAGTATGACTAAGTGCCTTCACAATGTGCATACCAATGTCTGAAAGAATATGCAGCTTCTGTGGCACACAAAGAACTAGACTGTAAGCACTACAGAATACAAAGACACAAGATAAACCACATTAGATGAGATTGCCGGAACTTACAGGTGTCATACAAACATCAACAGCATCCTCAGCCTTTTTAATAGCCCGGAAAATGCTTACTAAATATGATACAGTTTCACTGAGATCACTTTTATTGCCCTCAACAGACGCAGGATTGACTAGTGCTTTTAAGATCACAACAAGTGGGCTGAAAAAAGAATGGAGAAAAATGCTAACAGTGAGAATGCGGCAAATGCAAACAAAATGACACCACATTCAAAATTTATGAGTAGGTATTCTCAGTTTGAAGTATCTGTATCACACTGTATCAACACAATTAGGATACAGAAACAGCATGAGAACTATTGAGCAATGTATCGAAAATCAGTTCTCGGATGGCTCTGTATCGCTGACCTGTGATACTGAAAATCATCATCATCTAAGCCTTTTCCTAACTAATTGGGGTCGGCTACATAAAACCTATTCTGCCACTCAAATTATCAAAGGCTGTCCAGATTCATGATGGAAATTTTGGCAAGAGTTTTGATGCCGGCTGTTAGCCCGACACAACCCTCCTTATCTGCCGGGCCTGGGACTATAGTTGAATGACGCGTAAAGTGAAGCAGCAACAGAAACAGGTGCAGGAGTAGGGAGGCATAAGTGTCAAAATGTTGCCAAGTATAAAAAGGCTAGGAAGTGGGAGCAGAAGCACCAGTCTGAGGCATGATTCAAGTGGGAGAGGCAACTAGTTAGAAGGATCCTGCAACTAAGCTTGGGACTGGCAATGACACTGAAAATATCAGTCCATACTTTTTGAGACATTGAACACTAGGTATTCTGCAAAGCAGTGCAGGAACTGTTGGTAGTGAAAATATACACTACCTGCAAAACCTAGCATAAGCATCTTCGTCTGGACAGTTCTCAGAAGGGAAGCCTAGATCGTGAGCAAGAACATGGACTAGGAATACAACGACATATTCAGGGTAATTTGTCATCGTTTCTCCTGAATCATGTGCTGCACAGTTTTGTCGGATTCGAGCTTCGCGACCGTACTCCTTAATAAACTCAGCTAGATACTTCATGGACTGAGACAAACATTAAAAGCAACAAAATGACAGTCAATGACAACCATTTAAATGTGAGGGAAACAACAAGAGCAACAAAGCAAAGGTGGCAAGCAAATATAATCCTACATCATCTCGTATTTCTTTCAGGCAATCTGAAGCAGCCAATGCAAAAGAACAAGCATATTTTGTAGGAATAGCATGTTCCTTCAAAAGCTTATGTATTTTATCAAGAAAAGATCGGCGCACATGAGATGAAGGATCCTGAAATACCACAAAATAAATGTTACAGAAACAATTATAGGCTGCAAAGGAATGGAAAGGGGCCTAGTTATGTATAGATCCATGAAACTGGGATTAAATAAGCTGAAAATAAAACAGACATAATTCTATTGCATCTCTCTCTCTCTCTCTCTCTCTCTCTCTCTCTCTCTCTCTCTAACTTTTTAGTTCTTACTTTTTAATTGCTCTCAAGGAAATAGTTCAACCACTGACTGACACTAGGTTTGAAGATTTTTATTGCGTTGCCATAGCTTGGTACATGATTTGTTTCAACGTGTTGGCAATACTTTTCAAAAAGATGTAAAAATCGCCAATGCAAAAGAACAAGCATATTTTGTAGGAATAGCATGTTCCTTCAAAAGCTTATGTATTTTATCAAGAAAAGATCGGCGCACATGAGATGAAGGATCCTGAAATACCACAAAATAAATGTTACAGAAACAATTATAGGCTGCAAAGGAATGGAAAGGGGCCTAGTTATGTATAGATCCATGAAACTGGGATTAAATAAGCTGAAAATAAAACAGACATAATTCTATTGCATCTCTCTCTCTCTCTCTCTCTCTCTCTCTCTCTCTCTCTCTCTCTCTCTCTCTAACTTTTTAGTTCTTACTTTTTAATTGCTCTCAAGGAAATAGTTCAACCACTGACTGACACTAGGTTTGAAGATTTTTATTGCGTTGCCATAGCTTGGTACATGATTTGTTTCAACGTGTTGGCAATACTTTTCAAAAAGATGTAAAAATCGATGAGGATGGTTTCAGTCGAATTAGAGCTGGATGGATGAAGTGGAGATATGCATATGGAGCTTCAGTGTGATTGCCACATGGTAATAAAACTGAAGAAAATGTTTATCAGACATCTATTCGACTGGTTACACTATATGGCGCAAAAGGGAAGATGATTAAAGTATGTGCCTTGCAGAGAAGAATGTGTTGAGACAAATATGTGGAAATACTAGAAAGGATAGAATCGGGAATTAGGTTATTCGAAGCAATGTAAGAGCAACCTACAGATGAAAAAGCTTATACAGGAAGAATAAGCTCACAATTCTCAATGAGCAACTGGACTTTTGAAACTAAAGTCACTGATTGAGCATACTGGACAGCAAGAGAGAGATACTTCCCTAATACTACCGAGAAAACTAAGGAGCGGAAACATCAGATAATTCCAAGAAATATTAGAGTATCTTTCAAAGATGCATCTGGACATGGAAAATATTTGGGAATAGAACCCAAACCTATTGGAGTCTGATGCGTCAAAACTCTTGAAGTAGCCAACTTACATCCTCAGATACTTGGATAAGGTAATGGTTGCCCTTCACCTTGGATAAGGATAACGATTTCCCTCCACTAAGACTAGAACTTCAAAACTTACTAATCTAGAATGTAAAGTGAGTGGTGCCAAATGAGCTTCAAGCCAAACTTGTGATATTGTTGGACAACATTTTAACTGTGGAAGTGTATGTAATTGTGTGTGTCTGTGTTTGTCATGTACCCCAGCGAAGCACTAACATTTCCTTCAGAATTAATATGTGTGTGTGTGTGCGCGCTGATCTTTATATAAAGCAACACATAACACAGTTGCCCGAGCCGTTCCTCTCTCTCTCTCTCTCTCTCTCTCTCTCTCTTCCAGATTTCTTTATTTTATTTTTCTACTTGGTATCAGAGCATCTGATCTAGGACATGACCACAACCTGTGATAGTGGGGCCCACTGCTGACGTTGTTTATACGCATGGATGACGTCAACAATGTATGGCCAATAGTTCTTTTTGGTGCAAACAACATGGGATCTGGTAGATTTGGTTTTTAAAGGAATAATGAAGGTTTTTTTTTTTTTTTTGCATAGTTTGGAGTAGTTTTTGTGGTGTGTTTCTGTAGAAAATGAAGAAACATAGAAAAAATCCATATTTCGGGATTTGTACTATAGTGTTTTTCTAAAAGGCTTCTGAGCAGTTGTTCCACATGGGTTAGGTGCAATTGATCAACAGCAATCTCCAGCAACAAGTATCATGAAGTTTCATTAAGATTTGGGTGTACGACAACATCTTTTGCAAGATATTGGTGCCGCCAACCTTTGTTCTTTGGGTTCTTTGCTGGATTTTCTTCCTTCATGATTTGATACGCTGATGATGATTGTGAAGTTGAAGTTTTGAATCGTGCCTAGAAGTATCCTGCGCACATGAGGTGTTCAATGAAATGCTTCACTCAACCTTCATGGGAGTTTCTTTACTAATGGTGGATCCTTTCTTCTTAGTTTGTCTTCTCTTCCTTTATTAGGCATGTTTATGGTGTGAGTGTCTCTCCACCCAGTTGTTTGTTGTGAGTGTAGTTGCAAGTGATGCACACAAGCCTCCACATGCTATTGTGTTTGTTTTCTCGAGTGTTGCACGTGATGCACACTCATGTTTGTGAGAGAATTTGCATGGGGATGTCAAGCTTGTGACTTGATGTTTGCCGAGTTTAGTTATAGCCGTGTACTTGAAGAGAAGATTCAATGGATGAAGGGAGTGCAAGCTACAATTTAATGCTGCCATGTTGTGTTTGAGGGGCAACAATGATCCATGCTCATCATCTCCATCTTCTTTGAATATATTCCAAGCTGAACATGATCACATCTCCATCTTCTTTGAATATAGCTTGAGGTCTCCCTCCCTCCCTCCCTCCCTCCCTCCCTCCCTCTCTCTCTCTCTCTCTCTCTCTCTCTCTCTCTCTCTCTCTCTCTTCCAGATTTCTTTATTTTATTTTTCTACATTAACATGATTAAACTTGTTTGTTGAAACCAATCCTTCCCATACTTGTGTAGTGCAAATCTAGAACTAAGAAAAGGCACCATACCAAATCATTGTTGTGCTTGATGCTCAAAGTAGTACATTGGGGGTGTCTGAACTACCCATGGTAGACAAGTGAAAAGTTACCATTATCTTTCTATCACGAGATATCTACTTTATGCAAAACAGCAACTTGCATACCCTGGCCTTCAGAACTGTTATATGAAAAATATTGGGTGAAATATGCAAATCCCATCTTCTAGCAAGCCGGAGGACAGACTTTGCAGCAGCTAATCTGACATGAGCCGTGTCACTTTCACTGCATTGAAAAGATACACTGAATGAAGGTAAGTATCCCTAAAGGAGGAGGAAAAGGGCAGTAGCATAAATGAACTTTAACTACTACTTGGGAACGCTAGACCCTGTTCTATGAGTAATATGCTCCATGATACCATAAACATTTTAAAAAACAAAAGCAAAGCATTGGTCCGCAACTTGGAAGTTTAAGTTAACATAACAATAGCAAAAGAAAACAGGCAGGAATTCCTCCAAATTAATAAAAACATGTTGGCAAAGGATATGACCACATGTAACTCATAAGGCCACAATGACACCAAATCCAGCCAACCATTGGCCAGCAAGTAACAACTTGAAAGTTCAAGTTAACAGTAGCAAAAGAATGCAGGTAGGAATTCCTATTGATGAAGGATATGACCACATACACCTCCCAATCCCACAACAACAACAAATCCCTCCCTCCCTCTGGCTGGGCCTCCAAATATCTACCGAAAAGAACAAAGTTGCTGGCTATGATTGCTGGCCAGGGGTAATATTTTTTCTTCATAGATGGACAAAATTACTATGGATGACATGGACAATGAGGCCTCCTATCGTGGTCTTCGAATAAGTTGAGAAAATGTGCACATACTTACTTACAATAGTATAAAGCTATTATATATTTATATTGCATTCACGACTTTTGTAATTCCTTTTTTATTTTATTTTAATTTTATTATATCAGGATTCATGAAGCCAGACCCAATTAGTTGGGATAAGGTTTAAATAGTGATGATGATGATGAGCATGATCAGTAATGCAACTTTAGAAAAAGGATCCCAAAGGGTAGAAGAGTGCACCCATGGGGTACATAACCTGCCCCAACAAGGAATTTATTCCTAATTTACTCCACAATCCACAAGTCTACATGAGCATACTGATCAAATTTCGAGAACAAGCCCAAAGGATACATATTGTAACAACAGATTTTTTAATTATGGAAAATCCATGGCAACTCCTATGATACTCCGTTATGCAACAAAACCAATTAAAGAAAAAATTGAGGATAGAAAAAAGTGTCTCTAATTTCCACAAGCTTTAGCACCAATTTTAGAGGTCAAAGACTCGTAAATTCAACCTTCAGCAGGTAAGGCTGGTAGACAGCAATCTAACAAAAGAATGCTCCTGTAAACCATTGAATAAATGTTAAAAACACGATAGATTCTTCAGTTTCGCAATTGTTCCTTCTTCTTTTTTTTTGTGATATTTTTTTTTCCATGTTTTGTGCTAAAAACATTTCATAGATGGGGTTTGATATGGCCTGATCTTTGATTCACACCATCTCATATCATTTTCAGGGCCTGCCCAATACACCCTCCGTGATGGATATTCAGAACCTTGATGCCATGCGTTCTTCACCACGAAAAAGAAAACACAACTCTTTATAAGTTTCATGTACAATCCCTACATCTCTCAACATAGGTATTGCATCATTCTTCTTGTCTTTCTCAATAAACAGTGGTTGGACATTCAATAACTACTGAAAAGCACAGATTTCTTGGGAATAGTAGCTTGCCAGGGGCGATGTTTTCTTTATAGTCAATCAAAAGTCATGTAGATAATTTTGCAATCAAGGCTGAAAACAGATAGGAGGGGATGGGAATAGGGTAACACTTGAGTCCAACCCATTCCAAACCTAAGATTTTGAGAAACCCATACAGAACTCAAAAATCTCATTCCTCAATTGAACCCATGTTTTGCAAAAAGCACTCAACTACAGTGCAAAAAGCTAGCCACTTTTTGTGTAATTGAACAAGTGTTTTTATTAGGCTTGTATTTAGAAACCAAGTCGTAATGAAAGTTCAACTAAAGCCTAATTCGCATTGGCTTATCTAAGGAGTACAACTGTACAAGCGTTCCACAACTACAATTAGATCATCAAATTTGATGTCTAATGCTATGATTTGGGCCTTTGGCGTTGGCCAAATTAACTTTTGAGACATGCTCCAACTTCTTTTAGGTTCTGTTCAGTTTGAGACTGTGATTTGCCCTTTGGCAGACTAACACCAAAGTTGCTGGTAGTGTTTCCTATTCAGTAACCTGATGCTTAATGGTTTTTTGTCCACTCATTTAGCTTAATCATCTATTGCCTGTCCCTCTTAGTACCAATAGTTCACTATTCCATTATAACATAAATGGATCATTTTTACCTTGTAAATGATAGACTGATGCACCCCATGCCCCTTGTACACAATATACTGCATTACTTAGATTTATTTTTTAAAAAAAATTTTATTCTTCTTGATATTTCTACCTTTTACCCCCTTTTTTTCTTCTCATTTTAAAGTATTTTTATTTATATTGGAGGCTTACACCTTGCCTCATAGGGTCAGACCACCACGACCATGCCTCATGCCATTAAAATCTTGACATGGACTCCTTTTGCTTCTCTAGAACTGAAACAATGCGTTTTTAAATAGTGAATTATGAAAGAATCTTTGAAAAGATTTGCTCTAGTGATGTAAATGAAGAGAGAAAATTGTTGGATCAAAACGACTGAACAAATAGCTACCAGAAGTATGGCACCCAGCAGCCAAGAACAGACCTGGAGACAAAACCATCTGAAATGCCACCTTCTGGAAGAAGCCTTAACAAAATTTTCAGCAGCTCCGCAATCTGATGTCTAACACGAGTTCCTTGATGTGGCAAAAAACTTCTGACGAGTGTTTTTAGCCCATAAACCTGCAAAAGAAGAACCATAAAGTCATACCAAGTGGAGCATCACTTCAAAGTCTACTGCAATTTGTGCATTACAAGAAACCAACAGTAACACGGTTAACTGATACTGCATAACTAATCACATAGTAAAGGTAAAGCATACAAGAGAATGTAACACTTCCTAGGAAATAAAACATCTATCAAATGCTATAAGGACTGTGCAAGTCCCTGTTGCACAAAGACGGAAACTTTGCTGACACACACACACAGAAAAAAGAAGAAAGAAATGCTGCAAATGCTACCCTTTGAAGAGAAAATAGAAGCATGATAATGGAATATTTCTATTCACCAGTACAACACTAGTCAGTGTTCAAAATATCGGTATCGCATCCTTGGGATACAGATACATATCAGTTATCGCACGGGATATATCGTTTTTATCGGGTAATTTATCGCACTTCTTGGGAAACATGGGGAAACATTGGGAAAATGGTTGTATTTTACAATGAAACTTCGGAAATTGTTAAAAAAAATACCTTAATACACACTTTTAAATCATAACATCTCAAAAAAGAAGTGCACATAATAGGTTTCCTTTGTATAAGGTCCTAAGCTATGCGTTGTCTGACTAAACTAATGCAACTATGTTCAAATTGAATGCATAACATCTACAGTGTATGTAATGCTTGTTTCATCAAACACTCCTCAATACTTTGAAATTAGACTTAATTGACAGCTGGTTGAAGGGAAATTTGACAAAAAATTAATATTTTAATAGTTTTCCTTTATTAATGTTTAATTAAAAATTATTTTTATTTTCCCAAAATTGACAAGAACTAAACAAATCATTAGATCAGTCCTCATACATGCTTGAATTCATGTTTGGAGTGCAACACTGCATGCAATTTGGAAGAAATTGGGAAGATTTTGAATTTCCCCCAAACCGGACCACCTATACTCAAATTTCGAAATTAGAGTGTATGTGATGATCATTTCATCGAATACTCCTAAATATTTTGAAATTAGTCTCAATTGATAGCTGGTTGAAGGAACATTTTGAAAAAAAAATTGGAGAACATGAAGAACCAATGGATATTGAAATCAAAGCTCCAACTCGATGATTTTGTATGCAAAACATGAAGAACCAATGGATTTATAACCATTTGACATTGATTTAACATAATTTCAACAAAAAAAAAAAATGGATCGAAAATTGAAAATGCTGACCAGATCAAAGATGTGGGATATCGGCACTACCTGTGCATTTCGTATCGCACAGGTGGGATATAAGATATATTGTGGGATATCGTCGATATTTAAAACATTGACGCTAGTACTTAAAAGAAACATCTTTCGCACGAGAAATAATACAAGAAGAGGCAGTGAGAAAGAAGAAAATGTTGAAACAACATTCACAATGATAGGAGCTCATGCAAATGAATGGCAAATACCCTTTCACTACTGGTACACCTTGAAATGGATGGCAGATTGATCTCAGGCACTTCAATTTAAAGATAAATGGTTTTTTTTTTTTTTTTTTTTTTTTTAACACACGCACACCGTAGTGGGATTTCACAACCTATGGGTTCTCGAACCCTCAACCAGGTGTTGAAACTCCTGAGAGTCTACCACCGGAGTAAGAGCAAGGACCCTAAAGGTAAATGGTCAATTGACATGCTTCCGGCATACTTGTAACATACCCAGGTATCATAGTACAGGCTATTTATGGGTAGTAGCCTCGTAGGAAATAAAACTAGCAATCATGGCCGACCTAGAAGTGAAATGTAAATGGGAAGTGGCTCACAAAGCAAAACTTCTTACATTTATAAACCCAAAGGCTACAACTATGTCCAAACTACCTCTAAGATGAAAATTTGACATGCATATTTTGAGAAATAAGTTTATAAGGGCCTCTTGTAATAAAAGGAATGTGAGGGAGTTTTTTGTAATTTCGTTATAAGCTTTTTATAGAATAGTGAGAACAAGGCAGCAGGCCCAAACTTCTCCTTTCCCTTTTCAGTCTTCTTTTCTCTTCTTTCTCTGCCCCTCTCTTCTTCCTTTTCCACTTCCAATCTTCTAGTCCTAGCACCTACACTCATCTTCTAGTTGGTAGCAGAAACAAGTTTGGGAGTTTTTGGGTGGAACCCACTGTTGATGCCATCATGCCATATGAGTGACGTCCGCAATGTACCTTTAGCTAGGTCTCTTGATGAGGAAAAGTATGGCATTTATAAGAAGATGGTTTTAGAAGATTTTTGGTAAATTTTCGACATTTTTTGATACATATTTAATGGTTTCTCCTTTTTTTTTTCTTCTTCAAAATAGAGAATGCCCAAAACCATGGACCATTGTTTTATCTCTGGCTTGTGCATCTCTTTGAGAGTTTTTTTTTTTTTTTTTTTTTTGGAGATTTTTTCCACATGGGTTTGGTGCATTTGACCCCTTGCTACCTCTAAAAACAAGAATCATCTGTTTTCGATTAGATTTGGAAGAATTGTGATGAAATTGATGAAAATAGGGTGCCGAACAACCCTACTTTTGGTCAAAATCATTTTAAAAAAAAAAAAAAAACTAGTTAAGCTCTCTTGATATTCTTGTGTATATTTTTTTGCTACTCATTGTGAATATATAAGGATTATTTTGTAGGAAAATGTCAATTTCCAGTTTCAGAGCCATGCGTTCATTTGTTTCCGGGAACTCAAGTTCCACTCCTACAATAGGATCTATGGTGACAATCACGGTGGGCCAATTACAACCGTGGAGTTGGATGGTACCAATGTTCGAAGTATCGGTATTGCTACAAGTTTTGCTGGCCAGGGATACAGAAACAATATCAATATCGTTGATAATATTGCTGAAAACCGGAAATGTGGAGAAACATGGAAAAACGGTGGATTTTTCAACAAAACTTCAGGAGACGTTAAAATGTACATATTTACAAATTTAGAAATTAAAATTTTGCAAAAAGAATGCATACATAACAAATTTCCATTTAATGAGGCCTTAAAAGCATGTGTTGTTGTGAGAAATCAGTCCAACCATCCCATCCGGCCTATTTAACCATCCAACCTTCCATCCAAACATTCATCGATATTGCCAAATATCAACAACACATGATATTTCACCAAGAAATCATCAACAATTGGAAATGAAACGAAAGATTATGGTCTCAATATCGCGCATGTTGCGATATCTATAATATCGAAATATTATCAATGACACATTGAACACTACATACAACCATGTGCCCATGAAAAAAAAATTGAAATAAAAATTTAATATTGAAATATTGTTGATACACTTACGATACAAGCATTACCTAGAATTTACATAGTCGAAATTATTGGTGATACATTGGCGATATTGATGCATTGGCAATACAAGCGACACCTAGAATTTACATAGTTGAAAATATTGGCAATTACATTAGGGATATTAATACATTGGTGATACATAGTGATACATTGCTAATACCTGGAATTTCTAATACTACTAGCGTCATCGCTACCAGTGTTATCAGTATCGCTGAGCTGGAGATAAAGATAATATCAAAGATATTTCGATAATATCGGAGCTAATTCGACCACTGAATGGTACAAATTTCCTTGAATAGTCTCAATCCATCAGGATGTATATTGGCGGGAGAGGGAAACTAGGGTATGTAAATGCTTGGGTTAGAGAAACAGTGATGGATGATTCCGTGTACGAAAAGTGGGTTGGCTTTTGATAATTTGCTTTGAACATGCTTTTAATTAAAAAATGAAGCATATTTTTTCTATATTTATATTTCTTTTTACTATTTACCAGATTTTCATATAATTTTAATTAAAAATAGAAGCATCGTGCAGCTAACACGACACACTATTTAAAACACTAATGAAAATAACTAAGTTAAGCCCTTGCGTAGAACTAAACTAAGATTGCTAAATGACAAACTTAAAACTAAATCAAGAAATGCAAAACCTGTGGGTTGTATGAGCCACTAAATGATTGGTTAGATTGTGGGCCCACAAACCATCAAGAAATGTGATATTGCTGTCCCCCATTTAATCAACAGGTATTGGAATAATCTGATCCATTAAACAAACTGAAGATGGGACCTTCTCATCCATTTTATGAACATGGGGTCAATCCTTGATCTGCATCACTTTCAAAACAGTCCTCTTTTTTACTTTTACATAACCAAAATAAACATGTATGTTAGGAATGTTAAAACAATGAACATCATGCAATGGGATCAGCTAAAACATGTTCAAGTACTCTATCAGCATTGAATTGTAGCATTTCATGCACACAAAGCAGCTACAAATGTCAGGATACCTTATAGTGATCAAGTGGTGAGAGCGGAAGCAGCAACAAAAGATAAAAAGAAAAAGAAAAATATTCTTGAACCCTGAGAATCTAGAAATTGCAAGATTCTAAAATGAGACCAGTGACTAATATAAAAGATTCATGGACATTGAGGGCCACTCGACTGATCTCCCAAAAGCCTTTAGAAGCTACAAGATCTGCTGTGAGCATATATAACCCCAACCATATATTGTTTTCAGCAAGTGTGATTGATGATGACATTAGAGCATCATCCTATCGTGTCTACTAGCGGAGGAAGACCCCAATTGAGGCCCTAGTCTCATTATGGCTGAACGATTACTATGTGGGGCCCAATGGGCTGCATTGAAGACCCCACATGCATGGTTCGTGCATCTGGAAGACCCCGACTAGGAAAATGCATGTGGGTTGCTTTTATTGGAGATTGTGACCGTTGGATTTTGTCCGTTGGCCCATCGGACTCTCAAATAATGGTGATCGGGCCATTGGGCCTCTTGGAGCACATGATGAACACTTTAAATTGGTTATTAGTGTTTTACCTTGCTTAATTTTGAGTGGACAACTTTATCTGGAACTGGAGTGGCATTTTTGTAAATTTTGAATATTAAAGTATAAAAGCTAGAGAAGGGGGAGGGGGGTTCCAAGCTCTTTTACCCTAGTTTGAGAGAAGAAGAAGAGAGAGAAAACTCTTCCATGGCTTTGTGAGAAAGCCTCCTTGTATCTCCAAAGATTGGAGAGGGTGTGAGACCGACATGGAGTGACTCCGCAAGTATCCTTCTTTCATTCTCTTCGATTCAAGGTAGACATCTCTCTCTCTCTCTCTCTCTCTCTCTCTCTCTCTCTCTCTCTCATTTCTTCTTTCCTCATCACCTTCTTTCTTTTCTTTTTCTTCTTTCTTCTCTCATCAATGGCCAAACCCAACCCATACCTCTCTCTCTCCATCCATGCACGCACGAACGCACACATGTGCGTCCGTACGTCCGAACGGACAACCCATGCGTGGGATCTTTTATCCCTGGTTACTTCTCCAAACCCTAACCCCTAAACCCCTCTTCTATTTTATATATATATATATAGGGAAAAGGTATTATGCGCTCGACCTCACGAGTCCGTCCCATGAGGTCGAGCTGTGTGGGCCCCACTGTGATGCGTTTCGAACAACTAACCCATCAGTCAGATGCACCATTCCATCATGGGCCTAGGTCTCAAAAATCAAGTCAATCCGTGACTTGTGTGGGCCACACCACATACAGAAGTGGGGAGGGGCCGTGCACCATTAAAACATTCATAATCAGTTTTTTGAGCCCACCAAGATGTGGTTTGCAAATCCAGCCCATCCATTATATGTGTCCCACTTGCATGAGGGTTCAGACCAAGTTTCAGCAACATTCAAAACTCAAGTGGGCCCCACCAAGTGTTTTTATATGTTTTAACGGTGTTTCACATGATTTTAGATGGTATGGCCCATCTGAGTTTCGTATACGGCTGATTTTTGGGATATCCCATAATTTAGAGGGTACCCATCAAATGCACAGTGTTGATGGTCGACACGCATCACGGTGGGGCCCACACAGCTCGACCTCAAGGGAGCTAATCGTGAGGTCGAGCGCATAGTACCTTTTCCCATATATATATATATATATATATATATATATATAACCTAAATCTAAATTCCCCATTTTTTATTTTTTATTTTCCAAAATCACCAAATCTAATTTTCTTCCAATTTCGTCCAACCCCAAAACCCTAGATTTTCCAACCTCCCCAAACCTAGTCATCCAAACCTTAATTCCCTCCAATCCAAGCCCAATCCATTCAAACCCACCCTCCAATAATAGGGCAATTGTATACCTTTAAATCTCTTAACTTGGGGTACATCTTTTACATGAATGTGGGTGAATCCTATGCTGAATGGGAGTCTTACATCCCATAGGGCATTTCTTAACATTATTTTATAGTTATGTGCATTGTGGGATGTTTATGGTCTGAATTTATGCCTCAGTGTAAATCTGAAAATTTTAATTTGTGATAGAAAAGCATGAATTTTGTATTCCGGTTGCTTGAGTTGAACTATTTTATGATTTTGCTACTTCATAATAGTCTAGGCCATTAGTCCTGCGTTAGTGATGCTCACCAAAGCAAATTTATCCCATTCAACACAACAACACTTTCGAAATGCAACCTATGTTACATGTATGGGTGTTGACTACAAGTATGGGTCAACATGCCAGAATCTCTAGACCACAAAATCTCAGGGTCCAAGGAAAGGCAATATATTTAATAACTAGTAATTAAATTATTTCAAAACATAATGTCTATTAAATTTTAATGTGTTTCTTCGTTTCAATTATTTTTTACATAAGATAGCTAGGTAAGGGTGAGCCACATCTGCCATGGATCGCATACCCATAACCATGTCATTTAATGGCTGACACATGCACCCAAGGGATTTAAGGATCCTGGTGTGTGGATGACAACTTTTCTTTTAAGTTGCCACTCATTGGTAAATAAGAGGTGGTCATAACACCAATGATCCACATTAATGTTTTCAACTTTTTTTTTTTTCCTTTCACAATGTTTAGAGAAGCAACAATTAATGAATACTCCCATTATAACAAGCATAAAACAGACGGAATTTGTTGATACCAAGTAGCTGCTTGATTGATAAAACATGAAAAGAAAGAAAATGTTAGAAATATACACTGATAAGAACTTAAGGTTGCCTCAATAGGTCTATTCTATGCTGAAGGAATCTGCTACTTTACGATTGCAAAAGTGAGTGCTCAAAAATGGCACCACAATCTAAAGATAAGGCATCACTATTAACTGCTACTCCAAGAAAATTGCAGCTGTGTGCCTGTAACTTTCAATGGCATGGTATAGATAAGAAATGAGTTAACTGAAAGTGAAAGGTCCAAAGCTAAAATGGCAAGCTCCACATACAAAAGCACAACTGTGACTAACTTTGAACCTAGTGAATTTAGTTGAATAATTCCTTCCTCCACTCACCTTTAGTTTGCAAGAGGTGCTGCATTCAAAGCCATCATCGACGTAAGTCAGCTCACTAGATGATTGAACCTATATAAATACAATGTTAGCACTCAGTTCGCTAAATCCAATAAAGCTAGGGTTGTAATGAGTTGGACGACGAGGTGTTCCAGTGGCCTGATTTTCAATCAGGCCTAAGATCAGGCCAGACATCAGCCTGTTTACAGTTTGGTAATCAGATGTTCAATTCCAGGCACAAGCCTTCATTTAAAGTCATAAACAGGTCTATTCTCGGGCTTGGGGAATGCAATAGTAGAAATCAGAAACTTTTGCAGAACCTAGGCCCTGGCGAATCTATTTACCAGTCAAGCCTCAAAATCAGGTCGGAGCACAATTCCATATCGAGCTGAGACTCAAAATGAATGGACCACCCAGCCTGTTGCTAGCGCTAAATGAAGATACGAGAAACGGTGTTGATACCAATGTTTTAAATAGCAAATAGCGTGTAGTGTAAAGTTCATCCCTCTGAAGTGTGACATGTAGCTACCTAGCATGCTTCTAGATTTTTAATCTTGATTGCGCTT
Organism: Magnolia sinica; assembly: GCF_029962835.1. Lineage (NCBI taxonomy): Eukaryota > Viridiplantae > Streptophyta > Magnoliopsida > Magnoliales > Magnoliaceae > Magnolia > Magnolia sinica. Next base: position 122,222,747 of record NC_080574.1, on the reverse strand, counting down.
GGTTGTCCCAATTTCATGATATTTTGCACAAATTAGACTTGTTAAAAATGAAATTTCATGATATTTGGTGCAGCCAAATGCAACCTAATATAATAGGAAAAGGCAATGATTAAGTATAAAGCCAAAGAAAGAGCGATGGAACTAATTTTAGACTGTTAGTTGTATTATTTTACGAGAAGTATTGAAAAGATCAATTAATTTTTATTTAAAATGGAAGAATGTAACAAATTATTGAAAACCTGAATTGATTTTAATGTTGTTGTGAAAAATAACTTTTAATGTGAGCTGTATAGTGTAGTGCATGTAAATTATCATGTAGCGTGGGCTACACAACATAGTGTAAGTTACATGCTACATAGCTTGAGCTATTTAAAACATTGGTTGCTATAGATTTTCCAACTGAATCATATCAACCACAAGATGGGAGATCTTAATCATAACTAAAACTCACATCTGTGGTTTGAAAAAGCTTTTGAATGATAAATTGTGTAATCTCTTCCTCTCGAGACTCGTACAAAGGTCCAGAATATTGTGCAATATAGCCCAGAGACTGCAAAACGGTTGAGACATTCCGTGCAGCAAGAAGAGAATCCACTAGTTTCTGGACAAGAAAAACAATAAAATGAGCATGATATACATGAATGGCTTGCAGTCTATAACATACAGGCATTGCATAGCAAAAGAGGGAAGATATCACTAGTGCATCAAATCAAGGAAATGTTTTGTAATTGCTTCCATGGAATTTGCAAAATAAAAACCAAACAAAAATTCCATATCGACAGAAACATGAAGAAAATGTTCTTCAAAGAAATAATTCAGATCAATATCATCATCACAGCATGTTCCCGGCTATGAATCCTATTCTGACAATCATTCCCATTGAAGGTCCTATCCTTGGTATGTGAAGAAGCCTTCATTTACCTCCTCAAAACCTCTATTTAAGTCCGTTAAGGTCTTCCCTCCATCCTCCTTTTAGGCCCTTCAACCCTAATCAAAGTTCCCCTCCTTATTGGGGTCATCTTCAATTTTAGTCGGATATTAAAACACCATGTCAATTTGCACTCCATCCTTTAATCTTCAATTAGGGCAACAAATGAATTCATGATTGATCCCATCCTTCTTAGTCTTCCCAAATATCCATCTCAACATCTTCGTCTCTGTAAGACTCATTTTGATTATCACTACTGTTAACCACAAGAAACTACATTGTGGAAACTATAACTTGTTTATTTGATTGAGAATAACAGGAATGTATAGAAAAGGAGATAGATCTATGAGAGATCTATAGATATCTTAATAGATATACATGAGTCTATCTATAGTAAGTATTTTGTATATTAACATCTCCCCTCCAACTCAAGGTGCTTTGAAAGAAGAAACTAGAGTTTGAAAGGCACAATAAACATTTTTTCTTCAACAATAATGTGGTGATGAAACGCCGAGTAGCACGAGGCAATGAAATGTTATGTAGCATAAGGCAAGAGGCACTTTTGATGTCTCGTGGAATATGAACCATTGACACTTCTAACATATGTGAATGATCTAGTGGCACTTCCGATGGCTGAGATGTCAATCATTGCTCTTCTTGTGGATACACACTTCTAGTGGCTCTAAATGCTTTGATAACAAAGAAAGAAAGGCCTCCAAATGGTTGGCACAAACGAAAAACAAATCTTATTAAAAAGGCCTTGTACAGGGAAGATACATTGATGTATGGAGAAGATTGATTGAGGGCCATGAGGTTAAGGGGATGAGGCAAAGATGGAGATAAACAACGGGTAACAGTCCTTAATGAATGAAAAAATGACGCGCTACCGTAACAAAGGTGTTAAAGGGTGCATTGAATTCGGCACACCTATGGAGAACCAAATACACAAAAGAGGCTCTCAATGTCCACTAATTATATGCACCCATGGAGCACCAAATGTATACTTGCTGAGATGGTTTGAAGGATCTAACTTGGGAATCAGATTTAATGATTTTGACAATGGTAGCGTCGCTGGAGAAGACAAGGGCTGCAGGATTGGGGTGATGACGGAATGGAGTCCGAGGTGGTGTTATTTGATGCAATCTTGCCGGAGAAGTTGACTTAGCAAAGATCGAGGAACGGATGGATTGGCGATTGGTAACATTCTGGGTTGTGATCTAATTTCAATGGGAACATATGTGTTAAAGAGTGGGTCCTGCTGGAGATGGACTGCCAAAGAAGACAAGATCATCAACAAATCAGGAAGATGCAGGTGTAGATGGTGGAGACGATGTGAAACATAGGTGATCGGTAACTAGAGCATGGAGAAATCATTGGAGATCGATAAGATGAAGGGTTAGAGTACATGGTGCTCTTGCAGATCCAAGATGACGATGAAAATGGTAGTTTTGATTCTGGTCATAACAAATGGAGTTGACATTGTAATAGTGGGTTTAGGTAAGAATTTGGTAGGAGGTATGCTTGTCGAATTTAAGGCACGAATTGGAGATGTAGGTTGTTGTGATTGTGATTGCAGAACCGATAAAGGTGGTTGGTGTTTTCATCGGAGATGGAAAATGGTTTGGTCAACCGGCTAAAACTAGATCTAGTGGAATGATTCTGATTTGATGACAACTGAGAGCACAATGGCCAAAATTAGAGATGGCAGATTTGGGGTCATTGATGAGCTAGTCTAGCAACGATGGAAGTTACTAGGTTTGGTTGCCGGTAAAATTGGGCTTGACGTTAAGATCAAATTGTTGGATATCATAATGGGTTTAGGGTAGATCCAAATATAGGGGATACAAGTCTAGAGTGATGGAGATGGCAACAAGTGGCCGGAGGGCGACAAATTTTGGGATCCATAATGAGTTCGAGATCTAGTATCACGGAAGAAGTGTGGCTAATGTTAGAGATAGATGTTGTTGATGGGGGCACTAGAGAAGATCTTCCGTGGCCAAATTTGGGTGGTGGGGTCAAAGAATGGTCATGGTAAATCAAAACCTAGATATGATACTAAAGAGGGCGTCTGAGCACCTACACGAGTTTATCGGAGGGGGAAGAGAGGTGAGGCCCTAGCCCAAGTTTCATTATGGTTGGATGATCATTACATGGGGCCCAGTGGACCCAATTCGAGTTCTTAGTTGCGTTAAAGACCCCACATGCATGGTTGTGCATTTTTTAAGACCACACACTGGGAAGATGCTTGTGGGCTGCTTATTTGGAACTAATTGATACATCTTTGGACTTCACCCAGCCTGACTTGGAACACATCTGGACGTTACAACCGTTAGACCGTGTCATTGGATATCTAGCACACATCAGTTTGGTGATCCAAATCGTTGGATATGTTAGGAGACTCACATTTAGGCGTACAAACACTGTAGTTTGTACATCTAAGCCACGGACATGTTAGACCACATTCATTCAGGTCGTTGATCACTTGTGGACATGACGTACCCGTTGCACGTTAGAGATCATCCTTGTGCCATTGGCACATATTTATTTTTGCTTTATTTTTCAATTTTATTTTAGGTTATTAGAGATTTATGTTTTAATCTTGACCGTTAATAGATTTAGAAGGTCAAGAATAGTTCTAGACTAAGGGTTTGCTTAGGTTTTCTTATATATACTTATTTGAGACTTGAGACTTGAGATGGGGGACATATTGAATGAAATTTCGCTGCATTGCTTCTTTTGAGTAAGAAAACTTCTTGTGAATGGAATTTGGTGTGAAGCCATTGGAGTGATTCCAAGTTATCTTTCTTATTCCAATCAAGGTATTTCTTTCTTCTCTCTCAAACCCACTTTTTCCATTGAATATTTTTCTCTTCTTTCTCAAACCCTCACTCCATCATCATCAACCCAACTCATCACCGACCAAACTGACCCAGCCCCACCACACAACATTCACAAAAAAGTATAACCACAAAAAACATGTCTAGAGGAAATAACTCCAATAGGCCACCATCAACAATCAACAACATGAAAGTGAAGGACTTTGAATATAATTTCAGTAGGTTACTTCTTAGAGAATCATATATTTTCATTACAGATGGTAACCACCCAATTTTGAAGACCATCATAGTTATCACTTTCAAATATAAAAAATCATTTAAAAAATAAAATAAGATAACTATTGAGCATTGCTAAAAAACAAGTATCATGGTCTCCTAAAACGGTTGCATAACGGTAATGGTGGTAACCATTACATGGTATAGGGCCCCAAAAGTTGTCAAGGTCATTACAGAAAAATCACTGTAATGGTCTCGAAATATACTTAAAAAAGCAAAAAACAAAAAAGAAACAAAGAAGACTGTAACGACTTGTATCATAACGGTAACGACTATGTCCATTACGACCACTGTTACTGTTATGGAACACCTTGATCTTGACTAGGTCTAATCAATCTTTAGTGAAAATGTGAAAATGACATCTATTGGATTATCCCAACCATTCAACAAGTGGGAATGAAACAAACATTTTAAGTCAATGAGGCCACAACAGGATCAACAGCTAACAAATGAGATGGTCAGAATGATCAATGAAATTTCTATCACTATGGTCACCAGAGGTGCCATGATTTAGAGTGCCCTCAAAAGCATGATATTAATAAAGGTTATGTGATGATTGTAACAACTGTCATGTAACAGTAAGGGTGGGAGACGATATGTAACAGTAAGGGTGGGAGACGATACGTGATATGGGGTTGTAACATCCATTCTGAAGAAAAGGGACTTGTAACGGCCCAATATCGGGCCGTAATAGTCCATTACGGCCAGGGCCATAACATACATTATGACTATTATCACAACCATAAGGATAGGCATAACAACCACTGTTGTTGTCATTGAATACCTTCCTCTAAAGTCACTTTCTTCTAATCTAAATCACTAGTGAATACGAGGCCGATACATTTTCTTCTTTGAAAAGAAAAAAAAAAAATAAAGTTATAGGACCGTAATGGTAGTTATGGCCTGTATCACAATGACCGTTGTGGCCATTGAAAAATTGTCAGTTACGAGACCATAACGACTATTATGGTCAATAGCATAATGGCCAGAAGGATGGCCTCACGATCACCGTTACCGTTATTCAATACCTTGCTCAAAAGTTACTTTCTTACCCAGATCGTTGGTGATTGGCTTGTGAGTGATAATTTACGGTTAAATGAGTGTTCCAAACATGAGAATAGCTAAAGATATTCTTGTAAAAGGAGATTGCAGAGGTCGATCAAAGCAAATTTTTCCACATCGCACGTGTGCAAGATCCACGCCTAGCTAGGGCTTAATGTGAACATGCCCTTAAGTGCAAAGTGCAGACCAAGTGACCAAAAATGCGAAGTGCAAACAATTTTTATTTTTATTTTTATTTGTAAAAGCGAAGAAGAAGAAGAAGAAGAACCGACCAAAAAGTACGAACCAAACATTTTTGTAAAAACCAGGGAAACGCTAAGCTGAAAATTATAAAAGCAAACCAAAAAAAAAACAAGAACAATAACAACAACCCATTAGTATAAGAGATCTGAGATTCAAGATAACATTGCATATCCATGTTTTAAAAAGCCTAGTGATTATATATGTGGTATCTAAACTTTTTAACTCCAGTCTAGCTATTTTAAGTTGAAAGGAAGATGAATTATAAAAAAAACATTAATTATTGAAAAGTACAAACAAATTGAGAATGTGACATTTTTTTTTTTCTAAAAGAATTCCAAAACAATAGTTAAAATACAAGAGTGCGCACCAATTAATTGATAGATTTTCATAAAACCATGTAAGAATGATATTCTGCACCTTTTTTCTTTTCAATTTAAAAAGCCATCAATGGTTATGTTGGTAACATCAGTACCGATATGAATTGTTTAGGAACACATTGCCCCATTATCATATCATGGTGTGCATGTGTGTTTGTGTGACTGGGTAGGGGTAGCAGTTGGGTAAGGGACAAAAAAATTAGAACAAAAGGGGAAAAACACTCCAAAAGATCATAAATTAACCGTAAGTGCCATTAATCTTCGCCATGCCCATTGTTCTTTTTCACATGGAATCGGCCCATGTTGTGGGTTTCATGTTGCACCATCTTCCCTTTTTTTTATGTTTATATAAAGATTCAAGCATATTAGAAAAGAAACTTACAAATTCTGTTTCCTATCATTCATTAAAACAGGAAAATCTATCAATTTTATAGAAGTGAAATTCTGCAAAAAGCACAATAAACACTTGAACACTAGTTACCCAAGCAAAGAGGGAGGCAACTACGGGCAAACAAAAGAAATGAGGGAAAGTTGGAAAACTTAATAATGTTGATCAGTTTCAGCTTGAGCCAATTAACATGCATACATAATCTATCAGAGGGGGAGATTCTTAGATTCTTAGCAAAGACATCCCTAGATAAATCGATACACACATAAAACATAAAGAGGCACATAGAAACTGCTAACATGCAGAGAAACTCAACATTTGGGCATTTTATCAGAATTTTCAGAAGGAAAATGGCCAACACACTAATTCTCTACTCCAAGGTGTGCGGAATCGGTTACAATACAAATCGGCCGTAATGGCCTATACGTAACGGTAACGGTCAATACGGGGTTGAAACGGTGGCTCCCTGACAAAATGGCTCGAATAGGCCATTACAGCCCATAATGGCTGTTATTGACTTGTAACAGGTCGGGGCGTAACGGTCTGAGAATGGCTTGTTTTTTAGTTTGTATATGTTGCAATTTCTTTTCCATTTTTTGCCACGTTTGAGTTCCAAAATCATTCCTAAACTACTCTACTGCAAATTCTAACCACTCTTAGCTTGAATTTTAGGATGAAAACAAGTGATTGCACAGATTTAAGTGAATCAAAGCACTGCGGGCCACTTACCGGAAAAATATTGAAAATATATATTTAATACCTTTCTTTCTTTTTTTGAATCCTTGTTTTTATGGTTGAATATGTGTGTTATTCAAAGTAGAACATATCGATGTGCTTTTTACAGATTATGCATGCAATTTTCTTTTTCTATTTTTGTTTTTTTTTTCTGACTATTTTTGACCGATTTTCCAAAAATTAGGAAAAAATATTATTTTTTCAATCTTTTTCTAGCTTAATGGTTGAATATTATGTGCTATTCATAGTAGAACATATCAATGTACCTTTTACAAATTATGGATACAAGTTTCTATTTTTTTATTATTTTTTAAAAAAAAAAAAATGGACTACTTTTGGCTAATTATTAAAAATTAGGAAAAATCATTTTTTTCAATCTTTTTCTAGGTGAATGGTTGAACATGATGTGTTATTCATGGTAGAACATATCAATTTTCTTTTTACAGATTATGGATGCGATTTTTTTTTTCTTATATTCAGACTATCTTTGGCCGATTTTCAAAAATTAGGAAAAATCTTTTTTTTTTCAATCTTTTTCTGGTTTAACAGTTGAATATGATGTGTTATTCATATTAGAACATATCAATGTGTTATATATATATATATATATATATATATATATATATATATATAGAGAGAGAGAGAGAGAGAGAGAGAGAGAGAAAATGGTTGTGATTTTCTTATCTTCTTTTTTTGTATTTTTTAATTTTTGGACTATTTTCGGCCAATTTTCAAAAATTAGGAAAAACAAAAAAATCAATAATTTTCTGATATAATTGTTGAATATGATGTGCTATTCATAGTAGAACATATCAATGTGCTTTTTATAGATTATGGATGCGATTTTCTACATTTTTGTACTTTTTACAGATTATTTTCAGGCAAGTTTTAAAAATTAGGAAGAATCAAATTTTTGTTTTCAACTTTTTCTGGTTTAATGGTTGAATATAATGGGGTGTTCATGGTAAAACATATCAATGTACTTTTTATAGATTATGGATGCAAGTTTCTTTATATATATATATATTTGATCGATTGTTTCAATTTTTTATTTTCGGATTAGTGACATTATATTTATATTTTCTTATTGGGTAGATTTTGGAACTTCGTAGGATTTACTACTTAATTTCTTCTTTATTAATTAGATTTAGACCTTATAACTTTATTTCATTAATCTATTTACATCTGGTTATGAGGTTCAAGTCGAAATTTAATTAATTCATTCTCCTATAAAAATTGTATTTAAACTTAAAGAATCAAATAGACCCTCACATGGGTCATATCTAGCTAAAAAAATATCTGGCCAACAAGGAAGTGAGGATATTGGAAGGCAATATTGTCATAGGGTAGGTGATGGTAGGCATCTAATGTAGTGCAACTATTGTGATAAACGAATAACTTGTGAAATTACACGACTGAAACAACATTTGGCACATCGAAAGGGTTAAGTAGAGGGATGTACTAGAGTGCCAAAAGATAGAATGATCCCAATGCAACCCAGTTTGGATGAGTCGAAGGGGAAACGAGTTGCTGTGCAAAAGAACAAATATGAGATTCTAGAAGTGGCCCGACAGGAGGTGTTTGGTCTTGATTATATAGGAGTTTGTGATGAAGAGATCAATGATTATGACACAAATTCGGATCGGGAAGTAACTATAGCTAAGAGAGAGCATGCACATTGCTCATGAAGAGGAAGAATGTCGACGCATGTTTGGCGCAAGAGGTCTATTTGTGACACATGGGAGGGGAACAGTGGGAGTGGGAGTGTAGCTGGGAGTGCAACAGCATATGCAAGTGGGGGTAGATTGGGTGGATTACGACGTATGTTTGGCAGCCGATGGGAGACATCTTCACGTTATGCCCTTGTGGACGTAGATGTGGAAGAAGTAAATGAGCCTAGGAGAACCTCTGTTGATATGATCCTGTTAAGGAAAGAATCAACTAAACAAAAAAAGATATAACAAATATGGAGTAAAATTTCTACCGAGGAGCTTGGTAGGGTAGCAACAAAATTATTTATACAAGCTAACATACCCCCTAATGCGGCCAATTCTCCGTATTGGCAGGTGGTAATTGATGCAACAATAAAAGCATACGAAGGAATTAAAGCTCCCACGGCTAGGGAGATCAGGGGAAAATGGATAGATGTAGAGTATGCAGATGCGAAAGCATACATGGCTACCTTTAAACCCATATGGCAGGCCAGAGGATGCACGATCACGAGCGATGGTTGGACTAGCTCAACTAGACGCAACATGATCAACTTCATGATATACTGCCACTTGGGAACGATGTGCCACAAGTCAATTGATACATCAGATTAAATAAAAAATGCTACTTATATTTTTTCCCTGATGAATAAAGTGGAGGATGAGATTGGAGAAGAGAATGTGGTGCAGATTGTAATTTGTAACAGATAACGAAGAAACATATAAGGCCGCATGACAAAAGTTAATGATAAAGAGATCACACATATTTTGGTCATCATGTGCCGCCCACTGTATTGATCTTATATATTAGAAGATATTGGTAAGAAGAAGAGTGTTAAGGAAATGGTCAAAAGTGCAAGAGAAGTGACGAAATTTATTTACAGCAATAATCAAATAGTCGTAATAATGATGAGGTTCACAAAGGGACAAGAATTGCTTAGGCCTGCAACGACTAGATCTGTAACTAACTTTATAGCTTTAGAGAGTTTGTACCAGCATAGGGGAGAGTTGAGTGAGATGTTCGCTTCTCGAGATTGGCTCAACACAAAACATGGGAAGAAGATATCAGAGACACCAGTTGAGGTTGTGAAAACCATAAAGGACAACAAATATTGGAAGGACCAGAAGATCCTAAAGGTGATAAAGCCACTAATAAGGGTACTCTGTTTTGTTGAAACCGACCAAGCACCAACCATGGGCTTCCTCTACGATGTCATTGATAAGATGAAGATGACAATTAAACGTGATAGCACAAGCTGGGAGTCTTACTGGAATATGATCGACAAGAGATGGACAAAACAAATCCATCACAATCTTCATGTAGTAGGTTATTATCTAATCTAAGGTATAAATATGCCCAATCATCTGTTGCGGATGATAAGGTTTGTATTGGGCTAAAGATTGTGACAAAGAGATTAGAGCTTGACTTAGATATGCAAATAAAGGTATTGAATGAATTAAATACATCTGAAAATCTACAGGGTAGCTTTGGAGATGTTCTTGCACAACATGCAACATCTAAGTTGCAACCAGCCGAATGGTAGATGAATTTCAGAGAGAGTGCGAAGGCTCTCCAAAAAAATTGTAGTAAATGTTTTGAGCCAGACAACATCTTCGCTGCGGAAGGAACTGGAGTTGTTTTGCACTTATCATTCAAAGAATAAGAATAAATTGCAGACTAGGACATTAGATAGACTTGTCTTCATGCACTACAATATGAGGTTAAGAATGTGGCGACATCATCAGAGCATTACAGCCGCCGATGACACGAACTACTGTCTAATAAACTTAAACAATATTTATGATGAGAACGACCCGCTTCTTCCTTGGTTGGAAGAGAAAAACAGATAAAAGAGGATAGTGAAGAATTGGAAGTGGATGACCCAATAATACGCATGGCTCAGCAAGAGAGTCGTGCAACTGTGTTGGATCCAGAAAGGGGCGGATTTCATGAAAAGTCTGGATCATCGAAAGAGTACGAGCAATAGTAGCAACGAGACCAAGACGGATGATCGTGATAGTAGTGGTGATGATGATGCACCTAATGTTGGTCCCACTTCTAGCGTTAGTCGGCACACCATACAGTCGTCCACAGATTGCATTAAAAATATAACGAACATTGTAATTTATGCAAGTCCTAGTGTCTATATTAATAGTGTAAATTATGAAAAATAATAGCAAACACCTACACATATGAGATATTTTGATATTACATTCATTCTAATATATCTATCATTTGTATTAGATAGTTAGAAAATTAAATTCATGAGTTTTGTAGTCAATTCCAGGTTTTCAGGTTTTTATATATATATATATATATATATATATATATATATATATATTTCTTGAGAATAATACAACAGGAATTATAGGATAGGAGAAGTCCCTGGCTTGTTGAAGACTTTAAAAAAAAAACAAAAGAATGAACAATGTAATTTATGCAAGTCCTCAGGTTTGTATTAGTATAGAGTAAAATATGAAAAATAATAGCAAACACCTACACAAATGAGATATTTTGATATTACATTCATTCTAATATATCTATCAATGGTACTAGATAGTGAGAAAATTAAATCTATGAGTTTTGCAATCAATTCCAGGTTGTCAAGTTCAAAAATTCATAAGACAGCCCAATACAACTTTTTCACCAAAGAGTGGACTATTTCACCACCACAAACATGTTCAAAATTATAAATGAATGCGTATTTGGAATATTTATAATTTTCTGGATTTAATGGATATTTTTTCAAATGTTTTTTGACAAATGAATAATTTGACTGTTATAAGGGGTGTATCGACCGTTACGACCCCGTAACGGCCGATATGGCCCATAACGGTAACAGTAACGGTGGGCACCGTTAACGCAACAGAACACCTTGACTCATAGAAACTATCTAGGCATAATAGGTTACCGGTGCTATGGTTTTAAGAAACGGTTATGATATGGTTGTATAGGCCATATTTTAACCATATTTTGGGGAAAAAAAAATGGAAAAGGGGTAAATCATCACTTTTTTCCATTTTTTATGATCCTTTTTGTTGTATTTAAATCAAATCGGCCATGATCACCGAAATCATGCATTATCCATGTTAAGAAGGAGAGAATTTGAGAGAGATAACATATGGGGTTGGGATGTCTAGCCATCTCTTACTTATAAAGATAGAAGAAAAGGTAAAATTACATATATGCTCTTATATGATGGCAAAACTAAAGGGAGGCTAATGGGCAAATAAGGAAAGCATGAAACAAAGATAAACGCTTAAAAAAATTAAAAACAAAGCTCAAAACATAAAAACCAAGGACAAGTGTCCATAACAAAGCTCAACACCTGTAGCAACCTTCTCGTGAATAAAGTGACAATCAACTTCAAAATGTTTTGTGTGCTCATAAAAAAATTAAAAACAAAGCTCAAAACATAAAAACCAAAGACAAGTGTCCATAACAAAGCTCAACACCTGTACCAGCCTTCTCATGAATAAAGTGACAATCAACTTCAAAATGTTTTGTGTAGTCAAACTTGATTGTCACAATACATAGGCATAGGAGTCCTCACAGGAAATCCCAATTCAGAAACAAAGCTTTTTAACTACATAATTTTACATATCGAATTCGCCATAGCACAAAACTTACCCTCAGCACGAGACCGTACCATAATTGTCTACCTCTTAGTCTTCCAAGTGACTAAATTGCTATTCAAAAAAGTATAGTAGTTTGACATAAAGCGATGATTGAAAGACCCAAGGCCCCGACATCTGGTTCGTACACTGGATAGCCGTTGACTGTAGGTCCATTGGCCCCGAGAATATTTTGACTCGATCAAAATGTTGTTCTGTTATCGAGCTGCAAGCCGCATTTCAACCCGATGTCCGAATTTTAATATGCGGACTTAAAATTAAACAATCTGAGAAATGACAACTATATCCTTATTTTATCTGGCGGTGGGCCATCATCGAGTTTTCAAAATCCGTTTGGTCTGAGAGCCTAACCGTTGTGACCGTAGTCGAGTTACGAAATTACTGGCGAAAACGGCATGTCAATATGACACCCGGATTGTAAGTTATGAATAGATATGCACATATATATTTTGATAAAATAACTCAAATGACCTCGATTTTTTAAAATCCTTGGAATATTTTATGTCAAATCACTTAAATAACATTTTTTTTATTGTTACCATTAGCTTAAACTTCTCAAAAATATCACAAAACACCTCCCAACCCTTCTTTTAGACAAAAGCCAATTTTAAAACCATTTTCAAGTCCATAAACATAAAAACCCTCTTTCAACAACCCATTTCCAGCACTCTCTTCTAGCTTAACTTTGAAGTTGAGAAGAAGAAGAAGAAGAAGAAAAGGAAGCAAAAGCCGAGTTTGAAATCCAATCCTCTGATTGTTACAGGTGCGTGCATAGATTAGGAGCACGCATATATGTGCGTTAGATTACTTGAAAGCCCCATAGAAGAATAGATTTTTTTGATTTAGGGTTAGGTTATTGCTGGATTTTCTGATGTAGTTGGCTAGGGTATTGCTGGATTTTCCTTGAAAGCCCTATAGAAGACTAGATTTTCATTTAGTTGGTTAGGTTATTGCTAGATTTTCCTTGAATTGGATGATAGAGATGATTTAGTTTTGTTTAAATTCATTTGTATTTCCATCGGTTTCTCTCTGTCCCTTACAAAGTCCGCCTACTACCTGTTTGACAAAACGTTTGAAAGAGTTATCCTTCCTCCTTTTGGTGTAGTTAACTCTTGAGAAAAAGCATGCTTGTGGCATGAAGTCTTATAACGGAATGAATCCCGGATTGGATTTAGATTGGCTAAGTCAGATGCATATCATATGCATGGTTCGTAGTTGTTGTATCATTGTATGATTGAGAGTGAATAATTCATATCATGGTATGGTAATCATAGTGGGTTGTGTTGCGACACACGATATGTCTATGATTAGTATGTGAACCGTCTAGATACAGGATGCATTACATGAGACCCCTATGAGGAACTTAAATTCATGAGGAGACCATATGAGGAAGGTCGTCCTATGCTTACCTTGAAAAACACGCTATATTGTGCTTGTGTGTGGACATATGCATACGATGATTGTAAATGCGATGAAACATACTTTGTTATGACTTGAGTTGGACACCACACCGAAAATGTGTAATTCAACAGGACATGATTAGAGGGTCCCTGGGTGAAAGTCCCTAAACCCCGATTGGTACCATTGAGAGCAACCAATGCTTAGACCAGGTGGAAGAACAGAGCACTGGAATGCCGAAATACCAAAGTAAGCGGCGAATCCCACAAACGCGTGCCGATTGGTTAAGAGGTTTGACCTGACCTGTTTATGGGCAGGCTAAGATAGGTTGTGTGTAACGAGCTCGTAAATTGTCCGCTATCGTTTTGCCAGGCAACTTACGACTTCTCGCTATTAGGCAAATAGTGATGTTCAACACAAGTGGGTTAGACTAGTTCGGCACAAGAATTATGTAGTCCCACCTCTATAGTGGACCACGGTGGAAAAGCCTGTGCAAGCGGGTAGCAATGTTTCAGACCTTGGTGATCCAATTGGGAAATGTGGAAATTTTGGAACATGGAAAGTAGCATCATGCATTGTATCTTTCTTTTATTGTTATCGGCCCAGTAGGCCTGTGCATGATATGAGCATGACATGAAACATGCATTTTCACTGCACACGCACTCATTGGGCATAGTAGCTCAAGGTTTCCTTTCTTTCTTTCTTTCTTTTTTTTTTGTTTTTTCAAGTAAGAGTAGGGAGCTGAAGGAGTATAGATTACAGACTCCAGTTGTCCTTTTTGTCTTGTACATATTAGTGTATATATTTTTTTATAGTACCCTATATATGTACAACAGGTATAGTAAATATGACATGGTTTATGTTTTGGTTTTGCCTTAATGTGCTCAGTTGTACACAGTAACACATGTTGAATATGATGAAATTTTGAGCAATGATACGCATGTGTCGTCTTTTCTTTTAGAGATCCTCCTTGTAGAGCCCTGCTTATGGGACTTAGTATGCGATAGTTGGAAGCCCCAAAATCGGAATTCTACGGAGGCTGTCAATCAAAATTTAGTGTATGGTAATCCGTGATTACTGACACTAGATTTAGGGACGTGACAATGATCATTTGGAGAACCTAACCTATCTTCAATATCAAGTTTATCATAACAACTAAATAAGAGGCCATGTCCAGGAGATGATTTCATGAAGCATAAGATGCGACAGACTACTTCAAGGTGGTTAGAATGAAGAGCATGCATGAACTAACTTACCAAATTTATAGCGTGAGACAAATCTGGATGAGTAATCTTCAAATATATCAATCTACCTTGAGTTTCATATTGACTTCCAATGGATAATCAATAGGTTTGACATGAAGATTACCAATTGAAATCAATAAACCAAAGGCATATTTCATTAAGACAAAACTAAGCCCTTTTTCTAATGAGAGACTTTTTATAAGGAAATATTTTAAGAGTCTCAAGTATTTGATACCAAACACCTTACTTAGATATAATTTCAACTAAAAATGTCATTAGTATCATCACTTGTAATAAGACTATCATTCACATAAACACTCACAATAATAGTCCCCTTTACATTCTTCTTAACAAAAACAAAATGACAAAATGGATATGGAAATATCAAATATGAATAAAGGCCTCACTAAACTTATCAAGCTAGGTTCAATGACCTGCTTTAAACCACATATCGCCTTCTTCTGACGATATAGATCTCCTTGGTCAAATCGCAATTCAAAAATGCATTTTTAACATCCAGTTGATGCAGGGGCCAATGCGGATTAGCAACAAGAAAAATAATCACCAGAACAGAATTCATCATAGCAAAAGGAGTAAAAGTCTCAAAATAATTCTCACCAAAAGTCTACGTAAAGCGTTTAGCTACAAGGCGGAGTTATACTTTCATCAGGATTGTACTTGAGTACATAAACCTAACAACAACTTAGAAGATTCTTCCCAGCTAGTAACATATGCATCTCCCATGTATGGTTCTTTTTAAGAGCCAACGTCTCCTCCTCCATAGCTTGTTGCCATAAAGGAGAAACAAAAGTCTCCTCGAGATTTTAAGAAATGATGGAAGAAGAACACTTAAGAGCAGAAACAAAGGACCAATGCTGAGGAGAAAGAATGATAGAAAACAAAGCGTTAAATGGCACGAGAGGTGCAATGCCATCTTGCTTTTCTAACAGCAAAAGGTAGTTCCATGGAAGGGTCGTTAGGATATGGATTAACATAAATAAGCAAACAAGTAGAATCACTATCAGTGCTTGTAACCAAAGGATCATGCTTTGAGGTATCCTGAGAAAGAGTATGATGATAAATATTCCTTCTTTCGTATACCTTCAAGTTAAGCTCAGTGGAATCAGTAGCTACCTTATCTCTAACATTATCAAGTTTGGAGGGAACAAACATTATTTCATCAGACTCAAGAACAGGGATTGGAAGAACCAAAGAATGGTGCTCCCCTCTCCACCAAAAAAATACGGAGTGCCTTCAACAAATTTAACATTCATTGAAACCTAACGCCTTTTAGTATCAAGATAAAAAAACATTTATACCCTTTTGTGAAGACGAATATCCTAAGAAAATGCATTTGATAACTTTATGGAATTTCAAGAATTCGATAAAAGGCCAAAAAAATATTGGACATGTGACTCCCCAACAAGAACCTTGATAAGAAGACAATTAATCAGATAACATGCTATGAGAACCTTTGACAATAAATATTTAGGAAGAGACAAGGAGAGCACGAGTAACTATTAAAAGATGCCTATTTTTCCTTTCAGCAATTCCATTTTATTGTGGGAAATATGCACACGTGGTCTAAGAATTAATACCATGCTCCTGAAGATAAGATAACATAGTACTGGAAAGATGCTCTTTTGCGTTATTTGTACCAAGAGTTCCAATATTCACACTAAATTGATTTTTGACCCAATTATGAAACACTTTGAAAATAAAGCTAACCTCATCTCTAGTTTTCATTAAATAAATCCATTTCATACAAGATGCATCATCAATACGTGAGACAAAGTATTTAAATCTATTAAAAATAATAGGAATTAGATCCCATACATTTGAATGAACTAAAGAGAAAATCCTACTTGACCATTTCTCCACAAGAGGATAAACAAGTTTATGGTGTTTAACTAAGACACAAGCCTCACACTTTTTAGGTTTTTGACATCATTAGACTCGACTGACATAGGTAATAAAGACTATACGATTAGAGTCGAGGGATGACCAAACCTACAATACCAGATGTAAAGGTCTTCATTCTTGACGGTTGACACTAAGACACTAATATGACGAGTGGGTCTACAGGTATAGGCAGATGGGTCTTATATGTTATGGGCCTTTGGTCTTAATTTTTCAGCCTTTTATCTTTATCTCATGTTTTCCTTATTTGCCCCTTAACCTTCCTTTAGTTTTTCCATCATGTAAGGGTATATATGTAATTTTACATTTTCTTCTATTATTATAAATAAGAGAGGACTGGACATACCAACCCCATATGCTCTCTTTCTCTAAAATTCTCCTCCTTCTTAACAATCTGGATTTGATCAGGGATAATTGGTTGGCTTTCAGCAGGATCTAACAGAAATATTCTTATCAAAGAATGGCTCGATACACCATTGAATATATGTTTTTAAAAAAAAAAGAAGATAAATTTCAGTGTTTTACATATTTTCCCAATAATTTGTGAAGATTGTTGTTGGGCCAAAAGGTAATTCTGTCCATTGCGGGCCCAAATGCCCAAAACAAATCCAATACACCCGATGTCGTATGTAATTTGTGCTTGGATGATATGGCAAGATTGTTACTCAAAAACCTTGATTGGTGCAAATACTTGCAGATAATCGTAGTTGGAAAAAAAAAAAAACATAAGCATACCTCATATAAATCTGAGAAAGCCAATTGATTTGAAGCATCAGATAATGCAGAAATTGCAGAAACAGAATATTTTGATTGCAAACGTGTTCCCTCCAAACATATCCTCTCCAATGATGGGTAGACATCTCTGCAACATAAAAGTTCAAAACAATAACTTTGTGGTGTAAAAAATTATTTAAACAGGAAAACAACCAAGAACTGATTAAAAGTAGTGACTGCATAGAAGCTAGAAGCAAAGTCTACTCTATTAGATCCTTGACAATAACAGGTGTGGAAAAAAGCAAAATTAATATATTGACACAGACAATATGTATTGAACATCATAATACCATTTGCATCATTTCTTTGCCCAGTAAGATTAAACATTACAAAACATAAATAGATGAGGACATTAACTGTGGCGAGGAACTCACAGAAAATAAGTAGCTAGTTTCTTTTCTTCTTCTTATTTCACTAGTTGACTACAGAAATCAAACCCATCGCATTATGATAACACCAACTACGTAGCTTTCGGTCATCAAATAAATAGAATATGGTGAGAAGCATCCTCAGATAGAAGCTAGCTAACACAATCAAAGGTCCATCCAAAATATCTATCTCCTATTCCTTTCTTTTAACTTTATCTACTGCACACTTGCTTCCTACTTTTATTTTAAGTTTACCTACCACACAATTGCAAGCCCTATATACTGATGTAGAATGATGCAAATCCAACTATGTGACTAAGATCTAATATAAAATCAAAGTTATATAAAAGAAAATCACCAAGCTATATGTAATGCACATGCAAACAATGTGAAGCCCAAGAGATGACGGGTATGAGACGGGTATGATCTGAGGCCAAATCATAGTCATCAGCCCTTTGACCAAACAAAACGCTTGGAAAATAGGGCCCAAGGAAGATAAAGATCTTCCAACTAGCATAGGAATAATCCGGGCTCAATAGGTAAAATTTTGAAATCCACGCATGAGTTGAGTCCGATAATAATGGGAAAGGACTAAGGTGGCACTTAGGATCAGGTAAAAAAAAAAATTCAAGAGAGGACAATGAAAGATAAAATCTTATCTTTTTGGATTTGAAGATTCAAAGGAATCTACCACCTACAAACATCAAGCATGGAGTAAAAGAGGAAAGATCTTAGGGACGAAGGATAGAGTGGCTTCACACCCTCTAGGCTTCTATCCAAAGATCTAGCCCTCACAACGATGAAGGAAGATAAAAGGAAGAAAGGATCTCTACGAGGCCTCCTTAGAAATTTCTCCAAATTCACAAATTAAAATGTCCATATTATCAAGAAACATAAAAGAAAGTAACATAAGACAACTAACTGACAAAATGGTCTAACATAATCCAACCATCGGATGGCCCCATGATGGGACACAAGACGATCCAATGGATGGACAATCATGTAGACCACGATTAACAGTGAGATGATCTCCAAATATGATCCATGCCATCCATGTTGTTCTAATGCTCACCGATGACCACTAGTGATCACCATTAGTCGCCTAGCCAAAGTGAAAGTGCCGATGTAGCCTGTCGACGCCTACGTCTCTGATGTGTACGGAGTGGTGGTGTGATGTCCACATCATATACATACTTGTCTATCTATCATCAAAACCTTATACCAACAAATTCAGGTCAGCTACATGAATCCTTTTACATCATTCCACTCCAACAAGGGTCATAACTTCCATTAGACCATAGGTCTTCAACTCTTTTCTTACTACCTTCACCCATGTCCTTTTGGGCCTTCCCCTTGCCCTATTGGAGCCTTTAAATTGTACCAACTCACTCGTAACTGGAACAATTCTTGGTCTCCATTGCACATGACCAAACCATCCAAGTCTACTTCCCTCTATACCTATTGGTGTTGCTCATAAAGTACCTCGTATGCATTCATTTCTAATTCTATCCTTGTCCTACAACCGATCCATCTCAACCTACTCATTTTACCTCCACTCATCCTATGCACGTGTTCCTTAACTGCCCAACATGTTGTCCCATAAAGCATGGCTGGTCTTAAAGCCATCCTATAAAATTTTCCTTTCAGTTGAGTGGTAAGCGACGATCACATAAAACTACAGAGGCGCATACCATTTCTTCCACCCCACTTGGATTTATGGGCAACATCCTTCTCAATCTCTCCACTCACAAAATACCGACCCAAGATATCAGAAGTGGTTATTTTGGGAAACTTATTGGCCAACAATCTTAACTAATTCCTCGTTCACGTTCCTATTGTTGCAAAAATTGCATTCCATATACTTTGTTTTACTCAGAATAATTTAAATTCTTTGGATTCTAAAGCACCCCTTCAAAAATGTAGCTTTGTGTTCATGCCCTCTCGTCTTGTCAATCAAAACTAGTGTTCGAAATATCGATACTATCGGCCGATATATCGGCCGATATTATCGTTATCGGCCCCCAACAAGACGATACCCGGGCGATAACACCGGGAAGATACCAAAAATGCAAAAATTAAGATATCGTGCGATATCGCACGATATCGCCATGCGCATAGGAGGAGAATAAAAAAAATTTGAATTAGAAAAAAAAAAAAAAAAAAAGGAAAAATCGGAGAGTACCAGCGAAGATTGGTGATCGGAGGTGGGCCATTACGATATATCTGTGGAGATTTCTCGGAGATTCCGGCGAGAAATCGGGCCAGATTGAGGAACCCCTTCCTCCGGAATGAGAATCGTCGCCGCCGCGATCTTCGGAATCTCTGCGTGTGTGAAGGAGAGGGAAAACGAAGAAGAAGGGCGCGGACATGGGGTGAAAGGGGGTTTCGATCGTGCGGTGGGTTACGGAGTACGCTCTTATCGTACTCAGTAAACTCAGTTGGGCCAACCTTTAATGTATGTAGTCTATCCACACCGTCCATCCAGTTTCCTTTCTAATTTAAGGGGTTGATACGTAAATTTAAGAATTTTAAGGGCCCACCTTAAAGGAGTCACTCTTTCCACTGTTTTCTATGGTGGGGTCCACTCGAGCTCTGGATCTGACCCATTTTTTGGCTAATGCCAGAAAATGATCTCTTCAAATGTATAGACGGTGTGGATACAAAAAATACATCATGGTGGGACCCACGTAAGTTGGTCACGTGGCATTGGGGCCGTCAATGACGGAAACAGATTGGATACTCCCCTGACACCAGCCCGCGGATGATGGTTGGTGCTCTATGGGCCCCACAATAATGTATGTATTTCATCCATTCCGTTCATACATTTTTAAAGATCATTTTATGGCTTTAGCCCAAAAACTAGAGGGATATAAATCTCAGGTGGACCACACCAAAGGAAAACAATAGTGATTGGATATCCATCATTTAAATGTTCCTAAGGCCCACTGTACTGTTTATTTGACATCAAATCTGTTTATTAGGTCATAAAGACCCAGATGAAGTTTTTTCACAATTTAGCTAGTGTAAGAGCAAGGGCCAACAAAATTCATAGTGCAATGGTTGACGGTGTTAAGGTGGACGAGAAAGCTAAGGTGGGTGAGGATATTGTTGGGTTCTATCAATGGTTTCTATTCGGGGAGGGTGTTTTCAGGTCGAGGATGCATTGACTCTTGAGTGTACGACTTTAAAGGAAGAAATCATGGGTGTCGTGGCTGAGTTGGGTAGAGATAGAGCGCCAAGCCCAGACGGCTTCCCACTAGCCTTCTTTCAAGTATTTTGGTGTATAGTTAAGTCCGATGTTGTGACATTCATGAGGGAATTTTTTTAGAGAAGTAGGCTTGCAGCAAAATTGAGTGCTTCTTTTATAGCATTGATTCTAAGGAAGAAAGGAGCTGAAAGTTTTGAAGGATTTTAGGCCAATAAGCTTGATTGGGGTCCCTTAGAAAATTTTAGCAAAAATCTTGATGTCTAGGCTCAAACTAGTTCTCAGGAAGATCATCTATGAGTTTCAAGGTGCTTTCATAGATAGTGCTTTGATTGCTCACGAGTGTTTGGACTCAAGATTCAAGAAAGGGTGCGGTGGCATAGCCTACAATTTAGATTTGGAGAAGGTGTATGAACACGTAGACAGGGAGTTCTTGGATTATATGGAAGGGCGGCTTTGTTTTGGGTCTAAGTGGAGAAGCTGGATATTCACATGCGTAAGTTCACCAAGTTCTCGATCCTAGTCAATGGATCACCTAGGGGTTTCATCAAGTCTTCAAGAGGCCCAAGGCAGAGTGACCCTCTATTGTCGCTCCTGTTTGTTGTCGTGGCAAAAGCCCTTAGTGGAATGTTGGAGAAAGGCATCTCTTTGGTTGTGACAAGCAGATTAAGAGAGGACAACAGTGATCTTCAAGTCTTGCATCTCCAGTTTGCGAATGACACTCATCTGATATGCGATGTAAATGAAGTTCACGTAGATAACTTGAGGAAGATTTGAACCAGTGTTGGGGTTAAAGGTGAGAACCCTCTAATATGTGAAATGTTGGGAATCAGTATTCTGAAGTGTTGGAAAAATTGGCAAACAAGTTTGGTTGTAGGGCGAACTCTTTTCCTTCCACCTATTTAGGGCTACTTTTTGTGTACTAGGAAGCCTCCCAAGCACTCATGGGATCAGGTGATTGAAAGGTTTGAAAAGAAATTTTCATCTTGGAAGTGGCATCATTTATCTTTGCGTGGTAGGCATGTATTGATCAACGCTGCCCTTTCAAATCTTCCACTTTAATTTCTCTCTTCAAGTGCCCTATGGGAGTGATAAATAAGTTGGAGAGGCTTAGGAGGGATTTTCTTTGAAAAGATGCTGAGCAAAAAGAGGAAATTTCATTTGATGACGACGGCCAAAGTCAAGTGGACATGTGGTGATTAGGAAGTTGGCAACCATGAATAAGGCACTTGTAAGCAAATTCCTTTGGAAATTCAAAGTGAAAGGGGAGAGCTTTTGGAAACAGGTCATTATGAAAATTTATGGGGTTGACGAGTTGGGGTTAGTGGCTAAAAAAAATCATCATCATATAAGGCCGCAGGGAATTGGAAGGCAATTGTGGAGTTGGAGGCAAGGTTTAAGGTAGGGGTGGGATTTTCTATCGGAGGTGAGCATCTTGTTGTAAAGTTTTGGGGTGATGTATGGTTGGGGAACCATCCTTTAAAGGAGTTACCAAGGTTAGCCTCGGTTTCTTCATATCCAGGTATTTCGGTTGCCCTTTGCTTTTCTCAGCTAGGTTTGTCTGGTGTTTAGACTCCGCTTTATAGAAGACATTTGAAAGAAGAAGAGGTTGAATTCCTTGCTTCTTCGAAGCAGCTTTTAGGAATTGGACTCAGTTCGAAATGGGATTTGATGACATGGCTACTAGAAAAGCCAAGGTCATTTTCAGTCAAATCTTTCTACTCACTGTTAATCGGATCCCCATTAGAAGAAGCTTCGACTCACACTTCTTTTATTTGGTCCTATGGTGCCCTTAAGAAGGTTGCGGTCTTCACTTGGTTGGTGGGTTGGAACAAGGTCATGACCATTGACACTCTCCCTAAGAGAGGTTTAGTCCATGTTAATATGTGCTCTCTTTGTTGGAAGGATAACGAGTCGGTTGACCACCTTTTCATTCCTTGCCCATTTGCGCGGGGGGGCTTGGGATAAATTCTTGCAATTGTTTGGAATTTCATGGGTGATGCCAAAGTCCATCTTGGATCTCTTACGAGGGCGGCATGGTGGAGGGGTCGGAAAGGTTGGGAGGCATGTTTGGAGGTTGGCTTTGCTTACGGGGTTGTGGGCGATTTGGCCGGAAAGGAATAACTAGTGCTTCAACAACTCGTCGTATGCTTATCGACAGTCTTTTCTAAGGCCAAAAACTTTGTAATTGCGTGGGCATCGGCTTGCCTACCTTAAGAGAGTGCTCTCTTTCTCTCCTGTTATGGGATGAGTTGTATATTTTGTTTATTGCTGGCCTTTTGGTCCTATTTTAATAAATTTGTCATCTTTTAACAAAAGAAAAAATAATTGGGAACTCAATTGTCCCTCCATTGGTGGTCCTCACATATGTTACTGCTCCCTCATACACACCCTTAATCATGTCAATATATCATGTTGAAACTCCTTTCTTTCTCAACACCCACCAAATTTACTCCCAAGAGACCCTATCCTAAGCTTTTTCCAAGTTTAATAAAGACCATGTGGTGATCCTTCCTCATCTCCCTAATATATATTGTTCAAAATCCTTTCTTGCCCAACATTTACTAGATTAACTCCCTAGAGACCCTATCATAAGCTTTCTCGAAGTTTAATAAAAACCATGGATCCTCGTCTCTCTATTTTCTCCATCAATTGTCTAAGTAGGAAAATAGCTTCATTGGTAGACTTAGCTGGCAATGTCGTCATAATCATTATTTTGTGGTGAATCGTAATTGGGGATAAATGGTATCATATCATAAATCGTATGATATTTCCGATTTTCTTTTAAATATCCTAAAAATATTTTTAAAAAGGTTATAAATAAATAAGAAAAAAAAAAATCACATCAATCATCTATTTTCTTACGAATATAAACAAAAACAATGATAATTATGACATTATCAAGTAATGAACTATATACAGTGTATAGTAAGTGTATAGAGTGTCATTGTGTCAAAAACAAGTTCAAAACATAAACCCTTTGCCTATATAAATTATTTTTTTTTAAAGACATTTGGCCATTAATGTACAATGTATTCACCAGTAATTTCTATAATAATAAAAAAACAAGTCCAATAAATCTATTCTTCGCCCTCACTCTGTCCATCTAAGTCGGTGCCATTATCCTCATCATCACTAATATCAACATCGATGTTAGCATTAGCAATAGGGTCATCTTCGTTTTTTAGAATTTATGTCAAAATAAATTCATCTTCCTCCTACTTTTGCTTTTCCATTTGTTTTACTTCTAATTGAAAGCTTTCTAGGACATACAAAATAGTTTATGCTTATTAGTTTAACATAAATAAACGAAACTATTATGTCTACAAGAATTGGAGTATTTCACAAAAATTGGAGTATTCAATCTCTATTGCCCAAGTCTATTTCTCTTTTAGAATGTATTTGCATGAACATATAGTTTCATAATTAACCATGATATATTACTATATAATTATTAACAACAGTTACAAACAATTAACAATTAGATTCATGAAATGAGCTCAATAATTTTTCAACTGTTCGAAAGTGCTCCAATTGCGCTTACAACTAGTAGCACTACATGTTAAACGAAAAGTATGAATAGCCAACTTTTTTAATTCTAGACACTCATTTCCGCAACTCTCCCACCATAACCATATGAAGCATATAATATAAAGATTAAAGAACTAAATATTGAACTAAATAACCTGAAAATCAAAATAGATATTTAACTAGGTAAAGTACATAAACAATTTACAAGAAAAATAATTCAAAAGTTACTTAGTTGCTTTATTATTTTTGTTAACTTTGTGGTTTCTCTTTCAAACAAGTCATAGGCCCTTTTAAGTGTGCCCCTCTATTCATCAACCATGACCCTTTGCCTTGAATCTGGGAATGGGATCATTCTATCAATACAATCATATAGGCCAATTTTGATTTCTTAATCCACATCCAAGTTCTCATCTACTGAAATCTTCGATCTATATGGTAGGCCACCACATCTAGAGGTCTATGGAGCCAAAGATTCCATTGCTTACCAATTATGTCTCAAATTGTCCAATATTGTTTTCTTACCTTCTCTGAAATTCTTTACTATAGTATCTTTCACCCAATTCATTGCTTCATAAATGCATCCCATGGTTGACCTCTCATCTAAATCAACCAACCATTATAGACTTAACCAATGAGAGGGTAGTCTTCAAACCAGTGTTTTAAGTAGCAAATAGCGTGTAGCATAGCATTCGCCCCTTTGAAGCGTGAGGCGTAAGCTACATAGCATGTAGCATAAGCTACATGCAACTTCTAGATTTTTTAATCAAGGTACTTGGTTACACCAATGCTATGATATTCTATACTAGATTAGACTAATTAATGATGAAATTCAAGAAAATTTAATGATATTTGGTGCAACGAAATGCAACCTGAAGTAATAGGAAAGGGCAGCGATTAAGTATAAAGGTAAAGAAAGAGCAATAAAATTGATTTAATATTGTTATTTATATTATTTTACTAAAAGCATTAAAACGGTTAACTAATTTTTATTGGAAATGGAAAAATGTAACAAATCATTGAAAACATCATGTGAGCTACACGCTATGTAGAACATAGCATGTAGCATAAGCAAATTATGAAGCGTAGGCTACATGCGACCTAAGCTATTTTCATGAACTACGTAGCGTTAAGGCTATGCTACACTATGTAGCGTAAGCTACACACTACATAGCATAGCTATATAAAACACTGCTTCAAACAATACTTGATGGATGGCCAAAAATCTATATTGGGTTAAGACTATATCATGCACATGCTTTCCCTTTGTGATCTTGGAAAAGTTGCTCTTCACATTCTTTTGAGGTAAATATCGACTTCAAACCAATCAAATTCTCATGTATGCTCTTCAATGTTAAACAACACTTAGCAAATTGTGTTATGGCTAAGGTTGTCATAATAATACAATTTACGATTCAAATTGTATCATATACATGTACAATTCAAATCACACACTAAAATCACAACTGGGGCTAAATCATACAATCCATATTTGAATCGTATGTGCGTGATTCAATGAAGAAGAAAAAATTGGTGAAAACATTTGTACAGAATCAAGCATTTGTACAACCCACCCACATTATAAAATCAGTTTTGTGTTCTTCTGAGCAAGAGAAAAGACTCTTGGGGATTAAAAAACTTGGAGAAAGAACATCACATATCTTTTTCGTCGGTAAAGGTTGTTTTTAACTTGATTATGACATGATACAACACAATGATACATTTATATATAGTATACAGTTGATCACATGATTAATGGCACAGTTAGATTGTTATTTGTACATATTAGGGAGAAAATGGATGATTGTTGTGTTTTTCTTTATTTTTCTGATTTATTTAGATTTTTTTTTAGTATTTTGATATTTTTATGAAAATATATATATAAAAAAAAAAAAAAAAAAAAATGTTACGATTTACGATATGATTCATGAGACAATATGATTTAGACCTGACTATGACTTACAATGCGATAATGATTATGACAGGATTGGTTATGGTCGATTTAGTCAACTTACCTTCTATATGCTTTCTCATCAAAGACTCAACAATGCTTATAAATGTAGATCGTTATAGCCCTTGCCTTCGCCATAGTCTCCGCATCAATCTATAATTTTTCAATGTCCAAAAGCATAAGATTATACAAGGGGCTGCACATGGAGACAAAAATAACTTTCTTCCTCCTCTATCAACATTTACCCGCTTTTATGTGTGAATACACTATCCATAATAACTTGTACAGCGTTCTCCTCACCAACCGCATCAATAATGGACTCAAGTAATGCTAATAAATTATCCGCATTCTTGGTAATGTCGGATATATGAATGGATTTCAAAAAATAAAAAGTACCACTCAGACTATTAACCAAAAAGTTGGTAATAGACCGATTCACTCCATCCGTCCACTCGTCCGATGCGATCGTGCATACTGTTTTTTCCGATTCGTTCTTTTAAACTTCAATTGAATTCTCTATGTTCTAAACCTCCAACTTTAGAAACTTGTTTCTTACTTCATAATAAGTCGAAAGATTCAAGTCCAATCCGAATACAGCAATTACTTCCATCATCAATACAAAGAAGGGGCTCTTCTCAAGATTAAATGGAAGAGCATTCGCGTATAGAAAGTGAGCAATAGCAAGAAATGCACTCCTCTCTTCTTCTTCTTTTAATTGGCTTGTTGCTTTTCTTTTCCCCACTCTTTTTTCCAACAAAGTCATCCATAGACGTCCTCTTACTTTTTCCTCTATCATTCTCACTCAATTCGCCCATGACATGTATAATTGGATCTCTTCCAACATCATCCATGGCTTCTTCTAGTTGTTTTTCCACTAAAATTATTACCCAACTTCTTAATTTTCCCACTACATCACCTACTTGTGAACATATGATGCTATATTTTTCTTTGTTCAAGTGGGGTGATGCTTCATTCATAATAGACCTCCTCAATAACTCTTCCCACAAAAATTCCATTTTAGGTGAAAATTATTATTTTCATCCACCTTTGAGCAATACTCTCATGTAGGATCATTATCCTTGGACTTCTACAAGACCTTTAACAACAATCAATACAACCCTACCTATTAAGAAAAAAACAATGATTAAGCCTTAAAGTAAGCATCTAAATCATTAAGATTGAAAAGAATCTTAAAGTGCACAAAAAACAAAAGAAAAAGACAAATGTTGAAAATTTTCAACTTATTACCCTAAAAAGGGGAGAAAGGAAACAAAAAAATTATATAAATATTTCATTTTTTGTACCTATTTTGATGTGGAATCCCAATGGAGAAAGCGGTGTTCAATTCTGTTAGCTGACAAAAAAGGTATGTTCAATTATGTCCTCCAGGTTTTTTTATTAAGCCTAAAATACTCAAAAAGCCCTCTCTCTCTCTCAAAAGAAACAAATGAGGGCTTCTTTTTTTATTGTGGGTCGGCTTTGCAAAACTTTTAAAGACAAAAGACTCCAAAAGGGAAACATTGTTGGAAAAAAAAAAAAGAATTCTCACCTCCTTTTGTCAATGATTTACAAAGGAACACAAATCGTACGCTTCCAAACCTCTATTGCTATAACATCTGGTCCAAGGGCCTTTCCTATTTTCATCTTTCTCAAAGCTTCTTTTCTTTAGATAACCTAATCTTGTGGAAGTATCTATGAACTATGACATCACTTGAGTATATGGTTCCTTCTATCCCTATCATCTCAGAAGCTGTTTTCCGGTTAACTCTTCTTGGGTTGGGATGCACCACTCCACTACCTTCACCGACACCTTGCTTGTCAAATTGGCTTGGAGATTTGTGATTGTCATTTAATAAGTTTTGAAAATAAATTCTCCTCCTTTAATTGACCTCAGTGTCCTTAACTAGTACTTTCTGATCATCGCTCTTAATGCATCTAACATAATTTAGGTACTTGCTCTTCCACTCATTTTTGCTAGTTTGAAGACATCATTCTCACTTTCTCGTCCCCAATCTATTGTAAAGATCACCATTAGCCTTAAGTTTAGCCTCAATTGCAACTTTCTTAGCAATCTTTTTGGCATTCTTATGTTGTTCAAGATTTTATATACATATCTATTTATAAGAAATAAAATTAATATACAGGGCTTGATAATTCAACAAACATTCAAGCATCATTTTCTCATCCTATGGCTGCTAGATATATTCCAATTTGCATCTATATCAGCATCAGAATTGCTTTGACAAAAGGAAAAACACAGTATCATTGTTGATATTGCAGCAAAAACCGGTCATGGAACCTCCCATCATATCTCTTGATCAAATTAATAAAACCAGCCAGCTAGCCGTGGATCCAATATTTCTACTCCAACATTCAGCTTGTCATGGATCCCTTTCTTCCAATGACATTCAAATTACTCAGTAGGCAATGGAAGAAAATCTTCACATTATCTTAGTTACAAATACAAATTGGTTTCAGGGTTGTCATAGGACAAATCTTCAGATTAGTTGAGTTAAAATTTTCGTGCTTTGAAAGATTTTCAGAGGCTTAGGAACAAATCTCTTAATTCAAGATAGTTACAGCACGTCCAAATCTATCAACAGGACCAGAAAAAAGGAGTGCTGGAAGTTTCTTAATTCCTTTCCTTTGCTGGATCCAGGCATCTATCTCCATATTCCAAATCCAGATGTTTACAATTATGTCCAGTTGAAGCCCTCCTGATTATGTTCCATCCCAATTTTGCATAAGAGCTGCAACTAGAGTTGTTACCAACAGTTTCCCATCATTTTCAAAGGAAAAGGTCAGGAATAGATCTACATGGAGATGCAGAGATCTTTGTGCAGCAAATTCCAACAGGAAGGAGATTGCGTGCAGATTTGGGCATGCAAAAAGCTCACGGGAATACCATTGAAGCCAATCTTTTCAGCTGAGGGCAGGAGAACGATGCATCAATGGCCAACTAGCATATCCAATGGAATATTCAATTGATTTAATATATGGAATAAATTATTGGAAAACAAAAGAATTGAGCTCTCTGCTAAATACCTCGTTTCAAATGAAGCTTTCTGTTGTTTATAAATACAATGAATCAACTGAAACTCTCACGTTCGTTTGAATATTCATATACAAGCAAAGCAAGACAAAAATTACCTGAGTTTCATAGAAATATGAGGGCCTGCCTTCGCTAACATCTGGAGTAGTTTTCCATTTAGTGAGTAACCCTCTGAGAACAACCTCAGTAAATGTTCTTCTGATCCTCTCAGCAATGACGGAAAAATGTTTACGATTGTCTAATTCAGGAAAATAGCAAACAAAAGTTAAGTTAACAATGAAAACAAATACTAATCTAATATGTAATAATACAATACAAATATGGTAAGAGGAAGCTATGATCTAATAACGAGCTACACGAATGAAATTGATTCTAAAAGTCCAGACCAACGCCACAACCACAAAGAGGTCATGACATCTGGAAACTGTCACATTTTAAGAAATGTTAATCCATCCTCTTCAATGCAAGCTCCGTCTGCTTTCTTCAAGAAGAAAAACAGAAAAGGTTGGGGTGTAAAGGAATGCAGGTTGCAGAGCATAATAAAAATGCCAATCAATCTTGGGGCACTCATGTCCCCAATTTTGGATTTTCATAATTTTGTTCACTCCTGCTCTGGATATGTTATTATTCTTCTTTTCCTTTTTCCTTCCAAGAATTACTTGTATGACATCCTAGAATGAGCATCACTGGCAAGACTATAGTTGCATGAAGCATGAAGTGAAAGAGCAATAAATTCAGGTGTCAAAGTAGGAAACATGTCCCGAAATGTTAGCAAATAACAAATGCAGGAGGGTGAGTTCGAAGCGCGATTTGAAGCGAGAGCAGCAACTGGTTAGGAGGATCACACAACTAGGGGCAAGACATCAGAATTCTTGTTTCATTTTCATTGGCTCGCCATTTATTAATCTTATTGCCTGTTTGGATTGCGGGAAAAGAAAAGAAAAGACAAGAAAGATGATGAAGCATTTTTCTCATGATGGAACATTTTATTATGTTTGGAGAGCAAACTCAATAGTGGATTCTACATAGCATTCATTACCCTTTCCCATAGTAAAATTCTCAAGCACAAGATAAGAAGTGACTATTGCCTCACAAATATGAGATTTACACTCGTTATCCAAACAAAACTCCTAAAAATGGAATCCAGGAAATCCATGATTCAATAGTGCTCATGGAAAATAATCAATGGATAATTATTACCTAATTCTTTTCTTTTCTGACTATCCAAACAGGCCGTTAGGGAGAATTGCTAAATCATGTCCAGAGTTTTCTCGTGTCACACGAAACTGACGTTGAGTGAATCAAAATGTTGAGTACCCTTCCCAGCCAAAGACCAATTGGCCATTGCCATGTGGCTTTAAAATGTTAAAATGAAAACGTAAAAAAGATGACATCACAAGGAGATTATTTTCAGTTGTACCCTTCATAGAAAGAAAGAATTCATGTCCTACATGTCAAGTACACCCATAGATTTCTAACCATTGGAAAGGACATAAATTCTTTCTACCATCTCCCTCCCTCCCTCGTACTTGTTAGTTGACTTGACATAGATAGTCCAATAGATTTACTCTCTTTTTCACATTTCAGTATATGTATTCATTTGAGTGCTTGTTAGTTGACTTGACATAGATAGTCCAATAGATTTACTCTCCTTTTCACATTTTAGTATATGTATTCATTTGAGTGCTTGTTAGTTGACTTGATACAGATAGTCCAATTGATGTAATAAATATAATAAAATTTTAAAGAAATTGGTAATAAAACAATTCCCACCACTCGTAGTATTTTTACATATTTTTTCATAACATTTTCCATCTTTTTCCTTTGTTTTCTTATTATAATATATATATATATATATATATATATATATATATATATATATATATATATATATATATATAAAAGAGAGTTCAGGGGGTTGTGCAACTACATATGCGCACAACACCCCTTGAGTCGCACAGGATCGCTGATGCCATTTGACATCATTGCTTCATACATTTCCAATCAATAAGGAGATAGGATCTCTCCTTATCAAGTTTGCAATTGACATAGTCAAAAGCTCTCTTTATCAACTTGCAATTCACATAGTCAGAACCTCTCTCCATGTCAAGTATTTCTAAAACCCAAACAATTTTTTTTAAAATTCTTTTCATAATGCATATTTGTAGTTTGAGAATTCTAAGAATTAACAATTTTGTTAGAATGAGAGCTGTCAAAGAGTCAGATTTGAGTCTTGTCCTAGAAACGTGGACTCATTTGATCAGGTTCAAGTCTTAGTCTTATTTTTTTAGTCCCCTGCCCCAATGTCAGGTCACTGGACCTCGGATCCAAGTGAGTTCGGGCTGAGTCCGGAATCCGGATCAAATAAGGCCATCTATGGATTAGAATGCACACATATATCTCTTTGACACAAGAGTGGTGTGTAAACGAGCTACGTTACATGCATGTCACTTAGCAAAATCTCCCTTCACTTTGATTGGTATGTTGTGATCACGTCAAACTCTAGAGGCACATCTCCACTTCATCTACCTAGCTCTAATTATATGAGCAACATGCTTCTTAATCTCACCTCTCATGAACTATCGACCCAAGATAAGAAAAATGGTTATTTTGGGGTATAGTTGCACAAAGAATGAAGTGAAGTGGCAATAGATTGGGGTGGGAGAGCAGGGAAGCATCTGTTTTAACAGGTTAGCATGGCGAAAGAAACCAGAAAGGGAGATCGAATGTGGAACACAGGGGTTCTCAAAAGGGGAATCCAATTTGGATGGATATAGAGTTGCAGCTGTGATCAGAATCCGTACACAAGTATATAGGGAAAGGGATGATTGTGGAAGAAAATCCGAAAGGGTGGATGGTAGTTCGAAGGAAGAAGATTGAGGTTTGGAAGAAAGGTTCATTCCCAATGACGGAACTTACAAAGCTTCTAACCTTGTATGTCAGTTGGATTCTTGGATGGATGGCTCCTGATGAATTTTGAGAGGGTTTTCAACCGAGCTAGAAAAGTGATGGCAGTCATTATCCCTCGGCATTGAAACTCCCCGACATATCATGGTTTTGCTTTTATTCGAATTAGTTGGGAGGAGGAAATCGAGAAGGCAATGAATCTATTAAGATGAAGAAAGCTTCAGCGGCAAGAAGTTCGGAGTTCAAAAGGCACGTTTTGGTCCTGAGGTAAAGAATAGGGAGGGCTTTAGACATAAGGGGTGAAATCAACGAAGGGAATGTATAGAGGATTGATCAAATTGTTATGAGTAAAGAAAATCAACTCTTCAATGGACCGAAAATGAGGGTGAGAAATCGGACTTTTAGAGAGATGCTGATAGATAACCTTTGGGAATGGGAATACGGAAAATACTCAGAGGAGTGAGATAAGGAATATGACCCAGACATGGGAGGGAAAAGCAGTATGGAGGCTTTGAGAAATCTTGGACAACTCCTAGAAGGAACTTGAATTCAATTTTGTTATAACAATTGAGCCAAGAATTTCAGTGGAAGTCATGGGACGGCGGCTAAAGGAAAATTGCAATTTAGAAGAAGAGGATTGTACAATCAAAATGCTTAGGGATGATACAATATGGGAAGCAGTCGAATCTAAAGAAGCTGTTAATAATTTTTTCATGTGTTGCAGCCTATTTCGGGATGAAGTGGTGAAAGAAATTAAATGTTGGGAGAACTAGTCCATGTTTGGAGGGGAAGACATTTGGATTCAAATTAGTGATTATTCGGGTTTTTTTTTTTAATGAAGTCGGGGTGTCCCCGCCTCATTTTAAGGCGAGACTATTCCCTACGGATGCACACAATCACTTGCAAACCACATGCATCGGGTAATCCCGAGGAGGGGAATTGAACTCGCGTATGTGGGGAGCACACCCACGACGCTTGTCGTTCACCCAAACCCCGTGTGGGAAAATTAGTGATTATTCGTTGGAGCTCTAGATTGATGAAATCTTTATGGCAATAGGAGCTTGCATCGAAAATGTAGTCGAGATTGACACCATGACCGCAAATCATGAGGATCTTCATGTCGTCAGAAACCCATCAAATCATAAATGGAAATGCATTTATTTTGGTGAAGATGAGCAAGGAGCAGGAGATGGGAAGGGTCGCAGAGAGAGAAGTAGCAAATCCATCACTAACGTCGAAGTTGGATGAAGGAAGTTCGAAATCCTTGTTAATGTCGGCCCTAGATGTCAAAGGTGAAGGTGTATGTTCTTCAAACTCCAGAGGAACACAGGAAGAAAAAGGAGTGTGTTGTCCCTTGTCCATTGGCAGGCTGAGAGATAGTGAGAGAAGCTTAGAGGAGTTGGCAATGCGGGGTAGTGATGATGAGGACTACTGTGACAGGACGACTTCTTTTATAGATGCAAGTCTTGAGACGGAAGTAGGAGGCAAATGCACCTATAATACGTGTACACATAGTGAGGTCTCTGACGTCTCTCTTGATGAAAATGAAGAAGGGAGGGATATGTGGTTAGGTGATGTAATAGCTAAGATGACCATTACAAATAATGTTCATTTTTAAAAAATCGAATGAGGGTGTCTCGGTACGTGTGTTATGTGAACCACTTGTGGTGCATTTTACAGAGGCAGGAATTACACACATACTTTGCTTCATACAGGTGGGGGACTACTTAAGCCATGGCACATGCTTCTACTATATATATATATATAATGAGTCACTAGTATGCTTGTTTCTTTTCCTTTTCGACATCGGACAGTTGGAGGAAGGCAATTTCAAATAGGATCATCTAAAGGATCATATTGTGGAGATAGCAGGAAGCTGGGCAAAGTCCGGAGAGAAATGGGGTCACAAAAAAACATGTAATAGATAATGGCAAAAGAGCATTGATGATCTGGAAAGGCACAGAGCCGATAGAGCAAAGAATACAGAGTCAAGAGAAAGATGGGGAGGCAGAGACAATTTGTGCGGTAGAGGTTCCGGAAGTGCAAAATGGTGGTACGACAGTGGATTTTCAGCAAACAAAGATCACAGGTGTAAGGGAAATGGTCGAGAAGGCTTATAGAAGTGCGGTCATGGCCAAGTCAGACTCTGGGTAGCATGAGCTATGTAGAGTATCTATGGCACAAGGCATGAAGCGCGAGAAGAGGGTAGCGGGTCAGATACCAAAAATGGTGGAAGTTTCTTTAGGCGACAGACCACAAGATTATGTTGAGCTTTTTGAATTTGTAGAAAATAAAGGTAAACGGCAGTGTGTTAGCTCGAGCAAAGAGATGGATGTTTCCGATTAGCAATGCGCCACGGTAACCTACAGAATGATAAGAGTTCAAGAAAAGGAAAAGGGCCAACAAAGTTATCAAATGAAGATAATTAGTTGAAATGTTCGTGGACTATGGTGTCCGTAAAAGGCGACACAAATTAGGGATATATGTAAACGATATAAGGCACAAATAGTTGCACTACAAGAATCAAAATTACAATCATTTGATCAGAGAACGGTGAATTCTCTGTGGAAAGGTAAATTGAAAGATTGAGTAGCCTTAAATGCAAAAAGGTTGAACAGGTGGTCTTCTAATCATCTGGAATTCGAAGTTATGGACAAAGGAAGATAGTTGGGAGGGACAATTCTCTCTGTCTCTACTTTTAAAAGAGATTGCATTAGATTTTAGACGGGCATTTATAACAGTGTATGGACCAAACAAACCAAGCTTATGAAATTTATCGTGGGTTGATTTGGACTCATGTAGGAACAAATGGCAATTACCATGAGTAGTGGGAGGTGATTTTAATGTTGTAAGTTTTTCCTTTGAAAAATCTAGTGGATGTCGCATTATAAGAAGCATGACGAATTTCTCAAAATGGATAGTTATGAATGACATGGTAGATTTTCCAATGGGTGAAGTAAAATTTACATGGTCCAACAGTCAAGCAAGGGGAATTAAATCGAAGTTGGATAGGTTTTTGTTGTCCACAGAGTGGGTGGAAAAATATCCTCTAGTATTTCAAACATGTTTTGCCAAAACCAATATTCAATCATTGTCTGATCATATTGGAGATGGAGGCGGACCGAGGGTCGCATCCTTTCAAATTTGAACTCGTGTGGATAGAATTGGAGGGTTTTCTGGAAGAGTGGTTTTCTTTGGATACAGTGGGAACTTCAAGGGTATTCATGCGGCTTGGACTCCAATTCTTGGATCAAAGAAGACTCCCTATTAGGTACTTTTGATGTTTCAATGGTCTTCAAAAATTGGCCCTCTAGTTTCAAATGGAATTTTTTCTTCAGTATATGGTCCTTGCTCTGCCACATTGAGACAATTGCTTTGGCAGGACCTTAATGTCATCAGGGACAAATAATCTCTTCGTGGTGTATTGGAGGAGGCTTCAATGTAATCCCTTTTTCTTTTGAAAAATCCAATGGTAGTCACAAGCACGAAGATGTTTTTGGATTTTTTATTTTTTTTTTGTTTTTTTGTTTTTTTTTTTGTTGGCGCGGGGGGTGGGGGGGTGGGAACCTATCCCACCTTGACATAATTCTTGTCTCCCCTTCATGGTTCGACGCGTTTCCTGTTGTTTATCAACACGGCGACCCCGGGCCTAATTTAGACCACTATCACATTCTTCTAGACTCGAGCTCTCTTAGCTCGAAGTTGAAGGTTTCCCTGCTCTAGTTTCCAACTGGTGGTCCTCTTTCTCCATCTCTAATAGCCCAAGTTTCGTTCCGAGTAGTAAACTCTAACTTCTTAAGCAGCTTCAGGGCAAGAATCTCAAGAGAACCTCGAGGGTGCAATTGTAACCCCCTTGCCTCGTTCATCTTTTGGATATCTAGGAAGAATCCACCACCCTTTCAGAGGAGCTAGCTCAAAGAGCTTCCCTTGAAGAAGTTGGCGCCACAGCAGTGAGATAGCAGGAGATAAAACGAAGGTAGAGATCAAGGTCCTTTTGGCTGAAAGTTGTGGACAAGAACACCAACTACCATGTGATTGATAGCACCAAATTCAAATCTAACAAGATAAGCTCTGTTTCAGTTAATGGCTCTACGATAGAAAACCCTCAGCAAGTACCAAATCATAGTCTCCTATTCTTCTCAACTTTTTGTTGAATCTTGGATTAGACCCTCTTTGGATAATCTGGAATTTCCCCCTATCTCTGCCAAAGACACTCTGTCACTCAAAGTCACTCTCTCGAGTTGAAATCATATTGACTGTCTCTTCTCATGGCAAAGATAAGGGCCTTGGCCCTGATGGTTACCCATTGGCCTCTTTCGAAATTTTTTGGGACATTTTAAAATATGATTAAATCAACTTCCTAACGGATTTTCACCAATCTAGTTCTTTATCAAGAGTGATGGGTGTTCTTTTATCGCTTTACTTCCTAAGGTTGAAGGAGTTGAAGATTTTAAAGATTTTCACACTATTAGTCTGTTGGGAGGTCCTTATAACATTCTTGCAAAAATTATTTCATCTAGAATTCGCCCTTGTGTTATCTACAATAACAGAAGCGCAAGGAGCCTTCCTAGCTAATAGGCAGATCTTAGATTGCGCTCTATTAGCTAGCTCATGAATGCATATACTCTCGTCACAGAGAAGGAACAAGAGGTTTGGTTTGTAAACTTGATAATGAAAAGGCATTTGATCATGTCAGTTGGGTTATTTAGATCATATGTTTGGCAGATACAGTTTCAGTAAAAAATGGCGAGTCTAGATGCATTCGTGCCCCTCCACGTCTTTTTTAGTTCCTATCAATTGCTCTCCCAAAAGGTTCTTTGGCTCTTCAAGAGGGCTAAGACAAGGTGATCCCTCTCCCCTTTTCTTTTCGTTATTGCATCAGATGCCTTCAGTTGAAGGCTTAAAAGGGAGGAATCCGTAGGGTTTTTCAAAGGATTTCAAGTCTCCTCTAATTGCCCATCCATTACGCACATTTAATTTGTCGATGACACTTCTATTTTGTGAAGTTTCGAACTCTGCAATGTATAACTTGTAAGGAAAGTTGTCAGATGTTTTGAAGCTATTTCGGGGCTTAAGATTAATCTTTTTAAAAGTGAATTGTGGGGCATTAATATTCTTGTCTCCTCCCCTTCTAGTTTAGCTGAGAGCATTGGTAACAAAGCGGGCTCATTTCCTTCAACTTATTTGGGGCTTCCCCTATGCGCAGGCAAACTAGCAATCCACTTTTGGGATGTCGTTAATGAAAGAATGGAGTAAAAACTCTCCCTCCTCTCTATATAGAGCCTCATCAAGGTGGAAGGCAATATCCTCCACCAAATATCTCTTCCAGGAAGGCCTACCTTCAATTTTGGAAATGGAACTAGGATAAGAATCTAGGACCATTGGATTTCCAATAGTTCTCTCGCTAATTGTTTCTCTGCAGATGGTTTAAGTGCTTATTGCTTCCCCGTAGAAGAGCTCTCTCAAATAATGAAGCGAACGAGCTATTAGAGTTGATGACACTACTCCAAGAAATTTGCCTTATCCCTAGGATGGTCGACCCCCCCACCTAAACACTCAACTCTTCTGGTCTATTTTACTCCAAGTCATTCTGATTGCTTATCAAGAACCGCAACTCCTCGTCACTTCCCTTCATACCTTTGGTCCTATGGAGCCCTGCTGCTGTTTGGATTCTTGAATGAGGGAAGAGCCTCACGGTGGACAATTTACAACGTCGGGGAATGCTCTTGCCTAATGTTAGCTAACTTTGTTAGGAAGACACAGAATCCATTCCTCACCTTTTCATGCATTGCCTATTTGTTGTCAAGGTTTGGTCTGAGATCAACCTAAAATTCCAAACCCCTCTGGCATGGTGGTGCCATCAACAAAGACTTCAAGGTTGTTTAACGTCAAGCTCTCATGGCCACCCTTTGGAATATCTGGCTAGAAAGAAACCTTTGATGCTTCAGAAACACTTCTCTTCTATGACCAAGGTTTCCACTCAAATTTTTGGGGACATAAGGACTGGTCCTCTAATCTCAACCTAACTAATAGTTGTGGTTCTTCTGCTCTCCTGGATTAATCTCGCGGTCTGGACTCACCTCGGCTTGACCTTTAGGCGCTACTGGTTCATATCAAGTGGTTTTGGTTCCTACTTCCAGTATGGTTATAGCCTCTTCATCTCGGGCTGCTCTTGTATCACTTATATTCTCTCTTTTTTTGTTTTCTTTGGGTCTCGGCCCCCTGGACTCTCATTTAGTTTTGAGTTGTATAGTTTATTTAAGGTTTTTTGGCTTGTTTGTGCATAGTTTATTTTTCAGATTTTTGGGTTGTTTGTGTTATTTCTGTTTTGGGGCGTTGTTGCTCCCCTTCTTAATTATATGGGCTTTTTCTCTAAGTAGAACCAATGTTCGTTGGGGCCTCAAAATAGACACCCTTTTTAAATACTTATTTTTCTAGACTTCCGACACCTTTTTGAATTCCGCTAGATAAAAATGCCCCTTGACCTTGTTTCCATACTGATGCGCAGGACACATGATTTAATGCTACCATTCAACATGGAGATTATAAAAGATTCCATAAAGTAATTCAATTAACAAAAGATACTAACCAAGTAATTAAGAGTAAACAATAGGAAATAAAATCTTATTTAACCTAAATCACATGCCCGCATGCTAAGAAATCACATAAATCAATTAAAACTAGACCCGATGGAAGGATAGAACTTCTAATTTAGCATAAGCGCATTCCATACTCAAGGGACAGATTTGTAGATTTTATGATTAGGGTAAGGAAGGGAAAAATGTGAAATTTGGAAAATTAGAGTTCATGGAAATTGAAATGGGAGATTTTGGAATTAGGGTTTTAAAAATTAGGGAAAATAGGAAATTGGGGATATAGGGTTTAGAGTAGGGTTATGAATGGAAAATCAAGGGGTTTTGATGGGGGAAGCAAGGGGAAATCAAAGGATTAAGTAGGTGTCCATACGGTCAGCCTCGGGGCTCGCACGTGTGGGTCGTTAGCTAGGGTTTTTGAGTCCTCAAAAGTTGATTTCGGTTAAAGTTGAAGTTAGATGATGAAAAAAAAAATGATTTGGATGGTATTCAATAGAAAGGGAATAAAAGATGTAAAGTTTTTGGAAAAATACCTATTTTAGATAGAAAGGAAAAGAAAAGGAAGATGATAGATGGAAGCCTCGCAACTCCATTGAATGGGGAACGGAATCAAACCACACCCAAGCTTCAAATCACATGGAGTATTCTTCAAATCACATGAAGAAAAGAAAACACAAAGCTTTCCTTTTTTTCAAAATAATGACAGTAGGGCTTCACACACCCATCTTTCTCTTTTATAGTCTAAGAAAAGACCTTTTGCAAAAAGACACTCTCAGATAAGATTCTCAACATAAAGACACTTAATAAATTAAAAGTTATTCCTAACTCCCTAATCTCAAAATAAATATGTGGTATGTAAAAAATAACGAAGTATGTAAACAATTTAAACAACTATTTCGTGGCCCACAGGGGTCCACAATCAAGATGTCCGATGATGATCCAACGTCCCAATCATCGTGTCTACCCAATCCAACAGTTTGATGTGTCCATCAAGCTCCTATATACAGCCCATGCGCATCTTCCCAATGTGGGTTCGTCAAACATGCATGAACATGCACGTGGAGTCTTAAACGTGGCTAGGAATGTAAATTGGGCCAAGCAGGCCCCATCAATGTTTTAAACATTGACGATATCGGCCGATATATCCCACGATATATCTTGTATCCCACCCGTGCGATACGAAACGCACAAGTAGTGTCGATGTATCCCACATGTTTCATCCAATGAGCATTTTCAATTTCCGGTCCATTTTTTTCGT
This sequence comes from Magnolia sinica, assembly GCF_029962835.1. NCBI lineage: Eukaryota > Viridiplantae > Streptophyta > Magnoliopsida > Magnoliales > Magnoliaceae > Magnolia > Magnolia sinica. Next base: position 122,182,358 of record NC_080574.1, on the reverse strand, counting down.
TGAAATTACGTTAAATCAGTGTCAAATGGTTACAAATCCATTGGTTCTTCATGTTTTGCATGAAAAAGCATAGAGTTAGAGCTTTGATTTCGATATCCAATGGTTCTTTATGTTCTCCATGTTTGTTTTTCGAAATTTTCCTTCAATTAGCTATCAATTGAGACTAATTTCGAAGAATTTACGAGCATTTGATGAAATGATCATCGCATGCACTCTAATTTCGAAATTTGAGTATGGGTGGTCCGATTTGGGAAATTTTGGGGAAATTTCGAAATTTCCTCAATTCTCCCAAATTGCTTGCAATGTTACACTCTAAATATGAAATCAACCATGTATGAGGGCTGATCTACTTATTTGTTAAGTCCTTGTCAATTTTCGAAAGATAAAAATAATTTTTAATTAAAAATTTTATATATATATATATATATATATATATATATATATATATATATAAAATTTCCCTTCAACCTGCTATCAATTGAGACTAATTTCAAAGTATTTAGGAGTATTTGATGAAATGATAATTACATACATTCTAAATTTTATGCATTGAATTTGAATATAGTTGCATTAATTCAGTTAGACAACACATAACTTAGGACCCTATATAAAGGAAACCTATCATGTGCACTTCTTTTTTTAAATGTTATGATTTAAAAGTGTGTATTAAGGTCTTTTTTAACAATTTATGAAGTTTCATAGAAAAATTCAACCATTTTCCCAATTTTCCTCATGTTTTCCAAAAAGTGCGATAAATTACCCGATACAAAGGATATCTCCCGTGCGATAACTAATACATATCTATATCCCAAGGATGTGATACGTAATGTGATACCGATATTTCGAACATTGAGCCCCATGTAATGGTCGCCAAGCCATAAGGAGACTGGCTCAGCCCTCATCTGGTATGGTACTCGTATGTCCTCATCACATTCTTTTTTTCATAACTACTTTACCGTAAACTCTTCTTTTACCACTACACTCCGACGATCTTTCGTGCTTTCCGACTACTCTCCAGCAATCTTTTATGCTTTCCGACTACTATCTCCGGTAGAAACTCCCTTCTTCTTTTTACTAGTTATGCTGAATGGGCTTGTTTGGGATGAAAATGAGATGAAAAAATAGTACAAAAATTTCACCTTGAGAAGATGGGTTCTTCTTCTATCTTCAAAAGAATTTGCATGAATGGATCTTTTGCCAATAAATAGATGCAATGAAAGAAGAAGAGAAAAAACTTCACTATGAGGATATGCTTTCTTCTTCTACAAAAAATCAGTTTAGATAGGTTTTCTTGAGAAGAAACTAATCGAGAGAGAGGGGAGAGAAAAAATTCCACTTTTAGAAAATGGGTTCTTCTTCTTTCTTCAAAAGATTAAAGCTTAGATGGTCTTTTGCCAAGAGTTGGACTTTAGGCACACTATTGAAAGGTCAAATGATGTCTAAAAAAGATGATTCTAGTCTTATTTGAAAGGTAATGAGCCCAAGATCACCCTGATCTGACTAGTAACGATGGAGTTATGACTATTTTTTAAACAACAGCGTTCCCTGTATTTTTATATCATCGATTATTGTTGTAACAAAGCAGCGATCACTTGTTACACACGAGCAAGGTATTCAAAATTGGTTATGTAACGACGGCCCTGTAACGGTCCTGTACCAGTTTTTTCAAAAAATAGAAAAGGGTGGTAATGGCCGATACGTGAGCTATAATGACCTATATCATAACAGTAACGGTGGTGGCCGTTGTGGCCACCTTTACCGTTTTGGAACACCTTGCACACGAGCGCACACGAGCGATTGTTGTTTAACAAAAGAGTGATTTTCGTTGTTACGCAGGAGAAACCACTGTTGTAACAAAGAAGTGATAGTTGTTGTAACACCGAAGCGCACAGGAGCGATCATTGTTGTTACACTGGGGCGATTGTTGTTACAACAAAGGAGCGATCGTTGTTGTTCTAGTAGTGCACGATCTCACAAAAATGCTTATAACTCCCTCATTACAGGTTGGATCGAGGCGATCCAAGGCTCATTGGAAAGATAATTCGACAACCTTTCTAATAAGATTGGAATTATCTCATTTAGACACTGTTTGACCTTTCAAAAGTAGGCCCAAAGTCCATCTTGTGTTCGCTTCCATTTCTAAAAGTGGAGTTTTTTATGCCTCTTTTCTTTCCTTCTATTCATTTCTTAGCAAAAGACTCATCTGAGCAAAATCTCTAGAAGAAAGAAGAACCCATCTTCTAAAAGTGAACTTTTTACCAAAAAAAAAAATCATCTCATTTCCTCTCGTCTTCTCAAACAAGCTCATAACCCATATTCTTGAGGTGGGAGTTTCTGCTAAAGAAAGTAGTCGAAAAGCATGAAAGATCATTGGAGAGTAGTCGTAAAGCACGAAAGATCACCGAAGTGCAATAGTAAAAGAAGAGGTAGTCGAAGAGTAGTGATAAACAAAGAAGGTATCGAGAAGAAGATCAAGGGGCACTTTCGCCCTAGGAAAAATAAAGTGCATGTTTAGAACTAAAAAAGTAAGTTTTTAAAAAGGGATGCTATTTTGGGTCTCCCAGCAAACCTCAGGTCTACTTATGGAAAAAGCCCTTTTTATTTGTAACATTCTTCGAGGGGTGGGGGGAAGCATTTTTCGGGTATAAAGATCAAGTGCTTGAATTGGAATAGGCAATGAAAGGGAAAACCTCCATAGGCATTGGAATCTTTATATTGATGACTTCGCAATGCCTAGGATGACCCCTCATCATCCCTTCCAAGTAGTCCCTACAGTATTTTGCTCTTCCCTCTCTTGAGTGGTTCTAATCAATTTTTGCTCCCATTCAAAAAAAAAAAAAGAAAAAAATCCACTCGTATATGCATGCACATAACAACACCTGTATCTAGTCTCATTGGCTTTTGATCTATGTTCCGCTACAGGCATGTTATATAAAACCACCTTTTCATTACATTGGATTTTGGTACACATGACCAACATATTTTCCTATAGTAAATATTTTTGCTACGAAGAAGGGTTGTGATTTTATTTTTTTTATTTTTTTATATAAAAAGGCTCAATATTTTTGTTCTCTTGCAATGGTTAAACGATCCAAATTAGGCCTAATAGAGACCAAACAAGAATGTAGTAGAGGCCATTCTTGTCAGCACCTCCCCTGATTGCTTGAAGATGCCCACGCATGAAGGGAATCTATGAGAGAAGGTTCTTGAACTGGTTTCCGACTAAACAGAGAGTGAAGCCCCATGATGAATTAAATCGCTCAGTCGTTACGTATCGCAAGCTTACGCCAATAGGGGCGTCAAAACCATCAGTTCGTTGAAGTTCATAGGTTGTAGGTTCTCTTACTAGAGTGGCTGGCAAACCCCGCTTCATGTCAACATATTTTATTGTCTAGGAGGGATCACACAACACTTGTATTTTAGGACAGTAGCTACGGGTTTTGCAATGATTCCACCATCCAATTTGAATATAATTGATTGAGTGGTAAATATCCTAACTTGTGTTATTTTAGGATGTGACCAGCAAAGTGTTCAAAGTGGCTCAGATACAGCTAATTAAATTCAAAGTTACACAAAATATCACACATGTCAAGAACAAGGACATCAGTTTATAAAGCCAAGTATATTGACAAAGAACGACATATTCAAGCAACATCCTAAATTGAAGCGATCAATAGCTTAAGATACAGTCTACGCAGTTTAAAGACCAACTTAGAAAAGGAAGATCCTTACCAGAAGAAGATTGATGCCAATGGTCTGCAAATTTCTCTTTTCAGCACCTTTCTCAGATAAAAAACCTAACAGAATACATTGCACATGCTCTGCACTAAATATGGTATATGTGCACTTCGCTGAGAGTATTCTCAAAAATTCATAATGCGGATGCTTATTCCCTATTCTTTTGAGAAACGTATCCTGATCAAATATATGGAATCATTATAAGAAATTAATAAAATAGTAGCAAAAACCAGAAGAGGAAAAAAAAAAAATCTTGAGTGTGACAAGTACTTTATGTAGCTAAACCTCAAACAAACAAACAAAAAAGAATTCCGCATGACATCACTAATTTGGCAGTCACGAGCCATTATACACATGCATGCATCATTGAAAAATCCTCTGGGGAACTTTACGTTGAGAAATATAATCAATACAATTATTACCTATTTAAAGGATACAATAGCCCCACAATGTTGAAGAAATGAGCACACAGTCGCATAAGACTATTAACATGATCAAGAATGGATGCATAGTGCAACAGATTAAAAAAATTTGAAGAATAAAAAAAAAAAACCGTAAGAAAATTACCCAATGCATAGGAATTAAGCTCGCAAAATACAACAAAACAAATGCTTCATTAGTATCTTATATATCCTGCAAATGGAAAATTAACCAGCAATGACACTGAAAGCAGCAAAAGCTTTGCAATTATAAACTACAAAACAAATGCTTCATTAGAATATTATCTATACTGCAAATGGAAAATTAACCAACAATGACATTGAAAGCAGCCAAAGCTTTGCAATTATAACATAAGAAAGCTTCTTTACCTCCAAGGAACCTAGGAAAAGTAGTCCAAAAGTTTTTCACTAGATTGCTTGCCTCATAGTTGCATGCCTTCAATTTCTTTCATGCTTCACAATCCAAAGATGAATATGGAAAACAAGGAAAGGCCTGATTGAACAGTTTGTCAAAGATTTCACTTGAACCAATCTAGGAATTGGGTGGTATGGTCTTTAGCTTCATTTCCATATCCTTCCAAGATTAACTCTATTGAAGTTCATCTTAACCAATCAACATGATAATTGTGGTTTGCAACAATAATTTCTTTACTAACAATTCCTATTTATCTTCTATGGATAGATTTTACTTGGGGGTCGTTTGGCATCTCTACAAATAAGAGCTTATTGGCTTATTTCTAAAAAATATAAGAGCTTATTGGCTTATTTGTTTAGAAAGTAGCAAATAAGCTCCAATTTTAAAAGTTGAAGAGGGGCTACTTTTCAAAACAGAGCTTATTTTGGCTTAAGTAGTTAGTCATTTTGGACTAATTTTTGGACAAGTTTGTCCTTACACTTTCCAAGCGATTCTCATCTTACCATCTTCTCTCCTCTTTACAATTTCTTCAAGGTGAGCCCACATGATGAACGACCCATATTGAAGGTGGGCCCCACATGGTGAATAGTCTACATCAAAGGTGGGCCCACATAATACATGGTCACATCAAAGGTGAGCCCAACATGATGGACGATCCACATCAAACAGGCCATACCTAATGGATGGTCCACATCAAAGGTGGGGGGACCCACATGATGGATGGTGGACATTGAATGTGGGACCACATGATGGAAGGTTGACATTAAAGGTGGGCCCACATGATGAATGACCCATATTGAAGGTTGGGCCCCACATGAAGGATAGTCCACAGCAAAGGTGGAACCTACATGATGGATGGTGGACATCAAAGGTGGGTCCCACATGATGGACTATCCTCATCAAGTGAGCCCCACATGATAGATGGTCCACAAAAAAGGTGGGACCCACATGATGGATGGTGGACATCAAAGGTAGGCCCCTCATGATGAACCCACGTAATGAACGGATCGTATCGAAGGTGGGCCCCCCACATGATAGATGACCTGTATCAAAGTGTGGCCCAGCATGATGGAACATGCACATCAAGTGGGTCCCATTTGATGGCTAGTTCACATCAAAGGTGGGCCCACATGATGGTCAGTTAACATCAAAGGTGAGCCCACATGATGAACAACCCATATTGAAGGTAAGGCCCCACACAATGAATGGTCCACATCAAGGTGGGCCCACATAATGGACGGAGTGGGCTTCACATGATGAATGGCCCACATCAAAGTGTGGCCCCTCACAATGGACGGTCACATCAAGTGGGCCCCACCTAATGGATGGTCCACATCCAAGGTCTCGCATGATGGATGACCCATATCCAAAGTGGGCCACATGATGGATGATCCACATAGAAGGTGTGCCCCACACAAAATAGTAGATATCAAAAGTGAGCCCTCCATAATGGACAATCCACTTCCAAGGTAGGGCCCACACTATGGACACATCAAATGTGGACTCCACATGATGGGTGATGGGTAGCGGACATTGAGGGGCCGCGCATAAAGGACAATTAGCATTGATGGCGGGCCCCACATGGTGGATGTCTTACATCAAGGTGGGCCCCTAATGATGAATGGTCCACATCCAAGACAAGCCTTGTATGATGGATGGCCTACTTTGAAAGTTTGGCTCACACAATGGATGGTCCACATCAAAGGTGGGCTCCATATGATGGTTGATCCGCATCTAATTATGACATAATGGATGGCCCAAATGTCTTAAAATATGAAGATTGTAGTTATCCATTCTTTTGTCATTCGGGGCATGGTTTATTATAAGAGCAATCCAAATGGTATGAAGGTAATCTTTAAAAATAACGTTAACTACCCCTAAAAAAATTCTTATTTGAAGGTTTTACCAAATGTGCTTATTTCAAATAAGAGCTTTTTTTGAACTCGAAGATTTGATTTTTCCAAACGAGCTTATTTAAAACAGGAGATAGAACAAAAAGAGCTTATTGGAGTAGCTCTTATTGAAAAAGCTCTCATTGAATTAGAGTTGAGATGCCAAACAAGCCTTTCAACTTGCCTATGTCATTATGAAATGTTACTACCCGCCGACCCAATATGTTGATAAAAACGAATACACATTAAGAGAAAATGATACCAGCACAAAAAAAGTTGTTTATGGAAAAGGAACACCAAAAGAAAAAGAAGATGCTACAAGCAACATCATTTTCTTCAGCACAAATGGTTGGGACGAAATCCACTGATTAGAGGTGACTAAGAGAATGTTATTATGAATCAAGGTCAAAAGACTCTAGTCAACTGCTCATTAGCCAAGTTGTAGGGCACCCCCTTCGTAAAGGGGAAATCTACTTGGACTAACACATCATCAACAAAAGAAAATTGGAATAAAAAAGGTAAACCACTCTCTATCCTCTAATAGAAGGCAACTCAAGGAAATTTGTTGGGTGTGACTTGGAGTCCTACACTTTGGATTCTGAATCCAATGCTAGATTTAATGGTAACTCCACCTTACATATGGTGCCCAACCATAAACCTCCCAACTCCTCTGTTTTAGGACTTTGGCGTGGGCTTGTACTTTTGGATAATCAAGGATCAAACGTTTCTTCTCCTTATATCATGCGATGTAACAAAGAAAGTCCTTTGTTGTGAGCCCTATAACAATCTGTATTGCATCATGCTACTTCAACAAGTTACATTATTTAATTCATAGTTTATCTATTTCTTACATCACTTCTATCAAATAAAAATGATAGTTAATAAAATCAGTAACTATTTGAAGCGAAGATGTTTCTCCAACCCCTTTGAATCGTCACGGGATCCCCACCCTAGTAAGGCTTATCTGCAGTCGAACAAGAGTGGCATTCAGGGAGAATCCCTTCGCGAAAGGAAAAGAGCTTTAAGAAGAGAAGCCCAGAGGTCTCTAACAAAGGTACATGTGGCCCACCCAATCTATGTTCAGTGCCTAGAATCCCAAGGGGTTCTCTGCCAACTGAGAATATTTCTAAAGGTAAGGAGAAGGCTCTATGCTTCAAAGTCCGATGCCAGGGAAAACACGCAGGCATCATGGGAAGGGCCCCAGTCACCCCTCTGGCTGAGGATGGGTGGACCATTGTTTCTTGCCAGAAGCTTGCTCGTATATCATCTACCTGTATTCCATCTACCTATTTTCCCGCGCTCTTCATCTCCAACTTCTCGAAGTGGGATCAATACTTGGTTCTCCAAGGTTTTCAGTAAGCCAATTTTAGTGAAAGAGATAGTTATCCCCAAACAAAGAGGCTCTCGATCAGGCCGACAATTTTCCTTTGTTCAAATTCCTCTTCTAAGGCTACTAAGAAGGCCATTTATTCTCTCCACCAAGCGGGCTTCAACAGGAAAAAAACTTTCAGTTCAAATGGCTTGATTTGATCCATCCTCCCGCTCTCCTCCCAAGAGTTAGAATGCGAGCTCTTCCTCCTCTATCTGAATCCTCCAAAAGCAAGTAGGTCCACCCCCCTCCACGACTGAGGGGATGAGGTTGCAAGGCCATTCTTTCAAAGAGGTTGTGGCCGGGGGTAAGCCAAGACCTCGGTCTCTCCTCCCTCCCCTCCAGCCCTTGCCTCCTATAAGACCAAACATGCTTTATGGAATAGAAAATTGGAGGCAGTTAAGGAACAACATGTTCACAGGATAAGTGCAGTTGAAATGTGAATGTTAAGATGGATGAGCAGCAAGACAATGATAGAAAATTAGAGATGAATGTACTCAAGGGAATTTAGGAGTAGCACCAATAGGTAACAAGATGAGGGAAAGTAGACTTAGATGGTTTGGTCATGTGCAACGGAGACCAAAAACTATGCTAGTTAGCAGTGAGTTGGTACAAGTTGAAGGCTCTAAAAGACAAGGGGAGGCCCAAAAGAATGTGAGTGGAGGTAGTAAGAAAAGACTTGATGACATGTGGTCTAACTGACATTGTGGCCCTAAATAGAGTGGAATGGTAAAAATAATTCATGTAACCAACCCTAATTAGTTGGGATAAGGCGTAGATGATGATATCAATCTCTAGAAACTTCCAATATTCTTTAGGCGTAAAAATAGCAAAGGCCGGATTTCTGAAATCTCTTCTTATTTAGGTCTACAAAAAGGTACCTCTAGAATCCTACAATGGGGCTGTCCTCTTCTTGGTGCTAACACCTAGAAGACCATTCGTGCAATACGATGTTCATGGTAGAGCAATTCTTACCTCTTGTTTCCTGGTGTTTTTGGCTTCAAATCAGATTCAGATCCAATTGAAGGAATTCATAGTCATAGTTCATCAACATCACCATCATTTTTTTAAAAGGATTATGAATAAACTTTATTGAAAACAGCTTGGCCGGAGCCAAAACAAAAAATACAGCTACTGGAAAACATTGCAATTCCAACATAGAGCATACTACATTTAAATCTAACATAAGCCCAGTAGCCCAATCAACTACATCCCTTTTCACCCTTTTCACAATTTGCTCCAAGGAAGTGCGCTTGTTATCAAAGCACCGCATATAACGCTCCTTCCACGGGTGTCAAAGACTGGCCATAAGCAGCAACCGTCAAACAGATAATCTATCTTTCGCGAGACAAACATTGTACCAGGCCCACAACATCTGTGCGACAGTGATGCAGGACAATTAACCACTTGCTCTAAAAGCTCGAACTGTTAAAGTATGGCGAATTAATCATTTTTATCTCATAGCCCAAGCCCCACATCTCATGAGTTAGGACCTCGGCCGAGCCCCCCTCGTGAGCCCGAAATCATATGGACCGCCCACCATGAGTGTCCCTGCATCCCACAGGCTACCCCACTCGAGTCCGGTGTGAAATGCGCATTAATCACCCCCAGTGAATAGTCTCAAACACGAAACCTCCCCCGTGGGCCCCAAATCACATAGGTCACCCACCCCGAGTGTGTCCCCGCATCCCACGGGCTACCCACTTAAGCCCGGTGTGAAAATGCCCCTGCATTAATCATCCCTGGTGAGGAGTCTCGAACACGAGACCTCCCGCTCTTATACCAATTTGATGCGGGACAATTAACCACTTGCTCTAAAAGCTCGAACTGTTAGAGTATGGCGAATTAATCCCTTTATCTCATAGCCCAGGCCCCATATCTCATGGGTTAAGACCTTGGCCGAATCCCCCTCATGGGCCCTAAATCACATGGGCCACCCACCCTGAGCGTGTCCCCGCATCCCACAAGCTACCCCACTCGAGCCTGATGTGAAATGCGTATTAATCACCCCCGATAAGGAGTTTTCTCCCATGGGCCCCAAATCACATGGGTCACCCACACCGAGTGTCCCCGCATCCCAAGGGCTACCCCACTCGAGCTCGGTGTGAAAATGCCCCTGCATTAGACAGATTGTGGCATAATCTAATTCACCCCAAAGAGGTTGACAATGTGGTTACACAGCTGAACGGCAATGGGGCAACGCAACAGAAGGTGGTCGACTGAATGCACACCACATGCAAAGAAGACAGATGTTAGGGAGCATCATGCCTCATTTTTTAAGATTGTCTATGGTTAGAATCCTCTTCCAACCCACAACCCACAAACGAAGCGACCTTGGAGGGAGCCCCATAGGACCAAAATGTTGAAGGAGCAAACAATTCCTCCATGAGGTTTAACCAAATTATAAAAGGATCTAACCGAGAAGGAACCTGAGGGTGAGGTCGACCAAACCAATGAATTTGATGACTCTGAAATGGGTTGGAAATGTTGAAGACGAAGCAATAATCTGATGGAATCTTCGCATTCAGAGTTTGATAGACCCCTTCTACATGGGGAACACCAAACTCCCGATCCTTCTTGAGAAGCAATGATCTACTGTGATATTCTTCTCAAGACAGAGGCATGCTAGCAACGGAAAATCCTCGATCAAAGGTCTAGAGTCTCACCATGACTCCTCCCAGAATCTACTGTGGGCACCATTCCCAAGAGACAAGGATAATGAGGAGATGACTAAAGCAAAAATGGAATGAATGGCTTTCCAAATGGTCGATGATCGATACATCGATGAGTTTGGTATCGTCAAATTGGAGTCAGCTACACGAATCATTTTCCGCCATTCCACTCTACCAAGGGCCATAATTAATTTAGATTCATATTTGCAGCGCGTAAATCAAGGATTGAAAATTTTTGTTGCATAGTTTTCTGCAACAGAGCAAGTTTTGATCCTGAATCTTTTTTATTTTGTTATCTTCCTTATATCATGCATCCAAAACTTGTTGCTACCACTGAAACCTAACCTTATATGCAAAATGTTATAATCCCTAAACAGTTCCCAAAATCCCCCATCTACACCAATTCCAGCCTATTACTCCTTGATCTGAGATCTGATCCTCAATAATCCCTACAACAGCAGGCTAGCGACCAATTTGAACACACATTTTTCTTACCATACTACCCTAAATCAGTTCCAACATGTTACCCCATCACTGCTCTTTTACCATATGAGATGACAATGTCATCACTAGTAACAATGTTGATTGCATTTCCACCGTTAAACAAAACCAGAGTAAGAAGTTTAATGTTAAAGATCTTGGTTGCTTGCAATATTTATTTGAATAGAGGTAGCTCAATCTATTTTTTGCACGAAGAGTAAAGCGAAGCGACAACACATTTGGGTGCAAGAGCAAGGCATCATCTGTGTCAAAATGCTTGCAAGTATAAATAGCTAGGAACTAGGAATGTTATTCCAAAGCATGGTGTGTCGTAAAGGCCGTTACATAAAGGTAACGGTGGCAACCGTTACATGTTACGAGGTCATAACGGCCGTAACAGCTGTTATGGAAAAAAATGACATGTAATTGCTGTTAACAGCACGTTACGTTTCCTATAAAGGCCATAACAGCCCCGTAATTGTCTATTATGGGGCAAATATAAGTTTTCCATACTTTTTAATCAACAATACGGGGCAAATACAAGCTATTCAAGATTTTTTTTCAATAAAAAAAGAGACCGTAACGGGGGCCATAATAGTCGTTACGACATGTATCGTAAAGGTAACGGTTGTGATGCAGGATGTGAAATTAAATATGGAATGCAAGAGATCAAGCTTGAGATTATACCAATTTTAAATAATCACAAAATTCTACATCCTACATACTATCAAACATTCAAAAGGGGGAATCTATAGGTTCCAAGCCTACACAACTTTAGGGCTAGATCAAATAAAATCATACGCCAAACCAACCCAAAGGAGTGTAAGAACCATCCATTCTTGCAAAGGATTATTCTCAACTCAAGAAATTCACTAAGTTTCAATTTGGGGGAAAATCTAGGATTTGAAAATTGGGGATAATGGGGATTTGGGACTTTTTAGGGTTAGGGATTTGGATTAAGGAGTTTTTAAAGTCAAAAGAAAAGGAGATAGAAGGAAAGAGACCACCTGGGAAGGTTGCGCACGCTGGACAGCCAGGGGGCCTGAATGCACGTGTGACGGATCATCCGCACATGCGTGGGGCCCACAAAATCGAGAAGCGCCTCCTAGGCTGGGATCGGCCAGAGATGGACAGGTTCCATACCAAGTTTCACATCGATCCGATGCACGGTTTGAGCGTAGTACTCCACCGAAGTTTCAGTCCCTCAGATGGGCCAAAATCTGAAATCTGCTTGTGCACTGCTGTAGGAGAAAACTTGGATGCGAAAAGTGGCGAATCTAATGATGGGAGGGGTGTTGAGGGTGATGGAATTGGTGTGTAAAAAGATGGAGATGGTTTGGAACGGAGGTGGCTTCACATCACGGTAGTTAGCCCTTCGATGAAAGGGAGGGCTTCGCACCCAATTCGATTATTCAACCCAAAGAAAGAGAGAAGAAACGCAGGAATTTTTATTCATAAACATCATTGCAATACCTACATAGGATAGCTATATTTATAAGAAAACCGTATGCCCAAAGAATAATGACAAAAGTACCCTTGTGCCATGTGTGCACACTAATACCAAAGCTTAAAGCAAATAAATACTAATCTAAGCAATCGAAGTCATTCATGAAGTTTCTAATAACAAAAGTGATCAAAACTCAAAATCCTGGATCATCTAAAGTAGTGGGTCACGATCATGAGATCCGATGGTAGAATCTATATGATGATCGGGTCCACTCCAAAGCTCCATAATGCAGCCCCCTAATTATGAGGCCCTCCAAAGATGTCGTCGTCGATCCAAATCGAAAGTGGGGCCCGCCGCCTCGAATACTTGCCTAGAGGGGGTGTGTGCATGATGTCCCCATCAGGTGGTGGTCGTTACGGCCACCATTACCGTTACAAAACACCTTGTTCTAAAGCCTAATTCAAAGAGGAAGCAGCATCTGACTGGAAGGATCATGCAACTAAATCTCAATCTCATCCTTGTATCCTCGTCTCTCAGCATGAGTATGCCGTTGACTTTCTTAAAGAGAATGGTAAAATCGATGCGCATCCCCTCTATAATACTATCAAATGGAACCATCATTTACACGCTCAAAAAGGTGATCGCCTCAATGACCCGAGACCAATAAACATTAAATGTGTAAAATGATTTATCTCACTATCATGAGACTTGATAGTATATGCAATGAGTATTATTGGCCAGTTTATGCAAGCAACTGGGTACTACATTTAGATGCCATTCATCAAATTCTTCAATACATAAAGTCATCTCCAAGAAGTGAAATTATGTTCTTACCTTAATTGCAGGACCTTCTAACTAGGTGTTGCTCCTACTTTGGAATCTCGCTCCTTGACCCACATCCTACCTACTTGTTTACATCTTGAAAGAAACACTTCCTCACTCCTACACCCAAATTTGTTGCCATGCACTTCATGCTTTGTGGAACTTCGTGCAACTATAACTTCCACGTACATGGTCATCTTCAAATCTCAACTCATAACAATGTATTCGGGTCAAAAATCTTATGGACAAAGTGTTCTACCGGTTATTGTACCTTTCCAGATGGAAATCTTGCTGCTCAAAAGAGAGATAAATCGTGCAATCTCGCTCCAATGTATTTGGGTCAAAAATCTTATGGACAAGTGCTCTACTAGTTATTGTACCTTTCTAGGAGGAAATCCTGCTGCCCAAAATGAGGAAGAGATAAATTGTGGGACCTCGCTCCAATATTGAAGCCAAGTATAGATATATGGCGCAAATTGCATGTGACATGGTTCAGGACCTTCACGAAGGATGACTTTTCTCCCCCATCACCCATAGCTGGTGTTTTAAATAGTGCATACCCCTGTAGTGTAAACTACATGATACTTCAAAGAGGGGGGGGGGGGGGAATAAGAATAGATGTTTTAAAAAGAAAAGGCCTAAAAAATTTATTCATTTTTTCAAGAGCATGATCAATAGAAAAATAATGCCCAGCCACCCAAACACCTCCACTGAAGCATGGTGGCCGACATGATGGTTGAATGGGTTGCAACTAACAACAAAACCCTTAAAAAAAATTTTATGTAAAAAAATTGCACAGCAACCCCTATCCCGCAACATTCCACGGCACTTGGCCTCCTTTAAAAAAAAAAAAAAAAAAAACCAAAAGAAACCATAAATATTTATCCGAAATAAAACGAACTCGTTAATAGATAATAAGGGGAAAGAACATACCACTATCAAGCTCAAGGGGAGAATAAATCAAGCAAGAAACTGAATATTTGAGCTCTGTAGCCATGAAGAAAGTGCAAAATCTGATTTTTTTTCCCCCTTCGTTTCAACTCCAATGCTCTTGAAAATACACCACATGGACCTTCTTGCAGGGTCGATTGGTCGGCCAAAATTTCCTCGTCAACAGCGTTATGGATTAAGAGCATAAAAAGCAACTTCGGGGGCTGGAGTGGTGTTTGCATCGAGTATTAGGGTTTAGAAAGAGGGTTTTCAAAAGCCCTTTCGAAAACCCTTGGTTTTAGGACATTTCTTTAAATGTGAGTTTTACACTGTTTACAATATGTCAAAAGTCTTAGCCATACACGTGGAGGCCCATTTATATATTATTAAGATTGTCCATGGTGGGTACAAGTGTGTGTGTGTGTGTGTATTTTCTCCATCTATGATAGGACCCACTATTTTGATGGCCTGGATATCTCCACATCATTGCCACATGTGAAAAGGACGATCACCACCAATTTACATCAACAGTTGACTTACAGCATTTAAAATCTGTTCCTTTTTAAGCAAAGAATGGGGTAGCATATGCTACATATGCTACACGCTACGTGGCTTGTAGCATACACTACAGGGAAAATACACCTTCGCAAACTACGTACACGCTACGTAGCGTTTTTGCTATGCTATGCTACAGACAGTGTTATTGAAAACACTGCCCATAACCCTTTTATATGATGACCAAGTGACCCTTCACAGTTCATATCACTTCGAATCTTGTTTAATATGAAAGAACTAAACACGTCAAGATATCCAATCCATATGTGAGAAAACTGCATGATAAAAGCCTGCGACTCTTATCTTCCCACCAACAATCAAGTTCTTGATGCGTTTCTAAAGGCACTACCAAACAACCAACATACTTTCTAAGCTGAGGCATGACCAAAATCTAGGCGCAAGCTTGAGGGGAGCCTTGGGGATTAGCGTTATTGCTTACATGTGAATCGTGATGACTATCATACTGTGGAATATTGATCAAGCAGCAGTGGTGAGAATTGTTATATTGACATATTACATATACTATACTACTAAACTACAAGTGCTATAGTGTAACTGTCAATGTGTACTTCCCTAATCTATAAATAAGAGAATTTGGCCAAGAGGTGGTTGCAATTTCTTCCCACTTCATCATTCATTCAACAAAGTGAAAAGCATAGCCTCGCCTCAAACAGCATGGGAGCCCCGTAATGGCTGTTATGGGCCATTTTTCCGTAACGGGGGTTACAGCCCCATAACGTGCAACAGCTCCCACTGTTAACAGCCATTATGTACCTGTTTTTCAATACCTTACTAATAAGCTTAAAAAGTAACATCATAAATCACAAATAACTCACTCGAACGGTTTGAGCAGTTTGTAAAGTTGTCCGTTCATCAATCAATTGCAGCAATGCCTTGAAAATGCTGTTATCTTTCATCTGGTGCAACTTTTGAAAGCTCTCCTCCGCTTTGGAAGGATCAACAAACGAAGCTGACATTTTCACAAATGAAGCTAAACTTCTCTTTTGCAGTTCTTCTGAGCTATTCTCCTACATTATCCATTAATAAATCTAACCATCATATCTCATTGGTAAATAAATGATCATACCTTGCTCCTAAGAAGTACATAAAAATTGTTTCAAACACCCACTAGGTATGTGTTTATCTAAAACATGCACAACACATTGCATTTGCAGACACATTATATGATAATGCACTCTTTTGAACTATATGCAATGTATATATGAACACATCACAAAAAAGATGGGCAATTAAACATGGATAACATACTTAAATAGACTTTTACATTGGAACTTGAATGACATCATATAATCTTGAAATGCCACCAATGACGATGTTAAAGGTATGTAGGTATTGTACAAATGACATCAACCATCATAAATAAAAGAATAACTTGTCAATGCCAATGCAATTCAGTATAAATTGATTAGAAATTTCAAAAGCTACTCAGACAAGATGCAACTGTTTGTACAAACTCAGGTAAGCATACAAACACTACCATAAATGCTGGGTATTGAATATTGTATGTGATGAGGAACTAGATTTTAATGTACATGATAGAAAAGGGTAGATGTATATTGTACATTATTTGGGGCTGGGGGAGGGGGATGGGATGCTAACATTATTGTTCATGATAGAATAGGAGTAGATTCAACATTCTTACATTTTGAAATCACAAATAAACCAGAGATGAGTACTTTAATAATAGAAATAGATTACAATCAAATCGTATTCTACAGTTCACATGTAATCAAAACTAAATAACTTTTAAAAGTGGATCACATTCAAGCAAGATAAGATGTCTTTCTACTGAGGAAGACAGAACGATCAATATGTAAGGACTGCAAGATTACACCAAAAGAGTATGGTGATGCAACATAAGTTATTGGTTATGGATGTTGACAATAAGAGATGGAAGCAAGAGAACGAAATTAATAGGTGCCGAAAAACTAGGTGGTGCAATTTAAAAGAAAAGGAAATAAGTCATTTCAAAAAGAAAAAAATAAAAAATAAATTCATGGAAGAAAGAAAATGGAATATTGAGGAAGAAATAAACGTTATGTCAAATGAGATGGTTGAGTGAATTAGGGATGTGGAAAAGGATGTTTTCCGAGTATCAGCTCAATTCTTTTATGCATCGGTCCAGTGCATTGGGCTCATCTAATGGAGGGAAACAAGAGGGAAAATCCAATTACATTAGGGATCGAATGGTTGCTTGTCTATGGAATGTATTGGATTCCAAATCCCAAATAAATTCGAATTTGGAATCCAATGCATTTGGAATCCTCAATTGTGTTTGGCATCCTGCAAAACATACACTTTGGTAAAACTTAAGGTAATTTCAAGCCTTAGGTGGGCCACAAAAGTGGGCCTGCAAACCTGCAATCGTCTACTTTTCAATAGGTTCAATAGGTTCTAGGTCAAAGATAATCCATCTAGGGGCCACGGTGATGTGTACAAGAAATCCACTCTCACCATTAGATGGTCATCCAACCTTACACCCCAGGCCAAAAATTCAAGCTGACCTATGATTCACGTGGGTTACACCAAAAGAAACAATTGGGAGAGAAACGTCCACCCTAGATTTTTACAAGGCCCACCGTGAAAGTTATATGGAATCCACTCCAGCCATTAGATGCTACAAAAAAAATTTAGGCCTCTGTCTCAAAAATCAAGCCCATCCGTGATTGAGGTGGGCCACATTTTGTTGAGGACAGTTGAAACTTAGCATGCAATGTGCAGAAACAGACCAAAGTGATGCAGCACACAAAGGTTGAATATTAGGACAGGTTACAAGCAACAGGATGGTATTCACTCTAGTGAGTGAACATCACAAAATCATTGGGCTACTCACAAAGATGACCACTATCCATATCACATTAATAGTTGCAGTTCAAAGGGTGGGATGTCTTTCTGAATTCTTGTTTAAAAACTCAAGAGGGCATAATAAGGTCGCAAACAAGCCCCCAGAAATTGGTTTGAGAAGCTAAAGAATGCTATTCTCAATGAAGTTGGTCATCGCCAATGTTCATCTGATCATACCACACTCCTTCCATGCCCTCCTTTAGGTCTTCAGATTGTTGGCGTAAATTGACAGTATCTATTTCATGGGACGCAACTGTAAATCATCCAAAAAAATCAAGGCGGAAATGACACAGTTGGTACATGTCAGCTCAAGGAAAGGCTTCAGTAAAGCTTTTAGATGACAAACCTTGGTGATTTTTTCCTCTTTCTAAACCAAAAAAGAAAGAAAGAAAGAAAAAGAAACATGTAAAAAACTGCATGCCGCTCAGCCCACATAAAAATGAGCAGATTTGGCAGCTTGAGCTCATTTTAAGAAAATCACATAGACCAATCAAAGTAATCAGGTAATACACTTGGAAAAAAAAATGTTAAATATAGATTGTAAACATCATGAATCATTCCTATTTCCATTTCACAATCTTTTTTTTAATCAAAAACATCATGAAGTATCCAGAGATATGTCTCTCACATTGAATGTGTTGAGATATCTCAGTTTAGAGCCATACCACACATGCTCCAAGGCTGAGATTTAATAAAATGTTAAAATCAACTGAACAGAGAGCTCAATGACAAGAAGAAATTAATACAAAAGATCAAAGAGGCATATGCCTGATATGCCATTAAAATATAACCAAATAGTTACAGTTAGATAACTTATATTGACATAGGAAAGTACATTTACGCCCAAAGAGAATAATCTGTATAGCATGTATAGTTTGTTTCTGATGTTTCAAATTAAGCAAATTACACATAGAAGGGTTGTCATGCATGATGATACATTTCATATAGCCATCCTCACCAATTGGAGCCATTAGAGAAAGTACCTTTTGTTTTCTTCGAAGATCTAAATACACCTGCATCTCCATCTGTAACCTGAAAACAGGCAAATTTTCTAAGGAAATGAAATTGCATGCCAAAGTGTAGTAAAGCTTAGTACCAGTACCTCTGTTTCTGAGATAAGATGGAATTCAATGCCTTTATGTGAGGTGTTGTGAAAAATGAGAACAAAGAAATCCAGTGCTTGGTCTTCTCCTCAACAGAAAGGGTAGAAGGGAATAAATCCTCTGCAAGCACAAGCTCCATGTTTTGGGGTCTGAAAATTGTACGGGAAAAAAAAAAAAAAAAAAATCACACATCACCTTTGTTAAACGAAGTAAACAAAGAGACCCTCCCTCCCTCAGCGTGGTGGGGTTAAAGATCTTTAATTGCAACTTGTATTCAGTTTGAGTTTTCAACATTCACATGCAAAATCCTCTCGACACAAGTGCAATACTGCACAACAGTTGAGTGAACTACACTTACAACAGTTTAGAGGGGGGACTACACCCACAATAACATAGGAAGACATAAGTGCAACTACACTACGGGTGAGTAAACTACAACGACGACAAAGGCAAAAAAAAAGGAAGAAACCATCCACAAATAAGGAATGCTTCTGTCCCAGCTGCAAATTTGAATGTCATGTTGACGCGAGCATCATGTCAAACAGTTTTGTGTGTTGAGCAAAAACAAGGTTGAAACCCAGGTTGGCCAACTCAGCAAGTTGACTCAAAATTCACCCAAGTCAACCCGCTTTTATTCCCCCCAAAGTCAAATGGTGCAACTCAGTGGGAATAAAAATAAGGCATGTATGAGGCAAGTTTTCCCGAGTTTTCCCATGACTCGGTCACTCAGATGAGTAACTAAAACTCGGTCACTCAGATGAGTAACTAAACCCAGGGGAGTCATAAACACCTAATCCTCCTCCCCTTCTTCCTTCTTCCTTAATTCTTCCTTCTTCATTTTTCCTTCTTCCTTATTCTTCCTACTCCTTCCTATTTCCTTCTCCTACCTCTCATCTTCCCTGTCATGCTTCATATTCAATCCCCAAAAAAAGGAGAAATCATTGATAGTCTAGCAGAGTTTGATGGATGATACGCAAGAACCCATAAATTACTTAGAAATTACATGCTTGCAATATAGATAATTCAAATTAAATTGTCCAAATTGTGGGTCCAGGTTTAGACGTATTATGAATAAAAAATTGTGCTTATTTGATTAGCTGACATCTGAGTGGTGGGCATTTATTCAACAACTAAAATGAAAAGATCAAATTGTCCCATTTCAGCAAAATGAAGTGTCCAAGAATCAGAGATTAGGATTGATTGACCAATCTAATTTTGGGACAGTGACATTGTGTCCCCAATTTAGTCAGTTAATGTGAGATGATGTATGCCTCGTGTACAACTTCTAGGTACATGTGAATCAAGCGCCATATGCAACTGGAGTATCAAATAACTTCATAAAAGAGAGAAACACCAATGCTTTGGCAGAGATTGATGGTTGATATGCATGCACAAAGAAATTGTGCATGTGGCTCACAAGTGACTCAAATCAAACCATCAAAATTGTGGTACACAGCTTAGTGGGACTCAAAAATAATAACCATACTGATTCAATTACCAAAATTTCTTATTGATTAAATTTAATGGATGGTTGAAAAGGTTGTCCAACTCAACGAGTTGACTTGAGATTCGCCAAAGTCAACCCAACTGTTATGCAACAGCAATTCAAAATTGATGCAGACTCAGTGGGGTGAAAAAATTGCAGGAATCAGGCGAGTTTTCCCAAGTTTTTGTATGACACTGCCTCGGATGACTCCCTTGACCAGGCAATTAACCTTCCTTCTTCTTTCTCCTCCTACTCTCTTCTCCTTCCTCCTTGCCTTTTCTTCTTCCTCTTCTTCCTTCTCCTTTCCACTTCTCATTCCTTTTCCTTCAACATCGCTACTGCAACATACTATTGCAAGCTACTGTGTTTTTCTATTCCTTTTTTTCTTTTTTTTAACAGCAGTCTTCTCCATTGCAGCTATGACAGTTCACATTCTAACCCTAATATGATGGCAGAGTATGACAGTTCTTCTTCTTCTTCTTCTTTTTGACAACACAGGGTGTCCCCCCGCCCATTTTGAGGCGAAACTATTCCCATTTTTTACAGTTGATGTACAAGCAATATCAATTTGTATATAAGAAGCTCAAATTAAACCATCCAATTTGGGGCCTCCAATTTACATGGACTAGATACAAAGTTTTACAACGAATGCCTATCATGCTTATTGGTGAAAATTTTGATAATCCAAATTCAACAAGCATATGCCCAATAATCAAATATTATGATCATTCAATCAAATCTGATTTTGAGATGATAAGCTATTTAGAGTCGGTCCTACATTTCGGATGGTTTAATTTGAGTTTGTGTTTGCCATGTATACAATTTCCAAGTAATTGCATATCAATTATCAACTATCCACTCTCCCCAAAGTAACAAATAATCCAAAGGTTAAACTCCTATGATAGTTATGCATCATTTTTAGAATGGGGCAGTTACTTATCCTCACATGTTGGCACTCACTTACACTATCCAGACCATCCAAATATGAGGGTGCATTGTGGATGGAGCAAGTCTCTGAAATCACACTAATCAAGCAATCTTAACCATCCAATTGAGGGTTATTAAGTTGATGGTTAAACACAAAACAGTGTGATCCAAATTCCAAGGGCAAAATAAGATGGCTGCTATCATGAGCAATGTGTAATTTTGGTTATGCTGCATCCTTTTTTTTTGTGAAGATAGAAATATATTATCAAAGGGAGCCAAGGCAACCCACGAAACAGAGAAAAGGAAAAAGGAAAAAAAAAAGAGGGGGAGTGGACAAGAACAAAAGAAAAGGACCAAAAAGGAAAGCCTATAGAACTCGAGACCTACCAGCTGCAAGAGCAGCAATGAAAAAGGAAAACAGAAAAAGAAAGAAACAGGGAAAGCTAGCACTGTAAAACTCAAGAGAAGCTGCAGCAGCAGGAGAGAGGAAAGCCTGAAAAATCTCAGAGGGTCGAGAAGAGGCATGGAATGTCCACATGGGGGAGATTGAGAACCAAGGCCCAGTCTTTGATGTCGCACTAAATTAGGCCTTGAATTCTCAATGGAGAAGCCGAAAGGTTGGAGAAAGTCCTGTTGTTCCTATCTCTCCAGATCTGCCAAAAAATGGCAAGAACCACAAGTCTCCAGATAACTTTAAAAGAGTTATTACCACCAACTCCATGGCATCTGAAGAGGAAGTCTGAAACTGAGCTTGGCATGACCCAAGGGACCTTGAGCTATAGCACAAAAGGCAGTCCATATATGGAAAACAAATGAACAGTGAAGAAACAAATGTGGAATTGTCTCCTCGTTGTCAAGACAGAGAGGCAGCAGACGTTTGGCAGAATCATGCCTCTTCATTTCAGATTGTCTATTGTAAGAGAACGATCTCTGGCTAAGATCCATCTATTCTATGCTGCATCCAATGGATCGGTGATTGGACTATAGTTGTGCAAAGCGTGAAGAGGCTGGCAACAAATTTGGGTGCAGGAGCAGGGAAGCATCTCTTTCAAAATGTAAACAAGTATAAATAGGTACGAAGCAAGAGCGAGAGCGATGAATCAGGGATTCAAAGCGGGAGCGAGAGCGAGATTCTAAAGCGGGAATTCAAAGTGGTAGTGGCACTTGGCTAGATGGATCAACTAAGATTTGCACAGTTTGATTTGTCGTAAAACCATTACATGTGTTAGCTGGAAAAGTAAACTAAGATGGATTGGTAATGTGCAAAAAAAAAAAAACCCGCATCGGTTAGGAGTGAGTTGGCACAAATTAAAGGCTCTTAAAGGGAAAGGGGAACGCCAAAAAATACGTGGATGGAGGTAGTAAGAAAAGACTTGATGACCTTCGGTCTAACTAAAGGAATGGCCCTTGATTGTGGAATGGCGAAACAAGACTCATGTAGCCACCCCTGACTAATTGGAATAAAGTTTGGATGATGATGATGATGGCAAAAGAGTCCCCACCTTTTTTTTCTTTTTTGAAGACACAGGGTGTCCCCACCTCTTTTTGAAGTGAGACTAATCCCTGCGGATACACACAATCACCCACAACCACGTGTATCGGGTAAAGCCAAGGAGAGACACCATTTTAAATTGGTATCAATGGTATGGATCAGTCCCACCATTTTGTACTATCATAAAACTATGCCATGTGAAGAGTGGAAGAGTCACTACCATTTTGTACAAGGCCATCATCAGGACCCATCATATGATATGATGAAATTGGCCATTATGTCAACGGTATAGATCAGTTTCCAATTCTAACAAACATGATTCACCCGAGTCGTACGTTGACTCGCTTGAGTTAAATGTTATAGGTTGACCAAGCCGAATGCGAGTCTTCTTTTTTTCAAAAAGTAACATAAATTTTATTAAGGAAGCACCAAGATGGCACAAAGGTTACAAGTTAAGGAGAAAAAATAATAATAATACAATCTTCCACAGA
The DNA here is from genome assembly GCF_029962835.1 of Magnolia sinica. Classification (NCBI taxonomy): domain Eukaryota; kingdom Viridiplantae; phylum Streptophyta; class Magnoliopsida; order Magnoliales; family Magnoliaceae; genus Magnolia; species Magnolia sinica. Next base: position 122,159,234 of record NC_080574.1, on the reverse strand, counting down.
TTTAATACCAGAGGCCCACTCAAGCACTAAAAGATGGGCCTTCAAAACAACCTCCTCTACCTTGAGGGCTTCATTGCGGAAACATCTCCCATTTCTTCCCCCCATTATAGTCCATAAGGAGGCTAGAAGAACCAATCTCCACATAATTATACACCCCATGCCAAATCAAGAATAAATCTCCCACCAGTTCAGGCATTTCCCAAGACATGTTGAAAATTCTGCAAAAATTACTCACTCACACTTGCCTAGCAAAAGAGCAATGAAAGAAGAGGTGATCTACCGTCTCGGCATCCGCCATACACATCAAGCACACGTTAGGCAACACCATTGATCGTCTTTGGAGGTTTTCTACGTTGAGAACTCTTCCAACTAGCCATCCAAATGCCGCAATCTTCAGAGAAGCTCCATAATGCCACACCTTGGCCATGACCATTCTCGAACTGTTTCTTCCAAATGCCACAATAGACAGCACAAGGAATGACCTGAAAAGTGACTGGATGTATCCTTAAGCCAAAGCATGTCCCCTTCATCCCTCACCAGCACACAAACTCCTCCACTTCTTTATCCATTATGTTCCTACAGCATGGAAGGGACCAAACCATTGCATTGCCAGGGAGAAACAACTAGATACCATAACATTTCTCCTCCTCAAGGAAAGATGGGCAAATCTAGGGAACAAATATTAGAGCAGGGATTCACCAATCCAAACGTCTATGGTCTACCCAAAAGCAAACTCTCCCTATTTCCAATAGTAAAGCCAATTCCCGTACTAAATATGTGCTTAACCCTAGATATCCCTTTCCAAATCCATGAGGCTCTATAAAGAGAAGAATCTTTCACCCCTACCCCCCCTCTTGGAACCCATATTTTTCGGCTACAGTTCTACGCCAAGAGCATCTTCCTCTGTCCCGAATCACCACAACCATTTTCCCAAGAGAGCTAGATTCATCTTCTTTTTTCCAAATCCCTTATACCAACCCCTCCCTCCTCATACAGCTTACACACCACTTTCAACCCCACAAGGTGGAACCTTTTTTATCGTCTACTACCCACCATAGAAAGTTACGCCTCAGCTTTTCCAAGTTCTCCAAAACTGATTTCGGCAACCTAAACAAGGACATGAAATATAAAGGGAGATTTGACAATGCTGCTTTAATAAGGGTGATACGACCACTCAATGAGAAGTATCAAGATTTCCAGTTAAATAGCTTCCGAGTCACAAGTTTGACAACCTTGGTTGAAACTCATGTATTTTGAGGTGATTTAGACTGTGAATAGGACAACAATCCACGGCCTAATCCACCACTCCACCAACTTCAACACATAGGCAAAAATATGGACCCTGAAAAGGCAGTAGATCATGAAGAAATTTTTGGCGGCCACACAAATGAATGGGTTGGATGAGGATGAAGAACAACAAATTGAAGATATAATATTACTAGGTTAGATCTCCCAGGTGCAGAAGGTACTCCACTACTTACATACCCAACTCACAAGAGTAGATGACTTGAGCCCCTTTATATGGATAGGAGTTACAAGTTACAACCCACCCTTGTACTTGGGCTAAACACACAAGACAATAAACATAAAACATAACACAATAAAAGGTTGAGTTTGTACTCTCAAATAACTTGAAATATTTGAATTAACATATTGAGTGGATAACCAGACCTGAAATCCTTACAATCTTTGTCATAGCAAAGTGCCAAAATTCTACACGGAATCTGTTCCAAGTGATCGCTATGTGTGAGAAGACCCTCAGAGCACTTGGAGCAATAAGATCGATACAGCTCTAGCAGCTTTTGCATGGCATTCCTTCTTACAGATACCTGCAGAAAACAATGTACATATTTAAAATCCAGCCCACCATGAAACAGTTCCTTCATAAGCTAGGAAAAAAGAAAATTGCCTGCTAAAAGTCATTACCTTCTTGTCCCGAAGTCGTTCCATAGCTTGCAAGATTAATTCAGGCTGAATGTATCTCAGGTTAGATTTAGCAAGATCACAGACTGCATTCACTGCTTGTGTTCTAACTTTATCATCAAAATCTAACAGCCGTCCTTCAAGAGCAGCTGTCACAAGTAACCAACATGTGAATAACTGCTGCTTGGACAGCAAATCATGATAGGAGGCTATCCAAATGTTCATGGAGAAACTTTAACTGCAGAGTAGCTTACTGAGAAGTTCAATAGCTTCAGTTCCAGAGGGGTTGGCCATGTAGCAAGCTTTAGAACATTCTACTGCACTAACTCTAACTTCTGCTGACTTGTCAGAGAATCTTTTCAAAAACTCTACAAAGAGTTGGCGATATTCATGTGCAAAATGGTGACCAGGCAGTGCAAAAAGCTTTCCAACTAAATGAACTGCCTTTATCCGAACATCAACCTGATCAGTCTGCCAATACAATCAGATGATTACTAGAAAAACCAGAAATAAGTAATTCGCCGCAAACCTTTTAAGGGAAACAGAAGATAAATGAAACATAGGAAAACAAGATCCAGTTTTGTGAGCTTCATGAAGATTCATCAGAACCTAATATTGAACCAGGAAAAAAAAGGAGAGAGAGAGAGAGAGAGAGAGAGAGAGAGAGAGCCACAGGTACTCCTACACAAGGATACATGCTACCTAAGCATGTGCTTGAGGTATCAAACCATGCATTAATGGGGCCCTTCTTGCAGATGAACTGGCCATGAAATCAGGCCAATCCACTCGTGGTATAGTCTGCACGTATATGAAGAAAATGGACAGTTTAAAACAAAAGTAGCCAATGGTGCACGTTCAACATCCACACGATCCCCACCTGATGACCAGATTGATCTGCCTATTGGGTCAGGTTATCTAAATGGCAGTGCTAGCTTGGCGTGCAGCTAGGATGTCACATACAAGCACCAGAATAGCACACTGCCACATGTATCAACATGTGTAGGGAAGTGCATGCAGGCTTAGCAAAACAAATATATGAATGAGCAGAACCATTCAGTAAAGAAAGAGCCACATACCAGTAGTTCTTGAGTCAAGTTTGGGATGACGGCAAGTAACATTTGAGGGGCACACTGAAATATTTCAAAAATAATTTCATGATAATACTCTCTAAGTTCACTCCCTATAGCATCCTTTTCCAAAATGGAAGATGTTAAAAAAACTCTAACAAAGGGCTCAATCTTTTCTGTGCAATTTTGAATGACGGAAACAGCAAGCCTAAAGGATGCTGGAGGCACTCCCTGCAAAAAAATATATACATTAAAAAAAAATTAAATAAAAATAAAAAGAAAAAAGAAAAAATTGCAGTTAGGGATAATCATAGAAACATGTGTGTATGTACATATATATGGAATACCAGGCAGAACCTTTTTCCTATAAAATGTCAGCTATTGAAATACAAAAGACGAAAGGGTTGCTGAGTAACATCTTGCATGAGCTAATTTAATCAAAAAGAAAGAAAAACGCCCCCTGATCAATGAAAAATCAATAACAAAAACCAAAAAAGGAAAAGAACATTGTATGAGAAGACACTTATACCAAACTATAAGAATGTGAAATAAAAATAAAGCCTAGTATAAATGTGAGATAGCAACAAGACCCAGACCATTGTAACTTGAATCTCTCTTGAATGAGATCCAAATAATGTGATTGCTAGAAAACCAAAGACATGGGGCCCAAGAATTGAATAGTTAGCATGGAAGAAGATGCAAATTGTTATTTGCAGATGGTTGAATCAATCTTGCAATAAGTCATGTGAACTTTGAAGGTATGGTCCTACACTCCCACTCATAGCCATTGCTTGAAACTGTCATTTTCGAGTCATTTCCTCACTCGGCTGGTGCCTAACAGGAATATGTTTAAAGAACTTCATGTGCATCATCTAACGATACAATAGTTGAAAGTTCTAAACGTAAAGGATCTGCAACTGGATGTCTCATATCAATTTCCAGCAAGCCAGGAAAATGCAAAATGGCACTTCATGTTGTAAACATTTAGCAGATTTAAAGACAGTATAGATTTAAAGATTTATTTCTTTGAACAATGTGACTTGGAATGAAGAAAACTTTAGCTGTCTGGCACAGCTGAAGGTGCAAAAATCAATAGAGAAGCAATTGAAAAGGTAAACTCTGATGAGATTTTAACCACCTTAGACATGATCTTGGTTTTAAAATTCTGAAGAAAACACTAGCTAATAGGTTTTAAAATTTGAAGACACGCTAAAATATGTTCATAGATGATAGAACTTCTTACCACTAAAGGAACATTATTATTCATCTTACAGATCAAGAAAAAGGCAAAGAAAGAGAGAGTGCAAGGCACACAGCCAGAAACCGGTACCTTTTCCTCCTTCAGAAGATTCCGTAAAATCACATCCAAGACAGGATGAGAAACTTTCTCCTCTAGAACTTGTGTCATTATCGATAACATAGCCTGAATCAAACTCTGTGGATGGTCTTCCCTAAAAAGCAACAGTTTCATGTCAATTAGTACAATTAGTACCACCGTTTAAGATTAGCGTTTCATAGAAAAATAATACATTGTTCTGAAATGACAAATGAAAATAGTAAACAAATTGAGTGCTGGATAAAACTAGAGCATTGACCCCAGCCCTATTTGAATGATGGTGAACAAAATCTAACAGAGAACTAATCAGAAGAAATTGTCATACAAGGCAGCTTTCCAGTGTGTTTAGATCAATATAATAAATCTAGAAATTATAACATATGTCTATATCGAAACAGTCTGTCCGGCAACTACTTCTCCCATGAACCTTATTTGCTTGCATGACCTATGTAGCATGTGTATTAGTTGGCAGAGAGTTAGTAGTGGGTGGGACCATGTTGGCATGCAAGTGTTGTTAGTATGAGTCATGAATCAAGAGCCTGAGCAAACAAGGAATGTTGATGTCCGGTGGATGGACATTAAACTTTTGCCAATCTACCATTTACAAGCCAGCCCCAAGTAGATGGCAGAAAGGCTAAGATAATGATGATGTAAATCAAAACCAGCAATAAACATAAATTATTCTTTAAAAACGGCAAAGGGAACAGAAATTGAAGCATACATAATAAGACATTCATACATCTGCTTATAGTAATATATTTACAGGTCCAAAAACAGCTCGAGGGTGATACTCTTTTCTATTTTATTTTGCAGCATGCAGTATGGAACGATGGTCCGAAGCTGCACTAACAATCATGGGATTGAACTTATGAGCCATACTATGAAACTTGGGAAGGAGTGATTGAGTAAAGACAAAGGCATGAGAAGAAAGTATCAGAAAATCAGTTTGGTTTAATGCCGGGGAGGTCTACCACTGAAGCTATTTTCCTACTTGGAGGCGCTTGATGAAACTTATTGTCAGCACCTATCACTGAATTTTGATATTTTTAGTGATTTTCACTGATTCAGATCGTTTGGAAAATCCAACTTATTAAGGGCTTAAATTAATTCACTGAAAATATGGGTCTTTTTCAGCTCCCCTCCCTTAATGTGAAGGTTGAATGCTGAAACTGGTGGTGCATTAAAATTTCTTTTCACTTTTGACTAAAATATCCTAAAATTGATTTCAAAATTACAATTCAGCACTTTAAGTTTTCAGCACTTAAATTAATTTTCAGAGCTTATTTTTCAGTTTATAAAACGGCCCCTCGGACAACTGATAGAGAAGTATTGGGAGAGGAGGAAGATCTTCACATGGTGCTTATTGATTTGGAGAAAGCTTATAACAGGGTCCCTAGAGAGAGAATCTGCTGGGTGTTGGGAAATAAAGGAGTTTCAAGTGGATATATTGACATGATTAAGGATATTTACGTGGGACAAGTAACAAGTGTGCGAACCTGAAGAGAAGTTGAGTTCCCAATTATTATAGGCTTGCACCAGGCATAGCTTTGGTTATGGATGAGTTAACGAGGCATTTGCAGGAAGAGATTGCAAAGTGTTTGTTGTTTGCAGATGACAATTTTGATTGACAACGGAGGGAATAAACACAAAGCTAGATTTATGGAAGGGTGGTTTAGAACCTAAAGTATTTAAAATTAGTTGGACTAAAACAGGATGTGGAGTGCAATTTTAGTAACAATAGGAGTGAGAACGAAGAGTTGGTTAATATTGCTGACCATGAATTTTCCTCAAATAAGCATTTCCGATATCTTTGGTCGTTCATGAGAGTGGAGAGATTGAAAAGGATGTTAAGCACGGAAGTCAAGCATGGAGGAAGAAATGGAGATGTGCCTCTGGAGCTTTATGTGTGTTTCGACAAGAAAACAAATGCGTTTGATTTGGGGGATTTATTCAATGATAACAAAGAATTCAATGAGAGAACAATGATCACATTTATTCTGAGTTTATTTACATCCTCAGATTCCCTTGATTCTGAAAACAGAGTACAATCAATGCAACGCGATGAATGAAATAGAAGATAGTCCGATGACGATTTTGGCAGCATTTCGACGCTTTTGGTGTTCATCGCAAATGCAAATAGGTTGTAGGGACTCAAAGCCCTTGATCTGGCCGTGCGATAGGTTCTGATCATCCTTTCGTTCATCTTTCCAGTCACACAGACAAATTCTTCTTTCTTCTGGAATTCTCTTCTGTACTTCACATTTCCTTTATTTTCCTTGAAATGTGCAGTGTACATCCTTGAAATGTGGAGCGCGCGACCTTGAAACGTGAAGCGCACTTCCTTGAAATGTGGAGCATCTGACCCTTGAAATGTGGAGCGCACTTCCTTGACATGTGGAGCGCGGGACCCTTAAAATGTGGAGCACACTTCCTTGAAATGGGGAGCGCGCGACCCTTGGAATGTGGAGCGATGATCCCTTGAAATGTGGAGCGATCATCATCCTTTGAAATGTGGAGCGACGATCATCCCTTGAAATGTGGAGCAACGATCATCCCTTCTGTTACAGGAGGTGGCATTGTCTCAAGACATGAAAAGGCTTGTGTTAGGACAAAGGAAGAGAGAAGTGGTGTATGGAGTATCCGTTAAGACAACAAAAGGCTTCCATCAAGACAAAGTCCACATGGAGTGGCGCATGGGGATTTCCTTAAGACAACAAAAGGCTTCCATCAAGACAAAGTCCACATGGAGTGGCGCATGGGGATTTCCTTAAGATAACAAAAGCCCTATGTTAGGACATGGGGAGAGGAAAACGTGGCGTATGGAGTTTTCTCCATTTTCCATTGCGCGAGGTCGTGCAAGGCTTCCCATTGCGCGGAGTCACGCAAAAGCCTCTCCTTAGGACAGAATCCACAAAAAGTGGCGCACCCCCTTTAAAAGTGGCGCAAAAGACCTCTTTAAGAGGGATTTCCCTTTCAACGTGTTGCGCGAAGACGTGCGAGGGCTTCCCTTTGCGCGGGGTCGCGCAAACAACTCCCCTCACTTGTCTCTTATCTTCCTTATCTTTCATCCTCTTGTCTTCCAACCAACCCTCTCATAAATGAAGCATGGGGAGGGGTATTTATAGGCATCCCTCTCTTACATAGTAGTGATCACCACCACTTCATCCTTCACACAATATCCAACCTCCTCTCTTAAACAATGGTGTCCACCAAGCTCTCCCTTTAATGGTGGTGTACAACTACTTCTTCCTCCATACAAGGCAATACCCATCCACTCATTTTTACCAAAATACCCCAACTCACTGATTTTTACCAAAATACCCTTCTTCACTCATTTTTACCAAAATACCCTTCTTCACTCATTTTTACCAAAATAAGGAGTGAACAACCCTGGAAAGGATCCGCACCATGGAATTCTCTGACTGATGCAATGGCCATGCAATGAATATTTTTTGTGCCTCAACAATGTGATTGTTGTCTACCATGGAAGAATCATGCTCCGAAGGAAGAAGGGCTGCGATGGTACAAGGATATGATTGATCACATAGGCAGATCAATGGGGCTATCGTTCGGAGCAGGGGACAAGGATGTTTACACATTATTCCATTTTGTCAAGGATAGGGGTAGCCAAAGATAGAGGGAAGCCCATAACCAAAAGGCTAGAAGAACACCCAAGGGATGGAGGGATAATGCAAGCGCATTTTCACACCGGGCTCGAGTGGGGTAGCCTGTGGGATGCAGGGACACACTTGGGGTGGGTGGCCGGTGTGAGGCAGGCCCCACCCGTGTGAGGCGGGTGACTCGTGTGAGGCGGTACCCATGTGATTTGGGGCCCACGAGGAGGGTTCAGCCAAGGTCCTAACCCATGAGATGTGGGGCCTGGGCTATGAGATAAAGGGATAACTTCGCCATGCTCTAACAGTTCGAGCTTTTAGAGCAAGTGGTTAATTGTCCTACATCAAGGGAGCTACTAATTCTGGAGTGCTCAATTAATTATGACGTGAGATGCAAGATCAGTGGTGGGAAGAAGGAAACAAGGGATCGAACGGCTACTTAATGAAAGTGCTAAGCTAGAACGAAAGGGGCCTAAGATGCAAGGACAAAAGTAATCAGGTCAGAGATATCCGAAACTGATACAAGGCTCGGATAATTTTGTTGCAGGAAACCAATCTCGAGTCGGTCGATCATTGATTGATTGATTTTGCTTGGGAGGTTCAACATAAAGAATAAGATTGGGTGACTCTAAATGCAACTGAATATGCAGGAGTTATAGTGGAGCATGGAACAAGGAGCTATGGAGCACAGAAGATTGGACAAGTGGCTCTTTCTCGTTCTCCATGGTATTAAAAGAGGTGAATTCTGTATTCCACTAGCTATTCACTAGGTCATGTCAATCATGGTTGACGCATTTGTTTTGGGAGCTATTGGAATCTATCAAGGAAAGGTGGCGGTCACCATAGTGTGTGGAAGACTGGAAGGTGATTTTAATGTTATCATATTCACGCATGAGAAATCAAACAAAAACCGCATCACTAGAAGCATGAAGGATTTTATTAAATAGGTGGAGCAAAAGGAGATGGTGGATATACCTATTGCAGGAAGGTAAGAATTCACCTATACTAATGGACAAGGGGTGCCAGTGTTATCATGTCTAGATAGATTTCTGGTTAATCTGGAATGGAAGGGGCCACTAGTTCACCTATGGGGACTTCCCAGCCCATTTCGGACCATCGTTCCATATTGTTGGCAATCGATGAGTTAAGTTGGGGTCCAAAACCATTCATATTCGAGTTGTGGTTGGAGATGGAAGGATTTGTTGAACTCATAAAGGAGTGGTAGAAATGCTTCGAAGTAACATGTACGCAAGTTTCAAATTAAGCCAAAAGTTCAAGTTACTGAAGCGAAGCTAAACCTATGGAAGAGGGAGGTTCTTGGCAAGCAAACAGAGGAGGCGGAAAGTATATTGACAAAGATAGATAATTGATTTGAAGGAAGGAGCGGGATATGAATGAAGAGGAGAGACAGACGGGTAAAGGTGGTAGTGGATTACTCAAGATACCTTAAAGAGGAGGAGATTAAATGGAGGCGATGTTCAAAGGCGGTATGGTTGAAAGAAGGTGACAAAAATACAATGCTTTTTTCACAACATAGATAGTGTGAGGGTAAGGAATAACAGGTTTAGCAGTTAGATGGTGGAGGAAAATAGGGTGGAAGAGAAGGATCATATTTATACATCCATAGTGCAATATGAGTATTACACCAGATTGCTAACAGGCGAAAACTGGAAGAGATCAAAGCTGGACAATCTGCCATTTAAGCAGCTCTCGACAATAGAAACAAAATCCCTCGAAAGACAAGTAACTGAGGATGAAACCAAGGAAGCAATCAATTCCCAAGGCAGGGGCAAAGCACCGGGCTCAAATGGATTCCCCATTGCATTTTATTAGGAATTCTGGCATATAGCACAAGAGGATGCAGTGGACGTCATAAGGCAATTTTTTGAAAAAGGTAAATTATTTGCCAGAATGGGGGCTTCATTCACTGTCCCCATCCCAAAGAAAGGAGAAGAATTCCTAAAAGATTTTAGACTTATCAACTTAATTGGTAGCCCTTACAAGATCCTGATGAAAATCCTAACCTCCGAGCTTAGGGTGGCATTGGCTAGTGTTATATCAAAAAATCAAGGAACGTCCATGGCAAGCACACAAATTTTAGACAGCGCACTCATTGCACACAAATGTATCGATTCAAGGCACGAGGAAGGCAATAAAGGTGTAGCATGCAAATTGGACAGAGAATGCATATGACCATATCGATAGGGAATTCCTAAACTATATGTTTTGTTTTTTTTTTAGAAAGATCATGAGATTTGTATTGAGAAGAAAAAAGAACAAACAAACAAGGAGAACATGGTCGCTGAGAAAGCGAACCAACTAGACTCCCAAAAAAAGAAAATCCCCATCCTTAAGAGAGTCTACATTTAAAGCCCATTCTACCCTAAGACGTTTTACACTACAAACTATGGACTCCACAGAGTTGGAGACATCCCTGAAACATCTCCCGTTTCTTTCTTTCCAAACAGACCACCAAACAGCCAAAAGAGTCATTCTCCATAACAGCGTCCTCTGCTTGCCTAATCTGACACCATGCCAAGCTTTTAGGAGTTGACCCGCCGAAATAGGGAAGGACCAGTTGATTCCAAACCAGTTTAAAAATTCTTACCAAATTTGGGTAATAAAAGAGCAGTAAAGAAGAAAATGATCAACCGATTCTTCATCCGTCATGCAACATAGACAGACATTAACTATACACATCCCCCTTTTTCTCAAGTTGTCGACCGTGAGTATCTTCTTCTTTCCGACCAGCCATCCAAAAGATGCAATCTTAGGAGGGACCAAATATTTCCAAATCTGATTTGTCAGAGATTCTTCTTTGAGGGGAGGGTTGCTGTCCAACAGTTTGTAAAGCAACTTTACCGAAAATGTACTGGACTTGTCGAACCTCCAAATTAATTTTTCTACACTTTGCTGATCTGGCTTGATTCTGTAAATACAGTCAAAGAGGGCCACGTACTCATCGATCTCCCAGTAATGTAAATTTCTTCTACACACTATGTTCCACTCTGTTTTCCCGCCGAGAACGGTATAGCAGCTAGCTACTAGAATAGCTTGATTAAGGGCAAGGAGGAATATATTCAGAAAATCTTCTTTCAAGGCCGCTTCTCCCACCCAAATATCTTCCCAAAACCGAATATTATCTCCCTTCCCAACATCGAAACCAATACCTTTGAGAACCTCCTCTTTCATGGATAACACACCCCTCCAAAGGGCTGAAGCCCTATAGGATGATGAATCCTTGGTCCGCCAACCACCCTCTGAACTACCATATTTTCTTTTGATTAACTTATTCCAAAGACTCCCACTTTCAGTCCCTAGTTTCCATATCCACTTCCCTAAGAGGGCCCGATTCTTTTTCTTGAGATCTTTTACCCCTGCTCCACCTTCCTGAAAATGCTTACACACCTCTTTCCATTTGACTAGATGAAATTTCTTCTCCTCCTCCTCCCCAAGACACAGGAAATCCCGTCTTAATTTTTCCAGAGTAGCTAAAACTGAAGCCGGACATCTAAATAAAGACATGAAGTACAACGGAAGATTCGAAAGAGCAACCTTTATGAGGGTGAGACGACTGCCCAAAGATAAATATCTACATTTCCATCTTGCAAGATACTTCTTGAACCTATCTATGACCTTGTCCCATAAGGGCTTGGGAGACCTTCCTATACATAGAGGGAGACCAACAAAAGTGGTCAGGAAGCTAGTTGTTGAACAGTCGAAGAATTCCGCATATTTGCTTATCTCTTCTTCCTCCATGTTGACCCCAAACATCTTGGACTTGCCATATTAACTCTCAGCCCCGAGACGGCCTCAAAACACCGAATCATAGTATGCAAGTTGCTCAACTTCTCTTGGTCCGCTTCGCTAAATAACAATGTATTATCTGCAAACTGAATATGGGAGATCGGAGTGGCCATTCCTTCCACTCTAAATCCACTTAAGATGCCTGCTTCTTGACCTTTATGTAGCATTTTGGATTAGGCCTCCTCGACTATAGGAAAAAGAAACGGAGACAATGGATCACCTTGACGCAAACCCCTGGAGCTTTTGAAGAAACCTCTTGGGCATCCGTTGAGTAATATAGAAAAATAGGCCGAACCCACACACTCCCCCATCCACCCTCTCCATTTCTCACCAAAGCCCATCCGCTTTAACATATACTGAAGGAAGCCCCAATTCACATGATCGTAGGCCTTCTCAAGATCAAATTTGCATAGGATACCCTTTGATCTGCATTTATGACTGGAGTCCAAGCATTCATAAGCTATGAGAGCACTATCAACTATTTGTCTTCCCGAGATAAACGCACTTTGATTTCTAGAAATTATCTTCCCTATCACCTTTTTCAACCGGGATGCCATTACTTTCTCCAGAATTTTGTATGACCCTCCTAGTAAACTAATCGGTCTAAAATCTTTGAAGCTAGCCGCACCCGGGGTCTTCGAGATTAACGGTATAAAAGAGGCCCCAAGACCTCTTTGATAGTCTCCCTCTATCATAAAATCCGTTGTAGAAATCCATAATGTCACCTTAAAGAACTTCCCAAAAGGTTTGGAAGAAAAGAATTGAAAAGCCATTTGGCCCGGGGGCCTCGTCTCCTCCCAAAGATTCCACAGCTGCCTTCACTTCTTCCAACATAAATGGGGACTCGAGGGCTTTAGCATCATCTTCAGACAATCTATCCACATGGAGATGGTCCAATTTTGGCCTATCTGAACCTTCTCCCTGAAGCAAATTACTGAAAAACGTAATAGCCTCTTCCGCTATTTTGTCTTTATCTTCAATACGGCTTTCGTTCATGACTATGCTGCTAATCTTGTTATTTCTGGCACGCATACTGGCTATACTGTGGAAAAATTGTGTTTTTATCACCCTCCCTAATCCACTTGGTCTGCGATCTTTGTCTCCATGAGATTTCGTTTTCTAACACCCTGGCTGAGAGGTTTTGAATGAGCTGAATTCTTCTGGTCAGTGTTTTTGTGGACATCGATCCTTCTTCCACTCTCAAGTCAAATCATTTGCAACTCTGTCAAGATTGAATCCGTTTCCTTCTCCCTTTTGTGCTACTCATTCTCTTTCCACTGCTTGATTTTATCCTTCAGGAGTCTGAATTTGCTGCACAACCTAAAACCAGCATATCATTCCACCTGAAAACCACACCACTAATCAGTTATCAGCTACAGGAAGACTTCTATCTTCAACCAAGAGATTTCAAATCTGAATGGTTTCGATCCCCAATTTTGCTCTTCTACTGTTAGGACTTAGAATCACCGGGCAATGTTCGGATGTGGTTCTTGGGAGGACGGACTGGGATACGAGAAGGAACGACTCTATCCAATCGGAGGACACCAGGAATCTATCCAATCTAGAGAATATTGGTTTCGCTCTCCCATTAGTCCATGTAAATTTGGATCCAAGCAATGGAAGATCCACTATTTCCTAATCATCAATCCAGCACGAGAAAGATTGCATTGTTGTTGTAACCTTTCTGCCATGGGACTTTTCTTCCACGTATCTCGTTATATTAAAATCAACACCTACACACCAGGGGCCTTTGAATCTAAGCCTCGTAGAGTTCAGTTCCTCCCAGAAGTCTTTTCTGCTGGCGGCTTAGGTGGGGCCATGTACTGAGGTGATGAGACAACATAATTCAGAAGATTTGTCTTGTAGTATAACCAATACAGAGAATATGCCAAACCAACTATTCTCGAGCAACCATTGAGACGATTTCCATGCCACCAAAATTCCTCTGGCACTACCAATAGCATCCAACGCCACCCATTTTGCATCTTTTGCCTTCCAAAGAGTACCCATAAGCTTATCATTAAACTTTTGAATATTAGGGCTTGCTTGTTACCTCTAAAAAATAATACTTAACGCAGAAATAAGAAAATGCTCCATATCAAGAGTTGTTTGTTAACACCGAAATCGGAAAGCGCTAAGTGATTTTCCGTGATATTTCATTGAATTCTTTCCGTGATAGGAGTCTGGCTTAATGGTGAATGCAAAATGTGCTCCATAAAATTTTCTATTAAAAAAAATTTTGCTTCCAAAACTACCCCTTTTCAAGTTACTACGAATTTTTTTCTCTTTTAAATTGTTTGCGAAATAGAAAACAAACTTTTAACATCCGAAACTTATTTATGCCCCACCATGATTTAAGTGTTTGATCCACACCATCCATCAACTTTTTTAGATCATTCTAGAGCATGAGCCCAAAAATGAGGAACATGTAAAACTCAAGTGGGCCACACCATAAAAACCAATGGAAATTGAATAAAACTCAAGTTGACCATTAAAAACCTTTTGGGGGCCATAAAAATTTTGGATCAAGATGATCTTTGTTTTTACCCTTCATCTGGCCTGTATGACCTAATCAACAGATTGGATGTAAAATAAACAGTACAGTGGGCCTTAGGAGAATTTTAATGGTGCATATCCAATCACTATTGTTTTCTTGTGGTGTGGTCCACATGAGATTTATATCCCTCTCATTTTTTGTGTGAAGCCCGAAAATGATCAGTAAAAATGGATGAACGGAATGGATGAAACACATACATCATGATGGGGCCCACAGAGCACCGACCACCGACCACAGGGTTGGTGGCAGGGGGAGTAGATACATGTCATGGGTAGGGGGGTACATCGAGTCGAACCGAGTGCCTCAGCTCGACTTGGCTCGGCCACTAGCTAACCTCAGCTCGAACTAGGCTCGGCTCAGTCCTCAAGCCTAATTGGCCAGCTCGGCTCGATTCGGTCAGCAACTCGGGCCAACTCGGGCCGAGCTCAAGCCAAGATCAAGCCAAGTTCGCCATTGAGGCATTTCCACAAACACCTGAACTACAACTTCAAAATCCCACTGTTTAACAAACAGGGGCAATGGTTTTACAGGTATTTTATCAAACACCTTCTAAGCAACATAAAAACCAAGAAAAACAAAGAGAAAAAGGGTATTTGTTTCATGTACACATCTTCCTTGCCACTAGCCACATTTCGTTGAGTCATTTTATCCAACAGTTGGTGAGCAACATCAATGGCAAAGTAACCGAGTCACCGAACTGGTTCGATCCGAGTTCGATTCAAGCTGGATTCGAGCTGGATTTGATCCGAGTCGAGTCAGGCTGGGGTCTGCTCGAACTCATTTTCGAGCTCAAAAAATCAGCTCGACTCAACTCGAACTCAACTTCGAATCGAGTCGAATCGAGCTTTTTCGAGTCGAGTCGAGTCGAGCGAGCTAACCGAGCTAGCTCCGTTCGTGTACACCCCTAGTCATGGGAAGACGAGCGCCTATGCTCCTCGAGCTCCAAGCTGTGCGAACGGTTCAAAGGAGATCAAAGTTACATGGGCCCACAATGATGTATTTATTATATTCACACTGTTCATCCATTTTTCGAGATTATTTTAGAGCATTAGCCAAAAAATGAATCATATCCAAAGCTCAAATGGACCGCACCAAAAATAACAGCGGGGATAATGATTTTCACCGTTAAAAAATTCGTAGGGCCCACCATAATGTTTATTTTCCATCCAATCTGTTCGTAAGGTCACAAATACCTGGATGAAGAGGAAAAACAAATTTCATATTGATCTGAAACTTCTGTGACTCCCAAAAGGATTTCAATGGTAGACGTTCAATCCCCCACTGCTTTTTGTAGTGTGGTACGCTTGATCTTTAGATCTGCCCTAGTTTTCGGCTCAAGCATTAAGGTAAGTCGAGTAACGTGACTTACTAAAATAACTTTCCCAAGGTCTTGGGAATCTAGACTCCTCCGGCTACCTAACTATGGGGTAATGTGACCTATTAGACTGGACACAGATTAGCTACTGACAGGTTGATTAGCGAGAATCGCTACTGAAGTGACGTCACCAAGTTATGTGGGACCTACCATGATGTATGTGTTGTATCCACACCGCCCATCCTTTTGGTGATATAATTTAGGGTATGAGCCAAATAACGAGTTAGATCCGAAGCTCAAGTGGACCCCACAACAGAAAATAGTGGAGAGAGTGTCGTCCACCATTAAAAATTTCTAAGGGCCACAAAAGTTTTCGATCAAGCTGAAATTTGTGTTTTACCTTCTTTCGTGTTTGTCTTAACTTATGAACACGTTGGATCTCAAATAAACATCATGGTAGGCCTTAGAAAGGTTTCAACGGTGGGCGTCACTCTTCCCATTGTTTTCTGTGGTGGGGTCCACTCCAGATTTGGATTTGACTCATTCTTTGTCTCGTGCCCTAAAATGATATCTCCAAATGGATGGATGGTGTGGATACAACACATACATCATGGTGAGTCCCACAGAACTTGGTGACGTCACTCCAGTAGCGAGTCTCACTACTCAACCTGTCAGTATCTAATCCGCCTCCTCCTGTGAAAACCTTCCATAGGAACTTCCTACGAAAGATTGTGTGGGGCCCACTGCGATGTTTTTGAGAAAGGCAGTTCGTCCATTCATTTTTCGAGCTCATTTTAGGACATGCGACCAAAAATAAGATGTATCCAAAACTTAAATATGCCACATTATAGGAAATAGTGGGGATTTTGTGACCACCATTGAATCATTTATATGGCCACAAAAGTTCTGTATATGTTTAAGTTCACGGTGTTTTCACTTCATCTCAGCAAAAATGACCTTATAAACAATTTGGATGGAATATAAACATCAAGGTGGAGTCTAGGAAGGTGTCAACCGTAGGCATTCCTTTCCCCACTGTCTAGATGGAATATAAACATCGTGGAGTCTAGGAAGGTTTCAACCGTAAGCATTCCTTTCCCCACTGTTTCATCTTGTATGGCCTACTTGAGTTTTGGATACTCCTCATCTTGGTTGAACGTCCTAAAATGAGCTCAAAAAACGGATGGACGTGTTGGATTTCTCACAAACATCACAGTGGGCCCCACCCAAAATTCTTGCGCTGGAACTTCATGCGAAAGGCTTTCGTTAGTAAATTCGCGTCCGTCCATTATGTCGGATTTACCACTAAAGCCTCTTGCAGAATTCCCCGCACTGGAAACGTAGGTGGGGCCCACCATCATGTTTGTGAGAAATTCACCCTGCCCACTGGTTTTGTGAGTTTATTTTAGGACATGGGATCGAAACTGAGGTGGATCCAATAATCAAGTGGGCCCAAAACGTGAGGATTGAACGTCCTAATTTGAAACATTCGTGGGGCAACATAAGGAATTTATCTGTTTTTAATGAATAGTGATATTTTATCTGTTTTTTATGAATAATGATATTTTAATTTTCTCTTAAGTACTTTAGTTTATTTGAATTAAATAGAATAATTTTATTTTCATTTAATAAAAAATAATTTCTTTATAATGTAAAACATTTCCAAACAGGAGATAGGGCCACATGCGTCAAATTAACGTATTTCAGACATTTCAGATGTTTGTTAACAAACAGGTTTCAAATTCAGTACTTAATTTTCAGACTTCAACCATAATAACCAAACAAGTTTTTTGACTTTACATTTCAAATTCAGCCTTTAGATTTCAAATTCAGGTTTCCAATTTAAGATTCAGGCTTTAGACTTCAGATTTAACAAACGGGGCCTTAGTATCCTGAAAGCAAATTACGTCTGAATTGCTTCTCCCGCCAGTGTCTTTAAGAAGCCTTCCTTTCTGCTTGGACCCCACCCTTCTAAAATTCCAAGATACGATCTTCATTGGGGAACTGAACTGCCCGGATTTCCTTCTATCCTTGTTCCCGCATAAAACCCAGTGGACAGACTTGGGCTCAAAGCAAGACTTTGAAAATCTCTGTTACTACACGATCTGGAGAGGCGTTTTCTGGGAGTTCTTGTTCCTGTTAGAGGTCTTCCACGGGTCTCGACACATTGAAAAAGAGCTATGTAATCCATCGGGCGATCCCCAAACGATAACCCTATGGACCTTCCAATGTGTCTTATGGCATCTCTAATCCATTTCTTCTGGATTATTTCGATCAACTTGGCCCTCTGATCTTCAGCTTCCATCTTCTTCTCATATATACCCTCCACCTGTTCTAATAATCTTCCCACCCGAACCTATAGAGGCTCTGCTTCTATAATACTCTCTGATTCCTTCCTAAAAAAGGGTGATAAGAGCTAGATCTGACATTGTGCATCTGGATAATGGGGGAGAAGATGAGGAGCAACTAGGAGAAGCTAGGTTCTCCGAATTGCAGGACTGGTTTTCGAAGTCGATTGCTTTGTCGCACTCGCACGATTGAGATTGAGGATCAAACGAACGAACTTCTCTTCTTTTTTTTTGAGAGGAAACTTGCAATATCATTAAAAGGAAGAAAATGAAACAAAACGGAGAGAGAAGAGCCGTTGAGAAAGCGGCAAAGCAAACTCTCTCCACAAAACAGACTACCAGCAACAGGGAGAAAAAAGAAAAAACAGCCCATTCAGTGATGTAGAAGTGGACTTTAGCCACTATAGATCCCACTGAATAGGAGGTTCCTTTGAAACATCTCTCATTACGCTCTTTCCAAACGAACGAACTTGATTATCCAGACAATTTGTCCCAAGCGGAACTATCACCCCCAAATGCTTACCTCGCAAAGGCAAAGATATCTTCCAAATCACCCGAGTATGATTCGAAAAAGGAGACTCTTGTATGAAAGGCTATCTCTAAAATAGGCTCTACCGAGGCTCGAGGAATAAACATCAGGCTACACTCGGGTATTAGGTCGGGATATAGAGAAAGGTTGATATTCAATCGAGGAAGGTTTGTGAGGCCCGAGGCACCTAGGGCTAACTCCGAATCGATGTCCAAACCTACTAATGCCTTTCGAGACTCTCTCGAGCCATCATCACTAAGGGTGTACATCGAGTTGAACCGAGTCGAGCTGGCCTCAGCTCCACTCGACTTGAACACTAGCTGACCTCAGCTCGAGCTTGGCTCAGTCCTCGAGCCTGACTGGCCAGCTCGATTCGATTCGGTTCGGTCAGCAGCTCAGGCCAGTTCAAGCCGAGTTCAAGCCAAGATTGAGCCGAGTTCGCCATGGCAGCATTTTCACAAACACCTAGACTGCACCTTCAAAATCTTACTGTATTTGAGACAGCAGCAATGGTTTTACAGGTATTTGATCAAACACCTTCTACGCAACATAAAAATCAAGAAAAAAAGGGTGTTGGTTTCATATACATACCTTCCTTGCCACCAGCCACACTTCTTTGAGCCATTTCATCAAACACTTGGTGAGCAACATCAACATCAAAGTAACCGAGTCACCGAACTGGTTCGATCCAAGTTCGATTTGAGCTGGGTTCGATCCGAGTCGAGTCGAGCTGAGGCCAGCTCGAACTCATTTTCGAGCTCAAAAAATCAGCTTTGAATCGAGCTTTTTCGAGTAGAGTCGAGCGAGCTAACCAAGCTAGCTCAGTTCATGTACACCTCTAATCATCACTAACTCCGAACCTGCCATGCTTTCCCGTATATTGAATGAAATTATGACTATTAGGTTCCCTCGATCCCGCTGTATTGCTTAGATGATGTGGCGGGATCTCCTCCAAACACGTTGAGACCTCTGCGCTTCAAGAATCATCTAAATCTTAACACGTTGTGATCACATGGGTCGACGCCACGCGTCTCTCGATTTGAATTTCCTCTGACAACCCTTTAGTTGTGAACAGTTGGAAAGGTAGAGTTTGGATTCAGTACTCCTACGGGACACGGAGCTCGTGCATTGTCAAGCAACACCGCGACTGCTAGAACCATCGATGGAAGAGATCTTAGCTCCTTAATCCTCTAAAGGTCGCCCCACCAAGGAATGGGGTTGTCCTTCGCCTCCATTTGAACTGGCAAAGCTAGCTTCCTGTTATCAACTAGAACCTGAATATGGGTGGCAGAAATTCCCCCTTCCTCCTCACTCGTACTCTGATCACACCCATCCCCTCTCCCAACTTCGTCTTGGGATTCAGTTCTATGAATGACCCAAATAGGGATGCAGCCGATATGAAGAAATCTTCATACCATAGTTCTAGAGGGGACCGACCAGATAAGGATCCAGACATCTTCCATGCCAAATATTGAGAACTCATCCCACCTCTGTATTCTAGTAACCGGGTCGTCTGAATGTAGCACTCCTGCCATGATTAGGATGTCCAGGTTGACTCCTGGGCCCACCTTAATCCAGAGTTCGTTGTAGCCAATGGGTTTGATGATGTATTTCTCCGGCTGAATTCTGCAGCATTCATCTAGCCAACTCCTCACTTGGGATATCGAAACACCTTCACTTGTGGTCGCCACTACGGAGTCCTGCAAATCCCTTCTTGATTGCTCCAAAACTTCTTGTTTAATTTGCAACACTCAATCCGTCCGTTCCTTTCCTCTCTCTGCTTCCCTTTTGTCTTTCCTATCCCATTTACTGTCTGTTACCATCATTGTACGTCTGAGAGTCTGAGACTTCAATAGCCCCTTAGGTTTGAGTAGCACTTCCTTGAACGAGTCTCCATTTTTCTGAGGATTCCGACCTTGAAAGTAATGATTTTGTATCACTGTTTGCTTCTTCGATTTTGGAATATATCCATTTTTACCTTTGAGTTCTGGACCAAACCTTGCCCTTTGAACTAGAAGCTTTACTCCCCCAAAGCTTTCGCCATGAAGCATCTGGATCGCCCTGGATAGTTCTTCCTCTAAGCTCATCCTAACCAGCGCAAAACCCCTATAAGTTACGTATAACCTGTCCCTAGGCATCACCACATCCCATAACAGCTCTGGCGCGTCCAAACACTCTGGAGAGATTGATAGGAAGCCACCCTTCTGGAAACCCCTTGACGTATAATGTTGGATAACTTGCTGCGTCTCTTCCCTTTCTGTCTTCTTCCTTACCTTTTCCCTTTTTTCGTGATATCGATTGCCATTCTTCTGCAACCGCCCTCTGTTGTGTTTGCTCTGTCTCCTCCAACTCATTCTCTGATCTCGCATTGCTGTTGAAACAAGTTTCCTCCGTCGTCATTTTTTATTTCTTTTCCCTAACCAGGGGGATGATGGTGGGGATGACTCCACACTGCTTATCATGAATTTTCAGGTTTTTATCAGTAGTCATTGCCGTCAATAAACAGCATGGCATGATGTATATGGACGGACTCCACCTCCTTTCGACAACTCGTACAATCTTCTTTTCTGAACTAAGTCTTCCTAGACTATATGTTGGCGAGAATAAGATGTTGACGAAGGCAGAGAAGGTGGGTGCAAGAGTGTGTGAGGTCAACAACCTTCACGGTATTGATTAACAAATCGCCAAAAGGTTTTTTCAAGGCATCAAGGGGCATCAAGTAAAGGGATCTACTATCACCATTCCAGTTCATGGTGATTGTTGAGGCATAAAGCAGAATGCTAAAAGAACGGCACAAACCTGGTCCCCTCCAAGTTGCATATGATAGCTCCTTACTATCTTGTGATGTGGAAGTTGAAATGGTGGACAATCTTAAGAAGATCTTAAGGTGCTACGAGGCGATATCAAGGTTAACAGTGAACGTTAAGAAAAGTGAGATGTTAGGAATAGGACTGTCCAAAGAAGAAATGGCTAACATGGCACATACATTGAAGTGCGAGGTAGGTACCCTTCCATCAGCTTATATTGGTTTGCCCTTGTGTTGGGGAAATCGGCAAAGCATTTTTGGAACAAGGTGATTGAGAGGTTCGAACGGAAGCTTTGTAGACAGAAGAGTCGTTATCTATCATTGGGGGGCCAGATAATACATCACATCAGCCTTATCAAATTTGCCACTCTACTACATGTCTTTATTCAAATATATGAAATTTTTTTTGGATAAATTGGAGAAGTTAAGGCAAGATTTCTTATGGAAAGGAGCTAGGAATAAGCACAAGTTTCACTTACTGAAGTGGGAAAAGGTATGCAAACTAGTTAAGAAATTGGGAGCGGGTATGAGAATGCTAGAGTTCATGAATGATTTTTAATATCGGTTAGGTGATGTCAAAGACCGTTAAAGAACTGTTATGTGCATGGCACCGAGAAAGGAAAGGAAAGGAAAGGAGGAGAGAAATATGGCATCTCATTTCGAAGGTGGTGCTATGGAATATATGTGGGGAAAGGAATAGGTGTTGTTTTCAAAATAGAAAAGCAGCAATCGGGGATCTATTGTGGAAAATCAAGAGGGAAGTGGCAAAGTAGGCTTCTGATTTGTAAACGGTGGATATTTGTAAGCTTATGGGATGTAAATTTAGGATTGTATTCTTTCTTCCTTTGCATTCACCTCAATAGCTTATAAATAAAAGACCAGTTAACCTTCAAACAAAATGACCATGTCGATTGAGATTTTCTTGACTACACGTTGAGATGAATGGGGCACAAGCAGAAATGGAGGGGTTGGATTCAAGAATGTGTTCAATCGGCTACTTTGTTTATCTTGGTCAATGGGTTGCCAAAAGGACTCTTTAAGGCATCAAGGGGCATTAGGCAAGGTGACCCCTATCTCCTTTTCTGTTTATGGTTGTGGTGGTAGCTCCCGGCAAAATATTACACAAAGGTCGAGAAGTTGGTTTCATTAGTGATTTTAGGGTGGTGAACACATATGGTCAGATAATTCATCTCCAATAAGATGATAATACTATTCTATTTTGTGATGCTAACACAGTTACGGTGGATAACTTGCGGAAGATGGTAAGGCATTTTGATGTGGTGTTAGGGTTGAATGTGAACCTTTCTAAAAGTGAGATGTTATGTATTCACATGGACAGGAATGAGGTGTCAAGGCTAGCTGATGTTTTTGGGTACAATGTTGGGTCCTTTCCTTCTATTTATCTAGGCCTTCCTTTCTGTATTGAGAAGCTGGCAAAGAATCTATGGGATAAGGTAAGCAAGGGGATCGAGAGAAAGTTCTCAAGCTAGAAGTGCTGTTATCTTTCATCGGGAGGGCGCTTAACCATAATCAAAGCTGCCTTCTCCAATATGTCGTTGTACTTTACGTCCCTTTTCAGGTGCGGATAAGATGGGGCAAGATTTTTGTGCTAAGGGAGAAAGAAAAGGCATAAATTTCATCTCCTCAAGTGCGAAAAGGTTTACAAACAGGTAGTCGAGGGTGGTGTAGGTATCGGAGTGCTGGTAGCCAGGAACCTAGCACTAATAGGTAAGCGGTTGTGGAGATTTGGCACGAAAGAGGAAAATTTGTGGAGAGAGGTTAGCAAGCAAATATGTCATCTAGGAGGTAGGGTGGGTGTTAAGAAATCTTCGCTATATCGAGCTTTAGGTCCATGGAAGGCGGTTGTTCTGATATCCCCTAAGTTCAATAGGGGGTTTCCTTTTCGCTCAGAGATGGGAGGTGTTTTCACTTTTGGGAACACACATGGGGTGTGGAGGCGGACCACTGCAAGACTTTCTATGATTGGCCCAACTCTCCGCAAAGAGGAACATTACAAAAGCCCACTTTTATTCCATCAACGGAGATTCTATGGTTTGGTCTCCTCCTTGCCAGAGGGATTTGTCAAATGAGAAAATGGGTAATTTCGTTAGGCTTCTAAACCGCCTGCAAGGTTATTGCGCCTCCCTAGGAGAGGACTCATTGGAGTGGCATGCACATAGCTCGAGTCACTTCTCTGTTCAACCTTTTATAGCTTGATTCGAAAGTCGCCTTGGGAAGTCACATTGAGTCACCCTTTCCACTCATGGTTCAACGTTGACCCACCTACAGTTGTGGCTTTTGTGTGAAGGGTGGATAGGACCCAAGGACCCCAACATTTGTGTTATGTGCATGGACGATGCAAAGTCGATAGATCGCCTTTTCATGCATTGCCCTTCCAAAAGGTGTGGGAATGCTTCCTTGGAGCATTCAACATCCCATGGGTGACGCCAAAGTATGTTGAAGAACTGCAAGCTTGGCATGGCGGATGAATAAGGAAGGGAAGGCGGTGTGCAGCTTGTTATAATTGTTGTGCTATGGATAATTTATGGGGAGTGGAACAAGCATTGTTTTCAAAACAGGAGTGGCTCTATGTAAGAGGTGTTAAAGAAGATTAAGATGGAATTGGTGGGTTGGGCGTCCAACATAAAGGTTGTGGGTGCTTGTAATCTTTTGTCTTTCTTTGGGTTGTACTTTGGGGTTGTATTATTTCCCTACATAGCTTTTGCTTTGGCTGGTCCTCGTAATATAATGTCATTACCTTTTTTTAAATAAAAGAAAAGAAAAGAGTAATCAGAATAAGAGAATAAAAAAATGATGAATAGCAAATTGAGATGGGTCGAATCATGCATAAGAAGTGGAATAGCCCCGATAAGAGGGAACTTAAGGGCCTGTTTGTTTTCATGGTGTTGGGTGAAACACCTATGAAATGGGTCATAATGACCACTTCCCTTGTTTGAGTGACAGAAAGACGGCGTGCATTGGGAAGAAGGGAAATCCCATTTCAAACAGAGGGGATTCGCTGGGAAATCTCAGATATCTAGCGCATGTCTCGGAGACAGGACACACCGTCTCTGTGGTCTGCGAGAGCATCGATACAAACGCACCGCCTCGTCTATATATCGGTGGGAAATCTCAAATGGAGGTGTGTCTCCCGCAAACCTCCCTCACAGGTACGTATTCCAGCAAATCTTCTTCCTCCGATATGATGAATTTCTCTTATCTTCGAACTCGCAGACCCCGCATTTGCAATCCCGCCGGACTTATCTTCTTCCTATTAATAGGTTTACTTTCGGTGCATTTTGCCTGTCGTGCTTCCTCGGAACCAGGCCGGTCGCGAGGTAGAGACGTCCGGCACCAACCACCTCAGTCCAAACCTCTCTACCGCAGACTCAGGTACGTGGTGTGAGAATCTATCACCTACTATCCACCTCAGTCCGAACCTCTCCACCGATGGTTCATTTTAACCCAAGATCAGTGGAAGATCTTGGTCTCAAGTGGACCACACCGCATGAAGCAGCGTTGAGAAACCCATCACCGTTGAAACCTTTTTACATCCCATAGTGATGTTTTGCCTCCATCCAACCTATTAATAAAGTTACATTTACCTGGATGAATAGAAAACAAAAATATCAGCTGCATCTTCCACCTCTGTGGCCGGCAAGAGGTTTTCAACGGTAAGAGTTTAATCCCCATTGTGTAGTACACGTGAGCTCTGGATCTGTATTTTTTGGGCTTAATACCCTAAAATGATAATAAAAAATGGATGCACGGTGTAGAAGACGGGCCACTCAAAGCTGTTGAAATGTTCCCAGAAGAAGACGGGCCATTGCAGGGAGAATGGATTGCCTACTCCATCCGCCACCAGCCAATGGCAGGGGGTCGGTGCTCTGTGGGCCCCACTCTGATGTATGTGTTTCATCCATGCCGTCCATCTATTTTTCCAGATCATTTTATGGTATAATACGAAAATTGAGGTATATCCCAATCTAAAATGGACCACGTTATAGGAAACAGTGTTGAATGAGCATTGACCATTAAAAACCTTTTGGGGCCATAAAAGTTTTGAATCAAGCTGATCTTTTGAATCTTCCCCTTCATCTGGGCCTGCATGACCTAATCACTCTGTTTGGATGTCAAATACACAGTACAGTGGGCCTTAGGAGAATTTTAATGGTGGATACCAATCACTATTGTTTTCCTTTTGGCGTGGTCCACGTAATATTTACATCACTCTCATTTTTGGGATGAAACCCTAAAATGATCTATAAATATGGGTGAACCAAATGGATGAGACATATACATATGGGCCACACAAAAGTCAGCTAGGAGGACTCAGAAGTGACTACGTATAAAATGGGCAGGTGCAACTCACCATGGAGCTGACAAAGTCCATCTTGAATATTGACCATTGGTTTTCTTTTCCAACTATTCTTCTTCTCATGTATTTGTGTTCTCATCTGATCGGTTTCCAGCCCTCCTTTTTTGAGATATTATTACTTATTGTTGGATCTGCCTGATGAACGGCATGAATCTCTCACTTGAATGCCATGTTGGCACTCTTGAAGTGACTATGTATAGAATGCAAAAGTCTGGCTACAAACAACACCGTCCAATATTTTCAAACCATCCACACACCTGCCAGAGAGGTTTGCTAAGCCCTACAGGGATGGACTCGGGCCTGGCAGGGGCTCTGTGGGGCCCAATGTGATGTATGTGTTTTATCCATACCATTCATCCATTTTTGCAGATCATTTAAAGGCATTAGCCCAAAATAGAGGCAGATCCAAGGCTCAAGTGAGCCACAACACAAGTAGTATGGATAATAATACACCCTTAGATTTAGATTTAGATTTAGATTTAATTCATTTTTTATTTCGTATCTTATAAAGATCTGAAAATTAAATGTATTCTGCTTACTTTTACATTGCTATTTAAAATTTTAATTTTGAGTTATACCTTGTTTTTTTTTTTTTTTGGTTATAAATTTGTTGAGAAAGTATCTTTATTTGCTATGAAATTTACCAATATTTCTCTGATTAATATATATTGTGGCATCAAACAAGAATCATTTTTCCTTTCCACTGTTCCTGTAATTGCAAGTGCTAGAAAATCAGAGATCCTTGTAACAAATCCACTCCATCTATCAGATTTGAAAGATCACATTAATGTTTGCATATTAAAAAAAAAAAAAAAGACTTTTGAAAATCTAACTTGGGTCACACCAGATGAAAAATAGGGAATGGAAACGTCCACCATTAAAACCTTACTGGAAACGTGGATCTCTGACAAGTGTTCCGTGAGTCATGACCCTTTTCTTAAATCCAATACATGGCACAGATGGCCACACCATGTGATCTGGCATCTATACAAGTGGCGCAGTCATCTGACATCTATACATGTCTCAGTCATCTGAGAATGCTTTATTTGGTGGAGTATGCCAAAAACGAGAGAAATATAGATCTCAGGTAGACCACACAACAGGAAAACATTATTGATTTGATGGAGGGAAAATACAAATATTGGCTTTATCCAAAACTATTTGTGGTCCACAAAAAGTATTTAATGGAGATCAACACCACTGTTCCCAGTGGTGTGCATCTGCTTAATTTTTGGGATCCCTTGTTAAAATGAGCTGGACAAACGGATAGACGTTGTGGATATAGAACACATACATCAAGGTGGGCCCCACACGATAAGGGTAATACTCATTATGGTGTTACTCAGGATAAACTTAATCCCCTCCCTTCAAACAGTGGATCCCATGTACATGGGCCTACTGCTAGAAAATCAAATTGATGTGGGATGGTTATCACATGTTGTTATTCCCCCATTAAACCTTATAGTATCAAACAATGGAGTATCAAATATCTGTCCATAAACTAATATATTAAGATGGGCAGATGGACTACAGTTAGCATGGTCAACAATATGTTGGAAATGCATCCTCATCGACGGACTAATGGAGCTAGTCGTTTCTAGAAGAAGAAGTGGTGCTGGCTTTAAAATTGAATCATTTACAGGAATCGCAGAAAATATGTTGTTGAAGTTAGGCCTCAAGGTCACTAACGCGAACGTAAAGAATCGCATCCGCACAGTAAAAAAAAATTTCTTCACTGTCAAAGATCTACGGAGTGCGTCTGGTTTTGGGTGGGACCCAGACTTACTAATCGTCGTGGCATCAGATGAAGTGTGGATAGACTATATTAAGGTAATACTCGTTTACCAGTTATATCATATGTCATCATACAAAGTGACTTGAACTTTTTCTGTATTGTGTGTAGTCTCATCCAGATGCTGCTCAGTTCCGTGGCAAACCCATGCCCAGATATGATGATCTCGACTTCATTTTCAGAAACAACAAGGCTACCGGTAAATCATGTGCCACTGGCAACTTCCCTCCCTGTGCAACCACTCCTCGATGGAGAGATACAGATGCGTCGTCCAACCACACTGTTGATCTGAATGATGATATTAACATAATATCTTCTGAAGATCTTGGCGATGATGCACCGCATATCCATTAGTCTGACAATAGCCCTGGAGGCAACAAAATTCCTCATCTGAGTCCGACACGGCATGCGAATGCATCCGGCAACACGAATTCCACAGTTAATTCTAAAAAGAGACCGCGGGGGGAGCGACCTGTTGACATGATTGGCACCGGTATGGTTGATATTGGGGGTGCCATGAAGTCAATTGCTATTTCAACCGATAAGGGTAAGAACTTTGGTCGGATGGCACAAATTATACCGGCTTTGGAGGAGTTAGAGGGACTTACGAATGATGAGGTCTTATGGGCGACAAAGTTGCTATCGAAAGAAGAAGCGTATGGGGCCTCCTTCCTTAACTTTGCCAAAGAGAAGAGAATATCATTCATAAGGATGCTGCTGGATGGGGGTGGACCCCAAGTATGAATGAATATTTTGCCTAGTTTGACTGGCTGGAAGCAGTTAAACGTAAGCTTTGCCTTTAAGACAATTTTTAACTATAATACTTTTTGGAATTGTATAAGTTAATTTTGGAGATTTCTACATGTTTCTTGTCGCACTTTTGGGTAACATATCACACGTTGCTAGTAAGCACGTGCATACTTTTGGATTATTGTAACTAAGTTGAACAACGTGCATGTTTGATGTGCACGATGTATATGATAACTTGATAGGTGCTTCAATATGTGATTCTGTTCTCCAGGTATGATGGGTTAATTACACAATGTTGATTTCTTCCATAGTTGGAAAGAAATTTCGATTATTCATATGAATATGTTATGTCAGTAATACCATTTGATTGATTACAGTATGCTTTATTTCGTTACATGTGCAGATGGGTAAAAAGATTTATGTTGTTTTCAATGGACGGCGACCTGGGGTGTATTATTCATGGGAAGAGTGCCGGGAGCATGTTGATGGCTACTCAAATGCTCATTTCCAGGGTTACAAATCTGCGTCGGAGGCGTTCTTTCACTGGTCAGCTTATTGTGAGTCTTTGGAGCGTACAAGTGTACCTGTACGGTCAAACGAGAAGGAAGAGGATAATCCTACGTTGAACAGTGGACTGTATCCCACCACCAATTACATGATCCCTCCAGCTACTGCGCCGAGACCATCCTGTTTCAGTCCGTACACCGATTACACACTGAAACATCAAGAAGTTGTGGAAGATACACCAGATGCAATTGCAGCACTGTTTCGAATAATCGTTGGTTGTCTGGCTTTCATTATCACCGTTCAGGTCATGTATTGGCGCTAGACCGCAGTGGACGGATTGATATGGACTTTGTAGTTTTAGATTATCCTATTTCGGTTGGGTTCTTCTTATCGTTTATAAGTAGTACTGTTTTTGGACATGAAGTAGATGTTTAAAAATGTGCATGTTGGTAGGGAGGATAGTGTCTTCTCCAATTTTGGACATTGAATTTGTGGCTAGCGTGACTTTTTGCACTTAGCTGCAATTGTCAGACTCAGTAGGTTTATGATAGTAGATGTTTTATCAGGTAGGTGTCTTCTCCACTTTTAATTTAATCATGTTTTTTAATTTCCTATCACATTGCGGTCGTGAAAAACTGATGGACAGAATGGATTTTACAATAGGCATCTCTGTTGGCCCCACACAACTGGACCCCACTACTATTGTGACGTCAATACTTGAATGGAATGACCGCGCCATACTGATCGATAGTGTTTTTATGATTTTGAACATGCAATACTTGAATGGAATGAACGCGCCATATTGATGATCTTCCCAAGTGGACTGGACGACTTGTATGGGGCACGGGGAGTAGATACTGTCGACTTGAGTAGCAACAGTCGCTACTAAAGAGACGTCACATCATTGTGGATCCCACTATAATGCATGTGTTGTATCTGCAACATCCATCCAATTGGACATTTTGTTTCACCTCATATCAGTGGAGAATTAAGCAGACCCAATGCTATGGTGGACCTCACCACTTAAATCAGCGGATGCCACTGTTGACCACCGTTGAAATGTTCTAGCAAACCTTTTTAGCCTTCAAATTTTTTTAACAGTGGTGTCACTCATCCCCCCTCGATCTATGGTGGGATCCACTGAAGCTTTGGATGTGATTCATTGTTTGGATATTACCCTAAAAATGATCTATCCAGACGGTTGGACGGCATGGATACATACCGTACATCATGGTGGGCCTACCTATCATGCCTGTGACGTCACTTCAATTATTAGGGGACTGCCGCACATCCATAGACGATATCTCCGTACCATGGTGATCGCCAAAAAAACAAACGCGCTTATCTGCATTTGCATTTCCGCCGGTTGTTTTCAAACAAGGGATTCGGTGATAAATACCAGCTACAAACCCCATGCATTTCCCTGAGCATGTAATAAATGCCCAGGGAAACTGTAAATGCCCGTGAAATAGAAAAACAAACAGGCCCTAAAGGTTAAAGGGCTTGAAAAGAGGGTGAGAGTAAAACCTAAAAGGACTTGGGACAAGGCGAGTGAGAAGGGATATGTAAGCTCAATTACATGGGGGATAGGAACTTAGATAAGAATGGATGGTGAAATAAGATTCATAAAGCCCGCCAAAAATGGCTAGAACAAGGTGGTGATGGTTGGCTTGCTACTCTAACTTTGTTTCCCTCAATTCAAATAATTTGCTAACTCAAGTTCCCCTGGTTCTTTGTGAACAATTCACCTGGTAAACTTAGCTTGTTTCTAGATTTGGTTCACTTTACAACTTTAGTAGGTCAAATTGCCAATCTTGATTAAATGTAGCAATGCTTTCTCCACATCATTGATTGTGAAAAGTGATTCAACGAACATTGTTTATTGGGATACATACATGTGGAAAGGTACCCTTCATCTTCATGGCATTGCCTCCAGCTAAGCATTTAACTTGCCCATGTGGGTATAAAGGCAAATGATTTGGTTGATTCCTTGACTGAAATGCTTTATTTGTATGAACTCTACCTAGATGAATTCTTCTATTCTTTAAATTTGTTAACTCTTTAAGAAAAAAGGGCATCTATTTCTCAACTCTTTAAGAAAAAAGGGCATCTATTTCTCAACAAGATAAATGATGTTGATTATATGTTGAGCTAGACTAACATGCAAGGGCTAGACTAACATGCGAGAAGCATTGAATATTTCGAAATGATTTATAGTTTTTGAAACTCAAACCTTACCTCACACAAGAGAAGAAAACATTGAACATTTCCAAAACTAGATCTTCACAGATGTCCAACATTGGCAGACACCATTTCAATGCAGCAGCAGTCTCCAACATTTTGACCCTCCTTGTGAAATACGGACTTGTCGTATCAGACAGTTCAGCAAACATACTGATGATGAGTTTAAAAATGTCCTGCAAATTAGATGGAGCAACTGACAAGGAAGTACAAGCATATAGAATTATGCAAATGTGAAAGCTATAACAGTTAGAAGTTTTCATCCATGCAAATTGATGCCAATCTTGATTTAAAATTGAAATGGTATTTCTGTTGGAAGCTTGCTGCTTGCTTGCCCATCTCTAGCTGCTTTATTGTGCACGTGGCAATCATCTGAAAGTAAAAGAAAGAAAGAAAAAGGAGTAACACAGTCTACATTCAATGACAAAATCGGACAGTTAATGTCTTATGGTGTGTATTTTTCACCACAGCCCATGCAGATAGTCACCCACCATATCAACAGTTGTGACCAGCCTAGAAGATAGCTACTTGTACAGAGCATATGCTGATGATGAGCAAGCAATCATCTCTATTTCTTGCCAGCAATGCTAGAAAACCTCTTCAGGCATCTCATTTTTTTAACCAGACCTTTTTTTACCTGGGTTTCATTTTCAAAAGTAGATTTCAATTTTCACAAGTTTGCAGACAAATGTATACAAGGAATTTTTTTTTTTAATGGTGAATATATAAAAATTTAATGTGACAGCAATCTAAGAACATGGCAGAAAGGAAAAGTTTGTAGGCTCAAGCCCAAAATAAAAAGGACTTGCAAGCAACATACTCGTTAGTAGATGATCTATCTACCTTTAAGGTCTCATCATCGTAAGGTGGATCAGGTGCCAGGACCCGAATAATTTCACTGAAACAGACCGCCACGAGAAGTCTGACATCTTTATCTTTATGCTGAAGCAACTTATGCCGAAAAAGAGACTCATTTAAAGGCTCTATTGCTCGCTGTAGTGAACGAGACTGACTTAATTCTGATAAAGCACCTGCAGCTTGCTGTGAAAATGACATATATACCAAAAAAAAAAATTTAATACAGAATTTTCTCACTGACAACAATGATCTTAAAACACGAGTAGTAAGGATGCTAACAGACACAAATATCGCCCAAAGGAAAAAACTTCATTCGTTGATGACCTTGGTATATAAAACTATTCTTACAAAAACAGTGCTATTTGACGTATTGCCTTTAAATTTCCAAACCGATTCGGACAGAGAAGAACATCTACTAATCCAAAGTCACTTACAGAAGTAAACAACTATTCTCTTTTGAATATGTGAAAGGGTAAATTTTGGTATTAAACATTGCAAGAAACAATTCATTGCTTGCTATTTTACATATTACCTTTAAATTTCCAAACCGATTCGGACAGTGAAGAACATCTACTGATCCAAAGTCACTTACAGAAGTAAAAAACTATTCTCTTTTGAATATGTGAAAGGGTAAATTTTGGTATTAAACATTGCAAGAAACAATTCATTGCTTGAATGGTCGAGTAAATAGAATCTTGTGAAAGCAAATGAGAGATAAACCTCCCAATTGTAGCTTTGTCTGCATTCCTAGCCATATTAGTTACCCAACTATTTTACAATTATATCGCTTACACAGCTTAATGACCAAAAATGATTAATTATTTGGTGCACAAAGCGCCACTAATGTACCAAACAGTTGACATGAAACCTTATAAATATTTTGCATTTTAAAATGTCAAAAACAATCCACATGGAAACATGCATTGCTAATTTGTGTATACTTCTTATAATTCTCTGTAACCTCCAAAGTAGGTGAGCATCATTCAAGCCTTATTCCAAGCCATGTTAAGCGTAAGGTTAAGACATTGCCAGCCATGAAGGAAAGAGATGGAAGTTCCAAATCAATAATAGTTTAGTACAATCGTACGGAGTGAACGCCCAAACAAATGAACATGAGAGATTTGAGAAATAACTTCATGCCCAGAAATAATGGTAACCATCATGTGCATGTCCATGTGAACTTTTCGGCAGGAAATTCCAAGAAGCTGACTCTTTGCATGACAATTTTGAGAAGTTATGCGCCCAAAATTAAAAGACGAGTCGAGAACAAAATTCTGCCTTTGGTGTTTTTACAGATTACCAGGAAAATCAGTTCCACCATAAATTATGGTAGGTAAGGATAAATCCAGAATTACAGCTTCCACACTTTTAACTGAAACAGTAGTTGGTCATTAAAATCAATGGTTATTCCTTGTGCTAGTTCCCTCTGTCCAAAGGCCATGGTACCGAGTACCGATGTTCCTCCTATTGCAGTTGAGATGTATTCTAGCATTCCTCTTCTTGCAGTCATTGGACTGTGAATTGCACAATTTTTGGCCGTCTTGCCAACAAAAAGCCATCGCATAGTCGGAATTTTATTTTTATTTTTTTTTAAAGGCAACAGATTTTATTGATAAACCGCCAAAGGCAGGAAAAGAATACAACGCAAAAAGGAAAAGAAGGGAAAAGAGAAAAAATGTGAAGCAGACTAAGCTGCTGGGTCATAAGGAGCCCAATTCTTCACGAGCCCTATAACTGCTTCTATCATTTTCTCCACCGAAGTGCCCCCATTCTGAAAGCACCTGCTGTTTCTCTCTTTCCAAACAGCCCAAAAGATTACCACAATGACAAGGCCCCCAACCGCTTTGATATGAAGTTGATATGTGATAGTTCACCACCATTTTTAAGCTGACGGTGCCTCATTCATGGTGCATGTGGCTTATGTGAAGGCAATCTACAAAATCCATCCAAATCATGAGCCCATTGTGGATGAACCTTTCTCCAAGCTTCACAATAAAAAGATCTCAGCCACCTGATTTCTGCACTGGATATGGACCATTGAACATTTCATTTCTGAACCATGCATTTGATAGCCAACCAAATTGGATGTTTGGGATCATTCACTCAGTATGATGCAGGGGTTATGCCGGACAGGCTCTTCTTTACAGTTTGGGCAGTCAGCAGTCTAGATTAGGCTTGTCCATGAAAATCACATAAAATGTGTAACTTTCCAGGAACCATGTTAACATATGAAAATGAATACGTTTGTTGGTAGAGCTGCCACATCATTGAAAGCATGCTCTCTGTTACGGGCCATGCTCCTAAAAGTCTTCAAAGGCCTCAAACCCTTAAAGAATAACAATTTTCATTTAACAATTTCAAAAAAAGAAAAAGAAACTTACAAGCATTATTTGAAACCATCACTGTTTAAAACTTCCTCCACTTTTTATATAAAAGTGAGAGAATAGGTGTTTTGTAATGGTAACGGTGGCCGTAATGGCCACCACTGTTACCTTTATGATACGGGTTGTAACGGCTGTTACAGTCTCTTTTTTATTTAAAAAAAAATCCTGAAAAACCAGTATTTGCCCCGTGATCTTGTTTAAAAAGTATGGAAAACCTATATCTGCCCCATAACAGACAATTACGGGGCTTTTATGGCCTTTTTAGGGGACGTAACGTGCCGTTAATGGCAATTACGGGTCGTTTTTTCCATAGCGGCTGTTACGGCCGCTACGACCCCATAACGTGTAACAATTACTTTTATGTAATGGCCTTTACAGCACACCATTATTACTCAATTTCAATCCCCCTCTCCATCAGATAACTACCGAGTTATTGTAATGCTCAATCCTAAGAGACTGTGTTTGCTGCTAGACACGACAAACAATATACAGCTGCGGCACATCCATTCATCTGGTCGCCACATTATGGGATGAAAAGTGCCCACTGCCTGGCCCATCAGATGATCCTTGCCATTTGTTAGCAGCTCGCAGACGGACAATGACGGCCAACAGCCAACATTTAGTGGCCCATTTATCTGATCAGTAGGATCTTCTTGTGAAGGATGTTTTGACAGTATCTTCGATGCACAATTGGCCCCATCAGATAAATGGTTTTGGATAACACAAGGTGGATACTTCACATGCACAGTTTGTTAGGCCAAGAAAATTGCTCAACCGAACACTATATTTCCTCACAGTAATTACGGCTGCCTCCCTAAAATCATACAAAGGGCTCATAGCCAATTGAATGAGAACCAACATAATTAAAATGGCAAACAATCTGGATAATTACATGTCAAAATGAGACACCCAAACAAGCATAAATTAGCAAAATCAGTCATGGTCCAAAACGAAATGAGTCAGTGCAGGTCATCCTTGCCATATTCATTTGATAGGCAAACCCGACTACACCAAACCATCCATTAGATAGGTGGGGCCCCACTTCGACCACCCATGAGCAAACACCCATATTCAGAAGCAGAAAAACGAACGAATGGACAGTTAATATCATCTGATTGGAACGAACTCTGATTGCACCACACAATCTAACGGGCCAGATCGGTCAAGGTGGGGCCCAACAGTCAATTGCAGGAAACAAGCACTCGATGATAAGTGTACGTAATGCATATACTTCCTTGGAGCCCAGCAAACCAGCGGTATGGATTGGTCAAGGAAGGCACGTGTGACAAGTGCGCTGTGTCATTCTCCTAAAGAAATGCACCCGCAGAACAAGCGAAACTGCATGCACATGCGCGGAAATTGATATTTCGCGCCCCCTACATTTGATGCATGCACCACTTTCCTTTGATCTATAGATTCATAAAACAACAGCTCCTATTCAACGATCTCATCAGATAATCAAACCTTCCAATATCTGTGTGTGCGCGTGATAGAAGGAGAGAGATTTTAGGAAGAGACGAGTAGAAAATGGATCTTACCCTTAGCAATTTCACCAGAGAATCCTTGTTCAGACGGGATTGCGAGAGTCGCTTTCCAATGTCAACGAGGGATTTCTGAGCAGATTCAGCCATGGCGATAAACCCTAATTCTGTAACAGAGACGCCATTGAAGTGGGAATTTGCTAGGGTTTTCTGTTTTTCTATTGAGATGGCGTTAGGGTTTTGAAGTTGGTCTGATGCTGGGCTTTTGCGCTCTGTTTTTTTTCTTTTTTGTTTTTTTTTTTTTTTTTCCTCTCCACCGAGAGGGTAGAAAAATGCAGAGCGGAAGCAGGACTTTAATAAGTAGGGGAGTTTCTCCCGCTCTTTTGAGGTCACGTGAGCGGTTTCCACGCACGTGACGAGAGTCCGCCGCGGTTTGGCCAGTGACGCTGCCGGTAGACGTGGCTACTGATCGATGCTCTGTTGGTCCCACCATGATTACGTCTTTTGTCCACTACATCCGTTTATTTTCCAGATCGTAGATATAAATCTCATGGGGACCACACCCCACGAAACATAGAGATTTAATGTGTACCGTTAAAAACCTTCTAATGCCCACTGTAATGTTTATTTCACGTCAAACCCGTTGATTAGGTCACATAGGCCTAAATAGAGGTCAAAAACATCAGCCTCATCCAAAAATTTTATAGCCCTCAGTAAGTTTTTAAAGGTGGGCATTCAATCAACATGATTTTCTATGATATTGTCCACTTGAGATTTGAATTATCTCATTTTTGGGTCATGCCATAAAATAATATGAAAAAATAGACAGACAGCGTCATGAAACATATACATCATGGTGAGGACCACACCACAGGGAAAATGGATAGACGTCACCTGCCAGTCTGTGATGAAATGCCCAATCCATTCCGGTCCCATCTGGTTAGAGGGTGGCAATGTGCCAGGATGCCCAGCCGTCAAACCCGACCCCACTTTAAGCATGTCTTGGACTTGCTTTCTTGGCGCATAGGCTCAGTTCGGGGAAGCATGCATGGTCATGATCAGTTTGGTTGTTGGACTTGGACTCTAATCATTTTAGCCTAGTCCGACCAATTTTATATGTTCTTCTGTTATATCCTATAAATATGTTGTTCTAATATTTGATTATGCATTTCGATTTATTTTAATGCTAGTCTCTTTTTTCAAACATGAAATAGTGATTTTAGTTTCTTTCAGGTTAGGCCTGCTCCAACAACTTTTGATACTGGGCCTTGCGTGCTTGTCCATGCATCACTAAAGCCTTGGGTCTTAAATGTCGGGCTAAGCTAGGAGTGAGTAGGGATGGCCAAACCTGGCTAGCAATGGGTCAGGTTTGGGTCCACTCCATTTAACTCAACCAAAGCCCGGGGTTTGACCCGTTGACCTAAATGAGACCACTTGTTGATTAAAGGTAAAATTAAAAATTAAAAATTGGACACAATGGACCGTTTGTTGGTTGGTTTGTGTCGGGGCTAATCCAAGCGCAGCAACCCATCCTTATTGTGACTCTGGCCCTGATCTGAAACCCGACCAATTAGGGTGGGGCTCAACGTTGACTTTGAAGTGGGTGGATTGGTTGGTTGACCGGACCCATTGCCAAGGGATGCATCTCTCCCGTGAAAGTTTATACAGAATCAGATTGTGTAGTGAGTAACTCAGTACTTTAAGAAGTACTGAGTTGATGTGTTACGAGCTTATTGGCTCTAAGATGTAGGGTCGCTTCCTTCCTCCAAACGTTAAAACAAACGCCGTTAGTTTCTTTTTCTCTCTATCTTCCGTGCAAGGAGGAAATGTAGAAGGATCTGCCGAGCGGAAATCGGATTTCGTACCAAGTTTCTCGGTACGGTTTTATCGTACAGGGTAAACTTAGTCAAGCCCACCTTAAATGTATGTGGTCTATCCACACCGTCCATTAGTTTTTACAGCTAATTTAAGGCGTTCAGCTCAAAATTTAAGCAAATCCAAATATCAAGTGGATCATGCTACAGGAAACAGTAGGAGTGATGATTTCTACCGTTGAAACCTTGGTAGTTCCTACAGTGATTTTTATTTGTCATCCAACCTATTCATGATATCATGAAGACATGGATGAAGGGAAAACACAGATATAAGCTTGATCCAAAACTTCTGTGGCCCTAAGAAATTTTCAACGGTAGACATTCAATTCACATAGTTACTATGGTGTGACCCGTTTGAACTTTATATATGATTCATTTTTGGGTTCAAGCGTTGAAATTATATGGTAAAATAGATGAAGGCAGTGGATGAGATACATAAATCATGGTAGACATCACAGAATTTAATCACGTTGTTGATTTGTCATGTGCTCAAAATCAAGTTGATTGGACAATCCTCTGATTAATGGACATGGGTTTGTTGAATCTCACCCGTTGACTATTTTTTATGCATTTGCAATACTTTAATGTCCACTATTGACAGGTTAGAAACATGGTTTCAGTGTAGATATTGAGTGATAATATGTCTATCATGTGTCCCGCTTTTTGTATGGTTAAGATTTGAGGTAGAGGCCATGTTTGTGGTGGGGGAGCTTCATCTGATTTTTAGCTATAAGTCAGTTGACTTTGGTCCATCAAAACCCTTATTTTACAATGCCAAGTTTGGAGTGGTCGGTGGTTGTAAGTAATGTATGGATAAGGAAAAAGACTTGAGTTCAACGGGCTTCACCATTGTCTTTTGAATGCTAATGCTAATTTTTATTCGAAAATAAGAATTGGTCCGTGTTTTGTGAATTTCGGATTTCACTTTGTGAAATTTGGATTTAGATTATGTTGGAAAAAATCAATATTGCGTCAAGAATTCAAGAATTCGGTGATAAAAATGAAGAATTGAGTTTCATGAATTTCATAGCTATGGAATCATTTTTTTTGTTTGATTCGTGAACAAATTGTGTATTTTGGGGTTTTTTATAAAGCGTGATCAACTATGTTGTTGATAGTAGATAAGTAAGGCTCCTTACTGTACATGTGGCATGAATAGAGAATCCAAACTATGCAAATAGTGGGAAATGCTATTGGTTTGTGGTGTACTCAAAATTTGGTTGATTGGACAATCCAGATCTCTGATTAGTGGACATGGGTTTATGGAATCATTTAATGTTGGGAAAAATAAAAAATCAATGTTTTGTTAAGAATTCAGCGATAAATATGAAAAAATTAGTTTTTAGTTTGATCCGTTAACAGATTGAAGTATTTTGGGGTTTTTGATAAAGTGTGAACAACTGTGTTGTCATAGCAGATAAGTGAGGCTCCCTACTGTACACGTGGCATGAATATCAAATCCAAACTACTCAAATAGCGGGAAACACTTTTGAGTTGTTGTGTACTCAAAATTAGGTTGATTGGATAATCCAAACCTTTGATTAGTGGACATGGGTTTGTGGAATCTTTTCCATTGACTACTTTCTTTTATACTTTTGTAATGCATTAGGTGTCTGCCAATCGACTAGTTAAGAACATAGTTTAAGTGTAGATTTTGGATGATAATCCATCTACAGTGGGTCCCGCATTGCGGTGGTTGGGATTTGACCTACAAGTCATGTTTATACGAGAGGGGAGCTTCAACTGTATCCTTACTACAACTTAGTTGACTTTGTTGTATCAAAACCTTTAGTTTAGATAAAGAAAAAGAATTGAGTATACTGAATTTCATATATTTTCTACTGGAGATAGAGGAGCAGTACATCCTTCTACGTTTCTTCCTTGCATGAAAGAGAGAGAAAGAAGCTAACCACGTTTGTTTTGACGTTTGGAGGAGGGATGCGGCCCCACATCTTAGAGCTAATAGACTCGTGACACGTCAACTCAGTA
This sequence comes from Magnolia sinica, assembly GCF_029962835.1. Lineage (NCBI taxonomy): Eukaryota > Viridiplantae > Streptophyta > Magnoliopsida > Magnoliales > Magnoliaceae > Magnolia > Magnolia sinica. The sequence continues at coordinate 122,119,678 of NC_080574.1, read as the reverse complement.
CGTCTTAACGTATTGAGTTAATTAGCACACAATCTGATTCCAACTTCTACGGTAAGTTTATGTGTTGGGATGTTAGGTGGGGCCTATAATAATGTTTGCTTGTCCATCTGCTTTGCAAGCTCATATTAGAACATGGGACTAAAGATGAGGTGGATACAAAAATGCAAGTGGGCCACGTGAGAGAGAAATTTAGGGAAATAAATACCCATAGTTGAAACCTCGGGGCTCTGGCCTTATGTTTATATGCCATTCACATCCAAACAGTTTGTAAGGTCTTTCTCATTTGGATGAAGTTAAAACACAAAAACTTAGCCTAACATAAAACTTTCATGGCTATATGAATGCTTCCGCAGTGGTCATTGAATCCCCACCTTTTCCTCTCATGTGACCTATTTGAGTTTTGGATCACCCTCATTTTTTGTCACATATTCTAAAATGATCTCACAAAATGGATGTAAGGGGTGAATTTCTCACTAACACCACAGCCGGCCCCATCTAGCGTACCAGTGCAAACTTCCAGCAAAAGGCTTTCCCAGGGAATCCGCGTACATTGCGTCGGCGGCGAGAAATTTTGTAGATGCAATTGGCGCATTTGCAGTGGACGGGGGTTTTGAGTTCTAACAAGCGGGTCCCATTTTTTCAGTAATCCTTACCGTTGGTCTGGTGCATTCTATTTCATTGTTCCCGTGATCAGACGATTGGTCATGTACATCGTGCCATGTATGTACTGTTTCAAAGAAATATAATGGATGGATCAAGCATAGCCCTTCAATGCTCACATATGGATGGTTGTGAGAGAAATACCACAGCACCACACATTCAATGAAAAGCTCCTCTCAGTTTTTTTAATGAGGTCTCGAGTCCAACTGATTGCACCACCAGTTATGATCTATATGAAAAAAATCAAATGGAGTACACTTGGATTTTCTATTTCCCAATGGCTGTATACTATTTTCAATAGCATGGCCCACTTCATGAGTGGATAGGGCTGCTTTTGTTGCCCCTGGATGATTCTCATGGTGGGCCCAATCTATTAGGAAGATTGGATGGAAGTAATCCACTGGATGGACTGTAAATTGTAGTCCAATAGTTTGGACGGGAGACCTCTTATTTATTTATTTTTTATTATTATTATCACTGTTATTATAAAATCTTCCAGTGGGGAATATTGAGTATTGAGACATGATTTCTCCATAGTGGGAATCAGCAATCCAATGGTGTTCATTACCTAACCATGGCCCCACTTGCCGAAATTAGAAATGAATGGGCAGTAAAGCACGTGTACATGTCATACATGCCAGCGTGGCAAGTAGGTTTAAGATATAATCCAGCAAAACCATGACGCTATATTGATGAATGTACATTTGACTAACTCCATCTACTGCCAATGAAAAAGTCTCATATGCACAAGCAACGAATCATAATAAAAATTAATTTTTCAACATGAAATAATGATTTTACCCTTTTATTATGGGTCCCATTCCTGTAAAGGTACACTCTGCATTTTACAAAACAATCATAGAGCTAGGAAGGCTAAAGTTTTCCAACCCATTCGCCCGTTTTCAATATTATGGGGCCACAACTGGAGCAGTCCAACATAAAAACTTTATGGGCCTACCATAATGTTTATATGATGTTAAGGTGTGGTTTCAAAAATGAGGTAGATCTAGGACTTAAGCGGGGTGCACCATGAGAATACAAGACTGAAAGGCTACCATTGAAATGTCATTTGGGCCCACTGTGATGTTTTTATGCCATCTGACTCATTCATAAAATGATTCCTATCCTGATGAATATAACACATATATCAACTTAATCTAAGATTTTTGGAACCTCAAGTGCCCAATAACAACCGTTTCCTGTAGTGTGGCTTTTTTTGAACCAAATGCTAACATGAGTTGAAGAAACTAATATAAGGAACTGTGGCACCCACCTCAATGCATGGATTGTATATACACGTTGTACATCAATTTTTACAGTTTATTTTAGTTCATGGTTAAAAATGAAGCAGACAAAAATTTCAGGTGGACCACACCACATGAAACGATCGTCATTGGTCATTAAAAACCTTTTGTACACATTAAAAGTGTTAGATCAAGCTGCTATTTGTTTTATTACATGTCTGTTTAACCTTACCAAAAGGTTGGTCAATAAACATTACAGTAGACCCTTGGAAGTTTTTTATGGTAGTTGTTCAACAACCACTGTTTCCTTTACTGTGTTCCACCTGAAATTTGTATCTTCTTCATTTTTAGGACCACTAAACATGTGAACAACATGGATATACAATACATGCATCAAGGTGGGGCCCTACTGTCAAGGTCTCACCGACGAACTCTCATTGGATAATGACCTAGCACAAAAAGCTCTGTGGGCCCATCATGATGTATGTGCTTAATTTATCTATTCCATCCATCCATTTTTTCCAGCTCATTTTAGAGCATGATCCAATAAATGAAGCATATTAAAATCTCACGTGGACCACATTTCAGGAAACAGTGGTGATTGAAACTCACCATAGATTCTTGGGGCCACAAAAGTTTTGGATCAAGAGTTGATATTTGTTTTATCCGTTCATGCATCCAGGCTTGTGTGACCTAATAAACAAGTTGGATGGCAAATAAACATTAAAGCAGACCTTCGGAAGTTTTTAATTGTAGGAGTTCAATCGCCATTGTTTCTACGATGTGGTCCACCTAAGGTCTAGATCTGCATAATTTTTGGGTTCATGCTCTAAAATACGATAGCAAATTGGATGGCAGCATGGATAAAATACATACATCATGGTGGAGCCCACATAGCTTTTCCAACACCAACCGCAATATTAGAGGGGTTACTAGACTCACCACCAAATCTAAGTCATGTGACACACACATCACAATGGGCTCCACAGATTTTTATGAAATGGACTCCAAAGTGATTAGGTAGATTGCCTGCATGTATAGACTATAGTGCATCCCTACAACATATCTCCTATGTGCATATAGGGTCATCTAGATTGGCCCAATGATATAGTGGGACATCACGTAAGCTGACAAGAGTCAATCGGATTATCCTACCGCCCACTAAGCTTCCACGAAACTTACCCAGGTGAATAACGGTGCTATCCTTAAGTGGCCCATGTTGTGGATGGCCTGTAATTCGAAAATGAATCGGATTGTGTCTTGACCAATTTTTTCCTCACTAAATACTACCATTTATCATACTCATTTATACTATCAATTTAAAGGATAATGACTGGATATATGTTGTTGTTGTTCAATTCAAGAAACATGGCCACAAGTGTATCGAACGGCCTAAATTTGGTCAAAGTCGTGACTAGAAATAGTGTCGAGCATGTTAAAGTTGTACTCGATTCGAATTGATTGAACACTTGAGACCATAGCTACCAAACTAGCTGGAACACTTGTGACCATAGTTACCAAACTAGCCGGAATAGGATAAGATCAATGAATGTTGATTTGACTGATCAACCACTAATTGTTACAGTGTTTAGATGATTTTATAAAAGGGAGGTTAGTCATTTAGAATGTGATATTTTAACCTTGCGCTAAGGATGTTTCTTTCAACGGTGAGAACATATTAGATTCCTCAATGAATAAATAACAGATGGACAATATTAAAATTAAAGTTGATTGTTGATTTATTATATTGAAAGTAAGAATAGTACAATCAACATAAAAGAAAATTAAAATAAATGGAGAAGAAGATAAATACATTTGACTACTTATGTTGGCAAAATGGAAGTGAAAAAGATTGGACATTGTAAGACTATTGTGGTGCAAAGTCGGCAGGATGTGATTGATGATTGATTAAGTAGGAACTCGATGATTGGGGATGAATATGGTCATTGATAGTTAATATACTTATAGGGTGTACAACAATGATGGTGCTATACTACAACGAATTTAAACTAATCTAAGAGCTCTAAACTTGCTGTAGCATGATTGGACAGAAGTGAAATGTCTAAAGCTAGAAAGCTAAATTAAGGACAAGTGGTGTCATGTTGTAGAGAGAATCCACCATTAGCAAGATTTTGGAAACTTCATGTGTACGCAAATGGTCACATGTATCACCCGTGCTTTGATCACGTGTCATATGAATGATGTCTGCATTTTTTCTAGTAGATGTGCATACTATTTTAAGTGAGCTTACTTTTGGTTGGTTATGTGTCGCTAGGAGATAAGTGTTGGCAATTCTTCTTAACGTGAGTTCATTTTCATCCCACCATTTGTACATAACTGCTAACACATGGTGACTTCTCATTAGGCAATGTGGATAGCGTCAAGTTAGTTGTAAACAGATGTGATTGTCCAATTTTTATGATTTTTTATTATGATGCATCAACGTATTATACTAATGGTATGGATTCACCCTTACCTATTGCATGTGTATTTAAAGGCAAGTTGCATGAGAGGTTATGAACATAGCTTTAACCGTACACATGGTAAAAGTGTGTATGACTCGGGATTGTCTTAATTATAGAACATGTCATGGATGACCCATCACTAAAAATTGAGACTGATCGATAAATATTGATAACTTGTGCTCAAGCATGAGGGCAACAATGGAGCATGTGGTAGCAACATCAATACCCCCTATTTCATTACATAGTTTTAAGACCCGAACAAGTAATTCTACTCTTTCGAATCAACTCGGACTTGGTTAAACCTGTTCTGGTTTGATAACTCGGGTCACTCCAACTTAAGTGAGTCAGGTCACTCCCAACTCAAGTGAGTCAGGTGGCTTAACTCACTTGAGTTGTGATGACTTGGGTGTCAAATCGACTCAACTCAGGGCCAACAAGTCAATACGGGCCGCCAGTCTTTTAACTACTACTCTATAGATGTGATGTCATGCCGTCTCTTTTTTAGTTGTCCATGCCTACTTGTAGGCAATAAAGTGCAATGTACATGGTTTATAGAGATACAAGCCTCTATTTTATAATACTTACATTGCATATGCTTTTCATCCCCTATGTAAAGGAGTGTGATGGAATTAAAGCAATTTGAGATCCTATGCTCTCTTGAGATAGCTATTAAAAAAAAAAAACATAAACCTCTCAATTAAGAGTATTATTTTTCTAGAAAATCCAAAGTTTATCAATTTATAACTTGTAGCACCTTGAACTTTTCAGTACCTGAGTACTGAAAGTCATCGGGTGTACCATGAGAATTGAATTTAGACTTGATATTTTATTACAAGTGCACACACAAATGAGTGCATACACTTACAAGTATACATGTGTAAGTCCATCAATCTAGCTTATTTTTAGCTACCCATCTATACTGTACCATGAATATGACCGTTGGGAATACTCTTTATTCATAAATCAAGCCGTATATTCATTAATTCTTAAGATTGACCATCATATGATTGTGAAATCAAACCTAGACGTGATCCAAGCCCTTTAAATATGATCATCTATGAGTCTAAGCCTAACATTAGAATTCTGATACACTTAAAAGAGTTTTACACCGTTGAAATCCAATTATAACAGGTAGAAATATACTGGTGATCATCTATAGCTTTATATGGTGTTTATGTTCATACCCAACATCAAATCTTAGAAAATGTACTTATAAGAATCCAATCGCGATGAAACCTATGATAGTGCTCTATTAGGTTAGTTTAATCGTACACTATTAATTTCAAAATTGTGAACTTGGGATCCCCCATGCTCCCTATAAATGTGCACGTTGGGAGATCCTTACCCTTGAAATACAAGCAGAAGATGACTGAATTCTTGAGATCAAGTCTATCCAACTTTGTTTTCTCCTACAAAGATATGCCCAAACTTGATGAAGAGCTAGTCATATACCATATATATGCTATGAAGCCTGAAGTCAAGCCTATTAAGCATAAGCTGTCAATATCATGTTTAAAGTCCATAACAGAGTATGCAACCCATGTATAAATGAATATGTGAGGCTCAATAAGAACTTGTGAGTTATCAATTATTGGTGAACGATGAAGGCAGATTGTTTTCATCATATAAGGAAATACTTCAAGTATCTAAAGCTTGCATAATGAATCCACGTGCATGCTTTGAGACTTTACAACTTGACAACACCCTAACCATTTTCTACGTGAGGTGTTGACATCATTGGAAGAGGGAACCTAAAGGCATCCAACGGTTATAAATACATTCTCATGGCAAACAAGTACTCTGCAAAGTTGGTAGTGGTAACATCCTATATTATGGGTATGAATGAAAAGAAGAAGAAGAAGAAGAAGTTAAGGAGTGTTAGTGGTGGTGAGCTCAATATGACCAATTGCATCTCGCAGACATAAAGTGCAAGCACACATGAAGCCACTTACAACTTTATTAAAAGAGGATCGCTAGGACCAATGACAAGCAACTCTGGAAAAGAAGGTCAATAACACAGTAGTAATGTGTATCTTACAGCTGAACCTATCGGATCCTAAGGGCCAGTGCAAGCCATCTTGGGATGGTTCGTTGATCGTTCACGAAGTTTTACACATACATGCCCTTCGTCTCAACAAAATTATGGGCAATGATCTTACGGAGCTCATTAACGCCGACAATGTGAAAATTTATCACGGGTAATCTTACATGGCTATATCAACAACTACAATTGTAAAGCTAAAGCCAAGTGACAAGAGGTTAGAATATTGAAATACATTCCACGGTCATCCCTCAAGTGTTCAGAAATAAATGGTTCAAAAAAGAGAGAAGAAGGAAAAGAGAAAATGAAAAGGAAGGAAAAATAGACAGATAAAAGCGCAGTCCGAAAAATAAAAATAAAAATGGGAGAAAAGCAAAAAGTGTCGAACCCAATAAGTGAGAACAAAAGTCCTAAAATAGCATCCCATTATCCTTCAAGATGGTCTAACTAAATTCAATGGCTTTACAATTGTGATTGAAAGCAAAGTCGGGCATATTGTCAGTTGGTCGGTGATGATGAAATCTAATCCTCTAGCCGTTGTCATCCAAAGAAAAACAAAAAGAGAAAAACTTACTTAAGCATAATGGGCAAAGTGAAAATCTAAAAGGACACCTCGAGTAAAAACAGTATGCACGCAATAGACTTGGTGAAAACTTAAAAGTATGCCAAGGGTAAAAGGGCACAACTGCCAAGGGATATGCAAAAGTAAAACCTTGGGACGTGGTAAAAACCCAAAATGCGCCAAGTTTAAGACCCGTATCCTAGTCTGTACCGTTCCGTAAGCTTCCATGGTCCTTCCGATCGAATTTCGACAACCCTCAACTTGTATCCGACGTTTGCGTGCGATCCTAAGCCGAGTCCTGTACACCAAAGTCGACTCGACCCGAAACTTGTATCTTTGCGACTGCGCCGTCACCGTAGTTCCAACACTGTAACTCTCACACCGAACAGATACCCCGGCCAAAAGATATGGGCCAGCGTTCATTCCAAAGAAATACCACGCGTTGCAAATTTCGAGGGAATCTCTACAACATATCTCATCAATCAATCAATCAATCAAGTCAAGTACACCTCATACCTCAAGTACAAGCATTCATCCCTCCTTTTTCCACAAGTCAACTCTCTCTCTCTCTCCCCTACCCATCCCTCTTTTACAAATTTCAAACAAAACCTTACCTCTCTATCTCCTTTCCTTACAACCACCACTCCATCCATCCCTTCATCCATTATTTCTATCTCTCTCTCACATTCTCTAGCAACTTTCCAAATCCCATGAGAAATATCCTACAACCAAGCTCTCTCCCAAAAACTAAGTGTGACTCACCCTCTCATCTCACATCTCAATCATTCATTCATCATCTACCTCCATCAACATTGAAGGCAAAGAGCTAAGGAGGCTAAGGGATCAAGGAGGAGTGTAATAGGTGGGTGATCCACTGCTGATTCTTATTTTAGGGCCCACTTGTTGATGCGACCCATTTTGATGTATGTGATGTAACCATGAGGGGCCCATAGTGGCGAGGTCCCTCTCTCACCATCTCTCTCTCTCTCTCTCTCTCTCTCTCTCTCTCTCTCTTTCTATGATGATGATGGTGATGAAGGGGTGTGTGGCCCATTTGGTGTGTGTGTGTGTGTGTCCCACCATGAAGCATATATTTTATCCATGCCATTCACCTTCATGTGGGACCCTCCTGATGGATGTGTTGGATTTACACCATTTAGCCCATTAGCGGGCCTGGACGGAAGGAAAAATACAAATATCAGGCCGATCCAAATAGGTGGGCCACGTATGTGTGGGACCCACCATGATGCATATATTGTATCCAACTATCCAGCGTCCAGGGACGCTGGACGTGCATAGCCGTGAGGAGCGGCGAACAGTGTAGTGTGAACTGACGTTGGGGTGCACTAACCAGCAAGGTTTAGGTGGGCCACTCATGCAAGCCCCACCTTGATGTATGAGCCTGATCCATGCCGTCCATCCCATTCTCCTGCCCATTTTAGGTGTTGAGCCGAAATATGAGGCCAATCCGATTATCGGGCGGGCCATACCCTAGGAGATAGTGGTTTTACTGTTAAAATCCACCCTGATGCTTCTATACACCAAAATATATTGCATATTGGGCTTGATGGGTCTATCTTGAGCCGTGGAAGCCAATGAGTGGGGTGGATTTTACTGATGCGGGCCCCACCTAGGAAAAAACCTTAAAAAAATCAATTTTCAAAATAAAATAAAATAAATAAATAACTGCAGCAGGCACTGTCACTGACGTGCAACAATGTCTTGCTACTACGCCATTGGATGGGAGGGCAGGGACGGGACCATGGGTCCCAGCCATCATGCATGTGTTTCATCTATGCCGTCCAGCCAGCTGGGCTACTGGACGGCCAGTGGATCCCACCCCTTGATGTCTGTGTTACATCAAACCGTCCATCTAGTTGGCGAGTTGTCTTAGGGCTTAAGGCAAATGAGGCAGATCTGCCTATCAAGTGGACCACCCCTTGATTGTTGATTTTATTATATTGAATGTAAGAACAGTACAATCAACATAAAAGAAAATTAAAATAAATGGAGAAGAAGATAAATACATTTGGCTACTTATGTTGGCAAAATGGAAGTGGAAAAGACTAGACATTGTAAGACTGTTGTGGTGCAAGGTCGGCAGGATGTGATTGACGATTGATTAAGTAGGAACTCGATGATTGGGGATGAATATGGTCATTGATAGTTACCATACTTATAGGGTGTACAACAATGATGGTGCTAGATTACAACGAATAAACTAATCTAAGAGCTCCAAACTTGTTGTAGCATGATTGGATAGAAGTAAAATGTCTAAAGCTAGAAAGCTAAATTAAGGACAAGTGGTATCACATTGTAGAGAGAATCCACCATTAGCAAGATTTTGGAAACTTCATGTGTACGCAAATGGTCACATGTATCACCCATGCTTTGATCACGTGTCATATGAATGATGTCTGCCTTTTTTCTAGTAGACGTGCATACTATTTTGAGTGAGCTTACTTTTGGTTGGCTATGTGTCACTAGGAGATAAATGTTGGCAATTCTTCTTAGCGCGAGTTCCTTTTCATCCCACCATTTGTACATAACTGCTAACACATGGTGACTTCTCATTAGGCAATGTGGACAACGTCAAGTTAGTTGTACACATATGTGATTGTCCAATTTTTATGATTTATTATTGTGATGCATCAACGTTTTATACTAATGGTATGGATTCACCCTTACCTACTGCATGTGTATTTAAAGGCAAGTTACATGGGAGGTTATGAACATAGCTTTAACCGTACACATGGTAAAAGTGTGTATGACTCGGGATTGCCTTAATTATAGAACATGTCATGGATGGCCCATTATTAAAAATTGAGACTGATCGATAAATATCGATAACTTGTGCCCAAGCATGAGGGCAACAATGGAGCATGTGGTAGCAACATCAATACCCCCTATTTCATTACATAGTTTTAAGACTCGAACAAGTAATACTACTCTTCCGAATCAACTCGGACTCGGTTAAACCTGTTCTGGTTTGATAACTCGGGTCACTCTAACTTAAGTGAGTCGGGTCACTCCCAACTCAAGTGAGTCAGGTGGCTTAACTCACTTGAGTTGTGATGATTTGGGTGTCAAATCGACTCAACTCAGGGCCAACAAGTCAATACGGGCCGCCAGTCTTTTAACTATTTCTTTGTAGATGTGATGTCATGCCATCTCCTTTTTAGTTGTCCATGCCTACTTGTAGGCAATAAAGTGCATTGTACGTGGTTTATAGAGATACAAGCCTCTATTTTATAATACTTACATTGCATATGCTTTTCATCCCCTATGTAAAGGAGTGTGATGGAATTAAAGCAATTTGAGATCCTATGCTCTCTTGAGATAGCTATTAAAAAAGAACATAAACCTCTCAATTAAGAGTATTATTTTTCTAGAAAATCCAAAGTTTATCAATTTATAACTTGTAGCACCTTGAACTTTTCAGTACTTGAGTATTGAAAGTCCTCGGGTGTTACCATGAGAATTGAATTTAGACTTGATATTTTATTACAAGTGCACACGCAAATGAGTGTGTACACTTACAAGTATACATGTGTAAGTCCATCAATCTAGCTTATTTTTAACTACCCATCTATACTCTACCATGAATATGACCGTTGGGAATACTCTTTATTCATAAATCAAGCCATATATTCATTAATTCTTAAGATTGACCATCATATGATTGTGAAATCAAACCTAGACTCAATCCAAGCCTTTTAAATATGATCATCTATGAATCTAAGCCTAACATTAGAATTCTGATACACTTAAAAGAGTTTTACACCGTTGAAATCCAATTATAATAGGTAGAAATATACTGGTGATCATCTATAGCTTTATATGGTGTTTATGTTCATACCCAACATCAAATCTTAGAAAATTTACTACTAAGAATCCAACCGTGATGAAACCTATGATAGTGCTCTATTAGGTCAGTTTAATCATACACTATCAATTTTAAAATTGTGAACTTGGGATCGCCCAAGCTCCATATAAATGTGCACATTGGGAGATCCTTACCCTTGAAATACAAGCAGAAGATGATTGAATTCTTGAGATCAAGTCTATCCAACTTTGCTTTCTCCTACAAAGACATGCCCAAACTTGATGAAGAGCTAATCATATACCACATATATGCTATGAAGCCTAAAGTCAAGCTTGTTAAGCATAAGCTGTCAATATCATGTTTAAAGTCCATAATAGAGTATGCAACCCGTGTATAAATGAATATGTGAGGCTCAATAAGAACTTGCGAATTAGCAATTATTGGTGAACGATGAAGGTAGACTGTTTTCATCATATAAGGAAATACTTCAAGTATCTAAAGCCTGCATAATGAATCCATGTGCATGCTTTGAGACTTTACAACCTGACAGCACCCTAACCATTTTCTACGTGAGGTGTCAACATCATTGGAAGAGGGAACCCGAAGGCATCCAACGGTTATAAGTACATTCTCATGGCAAACAAGTACTCTGCAAAGTTGGTAGTGGTGACATCCTATATTATGGGTATGGATTAAAAAAAAATAAGTCAAGGAGATTAGTGGTGGTGAGCTCAATATGACCAATTGCATCTCGCAGACATAAAGAACAAGTACACATGAAGCCACTTACAACTTTATTAAAAGAGGATCGCTGGGACCAATGACAAGCAAGTCTGGAAAAGAAGGTCAATAACACAGTAGTAATGTATATCTTACCGCTAAACCTACCGGATCCTAAGGGCTAGTGCAAGCCATCTTGGGATGTTTCGTTGATTATTCGTGAAGCTTTTCACATACATGCCCTTCGTCTCAACAAAATTATGGGCAACAATCTTACGGAGTTCATTAACGCCGACAATGTGAAAATTTATCATGGGTAATCTTACATGGCTATATCAACAATTACAATTGTAAAGCTGAAGCCAAGTGACAAGAGGTTAGCATATTGAAATACATTCCACTGTCATCCCTCAAGTGTTCAGAAATAAATGGTTCAAAAAAGAGAGAAGAAGGAAAAGAGAAAGTGAAAATGAAGGAAAAATAAACAAATAAAAGCGCAGTCCGAAAAATCAAAATAAAAATGGGAGAAAAGCAAAAAGAGTCGAACCCAATAAGTGAGGACAGAAGTCCTAAAATAGCATCCCATTATCCTTCAAGATGGTCTAACTAAAGTCAATGGCTTTATAATTGTGATTGAAAGCAAAGTCAGCATATTATCAGTTGGTCGGCGATGATGGAATCTAGTCCTCTAGCCGTTGTCATCCAAATAAGAACGAAAAGAGAAAAACTTACTTACGCATAATGGGCAAAGTGAAAATCTAAAAGGACGTCACCTCGAGTAAAAATAGTATGCACGCAATAGACTTGGTGAAAACTTAAAAGTATGCCAAAGGTAAAAAGGCACAACTGCCAAGGGATATGTAAAAGCAAAACCTTAGGACGTGGTAAAAACCCAAAATGCGCCAAGTGTAAGACCCGTATCTTAGTCCGTACCGTTCCGTAAGCTTCCGTGGTCCTTTCGATCGAATTTCGGCAACCCTCGACTCGTATCTGACGCTTGTGCGCGATCCTAAGCGAGTCCTTCACACCAAAGTCAACTCGACCCGAAACTTGTATATTTGCGATTGCGCTGTCACCACGGTTCCAATGTCGTGACACGCGCACCGAACAAATACCCCGACCAGAAGATATGGGCCCGCTTTCATTCCGAAGAAACTCCACACGTTACAAATTTCAAGGGAATCTCTACAACATGTCCCATCAATCAATCAATCAATCAAGTTAAGTACATCTCATACCTCAAGTACAAGCATTTATCCCTCATTTTTCCACAAGTCAACTCTCTCTCTCTCCCCTACCCATCCCTCTTTTACAAATTTCAAACAAAACCTTACATCTCTATCTCCTTTCCTTACAACCACCACTCCATCCATCCATTCATCCATTATTTCTATCTCTCTCTCTCTCATTCTCTAGCAACTTCCCAAATCCCATGAGAAATATCCTGCAACCAAGCTCTCTCCCAAAAACTAAGTGTAGCCCACCCTCTCATCTCACATCTCAACCATTTATTCATCATCTACCTCCATCAACATTAAAGGCAAGGAGCTAAGGAGGCTAAGGGATCAAGGAGGAGTGTAATAGGTGGGTGATCCACTGTTGATTCTTATTTTAGGGCCCACTTGTTGATGCGACCCATTTTGATGTATGTGATGTAACCATGAGGGGCCCATAGTGGCGAGGTCCATCTCTCTCTCTCTTTGTGTGATGATGATGATGATGAAGCAGTGTGTGGCCCATCTGGTGTGTGTGTCCCACCATGAAGCATATATTTTATCCATGCTATTCACCTTCATGTGGGACCCTCCTGATAGATGTGTTGGATTTACTCCATCCTGCCCATTAGCGGGCTTGGACGGAAGGAAAAATACAAATATCAGGCCGATCCAAATAGGTGGGCCACGTACGTGTGGGACCCACCATAATGCCTATATTGTATTCAACTGTCCAGCGTCTAGGGACGCTGGACGTGCCTAGCCGTGAGGAGCGACGAACAGTGTAGTGTGAACTGATGTTGGGGTGCACTAACAAGCAAGGTTTAGGTGGGCCGCTCATGCAGGCCCCACCTTGACGTATGAGCCTGATCCATGCTGTCCATCCCATTATCCTGCCCATTTTAGGCGTTGAGCCGAAATATGAGGCCAATCCGATTATCGGGCGGGCCATACAGTAGGAGATAGTGGTTTTACCGTTAAAATTCACCCTGATACTTCTATACACCAAAACATATCGCATATTGGGCTTGATGGGTCTGTCTTGAGTTGTGGAAGTCAATGGGTGGGGTGGATTTTACTGATGCGGGCCCCACCTAGGAAAAAACTTCGAAAAAATTAATTAAAAATAAATAAATAAATAACCGCAGCAGGCGCTGCCACTGACGTGTAGCAGTGTCCTGCTGTTGCGCCATTAGATGGGAGGGCAGGGACAGGACCATGGGTCCCAGCCACCATGCATGTGTTTCATCTATGCCATCCAGCCAGCTGGGCCGCTGGACAGCCAGTGGATCCCACCCCTTGATGTCTGTGTTACATCAAACCGTCCATCTAGTTGGCCAGTTGTCTTAGGGCTTAAGGCAAATGAGGCAGATCTGCCTATCAAGTAGACCACCCAGCAAAAGCAGTGAGGATTGAATGTCTGCCATTGAAACCTTGGTTGGGGTCACAGACGTTTTGGATCCGTATGAAATTTGTTTTACTCTTCATTCCATGTCTGCTGACCTTATCAACAGATTGGGTGGAAAATTAACATTATGGTGGGCCCCACGTGGGACCCATTGATGTATGTGTTTCACACTTTCCATTAGTGTGGCCCCCACCATGATGCATGTGTTGCATCCAAATCGTCCAACCATTTTAGAAGATAATTTTAAGGCTTGAGACTACAAAAATGAGGCAGATTTATCAGGTGGACCACACCATAGAGAGTAGTGGAGGGATGAACGCCTACATTGAAATCCTTTGAACCTCGACAGTTTTGGGTTAAATTAATATTTGTTTTTCCTCCCAACTAGGTCTTTGTGACCTTACAACAGACTGGATGAAAAATGAACTTGATGGTGGGCCCTGGAATTTTATAACGTTGAAAGTCATTATCTCCACTGCCATTTGTGATATGGTCCAGTTGATCTTTTGATATGATTCATTTGTGTGTGTGTGTGTGTATTGATTTCTAAATAGTTGAGTTGGGTTTGGCCTTTTTGAATTGGCCCATTTTGATTGGCCCTTTTGCTGTATATGAGGCCCACTGATGTGTGTAAGGCTTATGTGTGGGCTGAATGTGATGTGTATGAGGCCCATTGCTATGTGAGATTCCACCATGATTTATGTAATGATGTTCATGACAAGTCATGCCTTGGGAACAATGATGGTTTGATGTCCACATTGTACGGATGATGTTGGTTAAACGTTTGTATTGTCACTCTTCCTAGGGCCCATTGATAGGCCCATACTTGTAGTGTGCAGGCCGTCTAGGCCCATCTTCGTTATGAACAGAGTCCATCACCATATAACATGTTTAGTATTGATCAATAATTCATGATCATACGCATCATATGTATGCCTGATATGAGGAGTGATTGATCATAGCATATGCCCTCGGGCAAATTGTTTATGGGTTCCCTGATAAGCAGAGTTGCCCTACATGAGCGTGCGGTACGCGCGGGATTGTTGCATATCTGGTAGGGTGATTTATGTGATTGTGATTAATGTAAGCCCTGGCGACATCAGGGCCATAGCCTCCATAGACATATCGTGGGTGGCTGGATTGGATACCGAAAATATTGTTTCTAGCATCGAGGCGCCATAGATGTCCTTAGGTGAAAATCCCTAAACCCGACGGTACCAGAGGATGACTCCAGCGTCGAGACCGAGTGGATACATGAGCGCACGAGGGCCGAATACCAAGAGGCCACGTCTCCCACTGTGTCGTGGTCGGTTGGAAAGGGGTGTGGCCTTAATCGCCCGATGGTAGGGGCATTATTAAGTTGAGTTTGACCAACTTGTGAATGGGTCCACTATAGATGTGCCGGATAGATATTGACAGACTATTGGCCAGGCGGATAGTGAGATTTCTTACGCTCACTTGGACTGCACGCCTGGGAAAGGGGCAGTGCCATTTGGAGTGTATTAAACCCCGGTGATTATCCAGAATAAGAATTGTACTGAGATCTGATGAGTTATATGGGGATTTGGATGAGGATTGGCATGCTTGAGTTGCATCTCGCATCGCATGATCTTGATATGGCCGATAACATTCATATCTTGCACTGCATAGCCTTAGTACGACTGATTGCATTCATGTACCTATCAGCATGATTCCGCGTTACTCTGACATTGCATTCTAAGCACGTTCATACTATGCACACACTTACACTACCATCTAAGCTTTCTATAAGCTTATGCACGATTGATGCGTGCAGGTGACGCTAGGACGCAGCCATAGACTCGCCACAGTTGGAGTGTGCAGTCGAGCTTCTAGAGTTTCTATTATTTTCATTATCTTGTATTTTCCTTTCATACGCATTGTACTCAAAGTTTTTTATCATAGTGAATTTTATAATGGTGTTCTTGTTGTTATTGTTTGTAGGTTATGCTTATACTAAATTAAAATCATGTTTGAAATCCTCCTTGTAGAATTCCAGAATCGGAACCTGATGTATGAGTGTCGGGAGCCGAGAATGGGGTACTATGGAGGCTGTCGGCGTCGGATTCGACGATCGAAAATTTTGTGAGCCCGGTTTCCGAGTTTGGGGCGTGACAAAGAAAAAAATGATAGAAAAAACCAATCGTAGCGAAAACCTAAAAAGCTGCTATGAGCAACAATGGATAGAGAAAAAAGAAAGAAAGAAAAACATGTACATGAGAAGTTCAAGTTACAAAAGAAAATACAATATATATATATATATATATATATATATATATATATATATATATATATATATATATATATATATATATATATATATATATATATATATATATATATATAAGTCGAAGAGAAGTTCCTGGATTCAAACTCTGCCCAAATCCAAGGGGAATGACACTAGCATGTGATACTCTCAAAGAATCGAGATTCACGACAAACAATTCAGAAAATCATATTCGAAATAGGCTGAGTCAAATGTTTTGATTCCACCATCCTGCCATAAAATCCAAACTCAAGCATATATAGACAAGCATTGCACACAAGATTTTATCCATTTCGTTTTGTGTACATAGTTTCATTCCTTTTGCAAAAAGCAAAAGTAAAAACAAAAAAAAATTATTTTTTAGCCATTCATGTACAAAAGACAAAATGTACGTATGGATCTATATGAATAAAATCCCTAGTCCCCAAATCCTCTCTAGGCCATTGCTTGTAAGCGATTGTCTCATGATCATCGTCACTCAAAAGGTAAATATCTATTCTAATACTCTAATTCTCCGATTTCTCATCTAATTCTATTCTTTTTTTTCTATGGCAAGTACTGGATTCTTCCCACAAATCATGAATCCTAAACCTTAAAAAAGGGCTCACAATTCCAACAGTGGGATAAGTTTGGTATTCAAGTATGACAAGTGGGGGAACGATCGATCAAAGGAATCTAAATACAGGGAAAATAGAGAAGCGATAAAGCCCATTCATGCCATTCATCATGGCCATCTCCTCCAAACAACCTCCCCCAACATGATCTGGACCGTTAAATATCATTATCTTCACATCTGGACTATGGGATACATCATCCAACAGTTCGATCATCCCACCAATGCCAAGATTACCTAGGATGACCTCCCCAAAATCCTAAAGTGCTCAATTGAGTGGCCCACTGTATATGGACTATTCCAATCCATTGATTACCTCATCCCCTCCAAATCCATTGTCCAAAGCCTCTACAATGCCCATCTCACCTCCATTAATAGTGGGTAGATTCTCCACATCAATGGCATTTACCTATTGTACAACCACCTCATTTACAAGCCTTACCAATCCACCATTAATGACTTCATTTGGAAGCCTGCACATGCTCTTCCTCTCCCCTCTAAACTCTCCACATGTAGAGCTACAAAGAGCCCCACTTCCCTCAAGAATGGGCCCCAAAAACCCATCATTGGTGGCCCCACTTGCATGAAAGCTTTCCCCATCATTTGCCATGAAAGAGATAAGAGAAGGAAAAGTCAAAGGGGAAGAAAAGGGGGCAAAGGAAATGTCCTTAGAAGGACAGTGATGGATGGATGAGACAATAACAAGTTTTCAAGTCATGGGGAAGAAAACCCCAATGTTTGGAATAAAAAACATATATGGGTGGTAATAGAATTATCGACGACAGTAATTCAGTCACCACCCCGTCTCGAGAAATGCACCCTCTCTCCCTCTTGGTTGGGAATTCTGCTAAGCAGCTGAACAACTATTAGATGACGTGGCAAGCGGTACTCGAAGTACCATCATGGAGTTAGAACGATCTTAACATCGATTGGTATCCTCTCTTAAATGGTTGAAGGTAAGGGGAATTGCTTTTGCAAGGAGAAAAGGTTTGTCATTCAGTACGATCATCATAGACCCATTAAATGATCAATAGCAAAAACAAGGCATAAACTAGGAAAAAAATATGGGATCAATGCAAGGAAGAATGTTTTTATTAAATAGGAGAAAGTTCAGTACATCATGAGGAAAGAAATAATGATAGAAGAGAGGAGGATTGCACCTAGTCATAAGTGTTCTCGTTTGGATCCTTTGGCTGCACTTTGGGACCAAGAAGATTTCCCCTAGCAAAGCGGGCACCTTCACCTGGTGTGTACTCATCCTGTAGAAATGGGCCAACCTCAAACTCTTCACATTAGAAGCTATACTCCCCAATATGATCCAGAAAAGCACTCTCCTATTGCAGCTGATAGCTCCCATTCCAGTGTCTGTGCCCAGTTCTTCGTCTCGGTAGGTGGACAGAAAGGAACAAGAGGATAAGAAGGTTTGGGAAGGGGAGAAATTTAGTGGGCAATGAATGGAATAAGATAAGGAAAAATCTTATGAGAAAAAAGGGAATCATAGAGAAATTAGGGGAGAGAGAGAGGAGAAAATGGAAGAAAACGACAAGAGGAAAAGAAAACAATGAGGAAATTCAAGGAGAAAAGAGAAAACAGAAGGAAAAAAAGGAAAATGAATAAAATAAATAAAATTCATCAAAAAATTCAATAAAAGCTAGTCCTAATTGCGACCGTTGGATCCCAAAACGATGGGCTTGATCGCTTTTAAAATTTCGCCAAACAAATATTTTAATAAAAGTTGGTCTCAATTGCAACAGTCGAATTCTGAGGTGATGGATTGGATCACTTTAAAAAAGCACAAAAAATATTTCAATAAAAATCGGTCTGAAACACGACTGTTGGATCGTGAAACAACATGTTAAATCATCTTTTGAAAAACCAAAAACATATCCTACGGACCCGATCTCAATTGTAATCATTAGATTATGAGACGACGGATTTGATCTTTTTAAGAAAAAAAAACATTTATTATAACTCGTAGCCATCCATCCGCAGAAAGACAAGTCAAATTAATTGCATACTTTTAATAAAAGCTATCTTGCTCGGGGGACATGGGAATCCTCGCTGGAGGCAACCGAACAAGTCGGTCTTTTTTTTTGGTTTAGATCTTTGTAATAAAAATTCTACAGATCGTTGATTTACAGGTATGGACTCTTTTTTTTTTTCTATATATATAAAAAAATCATTTATAAAAACTAGTTTCATTTATCCTCTTTATCCCTAGTGGTGATAGACCATGCTTCTTCAAAAATTATAAAAAAATCAAGGCAAAAATAAAAACCGAAAGATGACACGTGATCGCGTAGCGAAAGTACTCCTAGCGTGATCGCGTAGCGAAAGTAATCACATATCCATACACTAGGGGGATCCCTACAAGGTTGCGAAGCACTAAGGCACTACCCTTTCAGATTTTTCCGCGATACCATTATTGATCCAATGTGAAAGGGTTGTGATTGGTTGCCCGTAATGCTGTAAAAAGTGCAGGGACAATCACAACATTTTCATTAAACCCTCGTGATATATGTAAGTTATGTCTTTTCTAAGCAATAAACTAACGGTGACACTAAGCTAGGTGACATGCTTGACCACAACCTTTCCTGACCAGATGGGTGGAGTGTTCATTTACTTTAGCATTTGGTTCTGCACGACCTCTACCGAAGAGGAGCATCTGTAGAAACCCCACTTAGGCTACCGACCTGATAAGGCATGCATGATCTTCAAATGGCCCTTACTTAAGTTCGACAATTACCGAAGCCATTACCCAAGCCTGATCATTACCTAAGTCATTACCCAAGCCTTTAACTAATAAAGTCATATCCACATTTCAAGCCAGACTAAGACCGAATCAAAAGTCCAAATTTTGGTTAAATCCAAGATAAATTCAAACAAAATGCAAGCCAAGTGTGGAAAAACCTAAAAAATAAAAATAAAATCATAGCACTCACCAAAGACCACCCGAAACCCAAACCATGGTCCTTTTGGAGATTACAAGACCAACCAAGCCAACTGACCAAATTTGAAAGCCAAAAGAGAGGGTGACAATAAATTTATTACCGTCAAAGATATTTAAAGTACCACGCCAGAATCTAATGAGTTCATCCCAGCCAGTTGTTACTTTTATGGACTAGACAACTGTGTTACAACTACCAACAACCCATGTTTTCACTTATTTACTATTTTACCAACCCTTCTAATCCATATGAAAGCATCATATGTCACCTCCTTTGCCTCCCCCAATCCCAAGTTCCAACATCACAATTCACCCCCTAAAGTCTCAGCATTTGCTAAAGTGTCATTCAATGGGGCTATAAATACTACATTCCTCTTATCATTTCAACAAAAAAATTAAAAGAGGGGGGGGGGGGGGGGGGGGGGGACCGAGAGAGAGAGAGAGAGAGAGAATCCAAGTCCTCATTCTTTTTAGCCCCCTCTTCAACCTCCTCCAACCCCCTCCTAACCTCTTAGCCTCCTAGAGTTATCCCTTTGAGCCTAGGCCTACCTGGGGCTATAAGATTCAAGCTGCCTCACGTCATAAGTCAATGATCGAGCCATTATCACTTGCATTCATACTTCATCAATCGCATCATTACTTCCTTTCTTATCCCCCTGCTCTTTTAGGTTTCCATTGAGCGTATGCTCTGTGACTTGCTAGAATCTTGGATCATGTCACATCAGAAACTCATGATAGCCTAATCCTCTTACATATTAGTCTACCATTATCACCTTTCCTCTTAATCTCCTTGCTTTTATAATCACTCTTTGGACATATGCTTTGTAGCTTGCCAAAATTCTTAATCCTATCATATCAAAAATCTGAGTTTGTCTAGTCTTATTTTTAGTATTTTGCATTTCAACATCAAATCCCCTAAAATTAGCTGACTACACGAAGTAGACACCATACACTTATACGGGCAGAGAGAGTGCTTAACACATCTCCTCTTTGTAATTGAGGTCCTTAGTCAGAATCCTAAGTCGTAGACAGGAGTCACTTTAAAGAAAATGAGTCTTCAAATACTCTAGCTTTCATAGATTTTGCAAGTTTTAGCCAACTATTGAATTTTGAGCTAATTAGCTAGCGGTGAGTTCAAGTCAACTATATAAGTAGTACAAGTTAACCCACATGCATAAAAGAAAAACAAAAATGCTTAGCCGCTATTTCCATCATTCGCAGTTGGAAGACAAATAAATGTCACTGTGGGCATTAAGAAGGTTTCAACGATGGAAAACATTATTCTCATTTATTCTTGTGGTGTGGTCTGATTTAATTTAGGAGATGCTTCACATTTGGGCTCGACCCTAAAACAGCCTCAACCCCATTTAAATTGTTCATTAGGTCACGCAAACCTAGATGAATGGAAAACGCAAATTTTAGCTTCATCTAAAAAAATTTATAGCTTTTGAAAAGTTTTTAACAGTGGGTGTTCAATCACCACGGTTTCCAATGGTGTGGTCCATATAAGAATTAGATCGTCTCATGTTTGATCTCGTACCATATATTGATATGAAAAAATGGATGGACAGTGGGGATAAAACACATTTATCACCGTAGGGCGCATTACCAACGCCCAAAAGCCATTAATGGTGTCAGTAGTTTACATGTGTTCAAGATGGGAAAACTATTTGTGTGATGTGCCAACAAACAATCAACCTCAAGGGCGTGTTGACATCACCAAGTTTTGTGGGCCTTACCATATTGTCGTTATTCCATCCACACTATCCATCCATCGTGCATGATCATTTTAGGGAACTGACCTAAATTTTTAGTAAATCCAAGCCGCGAGTGGACCACACTATAGGAAACGGTAGTGATTGAACATCCATCATTGATAACTTGATAGGGCCTACTTTCATGTTTACTTCAAATCCAACCTGTTGATAAAGTCATGGGTGATTACCGTTTCAACACACAGATAATGATTAGTTATACTACAACGATGACTAGTCGAAGGTAGGCTGAGCTGTCCAAAATAACCCATACAAATAAATTGCTTGTTTGAAATGACTACTCATATCAAATTTTATGGTAAATGACCATTTGTTGCATAGACTGTTTGATATGACCTCTCATTTTGCTAGTTCGTACTCCATATTAGTTGGGCAATTATTGCTCTCCTTACGCTTATTCTACACATATAACGTATATTTGACACCAACAGCCTACTCATACACAGTATTCGAACTCAATAAAAAAATGTCATTAAATCATCATGGCCGTCGGCAAACCAACCAACATCCACCTTCAGGCAACTCCTGTTGTCTGCAAAGGAGGGTTGAGTGGAATTGTCATATAAGCAATGGAGGAGAATGGACATCTATTTGTAGAAGGAACAATCTTTCAATACCCAAACGAGACTCATTGAATATGAGACGTGATACGCTAAAGAGAACTGGACATGGTGTTGGCAAAGATGAAAAGAGAGATTAGTAGGATGAAACAAGGTATAGCAGGGATGTGGGTTGATGAAGGAATAATTGATTCGTTGTATGCATCTGATCCAAAAGTGTGAAAAGAGTGTGACGGGAGTTCATTAGATTCTGAATAATAGTTAATTATGGTTGTAAAATTCAACGGTATGTTCTCATGGTATTAGACACCTAAGTATAATCTTTGAATGTTTTTAAATGCTTAAGTGTAATATGTGTAATCTTTTCATGCTTTTAGGTGCCTAAGAGTAATCCTTTCATGCATTTAGACGTGCCTTGGTGTGATCTTTTCATTCCACCGTTACATTCTTATTGAAGGCCACAAATATTTCAAAAATAATCCTAAGTCTAAGTGTCTAACTAGGCTTATTCCATATTAGTTATGCTCAATTAATAAATTTGATGGACAAGATAGCTTGCACTGTGGTTGTAACATCCTGAATTTTCACTATTTTAGATTTCAAAAATCATAAAAAAATCTCTATAATGAGCTCATCGTGTCACCCGTTGACCTTTAGCACTCGATGTTAATCTATACGCGGATGTTACTAGTAAATAATCTTACAAATTTGATTAATTAATCATAGGAATATAATGAATCCATTCAATCACTTAAACTTCAAGTATAGCCTCATGATTTATTCATATAAGACCCAAATCTAACTGACCTATTACTGACTAATCAAGATAGTTGTAAATAAATAGAGACCTATCTAAAGCCAAGACAACTAAGGCTGGATCTTGATTAACAAACCAAACTAGCTGAGTTATTCTTTTAGCCTAAGAAACAACGGTTACGGGTGATTAGGATTGAATCGTTATTTCTGTTAATTGCAAATAGGTCACACTGTGAACTTAGCTAATCCAAACCATACCAATTCATTATAAAAATGCCCTGACTATCTGAACAAGCTTTAAGCCTCTCGTTAATGGGCCACTAAACTCGAAACTATAGAGAGACGCTTGTCTTAGCATGCATCCATTGTGAGACATTGAGCCGAGGTCGCATATCGAATCGCTCAACTTGGACTCATAAGGCCAGTGCATGAGATGTGTGAATATTTTTAAAATTAAATAAGAACTTAAATCAATTGTTCGTATAAGGTATTTGCCAAAGTTGTGATTTTCAGATAGTTAGATCATGACCAAATTTAGGGCCACAACATAAGTTAATACCCTGCACCTATTCTTATACCTATGGCTCCGATCGATGATTGGTGATTGTTGAACTGACTTCTGATGATACTTGTCGATTAATGTATCTAAATGATGGGCTGATCATATTCATTCATAAATCATCACTAAGGCCAACTATCTTATGACGTATATTGGCCTGTACACTCCATGGTAGACCCCAAAAGTTAGAATCAACTTTTCATAGGTTTATAATAGTAAATACCTATCCATTAGGGCCATTTGCATGGCGCCTAACATTATAAATAATAAACTCTCATGCATCCCTCCATTCTATATGAATTTTATGCCTTAGCTTAGGAGAGAAAAAAGAGAATGAGAATGAGAAGTAGAGAGAGAGTAAGAATAAGAAGAGGGAAGAGTGAGAGTAGTAATGGGGGAGATTGGTGCTTCCTTTCACCAATTCCCTACAATCAAAGCGTTAACCACTACTATTTTTCTCGATCGAATTCACCCCCACTCGAGATTGAAGGTAAGAAACAAACCATACTTTCCGATCGAGGTTTTTATATAATAAATTACATGAATCTTACATAGTTCTTAGTGTTTGTATAGAAATTGATATTTTTCCCCAAAACCCCAATCCTAGGCACAATTAGATCACGCGTAACCCTCTAAAGTGTGGATCATTCTTCTAGGTTTCTTTTTTATCAGCCCTTAATAGTGTTAGATAATGGGTTTTTGTTATTATTATGATTTTTTTATGTTATTTAAATTTAGATTACTTTATTATTATATCCTTAATATTATCTGAAGTTGGTAGCAAATATGTTTGATTAAATGCTTGAACAAAGTGAAATTCTTACCGTTAGAGCTCTTTTATGCCAATTGATAAGTATTGATCTATGTTGGATTGTGTTAATATATATTAGATTGTAATGATTCGTACATGTGCTCCATTGATATACCCTGGCAGGGTATTGATTGACGTTGTTATTATCTGTTGGATTCTATTAATATATATTAGAGCGTGATGATCCGCACATGTGTTTAATTGATATACCTTGTTGTGATATTAAGTTCTGTTGTGATTATGATTATGTATTGCAAATCTGAGTTGTTGTTGTGTAGATCGAGCCTTGCAAATTTCTTAAGTGGATGGCCCACTATAAGTTGGCTATCTTAGACTTGTACAGTTGACTGAGGTTGAATATGAATGACCAACAGTAGTTAGAGCTACACGGGATGCTTGACATCTAATGCCAGTTTTGTCTGGGGTTCCCCTTTGTCAATCGGATCGGTCTAATTCATGGCCTAATCATTTTTATGATTGGTGATTGTATAACATCCAATAGAATTCAGGATACCACTGTTACATGTGATTTAGGTCCATTAATAATTACTAATGTATTACGGTCATATAAAGACTCACGAGCTAGGCATAATGGTATGAGACATTGTGTCTAAGTTGTCGGCCTATGCTGTGGTGATATGCCTGACATATTGGTAAAATATTGGGTGATGCGCTTGCCATGTTGGTAAAACCTTAGGTGATGAGCCTCCCCGTAGTGGCGAGCCATTTTCTTTATATTAATTTAGTTTTGAGTGATAAGCCATACATCTGAAATTGATTATTCATACCCGGTCTTTTGGTGACAATCCTTATTATGTTGATTTACATAATATTGGGCATCATTTCGTACCTTTGAAATTATTGGTTTATTAGATATAACTGGTGATGTTTGAATTTTGATCAAGGAATATTGGTGAGGGATCGTTACATGCCACCACGAGTTACATGAATCCATTTGGCAGCTTTTGATAAAATGAAGGTATCCTAGCTTCACCAACCTGCTGTTTGAATTATGAATAATAATTATTTGGTTAATTATATATATCATTATGAAAACATTGCTAGGTTGTGCTGTGAGCCAACCATTGTACGCATGTTGATGTCTTCGCTAGTAATAACATTGATTATGTTGATAACATGTGTAACTTATAAAATGAAACCGCTGAGTTAGCAACTCACTGTTACCTGGATCAGTGTTTTAAAACACCAACTAAATGATATTATTGATGCAGGTACCATCGATATCTCAGATGAATAAGCATTGATCGACTCGTTTCACCACCATGATGTTTTGGAGTGTTAGGCGAAAATAAAATACTTTACATTTTTCATTCGTTTTGGACATGTATATTATGGCACGCGTAGTCCCCATTTAGGTTAACACCACTTTTGTAGTTGTACACTTTGAATATTAGCCATATATTTATGCGCTTGGTTATCTCTACTTAACTTTTGATGCCGCTGATTTAAAACTACCCTGATTATTGTTTATGAGTGAATCTTAACTAGACTACGCAAGCACGTGAGAATTCGCCCATGTGCATTTTTTAAAAAACTTCACACCCGAGAACTCAAGATCAGAGTCTCCATACTCAGGTGATGAATTTTGAGCTGTGATAATGGTCGACCAGATATTTGTATTTGCCTTCTTTTTTATTTTTGGCTTCATGTCTTGGTCTATAATGGTTAAATGGATGGATAGGCTATTTAGTGACAGTTATTTGGGTGGATGAAAAATGTAGGCACTGATTTTATCTAATGATTCCAAAAGTTTTGCTTGTGAAACAAAGTATATCTTAAAAACATTTAAACATTTATAACACAAATTCATGTTTTTAATGCCAAATTCACATTAGACCAATGATACCTTCTCACAAGGTGGAACAATGATTTCGTGGTGTATCTCCTTATCACGATTATGGTGGGGCAAACTTGATGACTAGGTGACATATACAAGACAAGTTGGAACAATATGATCTTTGATTTTTACTTCATCATATGATTGACCTTATGAATAGGTTGGATAGTAAATAAACATTACAGATTTAAGACATCAGGCAAGAGCTCTATGAGGCCCATTGTGATGTATGGGTTTTATCCACGCCATCCATCAGTCTTTCTAGATCATTCTATGGTATGATCTAAAAAATGATGGAGATCCAAATGGACCACACCACGAAATCTGGAGGTGATAATGACACCTACCATTAAAACCTCTTTAAGAGCCATTATAATGTTTTTTGCCATCTAACCCGTTCATAATGTCATGTAGACTGGAATGAAGGAAATGAACAAGTATAAACTTGATAAAAAACTTTTGTGGCTCCAAAAAAGTATTTTAACGGTGGGAGTTCAATCACCAATTCATGGTCCACTCGAGCCTTAAATTTTCTCTATTTGTTGGGCTAAAACTTAAAAAGATTTGTCAAAATGGATGAACGGCGTGGATAAAACCCATACATCACAGTGGTCCCACGAAGCCCTACTTAGACTGATTATCTTTAAGCGAGGTCAGGCGCAATCACAATTTGCATACTGACATAGCTACTTGCTACTGTACGACGCTCTATAGTTTATCCACCTTATATATCCATTTTTTTCATGTCATTTTAGGACATGAGCCCAAAAATGATACAAATCAAAATCTTAAGTAGACCACACTACATGAAACAATGGTGATTGAATGACTACCATTAAAAACTTCTTGGGGGCCACAAAAGTTTTGGATTAAGTTGATATTTGTTTTTCCTTTCATCAAGGTCTTTATCACCTAATCAACAACTTGATGACAAATAAACATTACAGTGGACCCTAGGAAGTTTTGAATGGTGAGTGTTTAATCACTACTACTTTCCTATGGTGTGGTCTACTTTGAGATATGAATCTGCCTCTTTTTTCGGCTCATGATCATAGTGACCCAAAATGGATGGATGGCTTGGATAAAACACATATATCATTGTGAGCCCACATAGAACAACTTATGCAACCAGCGTCAATTGGAACCACTAACCTCGGTAGTGTGTTGATGTCACTAAGTTCTATGAGCCCAACTGTAAGGCCCTTATCCTAGATCATACCGTTCCGTATACTTATATGATTTTTTCGGTCGAATTCTGGCAACGTGTGACCTGTAACCAACGAGTCCTGCATATCTGAGTCGACTTGACTTGAGACTTGTACCAGTGTGACCGCACCATCGCCGCGGTTCTGATGTCAGGTCTCTCGCGCCGAGGCGATACCCTGGCCAGAAGATGTGGGCCCGCGTTCAGTTCGAGGAAAACACCGCATGTTAATGCCGGTTATGAGTATGTGACAGCATAGCATCATGATACATGCCCATACACATCATCTGCATGTTTGTTATGAGATGTGGTTGATCATTGCATATGTCATTGAGTATATTGTTATGAGACTCCCTAATAGACGGAGGTTATCTCACATGAGTACGTGGTATGCGAAGGATTGATGCATGACTGGATTGTATGACTCATGCATCTCGCATTATGATTACTATACGCCCTAGCGACATCAGAGCCGTAGCCTCTACAGGCATATCGTGGATGGCCAAATGAGACACTGAAAAAGTTTGGTTTTAGTATACGGGCGCCATAGATGTCTCTGGGTGAAAATCCCTAAACCTCCGTGGCCAGGAGATGCCCCAATGTAGAGACCGAGTGGATACAGGAGCGCCCAAGTGCCGGATACCAGGAGGCCGCGTCTCCCACTGTGTCGTGGTCGGTTGGGAGGGGGTGTGGCCTTACCCGCCTGAGAGTAGGGGGCAATACTAGGCTAAGTTTGACCAGCTCGTGAATGAGTCCGCTATCAACGTGCCGGATAGGTATTGGGAGACTATTGGCCAGGCGAAAAGTGAGATTTCTTACGCTCACTTGGACTGTGCGGCTAGGAGAGCGGCAGTGTCATTTGAAGTGTACTAAACCCCGGTGATGATCCCAGAGATGAACTGTACTGATATGTGGATTTAGTGAGCAGGAGTTGCATACTCATTCATGCATTTATTCATTCACTATCCACTCGGGTTGGTGGTGCGCAACTATTTGTTACGTATGCCTTCACAATGGCCAGGATTTCGGTTGGGGCGCGCGACTAACCTGAGATCAAGAGTTTACCACATTGAGTCTGACTATCCAAATTTAGGTATGAGACTGGTTTGGATAGAAGTCCCTTGTGATGGACCCCATAGCCTGCGATATTACCTACTATCATCCTGACTTCACACTCCAGTATGGTCATTCCATTTGCATCGCATATTTTATGACATTCGCGGCATATGGCATTTTAGGTTACTACGTTTCTGCATTTATATGGTCTAGATACGGTTGACGCTATTCGTGAACTCATCAGGAATTGTATATTGCATCGCATCCTCAGCATCTGATATTTGACTTTTTATGACTCCTTATTTGCATAGCTGTTCTATATTGCTTACTCTGTTATCTTATGATTTATGATCTTGTCAGTATTTCTGCTTACTCTGATAATTCATGATTTTGTCAGCCTTTCTGCTTATTCCGATAATGTACGATTTATGGATTACTAGTATTTTCGGTATTGTATGATGATGGCATTGTATTGAATACTTGACACTTACCTTGTGCACACACTTACACCACCCCCTAAGCTTTCTATAAGCTTATGCACGATAGATGCGTGCAGATGATGATAGGTTGCAGCAGTGTTGAGCTTGGAGCGTACAACGATCTTCTGGAGCTTGACTTTCGATTTATGTATTTCCCTTCTTGTATTGTATTTAAATGTTTATATTAGTGGATATGTGATGATGGTGTTATTTTTACAAATTGGGTATACTTGTGATTATGCTTATTACGAGTTAAATGTATTAAAAAAAACCTCCTTGTAGGATCTCAGGATCGGAATCTGGCGTATGAATGTTAGGAGCCGAGAATGGGGTACTACGGAGGCTGTCAGTACCAGATTCAGAAATCGGGATTCCTGTGAATCCGATTTTCGGATTTGGGGCGTGACAGAAGTTGGTATCAAAGCATAACTTGGGAATACTTGAAGATAACGTCACATATCTGCTGATAACTACCCTTCACTATATGATTGTTGAGAACTTAGAATAATTAAATCCTCATTTTCGAATAACTTAGAGATTTTCTGATATAGCTCCCTTTTGTTGAGATTGTGAGGCTACATAGTATTCTAGTTTCAATCGTTTCTCATCTAGGATCTGAGGTTCAGTAGAGTCACCATAATATTGACGATGCGTCTTGGGAGGGCGAAGTTGAGATTAGAGAATGCTATCTTCATCCATTTGTAGATTGATTGAGCTGTGACATATATAATTGATAATGTTTCCTCTCCCCTTGTCTGTTTTGTAAATTTTGAGGATGAAATTTTTATTTGGTGGGGAGAGCTGTAAGGCCCTTATCCTAGACCGTACCGTTCCGTATACTCATACGATTTTTTCGGTCGAATTCCGGCAATCCGCGACCTATAACCAATATTTGTGCGCGACCCTAAGACGAGTCTTGCATATTTGAGTCGACTCGACCTGAGATTTGTACCAGTGTGACTGCACCGTCGCCGTGGTTCCGATGTCACGTCTCGCGCGTCGAGGTGATACCCTGGCCAAAAGTGTGGGCCCGCGTTCAGTTTGAGAAAAATGCCGCACGTTGCAAACCCCAAGAAAATATGTCTCATCAAATATCAAGTACACACCCTATCACCCCCATCACTCACCCCCATCCCCAAGTATAACTACCCTCCCCAAAGTCAACTCACCCCATCACCCATCACTCTCTCACCCATCCCCCCCCCTCTCTCTCTCTCTTTACATCACATCTCACATCTCTCTTATCTCTCTTACCTCTCATTTCTCCCAAGCAACTCATGTCCTAACCTCCATGAGAGAGAGTTTGGTGTGGCCCACTTTCCTATCTTCCATCCCCACCATCCAAAGCCCATCTCAACTGTTAAAAACGTCCCTTTACATGTTCCCCTTTGTGTGGGTCATTTATTGTTTTCATTAGGCTGGTCTTTTGCTTGTGTGGTGAATAGAAGGGTTCCCACCCAATGGACGGAGTAGATTTGATATGTACACCATGATAGCCTTGCAAAGCTTGAGAGGGAGGCAAAGAGAGATAGAGAAAGCGTGCCTACCCTGGTCCCTTAAAGGCCGACGATTTGGAGGGACAAGCTAGACTGAGCAATTGGTAGAAAAAGGTGAACAAATTGTCTAAAGGAAGCGGATTGCATTACGAGTAAGCGAGTAAACTTTGTGGTGTCCATTGTCCACCCTTTCTTATCATATTATTTTAGAGCATTAGCTTGAAAATTAAAAATATCCAAAGCTGAAGTAGATCACATGGTAGGAAACAGTGTGAATTGAACACCTATAGTTGAATATTTCTTGAGACCACAAAAGTTTTGGATTAAGCTGTTATTTGTGTTTTTTGTTCATATAAGTCTGTGTAACTCTATAAAAAGGTTGAATGATAACTAAATATTAGGGCCCGTCTGGGAGCGTGTTTTAATAATTCATTGGATTCAGAGCCCTTGGAATTGAAACCCCTAAATTTGAAATCTTTCCGTTGCGTTTGTACCTTGATTCAGAATCCTCTATAAACCAAAAGTAGCTATGCATAGTATATTTACAAGGGTTTGATTTTAATTATTAAATTAATTTTAATATATCTAATTAGTGTATGTATGTAATGTTTGACATAATGGTTGTAATAAGTCTGTTGAAATATATACCGTTGCTGTCAAAATCTAGACTACCCTCCACTCGGTGCTCCAAACTTCTACCGAGCCTTGAGCCTACACAGAAATGGTGAGCAAAGGAGACCCTGGTTTAAACAGGGGACCCTCCGATGCCTAAATCAGGTCAAGGGAATCTGGGTCTAAGTCGAATGTAGAGAGAGAGAGAGGGTGCGAGATATTACCTGTTTCCTCCCCAAAAGATACTATTTATACCCCCTCGCCTAGGATGTGCATGTCCGCATACGTCGGCGCATCCTGGGGCATTTGCAACATCTTGCGGGTGATTCGGCCACCCGGCCGTTCAGTGGTTGTGCGGACGTGGGCAGTTGAGTAAACGTCGCTAATCGTGCGGTAATGGGATACATGGTCCCCCTTATTAGTAACCTCCGCTGTGAATCCCGAATTGACCGTCTTGGCTTCGGATCATTCCAGGATTCTGCTTTGGATCTCGAGTCGACAACCTCAGCCAAAGATCATTCCGAATAGGGCCTCGGAGCGAAGACGTAACAAGTTAAATTGGAAGTTCATCCCTCGCCTATTCTCATAACTCCGAGCTTAGTCTAACGCCTCAAGTCAATTCTAAATAGCCTCGAGCCTCGAAGTTGAGATGTCCCTGATCTTCCTATAACATATACTTTGCTCAAAAATGATAAAATCCAAGTCTTAGATGAGCTATAAGCACAAGATGACATCTGAGTGACTAACCAACGATTTTTAACCGTTGAATTCGATAATCAACCTTCAATAAGTATTGAGGAATTTGCGACTGTACGACCCATTTATGGCCTATTTACGAGACCAAGCCCACCTTATTTTCCCTCGTGGGAATACGCCCCAGCTGTACGGACGCCTTTCCAAAGGTCGAAAATGCCCCTGCTTGTTCCTTCAAGCGGATAGGTGGTGCTCGAAGACGAGCGCTGACACTCCTCGAACTCCAAGTTGTACGAATGGTTCAAAAGATATCAAAGTTACGTGGCCCCACAGTTACGTATTTATTATATCCACAACGTTCATCTATATTTCGAGATTATTTGGGAGCATTATAAAAAAAAAAATCATATCCAAAGATCAATTGGACCACACCACAAAGAGCAACGGGAAACTTGATTTTCACCGTTAAAAATTTTGTAGGGCCCACCATAACATTTATTTTCCATCCAATCTACTCATGAGGTCACAAAAGCAAGGATGAAGAGGGAAAAAAAATTTCATAATGATCCAAAACTTCTATGACCCCTAAAAGGGTTTCAATGGTAGATGTTCAATCCTTCACAGCCTTTTACAGTGTGGTCCACTTGATAGCTAGATATGTCTTATTTTTCGTCTCAAGCCTTAATACGAGTTCGTCGA
The DNA here is from genome assembly GCF_029962835.1 of Magnolia sinica. Lineage (NCBI taxonomy): Eukaryota > Viridiplantae > Streptophyta > Magnoliopsida > Magnoliales > Magnoliaceae > Magnolia > Magnolia sinica. The sequence goes on along the minus strand of NC_080574.1, from coordinate 122,087,136 downwards.
ATATATGGACGGTTTGGATATAACTACCCTCCCCAAAGTCAACTCACCCCATCACCCATTCTGTACCCATACCCTCTCTCTCTCTCTTTACATCACATCTCACATGTCCTATACTCGACGCATCTGGATTCGCAACATCCCGCAGTGACGCCACGACCGTTTGGTGTGGCCCACTTTCCTATCTTCCATCCCCACCATCCAAAGCCCATCTCAACTGTTAAAAACGTCCCTTTAGAGCTCTAGAGGCTATAGGCGGAAGAAGGAAGAGGAGATCTTGAGGTGGGTTCTTCTCTCTCTCTCCCTCTCCCTCTCTTTTTCATTTGTTTTGTGTGTGAAGATGTGATTGTGAGGCCCATCTAATGGGTTGTGAGATGTCCAAACCGTTCATCAAATGGACCTCACTTTGATGTGTGTATTACTCACATCATCCAACCATTTGGGTGGCCCACCTGGACAGCATGTTTGTGGGTGAGGCCCACCTTAAATGTATGTTTTGAGCAACCGTCCAACGTCCAGGGACGTTGGACGCTGCAACTGTGAAGTGTGAGCTGGCAGTGGGTGTATTAACATCCAAAAGCAAAAAAAAGGGGGGTTTTGGGTGGGCCCCTCATGCAGGCCCCACCTTGATATATGTTTCTAATTCAAGCCGTCCATTTTGTTCCCCAGCTCATTTTAAGCGTTGAGCCGAAAAATGGAGCCAATTTCACTTTCTGGCGGGCCATAACATGGAAAACGGTGGTTTTTGCTGTTAAAATACACTGAGGTTTTTGTACCCCAAAATATATCGAATACTGGGCTTGTTTGGCTTGTCTTGAGCCGTAGTGACCAATGGTTGGGTCGGATTCCCCTGATGCGGGCCCCACACATGAAAAACCTTAGAAAAATACATTTTCAATAAAATAAAATAAAATAAAAATGGAAGGGGCAGCCTTTGCTGCTGGCAGGGGACGTGGGTCCCTGCTGTGGGCCCCACCATGATGTGTGTCGTATCATCAACACCGTGCATTTGGGTGGGCCCCTTAGGGCAATGGGCCACCTCGAAAATCAGCCTTATACGTGGCTCAGGCGGCCCACATCATTGGAAACAGCGGGATTGAATGTCAGCCATTGAAACCCTATTTGGGTATTACGGAAGTTTTGGATTAATATGAATTTTGTTTCTCCTTTTCATCTAGGCCCGTGTGATCTTATTGACGGGTTGGATTGCAAATAGACATCACGGTGGGCCCCACGTGAAACCCACTATGAATTATATGTTTATACACATCGTCCATGGCCGTGGACGGTGGAGCCTATATTGATGTATGTGTTTTATTTACACCGTCCAGCAGCTATTGGACGGTGGGGCCCCATCTTGGCCTATGTGTTTTATCCACACCGTCCACCCTTAGACGGTGGGACCACCCCACGTGTGGGGCTGATGTGTGTGTGCGCACGTGTGTGTGTATATATATTATTGTATATATTATATATATTATATATAGATTTCTATATTATATTATATAATATATACATGATGGTGGGCCTTCATGGGACCCACCATAATGCACGTGTTGTATCCAAGCTGTCCATCCATTTTGAAAGCTCATTTCATGGTATGAGCTAAAGAATGAGTCAGATCCATAGCTCATGTGGACCCCGCCTTGTTTATAAATGTTGATTATCGGTACCGATTATCGAGGCCGATCCCGAGTGTCGATTCCGAGTATTGAGGCCGAATATCGAGGCCGATTGTTAAGGCCCAATGTGATGTATATGCGGTCCATACTTGAGGACCATTGTGATGTGTATTCAGGCCGTGTTTAAGGTCTAATATGATGTATATGAGGCCTATGCGATGAGGCCCATTGGGATGCATTTGAGGACCACGCTATGGAGCCCATTATGATGTATGTTAGGCCCATGAGAAAGGCCTATTGTGATGTATTCATGGCCCATTCGATGTATTCGAGACCCATGTGTAGGGCCCACATGTCATGTACTTGAGGCCCATGAGCAGGGCCCGTCTGTTGTATATATGTGTCCCTTGAGTAAGGCCCACTGTGTTGTATATCAAGGCTTCGTATGAGGCTGTGGGCCCATTATATGTTTGGCTTTATGTGGGTCATTCCTTGGGGGCAATGTTGGTTAAATGTCCACATTGTCAAGGTCGATTGTCAATGCCAGTTGTTGATGCCGGTTATGAGTATATGACAGCATAGCATCATGATACATGCCCATACGTATCATCTGCATGTTTGTTATGAGATGTGGTTAATCATTGCATATGTCATTGAGCATGTTGTTATGAGACTCCCTGATAGACAGAGGTTATCTCAAATGAGCACGCGGTATGCGCAGGATTGATGCATGACTGGATTGTATGACTCATGCATCTCGCATTATGATTACTGTACGCCATAGTGACATCAGGACCGTAGCCTCCACAAGCATATCATAGATGGCCAAATGGGACACCGAAAATGTTTGGTTCTAGCATACGGGTGCCATAGATGTCCTTTAGTGAAAATTTCTAAACCTCCGTGGCCAGGAGACGCCCCAACGTCGAGACCAAGTGAATACATGAGCGCCCAAGTGCCGAATACCAGGAGGCCACGTCTTTCACTGTGTCATGGTCGGTTGGGAGGGAGTGTGGCCTTACCTGCTTGAGGGTAGAGGGCAATACTAGGCTAAGTTTGACTAGCTCGTGAATGGGTCCGCTATCGACGTGCCGGATAGGTATTGATAGACTATTGGCCAGGCGAATAGTGAGGTTTCTTACGCTCACTTGGATTGTGTGGTTAGGAGAGCGGTAGTGCCATTTGGAGTGTACTAAACCCCAGTGATGATCCCAGAGATGAACTGTACTGATATATGGATTTAGTGAGCAGGAGTTGCATACTCATTCATACATTTATTCATTCACTATCCACTTGGGTTGGTGGTGCGCAACTATTTATTACGTATGCCTTCGCAATGGCCAGGATTTCATTTGGGGCGCGCGACTAACCTGAGATCAGGAGTTTACCACATTGAGTCTGACTATCCAAATTTAGGTATGGGACTAGTTTGGATAGAAGTCCCTTGTGATGGACCCCATAGCCTACGATATTACGTATTATCATCCCGATTTCACACTCCAGTATGGTCATTCCATTTGCACCGCATATTACATGACATTCACGGCATACGGCATTTTAGGTTACTACGTTTCTGCATTTATATGGTCTAGATGCGGTTGACGCTATTCGTGAACTTATCAAGAATTGTATATTGCATCGCATCCTCGGCATTTGATATTTGACTTTTTATGACTCCTTATTTGCATAGCTGTTATATATTGCTTACTCTGTTATCTTATGATTTATGATCTCGTCAGTATTTCTGCTTACTCTGATAATTCATGATCTTGTCAGCCTTTCTGCTTATTCCGATAATGTACAATTTATGGATTACCAGTATTTTTGGTATTGTATAACGATGGCATTGTATTGAATACTTGACACTTACCTTGTGCACACACTTACACCACCCCCTAAGCTTTTTATAAGCTTATGCACGATAGATGCGTGCAGATGATAATAGGTTGCGACAGTGTTGAGCTTGGAGCGTGCGACAGTCTTCTGGAGCTTGACTTCGATTTATGTATTTCCCTTCTTGTATTGTATTCAAATGTTTATATTAGTGGATATGTGATGATGATGTTGTCTTTGCAAATTGGGTATACTTGTGATTATGCTTATTACGAGTTAAATGTACAAAAAAAAAATAAAACCTCCTTGTAGGATCTCAGGATCGGAATTTGGCGTATGAACGTTAGGAGCCGAGAATGGGGTACTACGGAAGCTGTCAGCACCAGATTCGGCGATCGAGATTCCTGTGAATCCAATTTTCGGGTTTGGGGCGTGACACCAACCATATGTATTTAATATATTCACCCCATCCATCCATTCAGTGAGGTCCTTCTAGGGCATGAACCAAAAAATAAGTTGCTTCCAAAGCTCTACTGGACTGCATCATAAAAAACAACGCGGAAAATATTTTATATCATTGAAATGTTGTTAGGGCCCACCATCAAGTTTATTTTTCGTCCAACTTGTTCACAAGGTCACATAGACTGAAGAGAAAATCCGTGCATTTCATGGTCAATCCCAGCGATTCCGTGTTGATTCACGGTCATTTTGAGGCATTTCACGGCCAATTCCCTTCACTTCACGGTCATTTGCATGCATTTCACGGTCAATTCGCTTCAATTCATGATCCTTCCCATGCATTTCACGGTCATCCCAAACTATTTCGTCTTGATTCGATCATTTCGAGGCATTTCACGGTCCAATTCCCTTCACTTCACGGTCATTTGCATGCATTTCACAATCAATTTGCTTCAATTCATGATCATTCCCATGCATTTCACGGTCATCCCAAGCTATTGTGTTGATTCATGGTCATTTCGAGGCATTTACATCAATTCCCTTCACTTCACGATCATTTGCATGCATTTCACGGTCAATTCGCTTCAATTCATGATAATTCTCATGCATTTCACGGTCATCCCAAACTATTCCGTGTTGATTCACGGTCATTTGCATGCATTTCACGGTCAATTCGCTTCAATTCATGATCATTCTCATGCATTTCACGGTCATCCCAAACTATTCCGTGTTGATTCACGGTCATTTCGAGCCATTTCATGATCAATTCCCTTCACTTCACGGTCATTTGCATGCATTTCATGGTCAATTCGCTTCAATTCATGATCATTCCCATGCATTTCACGGTCATCCCAAAATATTCCGTGTTGATTCACGGTCATTTCGAGGCATTTCACGGTCAATTCCCTTCACTTCACGATCATTTGCATGCATTTCACGGTCAATTCGCTTCAATTCATGATCATTCCCATGCATTTCATGGTCATCCCAAACTATTCCGTGTTGATTCACGGTCATTTTGAGGCATTTCACGGTCAATTCCCTTCATTTCACGATCATTTGCATGCATTTCACGGCCAATTCGCTAATTCATGATCATTCTCATGCATTTCACGATCATCCCAAACTATTCGTGTTGATTCACGGTCATTTTGAGGCATTTCACGGCCAATTCCATTCACTTCACGATCATTTGCATGCATTTCACGGTCAATTTGCTTGATTCATGATCATTCCCAAGCATTTCATGGTCATCCCAAACTATTCGTGTTGATTCACGGTCATTTCGAGCCATTTCATGGTCATGCCCATTCACTTCACGGTCATTTCCACGCATTTCGCGGTCAATTCCCTTCACTTCACGACCGTGAATCAACAAAGAATTGTTTGGGATGACCGTGAAATGCATGGGAATGATCATTATTTGAAGCGAATTGACCGTGAAATGCATGCAAATGACCGTGAAGTGAGGGGTATTGACCTTGAATTGACTCGAAACGACCGTGAATCAACAGAATTGTTTGGGACGACGTGAAATGCATGGGAATGATCATGGTTTAAGCGATTTGACCGCGAAATGCATGCAATCGACCGTGAAGTGAAGGGAATTGACCGCGAAATGCCTCAAACGACCGTGAATCAACACGAAATTGCTTGGGACGACCATGAAATGCATGGGAATGATCATGGTTTAGCGAATTGCGTAAAATGTATGCAATGATTGTGAATCAAGGGAATCGATCGCGAAATGCCTCGAAATGACCGTGAATCAACACGAATTGTTTGGGATGACCGTGAAATGCATGGGAATGATCATGGTTTGGCGATTTGACCGTGAAATGCATGCAACTAACCGTGAAGTGAGGGAATTGACCGCGAAATGCCTCGAAACAACCGTGAATCAACATGGAATTGTTTGGGACGACCATGAAATGCATGGGAATGATCATGAATCGCGAATTGACCATGAAATGCATGCAAATGATCGTGAAGTGAAGGGAATTGACCGCGAAATGCCTCAAACGACCGTGAATCAACACAATGTTTAGGATGACCGTGAAATGCATGAGAATAATCATGGTTTGAAGCGAATTGACCACAAAATGCATGCAACGACCGTGAAGTGAAGGAAATTGACCGCGAAATGCCTCAAAACGACCGTTGAATCAACACGGAATTGTTTGGGATGACCGTGAAATGCATGAGAATGATCATGGTTTGAAGCGATTTGACCGCGAAATGCATGCAACTGACCGTGAAGTGAAGGGAATTGACCGCGAAATGCCTCGAAACGACCGTGAATCAACACGGAATTGTTTGGGATGACCGTGAAATGCATGGGAATGATCATGGTTTGAAGGGTATTGATCGCGAAATGCATACAAATGACCGTGAAATGATGATGACAATGATGAATGGCGTTTCCTAGCAAGCATATTCATAATGAGGAAGTGCCAACCAAATTGCAGTTTCATTTATTTTTGGCCCCAAGTCAAAAGCACTGAATGCAATTGCAACTTAAGAGACTAGAAGAAGCACACTATGAACACAACTTGGATAACATGGAGTGTGTACCGACATGGGCGTGTACTAACAAGCTAACCTAAAAAAGCAAAACAAAATAAAAATGTAAAAAAATAAAAAAATAAAACACATTAGAAAAAAAACAGAAAAATTACACTTCGATATTTCGAATATAACACGATATATCGAAACTCAGTACATTTAGATATAATCGAAACCTAATCAATTAATCGTAGCGTCAGTTGTCGATTATATCGAAATCTAGTCGATATAATCGTAGTAAGTCATCCTTGCAACCGACCGATATATCGACTATTATTCGATTGATCGAAAATGGTCACACACCGTTCAGCGACAAAATGCTTTTTAAATTGTATTATCGATATAATCGAGTAGATGTCGATATATCTAGTTATCGATATATCGACTAGATTTCGATATATCGGAAATTGTCAGAAAATGTCGAAGAGTATTCGATATGTATCGAAGGTGATATGACCAATAGCTACGGATTATAACCATAGCCATAACTATAGTCTGTGCCAGTTTATGAAATTTTTATTATTATTATTTTTTATTTTTTTACATGGATAAATTTATTCTACCTGCAATTTTCTCTAATACATATTTATATAAATATGTATATATAAGCATATAAAAAAGTTCTCTCTTTTTTCATTTATTTCCGTGTTGATTCACGGTCATTTCGAGGAATTTCACGGTCAATTCCCTTCACTTCACGATCATTTACATGCATTTCATGGTCAATTCATGATCATTCCCATGCATTTCACGATCATCCCAAACTACTCCGTGTTGATTCACGGTCATTTTGAGGCATTTCACGGTCAATTCCCTTCACTTCACGATCATTTGCATGCATTTCACGGTCAATTCGCTTCAATTCATGATCATTCCCATGCATTTCACGGTCATCCCAAACTATTCCGTGTTGATTCACGGTCATTTCGAGGCATTTCACGGTCAATTTCCTTCACTTCACGGTCATTTGCATGCATTTCATGGTCAATTCGCTTCAATTCATGATCATTCCCATGCATTTCACGGTCATCCCAAACTATTCCGTATTGATTCACGGTCATTTCGAGGCATTTCACGGTCAATTCCCTTCACTTCACGGTCATTTGCATGCATTTCACGGTCAATTCGCTTCAATTCATGATCATTCCCATGCATTTCACGGTCATCCCAAACTATTCCGTGTTGATTCACGGTCATTTCGAGGCATTTCACGGTCAATTCCCTTCACTTCACGGTCATTTGCATGCATTTCACGGTCAATTCGATGCATTTCATGGTTATGCATTATATGATAATAATTATGCAATACCCACAAATCCCAGCTGATTGGGATTTGTATTAATTTTGTACCATATTTTTTGTACTCTTTTGGGATGTTTTAATTTTGTACTTTATTATTCATTGTATGAATGATACGAACTCATTTTGGATATAATTGTACTGGTTTTGTCTAACAAAGCATGGTCTTGGTCCATATAAAGTGGAAAGTGGAAACCCCTCATGTATGGTTATTATTATTTAATTTTCTGAATTTTTCTTGATTTTCTTGAATTTCACAAAGTTTTTCACATTTTGTATCGATATCAATGATCTCGATACAGTGTGTTTACAGTGAAAGGCAGTGGCTGATATCTTGCAATATTGTGGGTTAGGAGAAGTATGGAAAAAAGTGCGGTCGTTAGTGAATCAAAGGTAATTTCACTGATGGTGAAAGTAAACTTTCGAGGTTCAATGCAAAAAATATAAAAGAAAAAGGTTCCACACAACTCTATGTGTAAGAAATGCCATTCCTAAGGCCACCTTTTATGATATATCGCTGCAAAAGGTTTCCTCAAATAATTTCAAACTATCAATGTGACCATATTTCTACTCCATTTGAATAGCCCACATTTGGATTGCTCAAGTTACCTGTTTGGTCTTCTCTCTAAAATTTGGTGTATGGCGGGTGACTTCAAGCCATGTTATGTTTGCAGAAGTTGTACATTCAGTTGCAGGTTTTGCAGAATTAGCTCCTGGTAATGCAGATTTTGCAAACCAGCACAAAACTAAACCATTAGGATAAAAATATATATGGTGGCCAGAATTAGCAAGTCAAGAACCTGAATGTAGAAAAGAAAAAAAAAAACCCCGCTACTCTACCATCTACTTTAATCCAATCAAAATCAGTTGGGATAAACTCACGGGCTTACTGCAACTCAAAAAACCTCGCTGTGTGTAGAGAATAAAATCACAACTAATGGTTTAAAACAAATGATTGTGATTGATATTACATTTTCATTTAAAGACAAACAGTAGAACTACAATTTCAAATTCCTCAATTGTGTTAAGCTTATATTCTGCATCTGAAACCAATCAATTGACATGATTGACATGAGCCCAACCTTGTCCATTCCAACAAGTAATCTGAATTTCAAATGAAACTTTACATTAACAGCCAAAAGGGCATCTCATTGCTCGTGCACTCCAAATACTATTGCTAGTCGGGTTAAGGTTGTGAATATTATTGATTGTTACCACAGTCATCTCCATTAAGCCCTTGCATAAAGCCCATACCACTATCAGAAGCAAGTGTTATGTTAATACCATTGCAAGAGAGGACTTTGTTTATGAAAATCCTCCTGGTCCTTTCTTACTGCATGGATCACATAGTGGATATGGAAGCATCTTCCATATAGATTTCTTCTAAAAGAAAAGCAATCCCTAACCACCCATAAGTAAGGCCTTTCAATGATTCACTGCATTAGCAACAAGGGTGAGAGGATAATTATGTGCATGAGAGAGCTATTACCACAAACTAAAACCATACAACCATACAACAAGGGTGAGAGGATAATTACCTTTCTTACCGCATGAAGCGAAGGGGCATGACCATAAAATTCGCCGAAATGATCGTGAATCAACACGGAATAGGCGGGAATGACCGTGGTATGCATGAAAATGACCGTGAAGTGAGGCGATTGGACCGTGAAATGCGTGGAAATGACCGTGAAATGCGCCGAAAGTACCGTGAATCAACACGGAAAAGGCGGGAATGACCGTGGTATGCATGGAAATGACCGTGAAGTGAAGCGATTGGACCGTGAAATAAGCGGAAATGACCGTGAAGTGAAGGGGCATGACCGTGAAATGCACCGAAATGACCGTGAATCAACATGGAATAGGCGGGAATGACCGTGATATGCATGGAAATGACCGTGAAGTGAAGCGATTGGACCATGAAATGCACGAAAATGACCGTGAAGGGGCATGACCATGAAATGCCTCGAAATGACCGTGAATCAACACGGACTAGTTTGGGATGACCATGAAATGCATGAGAATGATCATGAATTGAGGCGAATTGACCGTGAAATGCATGCAAATGACCGTGAAGTGAAGGGAATTGACCGTGAAATGCCTCAAAATGACCGTGAATCAACACGGAATAGTTTGGGATGACCGTGAAATGCATGAGAATGATCATGAATTGAAGCGAATTGACCGTGAAATGCATGCAAATGATCGTGAAGTGAAGGGAATTGACCGTGAAATGCCTCGAAATGACCGTGAATTAACACGGAATAGTTTGGGATGACCGTGAAATGCATGGGAATGATCATGAATTGAAGTGAATTGACCGTGAAATGCATGCAAATGACCGTGAAGTGAAGGGAATAGACCGTGAAATGCCTCGAAATGACCGTGAATCAACACGGAATAGTTTGGGATGACCATGAAATGCATGGGAATGATCATGAATGACCGTGAAATGCATGGGAAATGCATACAAATGACCGGGAAGTGAAGGGAATTGACCGTGAAATGCCTCGAAATGACCGTGAATCAACACGGAATAGTTTGGGATGACCGTGAAATACATGGGAATGATCATGAATTGAAGCGAATTGACCGTGAAATGCATGCAAATGACCATGAAGTGAAGGGAATTGACCGTAAAATGCTCGTGAATCAACACAGAATAGTTTGGGATGACCATGAAATGCATGGGAATGATCATGAATTGAAGCGAATTGACCATGAAATGCATGCAAATGATCGTGAAGTGAAGGGAATTGACCGTGAAATGCCTCAAAATGACCGTGAATCAACACAGAATAGTTTGGGATGACCGTGAAGTGAAGGGAATTGATTGTGAAATGCATCGAATTGACCGTGAAATGCATGCAAATGATCGTGAAGTGAAGGGAATTGACCGTGAAATGCCTCGAAATGACCGTGAATCAACACGGAATAGTTTGGGATGACCGTGAAATGCATGAGAATGATCATGAATTGAAGCGAATTGACCGCGAAATGCATGCAAATGACCATGAAGTGAAGGGAATTGACCGTGAAATGCCTCGAAATGACCGTGAATCAACACGGAATAGTTTGGGATGACCGTGAAATGCATGGGAATGATCATGAATTGAAGCGAATTGACCGTGAAATGCATGCAAATGACCGTGAAGTGAAGGGAATTGACCGTGAAATGCCTTGAAATGACCATGAATCAACACGAAATCGCTGGGATTGACCGTGAAATGCATGGAATTGATCGTGAAGTAAATGAAATGAATGAAATTGACCGCGAAGTGATCGTGAAGTGAAGGGAATTGACCGTGAAATGCCTCGAAATGACCGTGAATCAACACGGAATAGTTTGAGATGACCGTGAAATGCATGGGAATGATCATGAATTGAAGCGAATTGACCGTGAAATGCATGCAAATGACCGTGAAGTGAAGGGAATTGACCGTGAAATGCCTCAAAATGACCGTGAATCAACACGGAGTAGTTTGGGATGACCGTGAAATGCATGGGAATGATCATGAATTGAAGCGAATTGACCGTGAAATGCATGCAAATGACCGTGAAGTGAAGGGAATTGACCGTGAAATGCCTCAAAATGACCGTGAATCAACACGGAGTAGTTTGGGATGACCGTGAAATGCATGGGAATGATCATGAATTGAAGCGAATTGACCGTGAAATGCATGCAAATGATCGTGAAGTGAAGGGAATTGATCGTGAAATGCCTCAAAATGACCGTGAATCAACACGGAATAGTTTGGGATGACCGTGAAATGCATGGGAATGATCATGAATTGAAGCGAATTGACCGTGAAATGCATGCAAATGATCGTGAAGTGAAGGGAATTGACCGTGAAATGCCTCGAAATGACCGTGAATCAACACGGAATAGTTTGGGATGACCGTAAAATGCATGGGAATGATCATGAATTGAAGCGAATTGACCGTGAAATGCATGCAAATGATCGTGAAGTGAAGGGAATTGACCGTGAAATGCCTCGAAATGACCGTGAATCAACACGGAATAGTTTGGGATGACAGTGAAATGCATGGGAATGATCATGAATTGAGGTGAATTGACCGTGAAATGCCTCGAAATGACCGTGAATCAACACGGAATAGTTTGGGATGACCGTGAAATGCATGGGAATGATCATGAATTGAAGCGAATTGACCGTGAAATGCATGCAAATGATCGTGAAGTGAAGGGAATTGACCATGAAATGCCTCGAAATGACCGTGAATCAACACGGAATAGTTTGGGATGACCGTGAAATGCATGGGAATGATCATGAATTGAAGCGAATATGTGAAATGTATGCAAATGATCGTGAAGTGAAGGGAATTGATCGTGAAATGCCTCGAAATGACCGTGAATCAACACGGAATAGTTTGGGATGACCGTGAAATGCATGAGAATGATCATGAATTGAAGCGAATTGACCGTGAAATGCATGCAAATGACCGTGAAGTGAAGGGAATTGACCGTGAAATGCATGGAAATGACCGTGAATCAAAACGGAATGATTGAATTGACCGTGAAATGCATGGAATTGATCGTGAAGTAAATGAAATGAATGAAATTGATTGCGAAGTGAATGAAATGGATTTTCGACCATCAACCTGATGGAAACTTGGAAAATAACCAGCTTGGTTGGCCAATGTAGCTTCTCCTACCCCAAAATCATATAAGGTACGTCAAGTAACTAATTTTGGTTTAGAAGATATTCTTGTTAAATGAATAAAAAATAAATGAAAAAAAGAAAGAAATTTTTTTTATATGCTTATATATACATATTTATAAATATGTATTAGAGAAAATTTTAAGTAGAATAAATTTATCCATGTAAAAAAAAAAAGAAAAAAAAAAATAAAAAAAAAAAGAAAACTAGCACAGACTGCAGTTATGGCTACGGTTATAATCCGTAGCTATTGGTCATATCACTTACTCTTCAATATGTATCGAAAATTGGAGGATTTTTTAGGCAAACTTGTTGGACAGTTCTGGACCTTTTTCGATTAATCGAAAGACCTTCGATACATATAAAAGGACATATCGAAACGGCAGGGGCTACGGCTATGGCTACGGTTATAATCCGTAGCTATAGAAAACACCGTAGCCATAAGTTCCTGGCCTATTTATTTATTATTATTTTATTTTTTTACTATTGTAATCCCCACCGCTTTTTGTGGGTCCTATTATGAGGTATGTGTTATATCCAAACCGTCCATATATTCGACGAACTCGTATTAAGGCTTGAGACGAAAAATAAGACAGATCTAGCTATCAAGTGGACCACACTGTAAAAGGCTGTGGAGGATTGAACGTCTACCATTGAAACCCTTTTAGGGGTCACAGAAGTTTTGGATCATTATGAAATTTTTTTTCCCTCTTCATCCAGGCTTTTGTGACCTCATGAATAGATTGGATGGAAAATAAATGTTATGGTGGGCCCTACAAAATTTTTAACGGTGAAAATCAATTTTCCCGTTGCTCTTTGGATATGATTTTTTTTTGATAATACTCCCAAATGATCTCAAAATATGGATGAACGTTGTGGATATAATAAATACGTAATAGTGTGGGCCCATGTAACTTTGATATCTTTTGGACCGTTCATACAACTTGGAGTTCGAGGAGTGTCGGCGCTTGTCTTTGAGCACCACCGTCCTCTTGAAGGAAAAAGCTATAACATATACTTTGCTCAAAAATGATAAAATCCAAGTCTTAGATGAGCTATAAGCACAAGATGACATCTGAGTGACTAACCAACGATTTTTAACCGTTGATTCACATAAACAATGTGTAGATGGTGTAGATCATCATATTAAAGTAATTGTAGTGATGCAATTGATAAGCTAATTATTTTGGAATATCATCAATGGATCATGTGCCCAGTAGATTAGTAATCTAACGACACAAATACAATGTATGCAACTCTTGAAAGGATTTTAGATGTAATCCAACATTTTACCTTGGATTTTAAACCCCCTCTTTAAGGGGATTTGCAACCCATTTACTTTATGGATTGATGCCAAACATATCAACCCCCCAAACCCCCTCAAACCCATGGTGCCAAACGACCCTTTATTGTGGGCCCTAAGAAGTTCTTAATCGTGGACATCACTATCCCTACTGTTTCCTGCAGTGTGGTCCACTCAAGCTTAAGGATATGCTTCAAGTTTGAATATATACCCTAAAACGAGCTTCCAAAGTGGATGGACGGCGTGGATAAGACACGTACATCCACGATGTGCCCACAGAGCTTACAAAGTACACTAGCGTGCTGAGTTACTCAACACGCAATCCGCTTCCTTTTCCCAGAGTTTTTCATGATCAGATGGAATATTTCTCAACAAATGGTGAATAAGATCTCCAATGGCCATAAGCCTCGGTAAACGAAATCGAATTGCGTACTGAGTAAACGACATTGGGCCCACCATGAATTCATGTTGTTTATCCACGCCGTCTATCCACTTTTCTATCTCATTTTAGCAGTTGAACCGAAAATTGAAACATATCGAAAGCTCGAGTGGGCCATGCCACAGGAAACAATGGGAATAATGATTTCCACCATTGAAACCTTCCGAGGACCGACAGTGACGTTTATTTGTCATCCGACCTGTTCATAATATCAAAAGGATATGGATGAAGGGAAAATACAAATATCAGCTTGACCAAAACTTTTATCACCTCAGAGAATTTTTCAACGGTAAATGTCAAATTAACACTGTTTCCTGTGGTGTGGCCCATTTGAGCGTTGTATATGATTGATTTTTATTCCATAAAATTTAAAATTAAATTATAAAATGTATGGAAGGGGTGAATAAAATAAATACATCATGGTGGGTCCCACATAGATTACTCAGTACGCTAAGGGTACTGAGTTACTCAGTACGCAATCCGCTTCCTCGGTAAACTCGTTCGCTATATTTAGCCGTTTGAGCTAAAGTTAATGCATCCCCCGTATACATATATCAAGCTTCGTTCGACCTCCGGACCTGAATAGTCTGTGCCCCGCCAACATACGTGAGGCCCACCAAGACGTACGTGATAAATCTACTCCGTCCATCAGTTTGACAAGCATGTGATATTACAGATTCCAAAAATTAGGCAGATTCAAAACTAATGTGGGCCACACGACAGCAAACAGTGAGAATAGAAACGCATATGGCCGAATCCTTTCTCGAGTCCACCATGATGTTTATATTCTATCCAAACCGTTCATACGTTATTTGTTCCCACAGATGAATTGAATATAGAAGTATCATCCTGATGCAAAACTTCTGTGGCGCCTTAAAAGTTTCCAATGGTGGCCGTTCAATCCCCACTTTTTTCCATGTCGTGGTCCACCTGATTTTCAGATGCAAATAAATTTTGTAATTCTGTCCTTTTGTGAGCTTGCTAAGAGGATTGATGGAGTGGATTACTCATAGACATTGTGGTATGCCCCACACAGCTTCCGCCTACAGGAACTTCAAGTTGACAGGGCAGAGGCAATTCACGTCCACGACCGCCAGATTATCATCAAACAACTACCAAGAGATTTTTTAAAACAACTCCGGACGAGGTGTTGCCTGGGTAGCATGTTAGTCGTTTTTCCCTGACCTTAGGGCCCACCCTGACGTATATATTATATATCCACGCCGTTCATCAGTTTTTGCAGCTGATTTTAATGCATGGTCCTAAAATTGAAGCTGATCAAAATCTCAAGTGGACCATATCAAAGGAAACAATGTTCATTGAAAGCCCACCATTAAAAACTTCCAAGGCCCACCGTCACGTTTATTTTCCATCCAACCCGTTGATTAGATCATGTATACCTGGATGAAGGGAAAACACAAATATCAGCTTGATCCAAAACTTTTGTGGCTCAATAAGTTTTTAATGGTTGACATTCAATCCATACTGTGTGGTCCACTTGAGATTTGGATATGCTTGATTTTTGGACCATGCCCTGAAAGTGAGCTAGAAAAACTGATGAACGGCGTTGATATATAACAAATGCATCAAGGTGGGCCCCACAGTCAGGAAAACACCCTCTAAGTTGCTAAGGGTGACAACCAATCTGCTTCCCACCCTAGAGGAAATGGACGGAACGGTCATCCCAGACACAAGATCAGACCGTCGAAGAACCCATTCCTTGTAATTTCCGGAAACGGACTGTGTAGGGAGCAATCACCACGCTATGGCTTGTTGAGTAATCTCTGTGGGGCCCACCGTAATGTATATGTTTTATCCACACGGTCCATCCGTTTTCCCAGATCATTATATGGTATTGGTCCAAAATTGAAGCACATCCGTATCTCAAATGGACCACACCACAGGAAACGGTAGGGATTAACACTTATTGTTGAAAACTTCTTAGGGCCACAGAAGTATCGGATCAAGCTGATATTTGTGTTGTCCTTTAATTTATGTTTACGTGACCTTATCAACAGGTTGGATGACAAATAAACATTATGGTGAGCCCTTTGAAGGTTTCAACGGTGGATGTCACTATCCCCACTTTTTTCTATGATGTAGTCCACTTGAGCTTTGGATATGATTCAATTTTAGGATTACTCTCTAAAATGAGCTGGAAAAACGGATGAACGGCGTGGATAATGACACATATATCAAGGTGGCCCCACGGAGTTTACTCTCCACGCTATAGCGCGGTGAGTTACTCAATACACAATCCACGTCGGTAATTTCCAACGTGAGGAGCTAGGAAGCAACGATTTCATCGGAGACATCAATGCAACTTCTCTCAAACACTTCACAGACAGCCAACACTTCTTGGTTTTGATTTTTTTAAATCCTTCGTTCTTTCAGTTTGGGCAGTCACGAGGAATCACAGAATTCGGAAGAAACGTGAGCGGAAGAGATGGGGAGCGAGACATTGTTGTCGGGCGAGAGCGTGATCGTGGTCATGGATGCTAACCGGAGCCGTGGGAATGTTTCGGCTCTCAAATGGGCTCTGAACAACGTCGTTCGTCCCAAGGACACGGTCGTCGTGCTCGGGATTCTCTGCGAGTGTGGAAAGAAGAGCTCGTGCTTTCCCTTCTACATGGGCATCGGCATTTCCACCATTTGTAAGCTTGATTTTTCATGGCGTCCTCTTTTTTTTTTTTTGCCCTTCTCATTTTCATGGATGCCGCCAGCCTTCCATTTGAATTCTTGGCCGTTGCTAAAAACGCGGATTCACTACGAAAGCCTTTCTCAGGAACTTACTGCGAGGGGAAGTTAGGTGGGGCCCACCGTGATGCTTGTGAGAAGTCCACCCGTCCATCCGTTTTGCCAGATCATGTTAGGACTTCCTGCGAGGGGAATTTAGGTGGGACCCACCATGGTGCTTGTGAGAAGTCCACCCCATCCATCCGTTTTGTCAGATCATTTTAGGACATGGACTAAAAAATGAGGCAGATCCAAAATTCAAGTGGGCCGCGTGACGGGAAACAGTGAATTACTCAAACACACTACACTGTCTCTACCAACTCATCTAAGCACGAACAGCCCAACAGCTTACCGTCACAAAAAAGTTTCTGCAAAAGGCATTTGCAGATAATCAGTGCTGTGGGCCCCACAATGATGTATGTATTTTATCCATGCCATCCATCCATTTTGCCGGCTCATTTTAGGAGATATGCCAAAAATGAGGCAGATCCAAATCTCAGGTTACTACACCACAGGTAACAATGTTGATTGAACGCCTAACATTAAAAACTTCTTGGGGCCACAAAAGTTTTGAATCGAGCTGATATTTGTGTTTTCCCTTCCTCAAGGTCCGTTTGACATAATCATCAAGTTGGGTGGCAAATAAATATTGCAATAGGCCCTAGGGAGTTTTTAACAGTGGTTGTTCAATCACCTCTGTTTTGTGAGATCATGTTAGGACATGGACCCAAAAATGAGGCAGATCCAAAATTCAAGTGGGCCACACAACAAAAAACAGTGAGATTGAATGTCCACCGATGAAACATTTGCGAGGCCACAAAAGTTTTGAATCAAGCTAATATTTTTGTGTTTTCGATTCATCCAAGTAAGAATGAGCTTATGAACGGTATGAATGCCGTATAAACATCATGGTGGACCTAAGGAGGTTTCAACTGTTGGCATTTCCTTTCCCACTTTTTTCCTATCTTGCAGTCCACTAGTTTCCCTATGAAAGGCTTTTGTAGGCTATCGTTTGTTGCTAAAAAGGTTAGGTCAACCCGACCAGAACCCGACTCATTACCAGAGGAGTAAGTGGGACTCGGATTTAGTAGTGATCCCTCTAGTATCAAGGTTGGTGCCTATCAGTGTTGTGGGCCCCACAATGATGTATGTATTTTATCCATGCTGTCCATCCATTTTTCTGGCTCATTTTAGGGGATTAGCCTAAAAATGAGGAAGATCCAAGTCTCATGTGGGCTACACCACAAGTAACATTGTTGATTGAATGCCCACCATTAAAAACTTCTTGGGGCCACAAAAGTTTTGGATCAAGCTAATATTTGTGTTTTCCCTTTGTCAAGGTCTTTGTGACCTAACCAACAAGTTGGATGGCAAATAAACATTGCATTAGGCCGTAGTAAGTTTTTAACAATGGTCATTCAATCACCCCTGTTTCATGTGGTGGAGTCCACCTAAGATATGGAACTGCCTCATTTTTGTGCTTATGCCCTACAACGAGTTGGGAAAAATGGACGCACGGACGAAACACATACATCATAGTGGGGCTCACAACACCGACTAGTATTGAAGGCACTATGGAATCTGAGTCAGAGTAAGGCATATAGGTTGATCCCATTAGCTAAGTGTTAGACACGCCACGTGGGGCCCACTTTGTACTACCAGTAGTGGGCATACTTCCTCATGACTTGCTTAGTAAGTGGCGGGGGACCCGAGCCCGGACTGATCTATAGAAGAGTCCAAAAAATTTGGACTTTCTAATTGCTCTTAGAAAAGGTAGATATTCTTGTATGGGTGTTCTGTTTGTTTTATCTTCTTTTGCTTACTCTTTTTTCTCCCTCTCATTTCCTAAATCATTTTAGGAAGCCTTTATCTTATGTAGGTTGGAAGAAAGCTATGGAGGAGATAACTATTGTTCATTATAATAATACTACTATTCTTTGTAATAACAATACTTGTGAGTTGATTGATTTGCCATTTGAAAAATGCTGATACATGATTTTCAAAATCATGGTTGGGTGTCGATGGGCCTATACTGTATCACATGGATGGCATGATTGATGCAACTACATAATGTGGGCCCATAACCCATAGGTCTTGGGACCCTAACTTGGTCCAATACCATATACAATATGATTTTAGGGTTTGTTTGTTTCGCAAATTACCTCGGTGATGTAAAGGAAATGTGTCATAATTACAATTTTATCATCACTAAATCAACACATAGGAATTGTCGGTCAAATGCAAATGTATTCAAGAGATATGTAAATGAATTTGCAATGATTGAGCTTTTTTGTGGCATTACCGTGAAAATCTCGAATCCAAACAGTGACACCAATGTATTTTGGTGATGATTTGGCATTAAAGTAATGAGAAAATGCGATCATTACGATTTTACCACTGGTAAACCAAACGTCAATAGTCAAATGAAAATGTTATCGGAGATAAATAAACTTGTAATAATTGCATATTTCCTCTACATTACCCAAGTCTGTTTGTTTCACCAATTACCATGGTAATGTAAAGGAAATGTGTCATCATTACGATTTTCCATTGCCAAATCAAGTGCGAAAATCGTTAGTCAAGTGTAGATATATTAAGGAGAGAGAGAAATTTGTAATCATTGCATTTTTCATGCCATTACCATGGAAATCTTGAATGCAAATAGCAACAACAGTGTATGTTGGTGATGATTTGACTTTGAAGTAATGTAAAAAAATACCATTATTACAATTTTACTGATGATAAATCAAACATGGGAATATATAGTGAAATGCAGATGTTGTCAGGAGAAAGTAATTTATAATCATTGCACATTTCCTTTAAATTACCATGGTAATTCCTGAAACAACAGGCCACATAGGATGTTGGCGTAAAGGAGGAAAGAGGGAAGAAGTGAGAGAATGTAAAAAGGAGAGAAAGGGTAAAAACTGAATCCCTCATGCCCTTATTTATGTTTATGTACTAAGATGTCTTAATTACATGAAAAATGACTAAAATATGCCTTCCTCGATCTTGCACATAAAATATGGCTGCCTCATTGATCAAGATTACCAAACCATGGGCCCTACATATCAAAATCGGGGAACTCACGCCATGCAAAGTCGTGGGCCATGTATTGCATAATCATGCTTAAAATATTTTTAACTTGTTCATTACGTCTTCCACAGTGGAAAGGTTAGAGTTTTCAACACAAGGTGACATGACGCCGAGGGTGCTCGAAGAAGAGATTATAAAGAAGAGAGAAGAATATCAACATGCTCTTCAGCCGTTCTACCGACAATGCAAGAGGAGCGAGGTAGTTGGCATCCTTCTCTCGTTTCAATAGTGCAAATGCTCGCCACTTGTGCATTTGTAATTCTATATCGAACGTTTCTTTCAGGTGAAGTTGGAAGTGAAGCTCGCTGCAGGATTTCCTCCAAGGATGATCACTGTTGAAGAAGCACGAAATGCGAATACTCGTTGGATTGTATTAGACAGGTGATCTTTGTTAACTCTTAATATTCTAATCTTGGAGTGGTCCAGCCTAGCTTGATATATGGCTCTCCCACTAGCTAAAGATCTGGGCCATGCCCAGTAGCAAGTTGGAGGAGTTGAAAATTCAAGTAACGACCTTATTAGACCTTTCACATGGACAAAGGCCGGGATGGCCCTGTCTATCTGGAAGTGGACCGCAATTCGGCTGGCCCATCCCAGTTGCCACTTACAGTAACCCTTTTTTGGGCTTAATATGCCATTTTGGCCTTTGGTTGTTTACTTGTAATCTACATAAGAAAATGAAATGTTTTGGTCGTGTTTGGATGCGAAATTGAACTGAATAGCAATTCATTTGTTCACTACAGTTGAAATGACCAAGTTGCAATTTGCTTCCTTCTCAATTGTATCTGAGGATGAGCCTCTAAATTGCAATCTGTCTCACTTTTCATGTAGAAATTGAGAGGAATGTGAACTGCGGTTCGACCACTCTTCCTCTAAATTGCAATCTATATCGCTTTTCATGTAGAATTTGAGTATTAAATAATGTCACTAGACTCACTACAATATATCCATGTCCTGTTGTTTAAGTTAACTGATTGCGATTGAATTTGTTCATGCATCCAAACGCAGCCCGCTTCGTGATGTAGAGCGGGTCGCGGACAGTTTCATGGCCAAGATGGATCAGAAAAGGCCCGGTCGACGACAGAAGTAATCCGGACCATCGGACCTTAAATCAGGCGTATCTCGCAATCCGGAATGAGTTAGCTGACGTAAAATATATGATTTTGGGGTAGAACGAGCTACTTTAGCCAACCAACCCAGCTACGCCGGGTTGCGCAGCCCGGAATTGCGAAAAACCCCTTGATTGTCGGTCGTTTCCCTGTTTTATTTTCGTTTTTACTATAAATAGTAAGTTTTAGTTTGATTATAACTCTTCATCCGTCGGGCTTTAGGAGTTGCGCCCAACATGGAAAGAGCTTAGAATAATTAGGAGAACGGTTTGGTGAAGCCAAATAGGACACTTACTATTTTTGGCCGAAAACCTTGCGTACTAGTAGACATCACGACCGTCTATAAATAGTAAGTTTACTATTTATAGTAAGTCGCGGATTCTAGGAGTTTGAGTTGTAGTTTGATTCTAATTTCTTTCCCATTGCTTGGTACCCTTATTTAAAGGGTTGTGAACTCGTTTTTATTCATTCATCAATCAATTTCGATTTTATTAGAATTTATTTCTATTTTCTGCTCTCTTTCCTCGTGGATTCGAGAAGTCTCTGTGAGGAGTCCAGAGAAGTTCCGTGGATTCGGAATAGTTATCCTCTTGAGGAAGACGGTGCTCGACCTCACGTCCTCCCCTGCGTCACTTCGCTGATGGGGTATGTGGATTTTTTTATTCTGACTGGTTGGAGCCATGCTTCAGTAGTCCAAATCATTGGTCTGTTGTGTTGAAACATTGATAGACCCCTTGATTCGATATGTGGCCTAAAAATAAACAGTTAATGAGAGAAAAAACCAACAGTCCACATTCAACTGAAAATGATCTGGTCTCTATGACTTGACAGACCAATGGTGTGAATTGCCAGCCATGTCCTCATTGATCATAACTGAAATTCACCATACTGTTTGAGATTTATTATTTTTATTATTATTATTATTATTATTTGTTTTTTTTTTTTGTTTTTTTTTTGTTTTTTTTTCATATGATTAAAAGCCATTGCTTTGATTTTCAGTCCCTTGAAGAAAGACAGAGTCTTTATATTCAGCCAGGTAAGCTGCAACATTGCTGTGATGAAAGGCTGCAATGTAGCAACCATAATGCCATCGCTAGCTGCTGAGTGCAACAATCGAAGGCCCATGAACATCGACGCAACTACTTCATTCACTCAGCCCGAGAAATCACACCCCGAAGATCTTAATCCTCTCCAAGAAGAAAATGATCCCGGATCGCCCCTTTCTACTCCTTGTTGGCTCCCGCTCTCATGGCAGCCTGGTTTCCCCCGATGTTTCACTCTTGCTGATCTTGAAACCATAACAAACAGCTTTGCTGATGAGAATGTTGCTTATAAAGATGAGAAGTTGCAAGTCTATGAAGGTGTCCTTCTTGAGACTCCTGTTCTTGTCAAGCGCTTTGCTGAAGGCAATGATCGGTTCTGGTCTGAGTTCAAAGTACTAAGTGCGGTCCGTCATCGCAACATTCTCAACCTTGTGGGGTACTGCTGCACGGCTTCTACGATGTATCTCCTGCATGACTATCCATGCAATGGTTCTCTGGATGGACACCTTCATGGTAAGTATGAACTTGCTGAATAAGAGTTCTGTTAATCTATAAATGATCTACTGCTAATGCACTATAATGTGGGGCCTACCTTCAGTGGTCTGGATTGTTCATTCAAAGGCTTGTTGCGGGTTGGCCATGCTCCAAAAGACTCCTTCACTGGAGAATCTTGGTCATTTGGATGCCTGTAAATGGTTTTGTAGTACACGATTTATTAGTGTAAATCATTTACAGCTTGTCCTGTTTGGCTGTAAACTGCAAATGATTTACAGTTAAATGATTAGTTAAACAATTGTCTGTGTTTGGATAGCTTGTAAATTGTTTAAGTCCTATAAATGGAGAACCAATCTTGAAAAATACAGTCATTAGGCTGTAAATGAAATCACTGCTTTTTTCCTGTAAATCAAATGGGGCCGAAAGCTGTAAAAATCATTTATAGCCTGTAAATGATTTACGGGCATTTTTCAGCATCCAAACACAGACTGTAAACCATTTACAGTTAGCCTCATTTACAGGCATCCAAACAACCCCCTAGGCTCCTTTGGAGGAGGCTTTTGGGGGCATGGTCAATCCACTTACTTGACATGCTACACTGTCAAAATCAAAGGATGGCTAATGATCTGACTCAGCACAGTTCTCCCCCGCCTAATGAACGGATGGATTGGCCTGATTTTTGAGACAGGTGATCTATACGGTGGGGTTGGTCATTATATGGATTACTTGTCCTACACAAGCGGCATTTTGGCAGGAAAGATGAGAGTTCCAAAGTAATAGGGGCACAACACTTGTTTCATGGTGAAATTGTTGCAGGCATCGATTCAATGGCTAAGAAACTATCATGGAAAGTGAGGTGGGAAATTGCGCTAGCGATCGGTGGTTGCCTACGCTATCTTCATGAGGAGTGTGCTGAAGGGCCTTTCGTGCATCTTGGTGTCCGCTCATCTAACATTGTTTTATCGCATAACCGGTCTGCACTGGTACGTCGATGACTGTTCTTCCATTTTGGAGCTACACATGAGGCCAGAAACTGAATTATGACCATGATCATGTCTTCAAATGTTTCAGCTTACTGGATTTAACTCTGCTAGGCAGATTGGCGACAGTACCACATCTGGTGGAAGTTTGCCTGTTGATGGACACTTCGAGTAAGGAAATCTCTTCGTCTTTAATTTGCTAGGTAATCTATGTTTGGATGCACTATTGAATTGAATTGCAATAGATAGTTCGATCTGGTTGATATAATAGAAATTGTGAATACCGTTCTTTTGCAATTCCCAATCAACTTTCAACTGCGAAGTTGTCAAATACTATTTTAACAAAATTGTGCATCCAAACGCTACTATAGTATTCATATTTCCTATTTAGGGAGGGATGGGGATCGCCTGTGCCCGGGGCACATGAAGTTTCTGTAGTCGGAAGTTGTTTGGGGCCCACAGAGATGCCTGTCACAAATCCACTCCGTCCATCAGTTTTGCAAGACAACATTAGGATAGGAATGTGAAAATTAGGCAGATCTAAAACTTATTTGGGCCGCACTGCATGAAACAGCAAGGATAGAACGGTCACCATTGGACACTTTGTGGGGGCGACAAAAGTTTTGTATCAGGATGATTATCTGAGTGGTAGTAACCCAATGAATGGTTTGGACAGCATATAAACATCATGATCAGCTCTAGGAAGGTTTCAATGGTGGATGTTGCTGTTCCCACTGTTTCACATGGTGTGGCCCACATGAGTTTTGGATCTGCATGATTTTTAGATTCTAATCCTATTGTGATCCTGAAAAAGCTGATGGATGGAGTGGATTTGTGACGGCATCTGTGGGCCCCACACAGGTTCCGACTACAGGAACACACACCTGTGATGCAGCATGATTTTTGCTTGACAAGTTATGGTGTGAATTCCCATGTGGGGCCCGGTGGGCAACCCTTGATTCAGGAGGAAGCCCTTATTTCAATGGCTGTGTTAATAGGGAGTGTTGTCAAAATTTAGTATATTCCATTTTAAGTGGGGCCATTAATGGGCCAGGCTGGCTTGTTGACATTTTGGGCATGACGCACTTTGGGTGGGCCAGGGCCTCGCCTGACATTTAGCGGTGTAGTAATTGGGATGGTCTTAAGCTAGTAGGGCTATCAACTGGTCCGTTTTGGGTCAGGTCCTATAGTACTTGTACTCGGACTAACCTGGGTTCGAGCTGTGCTGGGTTTGGGCTTGGGTCAGGTCCTATTGTACTTGTACTCGGGCTAACCTGGGTTCGAGCCGTGTGGGGTTTGAGCTTCTTGAAGTTATGGACCCGAACCCGATCCGATCTGGATACCTGTTAGATACCCATTGGGTCTTTAGATCTAGATTTCGAGTTGTTTTCTAGAAAAATAAGAGCATTTACATGGTTGGGCCCACTCGATGGATGTATTAGATTGTACACGCATGTCACTTTGACACATGCATGATGCGTAAAATGGCTCGCTCGCATGTGTTTGACTTAGGAAACCTAATTTCTTTGGTAGAATAATCAAAACACACACACACACACACATACAATTTTACCATTAAAAACTTGCAAGACCTGATCCAGGTGTGACCAAATCTGGCTAAACCAAAAGGTGAGACCCAAACCTAACCCAATTTATTCACTGGTCTTGTAAATGGGACCTGGACCCATTAAATCTAGATCAGTTCGGACACCCATTTGCAGCCCTAGCTCAAGCTAGGTCTAAGAGCCAGTCAGCCTGGGTCAGTGCATTTAGGATTTCAAAGGCATTTTTGTCAATTATCACACACAGCCCAGATCTTACACAGAAGGCTTGGGCTGGACTGGCTCGGGTTGTACTTGGACAGACCTCGGACCGACCTGTTTTACAGCGATGGAACCGGATGTTTACTATCCTATGCAATTGTGCATCCAAACACACCCTTAGTCTTAAAACATGATTGATCTTGTTTGCATTTTGTTGTGTTTATCGATGGTTGAAGAGATGGTAATCTGGCGGGAGATGAGCTCCTTTCAATCGATGTACATGCATACGGATTGTTACTTTTGGAACTTATAACTGGACAGCAACTCACCAGTCGTGAATCTCGTGGAGTTGGTCAGGTATTGGTAGATTGGGTAGGTGAGCGTGTATGCAAGATCATGGCCGTTCATCTGTGATGTATTATGGGTTTTATCCACACTGTCGATCTATTTTTCCATATCATTTTAGGGTACAAGCCAAAAAATGAGGTAGATCCAAGGATCAAGTGGATCACACCACATGAAGCAGCGGTGATAATGACACCTACCGTTGAAACCTTCCTAGGTCTATAGTGATGGTTAATTGCCATCCAACCTGTTCATAAGGTCACATAGACATGGATGAAGGGCAATTTCATGGTGGGGTCCACATAGCGAATGGCCCGAATCCTGCATACGAGTATACTTTCCAGGGTTTCATAAAATTTTTTATTTTTATTTTTATTTTTATTTTTGAAATTGAGTGGCATTTGATTTGCTAAAACAGGCATTGACCCTCTTGGAGAATGGATCTCATGACCAGCTGAGGGATCGGAGGTTGGTTGATTCAGCTGACGAGGTTCTATGCATGGCGTCAGCTGCATTGCTATGTCTAAGGAAGTGTTCCTCTCCTCGGCCTTCTATAAGTGAGGTAATTATGTTATGAGAATTGCACAAGATTTATTATTTTTAGTACTTTTTTAGATATTCATCTATAGTCATAATATTTTTATTTTGATTTTTAGAGAGTTTTACTGCAAAATTCCTGAGGAATCTATATTTTACCAAATAATGCATCAATGGTTAATAATTACGTGGGTGCTTTTTATGGGATGAAATTATAAGAACGCCCTTGTTAATTTTTTTTTTCTTTAAAAATAGTGAAACTCAAGACTTAATGGGCCCACATGGCATGTGCCTCATTTTCAATCCGTCCGACTAATAATAATGTTGGTGTGCTTTGTTGGGGTTGGATGTTTTACCCATGCCATGTGGGCCCTTCAACTTTCCATTTTCACTTTATTGTAAAAAAGAAAAAGCAAAGGAGGGTAGTAATGTGATTTCCCCTCTTAAAAAATCATTGCTTGGGAATATTGCTCCAGGAGTCACTATTTGGTAAAATCCAATTCCTTTAGGACTTTTTCCGTAGAAATCCATTATTTTTAAAACTCTTAATAGAAAAATATTATTTTTATTTTAAATAAAATTAAGTGCTTAACTTTTTTTTAGTTTTTAATTAAAATATTAATATGATATCCAACTATTCAGCTAAGTCAGATACCGTGTAGCTTACAAGGGAATGGCACATGCAAAAATTATGGAGAGAGGAAATAGAGAAATTATATAGAGATATTTTCCGAGTAAAAAAGGAGAGAAAACAAAGGAAAGGATGCCACTACATTCACTAGTGCAGAGAGAGAAAGAGGGTCGTCAATTGTGGGTGACCCATCCCAACTTTTACAGTCAGCCCCCTCAAGCTTTAGATCCATCTCTTGTTTGGGCTTATATGAGGCGGTGCAACAAACGGCTGGATATTACATAATCATTACGGTTGGCCTCATGCAGCCTTTGTTGGAGGGCCTTCCTAAAAGGATTGTTGCATGCACTACATGCAACTGGAGAGCGGACGGGCTACTCATGCAGAAAAAGGAGGGTGGGAGGAGTGGGTTGTCGAGAAAAAGATTCCTACTCGACCACACACAACAATATCAGAATAAAAAGAAAGTGGGAAGAAGATGTAAACCAAAAGATAAATTTACTTGGTTCCCTTTCTGTACATTCATAGATTCACACCAATCCACCTTCCGTAAAGGGGGGCAAAATAAAAAAATAAAAAAAAAATCGAAGAAGCAACTCTCAATACAATGACAACTCTCTCTCTCTCTCACGACAAAATGTATATTACCTCAAATGTACTAGGGTTTATATAAAACTTTATGTGAAATTAAGAAATTGTCCTTTGAGCCCATAGAAGTGCTGGCTGGATGAACAATACACCTATGATGATTAGGCTTCATAGATCCTAACATAGGTGAAATCCAAGCTATTCCTTGACATGGCTAAAATCCAAGCCATCAATTTATAAGAATTTTCAAATTTCATGATATCTATTGTCTATATTGAAAATCTCATTTAATATTCCATAAAATCTCCTTGCTCCTTATATATAGCAGAGACATTCAGCTGTTTTTGGTAATGTTCATATGTATATCTGTAATTTAATATCCAACCTATTAGATCTGTTTACAACCACCTTAACTGTACTTGGTGGCCCTTGCCCTGAAGGCCTTCTTTATTAAACGGCAAGAAAATGTCTCAGACCTCAACTTGATGTGTGGGGTCCAGACCAAATCATCTCTTACTAAAAATACTGCTATCTTGAATATTGTGGAAAAAGCTCACAAGATGTTTTATAGGTGTTGACTGTGGTTCGAGGGGATCGATTTGCGGCAGGTCTAAATGGTGAATTCATTTGATGGCATTAGTTAAGACGGTTCAGATCTGAATTCCGACCCGACTAGAAAGACACTTTGACAGAGCTCAGTTGTGAGATTTTATGTCAGTAGTCTTCTTCTATTTTTTTTGGGGGGGGATTTTTATAAAATAATACCTACTTACTCAGAATTCTCATTCCACTGCCTTTTTTAATGGTGCGCATTCAATCACTGCTATTTCCTGTCATGTGGTTCACCCGAGATTTGCATCTGCCCCATTTCTGGGCTCATGCTCTAAACTGAGCTGGAAAAATGGATGAACGGTGTGGATGAAGCACATATATTATGATGGGGCCCACAGCTGAGGGGTCAATCCGAGTCCCATCAGGAGGATCCGATAGTATAAATACCCTGCACTAGGGAATAGGATGGCCCACCGTCCGCACAATCATGCACTGTGTTTGTTGAATGTGACTGTTGTAAATTCCTTTTAACCTATCATTTCTTTTCTAGAAGATGCATGATGAGCAGATCACCTGAGTATTGGGCTAGGGAATTAACACAATGGGCCATATATAATGAGTGGTTTGGATTTTTCTTAGATGTTCTAGATCTCTTCACGTGTAATTAACCATAATCTTGAAAAAAAAAAGTACTTCCCTCTGTTTAGTGATAAAATGATGTGGTGAGCGTGTCATAAAATGATATAGGACCATTAGCGGGCCAGGTTAGGGCCGGGCCAAGAAAGCCCAGTCCACATTGTTAATCCAGCCCGGGCCCGTGATGGGCCAAAAGAGTCTAGCCCGTGCTTCGCCTTTATATGTTTGTGCTGGGCCCCAGCCAGAGCCCGAAGTAGAGAGATGGAGGAGCTCCTATTTCATGGCATGGAAAAACGGATGGAGGATGAACAGAGCAGAAAGGTAGAAAAGGAACCTTTTCCAGTTGGGGGTTGCTGGCAGGCAGGGCTGTCAACGGGCCGCGCCTGGTGTAGGTCTTGGCCTGGATTTTGAACTAGTTCGGGCTGGACCGTTGGGCAGGGCTTATTCAAAATTGTAAATTTTCAGGCCCGATGCTAGCCCATTGACACCTTTACTGGTAGGGGACATTATAAGTTTCTATATTACAAAATTTCCCTTGAAATTTAATAAGCCGGACTGACGGGCACGGTCCATATCTGGCCTGACTCAAAAATGGGCTTGAATATTAAGACCGGGCGTGATCATCGGGCCGTACCCCAGCCCAAGTCCAGTCCTAGGCCAGCCATGTGCAAAAGCCTGACGGCCAAACAGGCCTATTGACAGCTCTAGGTAAGTGTAAGGAACCTCCACTAACATAGTTGCATTGCATCGTCCATTTGAACCGTCAATTAGGTCCAGACCACTCTTATCCTGCTAATGTATAAAAATCAGCGCAACAAGAAGCTGAACTGTCCTCTTAAGGGAAG
This sequence comes from Magnolia sinica, assembly GCF_029962835.1. Taxonomy (NCBI): domain Eukaryota; kingdom Viridiplantae; phylum Streptophyta; class Magnoliopsida; order Magnoliales; family Magnoliaceae; genus Magnolia; species Magnolia sinica. Next base: position 122,057,587 of record NC_080574.1, on the reverse strand, counting down.
CGGATTGGCTGGTGTACCACACACCAGCTATATAGCTGGTGTAGATACGTTTCGTGCGAAGACGAGCTCCGAGTTTGTACCAACGGTTCAAAGGATATCAAAGTTACATGAGCCCCACAATGGTGTATTTATTATATCCACACTGTTCATCAATTTTTCCAGATCATTTTAGAGCATTAGCCAAAAAATGAATCATATCCAAAGCTCAAAAGGACCACACCAAAAATAGCAGATGGGATAATGATTTTCACTGTTAAAAATTTCGGAGGGCCCATCATAACGTTTATTTTCCATTTAACCTGTTCATAAGGTCACAAATACCTGCATGAATAGGAAAAACAAATTTCATGTTGATCCAAGCATTAGGACGAGCTCGCCAAATGGATGGATAGTTTGGATATAACAAATACCTGAGGATGGGACCACAGAACTTGCTGACGTCAATACATCAGCTATATAGCTGGTGTGTGGTACACTAGCCAATCCGCTTCCCCTATTAAGGGTTCGTTTCCTTGACACAACTTTCTAGAAAAAATGCAAGGCGAATTTACTGCACAATTATTGTTGGCCTGGCGCTGTTTGCCGACCACACCGTACCTACGTTGAGTTGCGTAAATGGTCATTTTACTCATTTCCATTCTCACTCTTCCGAACTGAAATTTAGTCAATTTTTGGGGGTTTGGTCCCCAAAATAAAATTTCTGAACTGAAATTTAGTTAATTTTTGGGCTGCCATCGAGGGTTCAAGTGAGGGCCTCTCCTTATATCACATTCCAGACTATATTTAGTCCTGAAAATGGGACAACAAGGTATCCCCAAAAATATCTTAAAGTGGAACCTAAAACCATATAAAGATTGGGCTATAAGGAACATTGTTGGAGACCAATGTTGGGGGCATGACTAAACACGATGGTGGACCCTCCTTTGATCAGCAAGGTGGGCCCCACACATGGAATCTGAGCCCCAATAATGGGCTCTAAATTCAATAAAAAGAAGAAGAAGAAAGAAATGAAATGAAAGTGGAGGGGAAAGTACACCCACCTTATGGTTGACCAGCTGCGACAATTCAAAGCTTCATTTTCTTCCACGGAGGTCTATAATGGGAAATACTCTTTCATGTGTGAAGATTTTAGGACTTAGGTGTCGTTTTCTAGAGCATTAGTGGGCAGGCGAGTCCAACCTCGACCCCTTTTACTCCATGTTTATCTCTAAGAAATCTACGACTGTGGACCCCACCTTTTATCCATTGGATATTCTTGAAACAATACAAACTTAACATACTCACTTAGACCTCCTCGTACGGACGACAAATTCCAGGACGAAAATACCCCTCCTTTTCACATAAACAGATTGGCTACTCCGCCTGCCAACTGGCAACGGCGGATTGTTGTGGTCTGTGGGCCCCACCATGATTTATGCTTTTCATCCATACCGTCCATATATTTTTCCAGATCATTTTACGGTATGAGACAAAAAATGAGGTATATCCAAATCTTCTCTGTACCACATTACAGGAAACAATGTTGAATGAGCGTCAACCATTAGAAATCCTCCCCGTCTAAGTTGGGGCCCACTGTAATGTTTGTGAGAAATCCTCCCCATCTAAGTTCATTCATAGGGTCACAAAGACATTGATGAAGATGAAAAACAAATTTCATAATGATCCAAAACTTCATTAACCCCTGAAAGGGTTTCAATGGTACACGTTCAATTCCCTACTGCCTTTTACAGTATGGTCCACTTGATAGTTAGATCTATCTTTTTTTTTTTTTTTTTCCCTCAAGCCTTAATATGAGCTCACCAAATATATGGACGGTTTGGATATAACATAGGCATCATGATGGGACCCACGAAAACAACCTAAAAAAAAATAAATGGCACAGACGGCCGCAGCACTGCCGCCGGTTCGGCGGTAGTGCCGCGGCTGTCTGGTAGTTTTTTTTTTTTAACAGAGAGAACTTTTTGTCCTACATTTTTCTCTAAAACATAATTATGTAAATATGTATATATAAGTATATAAAAATATTTTTCTATCTTTTAATTCATTTCTTTGTCTATTTATTAAACAAGCATATCTCTTAAATTAAAATGTCTCTCTCTCTCTCTCTCTCTCTCTCTCTCTCTCTCTCTCTTTTAAACATGCACACACACACCCCCATGCACTCACACTAGTGGAATTTCACCACGTATGGATACTCTAACACTTGACTGGGTGTTGAAACTCCTAAGAGTCTACCACCCGAGTAAGAGTAAGAATCCTAAACTAGCGGGGGAAGCATGAAAATTAGTGGGGCAAGCATGTAAATGAGTGGGGCAAGCATGATAATCAGCGGGGCAAGCATGAAAATGTGCGGGGGAAACTAGAAAATCAGCGGGGCAAACTGAAATATGAGCGGGGCAAATTAAAAAAACAGCGGGATAAACTGAAATATGATCGGGGCAAACTAGAAAAACAGCGAGAGAACATGAAAATTAGCGGGGCAAACTAGAAAATCAACGGGGGAAACATGAAAAGTAGCAGGGCAAACTGAAATATGAGCGGGGCAAACTAGAAAAACAGCGGGGCAAACTAGAAATTAGCAGGGGAAACATGAAAAGCAGCGGGACAAACTAGAAATCAACGGGGGAAACATAAAAAGCAGCGGGGCAAACTAAAAAAGCAGCGGGCCAAACATGAAAAGCAGCGGGGCAAACTAGAAATCAGTGGGGGAAACATGAAAAGCAGCGGGGCAAACTAGAAAAACAGCGGGTAAACTAGAAAATCAGCGGGGAAAACATGAAAAGCAGCGGGGCAAACTAGAAATCAACAGGGGAAACATGAAAAGCAGCGGGGTAAACTAGAAAAATAGCGGGGCAAACTGAAATATGAGCGGGGCAAACTAGAAAATCAGCGGGAAAAACATGAAAAGCAGCGGGGCAAACTAGAAAATCAGCGTCCCTTTTTCTATATTTAGAATGGCTTATAATAGTTCCATCTATTTTGAGAGATCATTTTAGGACATGAGACCAAACATGAGGTGGATCCAAAACTCAAAGTGGGCTACACAAGAGATGAGAAATTCACATCGTCTGTTTTTCTATAATTAGAATGGTTTATAAAAGTTCCAAATTTGAAATAGCTTAAAACCAGCTCAATATATTAGTTACTTATAAATTATAATTGAGTGTGGATTGTTTGTGTAGAAGGTACAGTAGTGATGTCGGGTCTCATTTGTCCACGTCATTTCCAAGGACTCAAGCTAACAAGATATGTCGGATTTCTCTCTTCCAAATAGATTGCGTGCTATGCTACATGACTTTTTAAAGGAGTAGTCCTATATTTTAGCTTGGTTTTTTAAAGAAAAAAAATGAAGTTCTTTATGATGAATAATCACGTATATAATTAATAAAATCATAGATACAAAAAATAAGTCCTATATTGAAATATAATAAACTAATGTAATAACGAAAATATTAGCCCGTATACACCCGACCAACCCAATCAACCCGTCGAGCCCTCTTGGGTTGGGCTTGGGTTGAGAATTCCCAACCCAAGATTGGGTTGGGTTGGGTCAAGGTTTAGGTATAAGAACCTTGGGTTGGGTTAGGGTTGAGCACCAACCCGAACTAACCGACCCGACTTTCAGCCCTAATTTCATGTTTGCCCTGCTCAATTTCATGTTTTATCCGTTAAATTTCTAGTTTTCCCCACTCAATTTCATGTTTGTCTCGCTCAATTTCATGTTTGCCCCGCTGAATTTCCAGTTTGACCGCGAAGTGATTGAAATTGACCACGAACTGAATGAAATGGATTTTCGACCATCGACCCGATGGAATCTTGAAAAATAGCTAGGTTGATTTTCTAGTTTGCCCCGCTCATATTTCAGTTTGCCTCGCTGTTTTTCTAGTTTGCCCCGCTGCTTTTCATGTTTCTCCCGCTGATTTTTTAGTTTGCCCCACTGCTTTTCATGTTTCCTCCGCTGATTTTCATGTTTCCCCCGCTGATTTTCTAGTTTGCCCCGCTCATATTTCAGTTTGCCCCGCTGTTTTTCTAGTTTGTCCCGCTGTTTTTTATGTTTTCTCCGCTGATTTTCTAGTTTGCCCCGCTGCTTTTCATGTTTACCCCGTTAATTTTCTAGTTTGCCCCGCTGTTTTTCTAGTTTGCCTCGCTCATATTTCAGTTTGCCCTGCTGCTTTTCATGTTTCCCCCGCTGATTTTCTAGTTTGCCCTGCTCATATTTCAGTTTGTCCCGCTGCTTTTCATGTTTCCCCCGCTGATTTTTATGTTTCCCCTGCTGATTTTTTAGTTTGCCCCGCTCATATTTCAGTTTGCCCCGCTATTTTTCTAGTTTGCCCCGCTGCTTTTCATATTTTCCCCGCTGATTTTCTAGTTTACCCCGCTCTTTTTCATGTTTGCCCCGCTCTTTTTCATGCTTGCCCTGCTCATTTTCATGTTTGGCCCGCTGATTTTCATGTTTGCCCCACTAATTTTCATGTTTGCCCCGTTGAATTTCATGTTTGCTCCGCTCATTTTCATGTTTGCATGAAAATCATATATGATAGGTTAAGCAAATTATTCTAGTTTGGATCCTTTCTCTTGCTCGGGTGGTAGACTCTTAGGAGTTTCAACACCCGATCAAGCGTTCGAGTATCCATAGGTGGTGAAATTCCACTAGTGTGAGTGTGTGGGGGTGTGTGTGCGTGTGTAAAAAAAAACAAATCATTCTAATTTAGGAGATATGCTTGTTGAATACATGGACAAAGAAATGAATTAAAAGATAAAAAAATATTTTTATATACTTATATATACATATTTATATAATTATGTATTAGAGAAAAAATATTTTCCAACCTCTTTATTTTTCAAGATTCCATCGAGTTGATGGTCGAAAATCCATTTCATTCAGTTCATGGTCAATTTCAATCAGTTCACGGTCAAATTGAAAATTCAGCAGGGCAAACATGAAATTGAGTAAGGCAAACATGAAGTTGAGCGAGGCAAACATAGGTCTATGTTTAAAAGGATATGTATCAGCAATCCCATGGATCTTAAAACATGCCAAGCTGCCCCTCAATGGGCATAAACACTACCAGGAAGACACCACCTCACTCACCAACAATACGGAGGTAAATCCGACTCCTCCACTCTTTGACCTTCTTAAAATCCCACGGGCGGAAGCGACCACTCTCCCTACATACAATATTCCACTTATACAAACCAACCAGCTGCCACACCTTCCCATCTAGCCCTCCCAACTTCTGACCATAGACCATAGTCTTCTCTCTCAAATAGACATGTATACACTCGACCAACCTAATCAACCCGTTGAGCCCTCTTGGGTTGGGCTTAGGTTGAGAATTCTCAACCCAAGATTGGGTTGGGTTAGGTCAATGTTTAGGTATAGGAACCTTGGGTTGGGTTAGGGTTGAGTACCAACCCGAACCAACTGACCCGACTTTCAGCCCTAATTTCATGTTTTACCTGCTAACTTTCTAGTTTTCCCCACTCAATTTCATGTTTTCTTCATTCAATTTCATATTTGCCCCGCTGAATTTCCATTTTGACCGTGAAGTGATTGAAATTGACCACGAACTGAATGAAATGGATTTTCAACTATCGACCCGATGGAATCTTGGAAAATAAATAGGTTGGTTGGCTTAATTAGCTTCTCCTACTCCAAAATCATATGTGGTACGTTAAGTAAATCATTCTAGTTTAGGAGATATGCTTGTTAAATAAATAGACAAAGAAATGAATTGAAAGATAAAAAAATATTTTTATATACTTATATATACATATTTACTTAATTATGTAGTAGAGAAAAATGTAAGGGAGAAAAAGTTCTCCATGTAAAAAAAAAAAAAAAAAAAAGTCGGACTGCCGCGGCACTATCGCCGCAGCCCTCTGTGGCTTTTTTTTTTTTTTTTTTGCCATGTTACTTTTGTAGGTCCCATCATGAGGTCTGTGTTATATCCAAACCGTCCATCTATTTGGCGAGCTTATATTAAAGCTTGAGACGAAAAATAAGATAGATCTAACTATCAAGTGGACCACACTGTAAAAGGCAGTGGGGAATTGAACGTCTACCATTGAAACCCTTTTAGGGGTTACAGAATTTTGGATCATTATGAAATTTGTTTTTCCTCTTCATCCAGGCCTTTGTCACCTTATGAATAGGTTGGATGGAAAATAAATGTCATGGTGGGCCCTACAAAATTTTTAACGGTGAAAATCAATTTTCCTGCTGCTGTTTTGTGGTGTGGTCCAGTTGATCTTTGGATATGATTTTTTTTTGTTTTGGGATAATGCTCCGAAATGATCTCGAAATATGGATGAACGTTGTGGATATAATAAATACATAGCTGTGGGGCCATGTAACTTTGATCTCTTTTGAGCCGTTCGTACAACTCTCGGTTGGAGGAGCGTCAGCGCTCGTCTTCGAAAGGAAGGCGGGGGTATTTTCATCCTGAAATTCTGACTCCGTACGAGGAGGTCCACGTGCGTATTCTAAGTTAGTATTGCTTAAAAAAACCATGGATAAAAGGTGGGGTCCACAGTCATAAATTTCTCTTTATCTCTCGTGCAAGATGAATAAAATCCTAGCCTTTATTTTGTAATGTAAGTACGGTACTTTTGGGTATAGAAATATACAATGTACGCCACACATCTTCAAGCCTCACCTGATACTACGGATAGGGGACCATGGTAGTTCTCAGCACATCTATCGAAGTGAGACTCGGCATGATCACAAATATCAGTACTGCTAATGACAGTATCTTGATAATTGGGTGAGTGGTATGAAAATTGTCATTCCAAATGTGGCCATGTATACAGATTTTCAAATAGTTCTACTTTCTCTTTTAAGAGATGCCTATACCACACCCAGATCCATAGCTCAACTGGCAGACTGAGTGGAGATACCTTGTTTCAACACTAGAGGTCTCGGTATCGATCCCTAGTGGAGGTGGCTAACATGGAGTGCAACCAAAATAAAAAAAGAAAAGAAAAAAGAAATGCCCTATACCTCTATTAGAGGAATGAAAACCATATCATTATAAATTGAATTGTCAATTGTATTGGATAGATTGAAATGTGTATATAACAAGAGTAATTGTATTCTTCCACTAATTAAATATATCTTTAATACTAATCAATCCCACACTATTCACCAATTCCTTGAATGACTTGTGAGGCAAGCTTTTAGCTCGTAGGTCTACAACCATCAGCATGAGTTCCATAAATACTAGATGATCCTGAATCCTCCTCTTTACAAGTAGAAAGTTTATGTCTATGTGCTTGACTTGAGACAAAATTTTGTTCTTGTTAACGAACACCACTTAGTATTACACAGTAGATTCTCAGTGGCTTTGGAGCCGAGTCCATAATTTGAAGCTCTAAGATAAAGTTTTGTAGCCATATTAGCCTAGCACTCGGCTTTGTAACAGACAATAAATTTCACATTCATGGTGGATGAAGTTGTAGGCGTTAGCTTTGCATGCTTCCACGAAATAGCTTCACTGGCTATCATGAAAATAATCCTGAAGTGGATTTTCTGCTATCAAGTCACCGAAGGTAGTTTAGTTTTGTATATCTAGTAAGCTCTAACTGATCCATCCATCTGTATGCAAGTATGAAGTCCTTCATCCTTCGCAAATACCACATTACCTTCTTTGTTGCTTTCCAATCATTTATTCCTAAATTCGACATGTATTTCCCAACCATTCCAACTGCGAATGCTAGATCAGGTCGAGTGGAGATCTGTTGAGGGTCAAATATTGCATATCAGACCCAATTATTACCTGAATTTATGGACATGATACTATTTAATGCACCAGTTTAATCGTGTTTGTGATGCAAGGTGTATTTACGAGCATGGACTGAAAAAGGATGCTAAAAGCATGGATTTAACGTTCAGAATGCACCAAGGCAAGGGACGGACTCCAAGGGACCAAGATCGACGGAATTACATGCCAGGGATCCGCGAAAATTGAGAAACTGAAGCTCAAGCGGCCTGAAAGTCAGCCAGAATGCAAGATCACTGGGTTTCCATCATCTGTTTGGCTCGAAACTTTATACATGGCTCGATGACCAAAAACTAACCGTACACGTCAAATTTCAGCCATTGGATCCTCGTGAAAGTGGCTGAACTAACAGATCAGTCCATAAAATCCTGATTTGGGGCCCACCCGCTGTCAGATATGCTTTAACTTCGGCCCCCACGGCTCAAATGAAATGGGGAACAAGATGGATGGTGCGGATTTCTCATAATCATTATACAGTGTACATAGTACACTTTTTGCAGTAAGAGTGCATGGCAACACAGGGACGTATCTCTTAAAAAACAGAACTCTGTTTCATACCTGAAACAGAGACTGCGGATGATCTCAGTGGGCCATCATCATGGTCCAAATGCTCAATCCGAGCCGTCCATCATGCAGAGGGGCTCGATTTAGCCAAACCCATGTTGACTTTATGCACTCATGCACGCACACGTGTTGGTTTCAATGGTCACAAATGGACTGCCCTACAACTATTGCAGCTGATTTCTTTCGTGGGTCACGCCGAATCTGATCCAAAACCATTCCTTCCCAACTGAAATTCCGAGAGGAATTCAATGGACGGCTTGGATCTCTCATTTGAAATAGACAGTGGACCCCACCATCGTCACAGCGTAATAGCTACGCTCCCTGTTTTGCGTCCGGAAAAACAGGAAATTCCGAACTGTTTTGCGAATTTGACGAGGATCGGTCCAACGATCTGAGCCGTTCAAAACCTCTCCAAGGAAGTGCTGAACCGTGGCAAGAAGACTGAACATCTTAAGATTGGTTTTGTTGGCCGAAAAGATGAGCCGACGCAAGGCAGTTTCGAAGCTGGCTGACTGCGTGCTGCGGAAGGAGATGACGCACTCCGCGTCCGACTCCAACTCGGTCGGTTCCTTGCAACCGACCCATCCAGCGACGCCTCTCTAATATAAGGAAGAAAAGAGAGGGAGCTTAGTGGGGAGTGCAGCCGTGAACGCCGTGAACGGAGGCTGAAACGGGAGAGGCAAGAGGGAGCTCGGTTGAAAGAGTGCAGCGGCTGGGTTGCTGCTGCACGTCAAGGAGATCAGCGTGTGGAGGACGGAAGAAAAGAAGACAGAGAGAGAAGATGAGAGAGAGAAGATAAGAAGTTTTTCTTATTTTTCTTTTATTTTTCGTTTTCTTTTTCTTTTTATTTGATTTGAGTTCAAGCCATTCATGTCTGGCTAAACCTCTTAGCTAGGGCTAAGAGGTGAAGCCTGTAGCGAGATGGGAGATTCTACTTTGAGCCTTTAAAATTCATAAACTGAATTTGATTTAGTTGATTATTAAAGGAATATTTTTCTTAGTCTTTAATGGTCTGTTGTGACTGAAATTACAATGGGTTTGCAATGGCTTTGAATATTTCTTTTCTCTTTTGATGTTTATGACGTCAGGAGGCCCTGTTGTTCACCATCGTCTCCTGGGCATGGTTGGATGATAGTACCCTTCCTGATCTTCATACATTGTTGGTTGGTTGGTAATTAGTTTAATTCTGTTGTTTACTTTGTCTCCTGGGCATGGTTTGCTGATGGAATCCATTCTAATTCATATACCTTTCATCTCTTGAAAACTATATCAAAGGAAGTCTAGTTTGATTTCCATGATTCTTGATGCAGGCATAAGATCTCCCTAATCTCTACAAGTGGATCCTCTGAATCCCTAGTTTCCTTCCTCTGAATTCCTTAAAGTTTTAGATAATTATTCCCCAATTATTCCTTAAAATTCTATTTTGTTTAGATCACATCTTAGTCTAGTTCTAGTCCTACTTGGTTTCAGATAACGTACAGGTATCAGTCCCTGTGGATTCGACCTCGGTCTTACCGAGTTTATTACTACATCACAACCCTATACTTGGGGAGTGAACAAGATCAATGTATACATAACGCATCCCATTGTAGATGCATATGAGATATCTTACATTCTTTTCTTTTTAAAATCATTCTTAGATATTGTAGGAGGCTAAACTTGTCACCCTTGATGACATATCCCTCACCTAGTACACAATTATACATGTTATATCTGGTAAGTATCTTTTTAATATAGGTTTCTTGGGACAATCCCAAAATATCTCTTGAACTGTCATGATATCTTAATGAAATAAATGATTAGGATTTAACTAGTTTCGAGAGATGTAAGAATAATTATTACAAGAAGGATTTTATGCTCATTGTTGCAGACAAAATCTGGGTTGCCCTCCGCTTAGATGCTTGAACTCCGAACCATGTCAAGGACCTAAACTTGCACAACGATAGTGAGCAAAGGAGACCCTGGCTTAAACAGGGGACCCTCCGATGCCTAAGTCAGGTCAGGGGAATCTGGGTCTAAGTTGAGTTATAAATGGAGAGTACCAGATCTTGTGTACCTATTCCCTCCCGCAAGACGCTATTTATACCCCCTCGCCTAAGATGGACATGTCCGCATAACTCGGCGCATCTTGGGGCATTCGCCACATCCCGTGGGAGAGTCGGCTTCCTAATCGTTGTATGTTCGTGCGGACGTGGGCGGTTGAGTAATGTCGCCAATCGTGCGGTGATGAGACACCCCGTGGTCCCCCTCATCAGTGGATTCTGATTTGAGTCCCAAACCAATCACCTCACCGCCAGATCATTCCAAGCTGACAGCTTTGGCCTCGGATCATTCCAGGGTTCCGCTCTGAATCCCGGGTGGACCGACTCATCCTCAGATCATTCCATCTAGGGCATCGGAGTGAAAGCATAACAGCCGTTGAATTGGAAGTTCATCCCTCGCCTATACTCGTGACTCCAAGCTTAGGCCCCATTTGTTAAATCTGAAGTCTAAAGACCGAATCTGAAATCTGAAGCCTGAATCTTAAATCTAAAGCCTGAATCTGAAATCTGAAGTAAAAAAACTTGTTTGATAATTATGGCTGAAGTCTAAAAATTAAGTACTGAATCTTAAACAAACTGTTTGTTAACAAACATTTTAAATGTCTGAAATATGTTAATTTGACACATTTGTCCCTATCTCTCATTTGGAAATGTTTTACATTATAAAGAAATTATTTTTTATGAAATGAAAATAAAATCATTATATTTGGTTTAAATAAACTAAAATACTTAATAAAAAACTAAAAATCATCATCAGGCCCTCAATTCCTCTTAGCGGGAAGATTTTATAGGATTGAACACCAGTAGCAATAAAACCTTCAAATAAGCCCATCTTATATTTATATGCCATCCAAACTGAAAAAAAATAAATCATATTGATCTAAAACTTCTGTGGCCCCAAAAAGGGTTTCAATGGTAGATGTTCAATCTCCTGTCACTTTTTGCAACTTATTTTTCGTCTCAAGCTTTAATATGAGCTTGCCAAATGGATGGATGGTTTGGATATAACACATACCTCATGATGGGACGCATAGAACTTGCTGACGTCAATACAGCAGCTATATAGCTGGTGTGAGGTACACCAACCAATCCGCATGCTACTTGGACGTGGATTAGCTACTTACAAGTTGAATTTGGCTACCGAAGTGACGTCATCAAGTTCCATGGGCCCACTATGATGTATGTGCTTTGTCTACACCGTCCATCTATTTGGAGATTTAATTTTAGGCAGATCCAAATATGTAGTTGACCCAATGGCGAGATTGATGCCTACCGTTGGAACCTTCCTAAGGCTCACCATTATTTTTATTTGAAATCCAAATCCAACTTGTTCACAAGTTAACATGGACATGAAAGAAGGGAAAAACAAATATCAGCTTGATCAAAAACTTTTGTGGCCTATTGAAGATTTTAATGGTGGGTGTCACTCACCCTACTGTTTTCTGTGGTGAGGTCCACTGGAGCTTTGGATTTTACTCATTCTTTGGATCTTTACCTAAAATTATATTTCCAAATGGTTGGACATCGTGGATACAAAACATACGTCATGATAGGGCCCACATAACACGTAACTTCGGTGGCAAGTTTCGCTACTCAACCTGACAGTGTCCAATCTGCGTTCGCGGAAACAGATTGGCTCATCCCCTGCTACCAACCAATGGCTGATGGTAGGTGCTATGTGGGTCCCACCATGATGTGCGTTTCATCCATGCCGCCCATCTATGTTTATAGATCATTTTATGGTATGAGACCAAAAATGAGGTATATCCCAATCTCAAGTGGACCACATTATAGGAAAACAGTCTTGAATGAACGTCGACCATTAAAAACTTTTTGGGGGCCATTAATAAACAGGGCCTTAGTCTTACGCCTCGAGTCGGGTCTAGATAACCTCAGACCTCGGAGCTGAGTCGTCTCTGATCTTCCCATAATAGAAGCCCCCTACTCTCCAAGTTTGGACACGGACTCAGAGAGTAAACACATACAAAAGATCGGTAGCTTCCTCCGTTGCACTCCCAACACATGCAGTCACAATCATGGTTTCCATATTCGAAAAGATACGTACTCGGGGATTTCTGTTGCAAGGTTAACCTCAAACCGGCGCGTGGCGACGGTTAAGATCTCAAATCGTCAGAGAAATTATGAGGGATCACCACGTCAGCCACAAGAGATGGCTAGGTGACGCTTCCACTGCTCGAAGCTTGTCGCCCGATGCTAGAGGCAAGTGCCTTAGCAGTGCTTGGGCCAGTGGCACTTAGCCGTGTGTCTTTCGAAGTCGGCTCGCCATGGTTTCACTGCGGCCATCAAGTCTCGCCATTAATGCAAGAGTTACTTGTAGGTTATAAAAACCCCTAGCACTCGGAAACGCCTCCATTTCTATTCTTTGAGTTTTCATTGTGGTGAGCTACCTGAGGAGGCGATTTTTGCCAAGGCCATTCCCGAAAAGCGTAACCTGCGGGGAGGCGATTCCGACCGATCAGCAGCTTTCGGCACAAGCAATTTTCGACGACCATCACGGACAGCTTCCGGTGAGTCCCCCCTCACTTCCGGATTGCCTTTATTTACTTCGTTTCTGCAGAATGTCGAACGACTTTGAGATGGTCCGAGGCAATTATGCCTTCGAGGATGATTCCGGGCCAGGGAGCTCGGATGATAGACGAGAGGTCTCTGAAGGCCAGAGGCTGGGGCTTGGACGTGCCGCAAAGGCGGGAAGAAGGCCTCTCGAGCCCCTCGAGATTCGACGGACGACGATATGAAGATGCTAGCGAGTGGTTTAACTGCAGAGACCATCCCGGGAGGCTCTGTGCTGGTCGAGTCTCAGATGGAATGGATCCGATCAGAGTTTGAGATCCCGGACTCCGTACGGATCCGAGTGTCAGAGCCCCTCGATATCACCGGAGCTCCTGTCCAAGGGAAAGTCACGATCTTCCTCTGTGCGCTACAATGTGGGCTCCGCCTTTTAATGCATCCCTTCGTCTGAGTCCTGATAGCCTATTTGGGACTAGCCCAAGGTCAGTTTACCTCTAATACTTAGAGAGTTTTAATATCTTCATACATCATCTGTCGCCACATTAGGAACCCGGAACTAACACCAGAAGAGCTGATAAGTTTATACTTGATCAAGTACGATAGCCAAGAGCCATGAGAATATTTCATGACTTGCGGCAGCAAGGGCTCGGGGCTGGTCCTGCAACTTCCATCCTCTAATAAGGATTGGAAGAACAAGTGATTTTGAGCTTCGGGCGAGTGGGAAGTGCCGGTACAGAGCTCAGAAACTTGAGGACTCGGGTTCCTACTCGATTTACCCTTCCAGGTCGGATTTCGAACAATCTTTTTGTAATGTTCCTTTGTTTACTGTGGTCTGATCAGCATCTTCATTCCATTTTTGCAAACTTCCCAAGGGGCTCGCCTCTTGTCACCTCGGATCAGAAGAATCGGATCGCCAAGGCCAGGGCGCGTTCAGAAGATCTACGCTCCTGATTATCACAGGCAACCTTCATCGGTCAGGGTTCTACAAGTTTAAGCCGCTCCCCACTTCATTCAGTGAGTGCCCCTCCGCCTTTTACTTTGATGAAACCGAAAATTTCATAGCTTGGACATTGATTTGATTTATTATCCAATGCGTAGGTATGGCCGAAGCCTCCGGATCTCGGAAGAGGAAGGCCCCCCTGTCCGTTGAGGAGATGTTGAGGTCCAAACCACGGATGAAGACAATGAGTAAGAAAAGGCAGGCGACTCCTCACGATGAAGGCCCATCAGCCCCAATTTCTGTTGTTGCAGCTCCGGCTCTAGCTTCAATTTCTGTCGCTGCAGTTTCGGTTCCAACTTCAATTTCTGTTGCTACAGCTCCAGCATACACAGCGGTTGGGGCCGTGGTTGATAACGCTCCAGCTCTGATACCCACTCTAATTGTCGCCCCTCATGTCCTAGAAGTGCCTCTACCAGCCCCTAAGCCTTGCATAGCCATCCCATCTTCTTTCGAACGGGAGGAGACCATTCGGATGGCTGACGCGATGTTCTCTCCTCTCGAAGTCGAAGATGATCCCAGAGCTGAGGCCCAAGCTTCAGCAGGTAGCGGGACCGGGGTAGGGGGGGCAACGAGCTCAGCTCGGGTCAGAACCAGTGGGGACAGACTTCAGCCAGGCTATCATATGTCGGGCTTGGTTCTTTGGGCTGTGAAGCATGCTCCGGAGGAGGAGATTGCAGCCCTTCTCAACAAGTCGGATGAATCCTTCATAAAAGACATGACTTCCGTCTTCTACCAGGTATTTTTGCTAACCTTTCTTGCCTTTGATCATTTTTTTTGTTGCGTTTATATGCTCATTTTCTTATTTTGATTTAGTCCGTTCCGAGGCTCCTTTTGATTCAGGAGAGGTTGAGGGAGATCGCGTAAAAAGACATGAAGATAACGGCTCTTAGGAGTGAGATCTAGACTCTTCGAGACAAGGTTGCGTTCTTCCGAATAGAGCACGTGGAACTGTGCTGGCAGCTCGATGATGGAAAAGCGCGAGAACTACAACTCTAGGGGGTCATCAACGACCTTCAGGCACGATGCGTTGCCGCTACGACCGAGCTAACCAGAGCTAGGTCCCACGCCGACTAGCTCCTAAAGGAAAATGCCCGATTGAGGGACGTGCTGGAGTGAACCAAGCTTGAGGCGGTGGAAGAGTAGAGTCGAGCGGTAATGCAGGCAAAGAAAGCTTAATGGGTTGAAGATGAGGCCTCCTTGGCATTGACAGTGATCGTTGCAGTAGACGCATTTAAATCTTTGGAGGAAAGGACCGTTGAAGCTACTAAGTTCTATAAATGTGGCTACGGCGCTTGCCTAGATGCAGTCTAGGAGCTTTATCCGGATCTCAACCTCGAACCCCTTGTCCCCGAGGATGCAGGGGAGAAACTGGGTGAAGATGTCTCTCCGGACCCGGCTCCCGCTTCTCAACCTCCTCCGATCGGATAGTTTCTGACATTCCCTCTTTTTTATAACTCTTTTAAACAATAGTTTTGATGGATAATTTGATGGATGATCTTTTTGACCCTCTAGAGAGGGCATGATATAACACAATTGATGTTTTGGATGATGATTGCACTGGTGATTGCTAGATGTTAAGTTGTTGATTGACAAACCGGCTCCTTAACAAGTCGGCTCATTCCTAGGCTGTCTTCCTGTATTTGAGAGAGACCCCTAGATTATTTCATGGGGTCAACACCCCCCCTCCAAATGGCGAGGGGCTTTTTGTAGATTCTTTGGTCGTACGACGAGCCGACTCTTTCGTCAAGGAATCGGGTCGTCCATGAGCTTTTTCCCTAAATATGAGGGGATCACTTAACGAGTTTTTATGGGATAACGTACTAACCCCTTCTCTAAGGGATTAGTTCGTTGAGTTGGCCCCTACTTATGAGAGGTAACTTTTTCCGTTTGTCGACAAGTCGTTCAAGTAGATACGTAGAAACATAGATTTTATTGGAAGCCTTAAAGGCTAGTCGCTCCATGGCGTAAACTTATTGAGTGCCTTCAGTGGCCAGTATATCAGGGATAGTAGATTTTCAGGTGCTTGGCGTTCCAGGGGTGAGGGAGCTGACGCCCTTTGAGATCCTCTAAGTGGTAGGAGCCAGGCTTGGTCGATTGGACCACACGGTAAGTTCGAGTACCCCAGATCCCGGCTCTGCAGTGTTCTGAAAAACTCGGAGAAGGACCAAGTCTCCCGGGCGAAATTGCCAAGTCTTGACCTGAGAGTTGTAGAATCATGCCACCTGCTGTGCCGAGTAGCAACCCGGAGTCTGGAGACATCTCTAGCTTCCTTGAGTAGGTCCATGTTAGCTACATTCTGCTTGGTGTTTTGATCTTCCTGATAGTTCCTAACCCGAGCTGTAGGGAGGCCAATCTCGACTGACACCACCGCCTTCGAACCATAAGAAAGTGAAAATGGGATTTCCCTAGTAGATGACTGAGCCATAGTCCTGTAAGCCTAGAGGATGAATGGGAGCTCCTCTGCCCAGTTGCTTTTCGCTTACTCTAATATTATTTTGAGATGGTGCTTAATGACTTTGTTGATTGCCTCCACTTGTTCATTGGTTTGCGGGTGCCGAGGCGAG
This sequence comes from Magnolia sinica, assembly GCF_029962835.1. Taxonomy (NCBI): domain Eukaryota; kingdom Viridiplantae; phylum Streptophyta; class Magnoliopsida; order Magnoliales; family Magnoliaceae; genus Magnolia; species Magnolia sinica. The sequence goes on along the minus strand of NC_080574.1, from coordinate 122,041,107 downwards.
GAATACGCGTTCGAAATGCTGAGCTCCCGACACATGCCTTGAAACTTGTCGTTATCGAACTACCTGCCATTATCAGATACGAAAGTGCGCGGGATTCTAAGCTGACAGACGATATTTTTCCAAACAAAATTAACCACCTTATGCTCCGTGATTTTTGCGACAGGCTCGGCCTCGGCCCACTTGGTGAAGTAGTTAACTGCAACAATGGCAAACTTGACCTGCCCCTTCCCAGTGGGCAGAGGTCTGATGATGTCGATCCCCCATTGGGCAAACGGCCACGACCCATTCATGGGAGTCATTTCTTTCGCAGGTCGCCTTGGCACGGTTGCGTATCATTGGCACTTATCGCACCTCTGAATGTAGTTCTTTGAGTACTCCCTGATGGTCGGCCAGAAATATCATTGATGAAGTATTTTTAGAGCTAGGGCCCGACCACCAGAGTGATTTCCTCAGATGCCTTTGTGAATCTCTTGAATCACTAGTCTGATTTATCGGGTCGGAGGCACCTAAGGTAGGGTTGTGAATGCCCTTTCTTGTATAAGATCCCGTCCAAGACTATGTATCGTGCAACCCTGACTCTCAGACATCTTGCCTCTAACCTATCCGAGGGGACCTCACCAAATATGAGGTAATTGTATATCGGGTCCATCCAACTCGGTATGACATTCACTGGGTTGACCACTTCTTGCACCGTTTGGTCAATGCTTGAATGCTCTATGAACTCTACAGGGATGACCCGAGGAATCTTTCCCTCCGTGGCCGAAGTTAGCTTTGTGAAGGCATCGGCCCAAGAATTCTCTGTCCTTGGAGTTTGATTAATAGTGTAGCTCCAGAACTTTTCTATCAACTTCCTGGCCTCGGACAAGTAAGCCACCATCCTTGTCTCCTTGGCCTCATATTCGGTGGAGATGTGATTCACCACCAGCAGAGAGTCGCATCGTACTTCAAGGGACTGGACCCCCAAACTGGCCGCCAGCCTGAGTCCAGCCAATAGGGCCTCATACTCCGCTTCATTGTTAGATGCTTTGAAACCGAGCTTGATTGCATACTAGATAGGTGTAGAGTCAGGTGTGACTAAGACAATCCCCGCCCTGGCACGTTTAACGATCCATCTACGAAGAGGATCCATCTCGGTTTTGACACCGTGTTTTGATTAGTTGAAGGGTCGGGTGAAGGAGCTGACTTTACTTCGGTACTGATCTTCTCTTCTCTCGGAGCAGTGAACTCTGCAATGAAGTCAGCCACAACTTGGCCCTTAATCGCGGCCCTTGGACGGAACTGAATATCAAACTCCTCGAGTTCGATTGCCTACTTAGTTAGCCGACCAAACACCTTGAGCCTCAGGAGAACCTGCCTGAGGGGAGAGTCGGCCAAGACAATGATGGAATGGGCCTGGAAGTATGGGAGTAACCTTTAAGCTGAGATGATCAGACAGAGTTTTACTTCTCCAGAGCCGGATACCTTGTCTCGATAGGTACCATTGCTTTGCTCACATAATATACAGGGTGCTGCTTGCCCCCCACTTCCCTGATCAGCGTGGAGCTGACGGCTGAGGCCGAGACTGCGAGGTACAGGACCAGGCGCTTGCCTTCTTCAGGCTTGGACAGTAGGGGCGGTGAGCCAAGTACTGCTTTAACTGCTAGAAGGCTTGCTCACATTCCGATGTCCACGTAGCCTTCTTATGACCCTTCAACTACTGAAAGAAGGGGAGGCATTTGTTAGTGGATCTAGATATGAACCGTTCGAGCGCTGCTACTCGTCCGGTGAGGCATTGTATCTCTTTTATCGTCTGATGCGAGCTTATGTCAAGGAGCTCCTTGATCTTGTCAAGGTTTGCTTCAATGCCCCGCTGACTGACCTGAAACCTGAGGAATTTACCGGAGTCGACTCCTAAGGCACACTTCGCGGGATTCAGCTTCATTTAGTACTCTTAGAGGATAGAGAAGGTCTCTCCGAGATCTGTCAGATGATCAGACGCCCTGATGCTTTTGACGAGCATGTCGTCAACATAAACTGCCATGGTGTGTCCGATCTACCTGTCGAATATCTAATTAACCAATCTCTGATATGTGGCCCCACCATTTTTTAGGCCGAACGGCATAACCCGGTAATAGTAGAGTCCCTTATCGGTGACGAAGGTGGTCTTCTACCTGTCTGGGGGATGCATCGCGATCTGGTTATACCCGGAATAGGCATTCAGGAAGAAGAGCAGTTCGTGTCCTGCTGTACTGTCTACCAGCTGGTCAATCCGAGGCAAGGAAAAACTATCCTTGGGACAGGCCTTGTTCAGATCCGAGTAGTCCACACAAACCCGCCACTTCCCGTTCACTTTCTTGACGAGGACCACATTCGCGATCCAATCCAGATAGTGCACCTCCTCAATGAAGCCAATGCTGAGGAGGTTGGAGACCTCGTCGGCTATAGTCGTATAGCGCTCGGCGTCGAACGGTCTCCTCTTCTGTTTCACTGGTTTGTAATCTGGATCCATATTCAGTCTATGGACCATGACATTGGGGGGATTCCCTACATGTCCTCATGTGACCATGAGAAGACGTCTCTGTGCTGCTGCAGTAAGGCCAACATCTGAGACTGTTGCTTGGAATTCAATGATATACTGAGCTGAACAGTTTTGCTTGGATTTGCTTCATTAAGCGGCACAGCCTCCAAGTCTTCCATGGATAGATCCTCTGTAGGTTCCCCTGGGGTCAAGGACATTGATAGTGAGGGCCTATGTCACCGACCCTTTCCTCACTGCTATCGCATAACACTTCCGAGCCTCGCGTTGATCGCCTCGGAGGTAGCCTACTCTGCCTTCGGTGGAAAATTTCATCATTAGATGGTATGTGGACACGACCGCTCTCATTGCATTGAGGGAAGGTCTCCCCAGGATGACGTTATACACTGATGGCACATTAACGACAAGGAAGTCCACCAAGAGGGTGACTTGATGCCGTCCTTCTCCCACAGTCATAGGGAGGGAGATGGCTCCTTTGGAGATCACCATTTCTCCGGCCAAGCTATGCAAAGGGCTCTTCACAGGTCTGAAGTTTGACTTTGGAATCCCCATTCTTTCAAAAGCCTCCAAGTAGATGACATTAGCTGAGCTCCTGGTGTCGACCAGGATGCGGTACACCTTGTGGTTGGCTATGGTCATAGTTACCACCAGGGCATCATCGTGCGGATGTTGAATTCCGGGTGTATCATCTTCCGTGAAGGTCAAGCCTGCAAGATTGACTCGGAGCTCTTTCCTTGGCCGCTCAGTCATGTGGACGTAATGCTTCGGATCGGACTTCCGGGAGTGGGCTTTATGGGCGATGTTTGAGTCTCCTCTACTGGATGAACCGCCGAAGATGGTGCGAATTTCGACCAGTTCTTCTGCAGATTTGCTAGGCTGCTCTTCTCTCTGAGCTGTTCTCTCTTCCTTGTAGTATCAGCGCAGACGACCCTTATGGATGAGAGTTTCGATTTCGTCTTTGAGATCCACGCAATCACTCGTATTGTGGCCGTGGTCGCTGTGGAACCGACAATACTTGCGCCTGTCTCAGTGTTCTGCGTCGGCCTTCATACAAACAGGCCAATTCAGGAGCTTTTGACCCCTGATATCTAGTAATTTTTGCTCTGTAGATGTGTTAAGGGGAGTATAGGAACGAAATCTGCCCTCAGGCTTCCTACTCGGACGACGATCACGATGAGCGCAGTCGTCTGACTTCTTGGTGGACGACTGGGGTTCTTCGTTCCTCTGTCTGTTCCCTTTTGTTGGTGGCTCTGATGCTTGAACATTTTTACGGGAGTTGGAGAACTCCTCGGCATTAGTGTATTTTTGATCTCTGGTGACGAGCTCAGCCAACGTCTTTGGCGGATTTTTACCAATGGAGAAGGTAAATTTCCCCTCTCTTAGACTGCCAAACATGGTGGAGAGCGCCATTTTGTCATCATAGTCCTTCGCCCGTAGTGCCTCCTCATTAAAGCGGGCGATGAAGTTCTTCAATGACTCTTTAGGCCCCTGCTTGATGGTAAACAGGTAAGTAGTCAGCTTCTGACTCTACTTATCACTTATGAACTGGGTAAGGAATAATCTACTTAGCTCTGTAAAGGAGCCGACCGAATTAGGCTTGAGCTGTCTGTACCAAATCTGAGCGGATCCAGTAAGGGTGATCGAAGATTCCCTACACATCATCGTGTCCGTAACTGTCTGGATTTGCATCCACGAGCGATAGGCTTCAACGTTCTCAGACGGGTCTCCGGACCCGGAGTACTGGATGATGGGAGGTATCCAAAATCTCTACGGCATCATCTCGCTCATGATTGTAGAGGTGAAGGGAGGTTTGGTCTCTTCCATCATCGCCCGAACTGCGGCAGGGACAGATGAAGGTTGCTAATTCTTTTGTAATGTTAGGATCCGATTGTTAAGTTCTGTGAACTGCGCCTCCCACGGATGTATATTTTTAGCTACTATCTCGCACAGAGCTTCTACTTCAGGGGCTCTCTCCCCCTCTTCCTCTCTAGCTCGTGACGAAGATCCGTTGGTGCTAGGGCCAAACTGACCGAAGCATGTGTCGGAGCTTGAGTCGTGGGATTCCTAGCCGGAACTGGGTTTTGGGTCAGAGGGGGGTTCTGGACTAAATCTTGTAGTCGGACTGATTGATGTTGTGATCCTTCTGGTCTCACACTTCGTGGTGTAGACTCAACTTCCACCACAGGCCCGACGGTTTCCTGAACGAGACGTGACTGCTGCTCCTGTTGTTGCTTCATCTGATTAATTTTGTCACGTAGGGCTTGTATTTTGCCTTGCATGGCTCGATACTTATTCGCCCGATTACTAAAACGCTGGGATGGTCCTGGAGCCGACTCGACGTGAAGTAACGAGGAAGACTGAGTCTGATCATTTGGCTCTGGCTCCATAGCTGTAGATTTCTTCTTTCCTCTTCCCATTGTAACAGAAGATAGGAAGCTGACCTTTTATATTAGTTTCCCACAGACGACGCCAAAAATGTTGCAGACAAAATCTGGGCTGCCCTCTGCTCAGATGCTTGAACTCCGAACCACGTCAGGGACCTAAACCTACACAACGATAGTGAGCAAAGGAGACCTTGGCTTAAACAGGGGACCCTCCGATGCCTAAGTCAGGTTAGGAAAATCTGGGTTTAAGTTGAGTTGTAGATGGAGAGTACCAGATCTTGTGTACCTGTTCCCTCCCGCAAGACGCTATTTATACCCCCTCGCTTGAGATGGACATGTCCGCATAACTCAGCGCATTTTGGGGCATTTGCCACATCCCGCGGGAGATTCGGCTTCCTAATCGTTGTATGATCGTGCGGAAGTGGGCGGTTGAGTAACCGTCACCAATCGTGCGGTGATGGGACACCCTGTGGCCCCCCTCATCAGTGGATTCCAATTCGAGTCCCAAACCAATCACCTCACCGCCAGATCATTCCAAGCTGACAGCTTCGGCCTCGGATCATTCTAGGGTTCCGCTCTGAATCCCGGGCGGACCGACTCATCCTTAGATCATTCCGTCTAGGGCCTCAGAGTGAAAGCATAATAGTCGTCGAATTGGAGGTTCATACCTCGCCTATACTCGCGACTCCAAGCTTAGTCTTACGCCTCGAGTTGGCTCTGGATAACCTTAGACCTCAGAGCTGAGTCATCTCTGATCTTCCCATAACACTCACATTAGCAATTATCCCATTGCTTAAAGTATAAACAACATGCTTAACTTTATCCAATTGATGAGGTGGTCAACTAAATTATCCAGGATGATAGGCCTAAATATTAAACCTGAGCGTGGAACTCAGTTCATCATCGCAATTACTGATTTGGATCAAGAGCATAATATACACAAGCTTCTCACAACATGAGGTTAGTTGAGTGTTGATAATGCAAACTCAAATGGTCAAACACCTTTGTGGCGAGTTGGTCCCTTTTTTCTCATGTTATTAACACAATCCATCTCATCTTGTTTGGCTCTAACTAGATTGTGAGCTCCTTTAGGTTAAAATGATATTTTTTGAGACAAAAATTATCTTAATAATCCTTAATGTATGACATGTCCGTCATGCCATTTGACAAACACATGGACAAAAGGCTATAATGGAGAGTTCAAACTAGATTGGAATAACAAGTGCCAAGCATGATGTGGAATAGAACAGGGATTGATTATGGCCACTGAATTGGAAATGATTTTGGGTTCACTATTTAATAATTTCTGTTGATGACTTAAACAACATTCCAAATATGGTGACAATTCTTATTTGTAATCGTTGTTGATCGATCAAACTGGGTGACTACACCATTGTCATATTCCTTAATCGGCAATTGCATTTGTAGGATAGTCACATCAAACAACCTAGATCAATTAAAATGGAATCTCAAATTGCAGTTCTCAACTAATCTCTCCACATGCACAATGGTGTAAAAGGAGATGTGATCACAACCATCGATCAATGTGTCTATGCTAACATCATAAGATTAGGGAGGAACAAAAGGAAATGGAAGATTTACATGATTAGAAATCCATCATGATATTCTACTTCATGACCCAGATGTGGATGGCTATAATACCAAATGTAAGTTCGATTTGATTCATTGTATCAAGTATGGAGATAAAGATGGATATCAAGACTCATACCAGTGCTGATAGCCATTAGCGTTACTGCTCGGGGCTTAACGGAGAAAACGACCGGTTATAACAATTCGGACCTTCCTCTTTTCAGGGGACCGTAGAAGCACACAGAGATGAATCAAGTGAAGTAATCCATTCGCACCAATTAAGCATAAAGAGAGCATAACAATTTTAATGTCGAAGAAAAACCATTGCGGGAAAAAACTACTTTACAAAGTGACATATATTCACTATGAAAGCAGAAATTACAAGAGTTTAGAGAATACTCGATCCGAACAACCTCGAATCAACCTCAAGCTACACCCTTGAAACCCTAAAATGAATTGGAAAAGCTCTAGAATACCCCAATCCTAATTGCACCCCTATATATGGCCTTAGGAAGAATCACAATTGGAATTGGAAATAAATCCCGCAGATTCACAACTCTGCGTAATTCTGCGATACTGTCGATGACACCTTTGATGGGACTTCGATGTTATCGACAGTCACTGTCAATGGTCTCGAACCCACTTCGATATCATTGAAATAAAACCAAAACAGTCCAGAGACAAATCGTGGAAATCTGGATTCCTTTGATTGCACTTTGATGAGTCTTCAATGACATCATCGAAGCTTGGTTCAATAGCATCGAAAAGGCAACCAATCAGTCTACCAACCATTTGGAGAAAAATACAAAAAATCTTGATGGGATTGAGCAACTGTTCGATGGCATCGAACAGTGCTCAATGGTATCGAAGGACCCTCTTTTTGAATTTATTTAAGATATTAAAAACCACATCCACCTCTTCCACATAGGTTTATGATATGAAATGCTCATTCACATATGAAGATTTGAGGACCAATGTGCCTTTTTACCGACCATTAGTCAGTATACAAGTCTTACCTGTCCATGGACTTGTGGCATCTATTTTGTCCATGTCTCTCTCATGCAAATGATGCGAGAGGGAGAAAAATCTTAATGTAAGTATAGTACTTTGGGATATAGAAGTATACTGTGCATGTCACACGTCTTCAGGCCTCACCTGATTCCCATTCTAGTAATCCAAACCATTCAATCCATTGCTCAGTAAGCCAATGCCATGTGTAGCACACAATTCTCAGAAAGAGTACATCCTCTTAAAAAGATATGGGTGGCTACGTTGATTGCCTTTTTGATATGAATTATATATTCTCATAAGAAATGGCTAACAACTAGGAATATATCAAAATTTCTGATATGCCTTTTTGGTGCTAGTTAGAAGAATTTTCCGTAATTTTCTTAGTAAATGATTGCTAATTCTCACACTGGTAAACATGTGCCTCTTCTCCGAATTCTATGGTATTTATAATGCTAGTTAGGAGGGGAACCTTCCATAACCACTGGGAAAGTAAGGTGTCAAAGTATATAGCCGTTTTTCTGTTGTGCTTGGCCAAGCTGCACATTACAGGGAAAAAAAGATATTTTAGTGGAATGGTACCAAAAGTCTATGGATGGATCACTAAAGTCAGGTCACATGGCGTCAGCTAGGTCGAGTTAAAGTTACTTGAGCCCAAGTCCAATTCAAATTGATTGGGCTCGTGCATGTGAGGCCCACGCCCTGACCAGGGTCCAAGCTCAGCCCAAAGCTGGGTTGGGCTCATTGGGTCGGGTAGGCCACAGGGCCCATTGCAACCCTTAGCCAAATTTGGCCCAGGACAGAAATAGTGGGCCCGGCTACTGAACGGCTGGATTTCATGCTCAAGTTCCACGAGACTGCAACTACACCCACGAATGGGATGATTGGAATCCTATCTGAACTTCAAAATATTCCTGTGCCTGGCCCACATGATATCCAGGTGGGCCCAAACAATATGAAACAAATGACCAATTAAGAGAAATCGGACGGTGCTGATTACCTCAGGCCATCTCATCTCACATGTGACTTCTCTCTGCGTGTGGGATAAGTGCAATGAACAAATGCATTTAGCATTTCTGAGACACAAGACCTGGCTCAAAAATCAGTCTTGCCCACCTTTTGGAGGGCTACATATGTTTGTTTGAGGTCTCAGGATCAACCAGTTGGACCATGAGTTATGGTCCGCCCAGCGGATAATTCCCAACATATTGGGTGAATATAAAATCCAACCCTCAATAGGTTGGTCGGTGTTATACCCGGGTAACACCTTAGTGGGAGTTACCCTTACCGTGGGGCCCACCTTAATGATGTGTTGTCTATCCACGCCGTCCATCTGTTTTTCCAGCTCATTTTAGTTCGTTTTCAAAAAAAAAAAAAGAAAAGAAAAAAAAAAGCTAAGCTTATCCAAATATCAGGTGGACCACACCACAGGAAACATTTTTGATTGAAAAACCACCATTAAAAACTTCCTAGGGTCCACATTAATGCCCACCGTAATGCTTATTTTCCATCCAACCCTTTGATAAGGTCAATCAGACCTGGATGTTGGAAAAAATATAAAGATTAGGTCGATCCAAAACTTTTGTGGCCCACAAAAGCTTTTAATGGTTGTTGATGCAAAAAACTGGTGGGCCTCTCTCCGACCTTTTACCTACACAGAAAGAAGACAACGGAGACCCTGGCTAGAATTGGGGACCCTTCGATGCCAAAGTTAGGACTAAGATCGTAAGAGAGGGTTTTTGAGAGAGGTTTTTACGTACCTTTCATCTTTGCAGTCTCCTGTATTTATAAGATGAGGAGGATCCTATCGTGCTAGGATTCTTTTCCTGATATCTTGGAGATTTGGTGTTGATCCAATATTCAACTCCAGTCGATCCCGAGATCCTCGGGATCGGGGATCTTTTTACTGAATTTTCGGGAAGGTGTTTCTTTACACACCGCTTCTCCCCTTTCTTGGTGGATTTTTATCGATTATATCGGGCCTGGCCGACTCTACTGATGAGTGAGACTCGGCTAGCTATAAAAAGTTGTGCTACTTGCCCTCTGTCGGATAAGACGAGACTGATCCATAATCAGTGCGGTCTTGGTCTGATTGCTGACACTGTAACCGACCTTAAGATGGGTCGGTTTTATGGCCGGTCGTGTGGCTTTTAAGCTTTGGGCCTTAATTGGCCTCTTTGGATGTTGTTGCCTCGTTTATCGAGCCAACTTCGTGTACTTCATAGGTGCTGCCTTTTGGCTCAGGACTCTGTAAGTCTTGGTCATGATTAATTCCTTATGATCCGAGCTAAGTTTCTCCTTTAGACATTTGATATGCTTGCCTCGGAATCCCGAGCAGTGTCAGCAGAGTTGGTCCATTACATAGCTGAGTCTACAGACTTGTACTATTTTTTCCCCAACAGTAAGCCCCTTGACTCCTTACATCAACTTTGTTGACGCTAAGGAGTAGAGAGTTGTTGAGTCGGCCTGAGCTAGGACTGAATTTATGATGGAGCATTTATTGCTTGTAGGCACTCTATATCGTCTAGAACATGCGCCGGTTCGTTGATCGAGGACGCACGAGCGGGAAGCCGCCAAGACGTCTTTTCACCTTATGAGAGCCAAACACGTGGCAGGGATGACGCTCGCATCATCCGAAGCGCGCCACGTGTCGAGCGAGGGAGTCGACTCGACTCCTCCTTAAATGTTCTTGCCACGTGACAAGGCTATAAAAGGGGGAGCGGGACGCACTTCTCCCATTTCCACGCGCACGTTTTCCTCCCCTTTTTTGCCTTCACTATTTTCGCCATTTTTCAGCATTTTTGCCTCCCATTTGCGACTTCTGCTTTAACGTTCCGCCTTTTTTCTCAGTCACTCTCGTTGCCTCCGGTGAGTTTTTAACTCTCTGCCTCCCTTTTGCTTTCAATTATAGTGGCAATGCAAGGTTCCCTAAGCCCTCGGGAGGGAGCTTCCGGTGATGAAGGTGAAGTGAGACGTTTTTAGGACGTTTTGGAATCACCTTCGCTGTTGGCGGAGATGGCTGTGGATGCCAATGTCACTTTCCAACACTCCGAAAGGATGGCTGGAACTTTAGCGGAACGCCTCGTTTCAACGGGTTCATCTCGCGGAGGGGTGTCGTTGACGACTGCCCCTGACAGGCCTAATCCTCCTGAGGAGGAAGCGGAGGAAGAGGGTGAGACGGACGAAGGAGTTAATGAGTCGGTCGCTGCCCGAAAATCGGCAAATGCTACTGAGTCGGCAGCCGAGGGAGAGGAGGTGGAGGACGAGCAGAAGGGTCCCGTTCCCTCGGTTTTAACTGAGGCAGAACTAGACAAGATTTGGGCTGGGTACCATGTCTCAAACTCGGTCATTCTTTGCCTCCCTATTCCGAGTGAATTACCCTACCGCCCTCCTGGTGGGATGGTCGCAATTTTCCAAGTAGCTCTGCAGTGTGGCTTGCGTCTACCCCTTCAAGGGATAGCTCGGCATTTGCTTTCCTGACTCTGGATAGCGCTTGGGCAGATGGTTCCGAATGGGTGGAGGAACTTGTTCAGGTGTGCGGTGTTATGGGCTGAGATGGAGCAGCCCCCACTGACTATCGATGAGTTCCTCTATCTGTTCCAAGTATGGTTGAACCCGTAGCAGCCCGACTGATACTTTTTGTGTGCTTGGCGAAATAAGGGCGGACCTTTGATAACCGACCCACCTACCTCCAATAAACATTGGAAAGAGATGGTTCTGGGCATGTGGTCGCTGGGAGACTGCCGAACTTGGGCCATCGATTCTCGCATTTCTCGGATGTTCTCTTAAGCAAGTGACTCGACGTATGCTCTTTTCTCCATCTTCACGTAATTTTAAGTCCTCGATTCTGACTATGTTTATTTCGTAGATATTCCCGAGCGAAGGCCAAATCTTGGAGTTGATGCTTTAGCTCAGATCAAGGATCTGAAGGCATTGAGTCTGGAGCAATGATCTTAGAAGAGGCTTCTCCAACCGGAGCGTCTTTTTGAGTTGGGTTTGGACTCAGCCTTAACAGGTACTTTCTAGCTGCCTTTATTTTATTCCCTTTAATTTTTATTTGACTCGTCTCGTGGTTGTTGCAGAGATGGCTGAGGCTCGGCCCTTTTTCCGTCCGCCTTCCAAAATGAAGACCCCTCCTAGGTTGGAACCCCAACCTCCGAAGAGGCCGAAGACAGTCTCGAAGACTAAGGGGCAAACTACTTTGGCCATCCCGACCGTGATAGTTCCTGACTCGGCGGAAGGGGTAGGAGCGGCGGACGTGGTGGCTCCTAAACTCCAAGGGGCTGCTTAGCCAGGACATGTTGCTGAGCAGGTTCCGGAGCAGAGAAGGGAGAAGCCCTCAGGAGGGGAGACGACGTAACAGGAGACGTCGATCTTCCAATGGGCCGTTAAGTACATGCTTCCTTGGGCGATCTCCCATGGGAGTGAAAAGGACTTCACTGTCCTCTTCGAAGCTCCCTCGAGGCGGACTCTCTCCCATATGACGAAGATGTTTCTCAAGGTAAGAGCTGAACGTTGCGCTTGCTTTGTTGGCTTTTTCAGGCTCGACTGATCTTTTGTTTTCCTTTTGCAGTTTGCCCCTTGTGCGGTCAGGGCTTGCTCGGATCTGACCGACACTCAGAAATGGGCTGCAGAGGCCGAAACACAACTGGCTGCTGCTGTGACTCAGCTCAATATCATGACTGGCAATTTAGGGCTTACTAGGAAGGCCACCATGGAAGCTGTTGAGGGTCAAATATTGCATATCAAACCCCAATTATTACTCGAATTTATGAGTATGATACTGTTTAATGGCTCGTTTAATCGTATTTGTGATGCAGGGTGTATTTACGAGCTTGGATCGAAATAAGGTGCTAAAAGCATGGAGTTAACACTTAGAATTCACTAAGGCCAGGGACGGGATTCCAGGGGACCAAGATCGGCAGATTTTCACGCCAGAGATTCGAGAAAATCGAGAAACTGAAGCTCAAGTGGCCCGAAATTGGTCCAGAATGCAAGATCATAGGGTTCCAACTATCCGTTCGGCTCAATACTTCATATATGGCCTTAGGACCATAAATTAACCGTATACATCAAATTCCAGCCATGGGATCCTTGTGGAAGTGGTCCAACGGTCAAATCAGTCCATGAATTATTGATTTGGGGCTGTCTGATATCTGGATTTCCTTCAAATTCGATCTCAACCCTTTAAATGGGATGCAAAAACAGTTGGACGGAGCAGATATCGGATAAACATCACGACGGACCCCAGTTAAGGGAGTGCACGTGCAGAGCGTATATGCTCCAGCCGCGCACTACAACTCAAGAAATCGGTCAGAAGGTGTTGACCGATACTTCTTTAAAAAGAAATTCAAAATCAGCCAGCGTCTTCCACGCCGACCGTCGGTTTTGGTAGTGGGCCACACAAATCATCCAAACGCATGATCCGATCCGTCCATTGTGTCCAGGGGGTGTCCATGACCCTCTACTAGGTGTCTTTTTGGACACGTACACGTACAGATAGGCAAATTACAGTTCAAACGCAGGATGGACGGCGGAAGAAAAACATCAGTGGACCGCACTAAAACTCGACCAAAACCACTCCTTACCTACTGGTTTTTCGCCAGAAATCCAATGAACGTGGTGGATTTATCTGAAAACATCACTATGGGGCCCACCGAGCATGTCAGCGCAAGAAAATTCACATGAAGCCCGTGTCAGTGAAAACCGGCCGCAGTGGGGGATTGTACGGCCCATATGATGGTCGGTTGGATGATCTGAACCGTCCAAAAGATCGGGCAGGGGGTCTTTACCCCAACCATGAGCCAGAATGGATTTCTTGGCCATGTACCGTCCAAAAATCTCGTTCAAACGCTGGTGTTCTTCTGCTGCTGCGCACGTGAACCGACTCCAAACCGATCTTACTCCCTGTTGCTATAAAAGGAGACGTGAGAGAGAGTTTTGGGATCATCTTTTAGACCTGGGGGCAGCCGTGGAGGTGAGGTGGAGCGGGCAGAGAGAGAGTATTTTCTTTTGATTTTTAGTTTTATTTTATTTAAGATGTTTAGCCTTATCGTCATGTTAGGCTAAACCTCTTAGTTAGGGCTAAGAGGTGATGCTTGTAGCGTGATGGGAGAACTTCTTGCTTGTGCCTTTTGTTTAAACTGAACTGATGTTGATTTTAGTTTCATTAAGGGAATATTTTTAGTTTTTAATAGTCTGTTGTGACTAAAATTACAATGGGTCGTGATAGCTTTGAGCATGTTCCTTCCCTTTTTATGTTTATGACGTCAGGAAGCCCTATTGTTCACCATCGTCTCCTGGGCATGGTCGGATGACGGTACCCTTCCTAACCTTCATACATTGATTGATTGCTTGGTAATTAGTTTAATTCTGTTGTTTACTTTGTCTCCTAGGCATGGTTTGGTGATGGAATCCATTCTAATTCATATACCTTTCATCTCTTTAAAACTATATTAAAGGAAGTTCAGTTTAATTTTCATGGTTACACCTTTCAACTGGATGAAGATGGACTCTAAGTTTAGTTAAGTTTTTGATGCAGGCATAAGATTTCCCTGATCTTTACAAGTGGATTCTCTGAATCCCTAGTTTCCTTTCCCTAAATTCTATAATTTTAGTTTCCTATTTCACCATTATTTCCTCAAATAACAATCGATTTAGATTTCATCTTAGTCTAGTTCTAGTTCTACTTAGTTTCAGATTACGTACAAGTTTCAGTCCCTTGGGATTCAACCTCGATCTCACCGAGTTTATTACTACATCACAACCCTATACTTGGGAAGTGAACAGAAGCCAAGGCCGAGAGTGCTCATTTGGCCTCGCAATTGAAAGAGGCCTAGGAGGAGAGCCAGCGGAATCGCGAGGCTTATTCTTCCTCTGAAGAGAAGTTAGCTCGGCTCAAGACCGAGACTAAGGTTGTCCTTGCACAAGCTAAGGTCTAGGCCGTAGAGGCCTTTCTTAAATCCCATGAGTACTTGGACGAGCAGGACCACTTATATTAGGACGGCTATGCCAAGTGCATGGACCTGATGAAGATGTCCTTCCCCGAACTTGATCTCTCAAGACTTGACGAGAGTGACTCTGGGTTTGACGGTCCGGATGCCAAAGTAGCTGGGTCTGCTGGTGCGGCAGCAGCTGATTTTGAGATTGCTCCAGAGGCGACGTCGGAGGTTGCCCCGAGTGGCGGCAGCAGCTGATTCCGAGCCTTCTCCCGAGTTAAGCTCCTGGTGAATCTTGAAGCTAATTTTAGATTGCAAAGCGTGTCGGGCACTGAAGCTAATTTTTATTGTAAAGCGTGTCAGGTACTTCAAGCTCATTATGCTTTAAGCACTTCAAGCACACCAAGCTCCAAGCCGGTCTCGAGAGCATCTGCATCCGAAAGGGGACATCGCTTAACTCGGTCGACTTTTTTTAGCATTTGTCCTTGTCACTTTGTCAATGTAATTTCAAAGTAGGAACTAATGTAATCCGATGTAACACTCATGCTGATGAATGAATATATGTGACTTTTACATTCATTTGACTCAGTTTATATATTTTCCATTAATTGCTCATCTAATAATCGAATTTAACTAAGTGCTCAACGGCCGATATAGGGATAATAGATTTTTAGATGCTCGGTATTCCATGGATGGGGGAGTAATTGTCCAGTTAGATCTTTCAACCGATACGTCCCAAGTCGGATGGTGCTCGAGACAACATAGGGTCCTTCCCAATTGGGTCCCAGTGTGCCCGTATCAGCTTCCTTTGTGTTTGGAAATATTTTTCGGAGGACCAGGTCCCCAGTTCGGAATCGTCTAACCTTGACTCGGACATTGTAGAACCGAACTACTTGTTGTTGCCGAGCTGTCATCCGTAATCGGGCTCTTTCCCTTTGTTCCTTCAAGAGGTCGAGTCCGAGAGCCAACAATTCTTCGTTGTCTCGTTCATTAAATGAACTGACTCGAGCAGAAGGCATTCCGATCTCGACCGAAGTGACAGCTTCCGATCCATATGCAAGGGAGAAATGAGTCTCTCCCATAGTCGTTCGAGTAGTAGTTCAATAAGCCCATAGTATTTTAGGAAGTTTTTTAGCCCACGGTCCTTTAGCTCGGTCGAGTTTGGTACGGAGATGTTGTTTGATGATCTTGTTAACTGCCTCGACCTATTTATTCATTTGAGGATGATGTGGGGATGAATAGACATTCCTTATTCTAAGGTTGTCGCACATGTCTCGGTATTGCTAATTATCGAACTGCTTCCGGTTGTCAATAACAATGGTTCGAGGTATTCCGAACCGGCAGATGATTTTTTTCTAGATAAAATCTGTGATCTTTTGTTCGATTATCCTGTCTAATGGTTCAGCTTCGGCCCACTTAGTGAAGTAATCCACCACGACAACAACAAACTTGGTCTATCCTTTCCCCAAAGGGAGCGGTCCGATGATGTCCATCTTCCATTCCGTGAAGGGCCAAGGGCCGATCTTGGGAGTCAGTTCCTCAGGTGGCTGCCTTGGAACGACCGCAAATCGTTAACATCTGTCACAGCTTCGGACGAGCTTGTGAGCGTCATGCTGCATGGTCGGCCAATAATAGCCTTAACGTAAGACCTTGTGCGTAAGCGATTGTCCTCCCAAGTGATTTCCACAAATCCCTTCATGGATTTTTCGCAGTACATAGTTAGCTTCGTCGTGTCTTAAGCAGCGTAACAAAGGAGCGAAGAACCCTTTCTTATATAGTACTCCATTGAGTATAGTGTAATGGGAGGCTTGGATCTTCAATCATCGAGTCTCGGCGCGATCCTGAAGCAACTTTCCATTGCCGAGATATTGGACGATCGGATCAAGACAGGTAGGTTCCGAATCGATTGAGTGTATGGTCGAGCTAGGTAGGTCATCGATGCTTGGCTTAGCAACGTACTCAATTGGAACGGACCTGAGTATATTGTCTTCATCGGCCGAGGAGAGTTTAGCCAATAGGTCGGCTCTAGCATTTTCTGTTCGGGGAATCCGAACAACAGTACATCATTGAAAACCGTCAATCAACTCTTTGGCTTTCTATATATAGGTTTTCAGTTGCTCTTTACGTGTTTGATATATGCTAGTATCCTGATTGATGACTAACTGAGAATCACTGAATACGTTGAGATGAATAACACCCAGATTGACTGCTAACCTAAAGCCGAGTAATAGGGCTTCATATTCTGCTGTATTGTTTGAGGCTTGAAATCCAAGTCTTAAGGCATATTGCATGTAGGTTTGATCGGGAGTTTCCATGACGACTCCTGCCCCGCTTGCCTTAGAATTGGATGAGCCCTCCACGTAGAGCTTCCGGTGGGGTGGGTTGGGCGATATCTTGGGAGCCACAGTCATCGGCTGATAGGCTGGTTTATTTATTAGTTCGGTAGGTGGGTCGGCTTGTGGGGTAAATTCGCTATGAAGTCGGCCACAACTTGTCCTTTAATCGCTACCTTCGGCTTGTATTGAATGTCGAATTCACTGAGCTCAATTGCCCATTTCGTTAGGTGGCCAGAGGCTTCCGGTTTCTGGAGAATCTGACGCAGTGGGAGGTCAGTTATGATGATAATGGTGTGTGCTTAAAAGTATGGTCGAAGTCGTCGTGAAGACATAACTAATACTAGGGTTACTTTCTCCAGAGGTGGATATCTGGTTTTTACAGGAAGCAGTGCCTTGCTGACATAATATATTAGTAACTGCTTTCCTTCATGCTCATGTATTAAGGCCGAGCTTACAGCTGTGTCGGAGATCGCTAAGAACAGCAGCAGGGCTTCTCCAGGCTCGGGCTTTGATAGGAGAGGAGGAGATTCGAGATATGAATTCAACTGCTGGAACGCTGCTTCACACTCTTCCGTCTAATCTACCATTTGTTGTCCCTTTAGTTGCTTGAAGAATGAGAGATATTTATCAGTAGCTCAGGAAAGGAAGCGGTTGAGTGCGGCTACCTGTCTAGTTAGATTTGTATATCTTTAATCGTTTTTGGAGATTTCTTTGTAAGCAACACCTTAATCTTCTCTGGATTTACCTCGATCCCTCGCTAGCTAACAAGGAATCTGAGAAATTTACTCGAGCTTACTCCAAAGACACATTTACTCGTGTTCAACTTCATCTGATATTTACAAAGGATAAGGAACATTTCTTCTAAGTCGGCAATATGATCGGCCGCATGTATACTTTCGACGAGCATATCGTCGATGGTATCACATAGTAACGGTAAAGACCTTTGCCAATGACAAAGGTAGTCTTAAATTTATCTGATTGATGTATTACAATTTGATTGTATCCAAAATAAGCATCCATAAAACTAAGAAGTTCATGCCTTGCCATGCTATCCACCAACTGATCGATCCTCGAAAGAGGAAAGCTGTCCTTTGGGCATGCTTTGTTTAATTCGGTATAGTCAATACAGACTCGCCACTTCCTGTTAGCTTTTTGAACGAGTACGACATTAGCTACCTATTCCAGATAGTATATCTCCTCGATAAATTTAGCTTTGAGGAGCTTGTTGACCTCTCCTTCAATGATGACGTATCTTTCAGGGCCGAGTGGTCATCGCTTCTGTCGGATCGAACGGTAGGTCAGGTCGATATTGAGACAATGGGTCATTACCGAGGGATCAATCCCAGGCATGTCTTCATGGCTCCATGCAAATACGTTGGCATATCGTCGGAGTAGGGATACCAGCTTATCTTTCAAGGGCGATTGTAGAGACGAGCAAACCTTAACCGTTTTGGATTCGTCTATCTCGACCAAAGGTATATGAATAAGGTCCTCTACCGGTTGGCCTCGTTCGTGAGTCTTGGCTGATGGATCCAACAATTCGATCATGGTTACCTCGGCTGGAGCTTTTATAGTCGTCGCATAGTAGCGCCTCGCGTTCTGTTGATCGCCTTTGACGACTCCTACTCCCGATTCTGTCAGAAATTTCATGGAGAGGTGGTGCATCGACATGACGGCTTGGAAAAGACATAGGGAAGGTCGACCGAGGATGGCGTTGTAGACTGATGGTTGATCGACTATCAGAAAGTCGACCATAACTATTGCCTGATGTGAGAAATTTCCAGCAGTGAGGGGCAGTGAGATGACTCCTTCAAGAAGGATTTGTCCACCCGAAAATCTGATAATGGGGTTTGTATTGGTCGTAATGCCGATCGTTCGATGCCCATTTTATCGAACGCTTGAACAAACAACATGTTTGCGGATGATCCTATATTGATGAGAATATGGAATACTTTGCGCTTTGCTATATTGATGGTGACAACTAAGGCATCATCATGTGGATGGTGAATACCCCGAGCGTCTTCATCGGTAAACGATATCTAGTACTTTTTCTTTTTTCTCTTTTTTTGAGGCTGAGCTAAAATCAGGATCTCGGACTCGGGCCGACTAATGCTCCTTGCATGATTTTTTCGAGCATTGTTTGAGTCGCTCCCGCCTCGGGGACCACCGACGATAATTCGGATTTCATCTGTAGGTTGGTTGTCACTTGAGCATTCTTCCATCGTCCCGGTTCTTTCAACATGCTCTCTGAGATGGCATTCTCGGATGAGCCTCTCGATTTCCTATTTCAAGTGATAGCAATCACTCGTGTTGTGCCCATGATCGTGATGATAATGGCAGTACTTGTCTTTGTTTCGTCAGTTGGGATTACCGTGGAGCTTGTTGGGCCAGTTCATGAACCTTTCATTCTTTATTTCCATAAGGACTTGCTCTCATGGTTTATTGAGCAGAGTATAAGTTGAGAACTTATTATTGGGCCGCTTACTCGACCTATGTTCATCACGGGACCGATCATCCTTACACTTTTTACCACTAGTTGAGTCAACTTCCTTTTTTGCTGACGCTTTAGCTAGGATTTTTGCATTTTGGGCAGCCTTGCGCAGGATTTGGGTTTCTTCGGCGTCCGCATATTTATCCGACCAAGCCATAAATTCAGTTAGAGTAGTGGGTGAATTCTTATCCAAGGACGCAAGAAATGGCTTATCTCTGAAGCCTTGCATGATCGAGTTGAGAGCTGTCTCGTCTGAATGTTTCCGAACTTGGAGTGACTCGAAGTTAAAGCGCTTGATATAATCTTTCAGTAACTCTCCCTCTTTTTGGACTATATTGTTCAAGTGCCCAGATGACTTCAACTTTTTCTTCCCACCAATGAAATTGGTGAGGAAAGTGTCGTAAAGCTCTGTAAATGAGCTAATGGTCTTTGGCTTTAACTATTTGAACCAAAGTCGAGCTACGTCGGCTAAGGTGAGGGAGAAGGCCTGGCACATCACGGCGTCCAAGGCATCGTGCAATTCCATATAGGTCCGAAATGACTCGAAGTGTTTGGTTGGGTCAGTTTTGTTAGTGAACGGCGTGATTTGAGGGAGGCGGAATCGTTCCGATAGCCAAGCTTGCATAATCTCTTCTGTGAACGGGGATGTCTTTGCCTCGGGCCTTGTCTGATTTATGTTACGATTTTGCCTCATGTCTGCGATCTCTTCCTGCACTTCCTTTCGTAGATCCTGAAGGTCAGCTTTCCAGGGTTCGTCGATATCGGCCGTACCCTCGACCAGGGGCCTGCTACGCCTTCTCCGATCTATTTCGTGTTGAAGATCTGTGGCAGGCAGCAGGACGGTCGCGGAGATATGAGAGGGTGCAAGCTCAGCCGAACCCTGGTGCTGGCTTTGCTCCGAAACGGATCGTGGAGCGACGGGCTGAGGATCGATGAATTATCGTGGGGTGTTTGCCCGACCGTCGTCCTGCTGAGGCAGGTGAACTTGCTGGCGATGGATCTGTTCCAGCATTTGCTTCATGTAGTTCATGTCGGTCCTAAGTTTCTGGACCTTCCTTATCCAACCATCCATTTCCTCGATTCTGTTGAGTGTTCCTGGTTGAAACGGAGGTTGCCGGGCAGGCCGCAGAACCTTGGCAATTATCAGGTCGGTTCTGGCCCCTTGGGCTCCATTCATACCTGTTGGGCCTTCTATCGCCGGTGGTCCAGTGACAGGGACCTCATTGGGCTCATTCTGGACGATCTTCCTTGTTCTTGCCATCAGATATTACTTAGTACTTGGAGAGAATGACTTTTTGTATCGTTCCCACAGACAGCGCCAAACTGTTGATGCAAAAAACTGGTGCACCTCCCTCCGACATTTTACCTACACAGAAAGGAGACAACAGAGACCCTGGCTAGAACTGGGGACCCTCCGATGCCAAAGTCAGGACTAGGATCGTAAGAGAGGGTTTTTGAGAGAGGTTTTTGCGTACCTTTCATCTTTGCAGTCTCCTGTATTTATAGGATGAGGAGGATCCCATTGTGTCAGGATTCTTTTCCTGATATCTTGGAGATTTAGTGTCGATCCAATATTCAATTCCAGCTGATCTCGAGATCCTCGGGATTAGGGATCTTTTTACTAGATTTTCAGAAAGGTATTTCTTTACACACCGCTTCTCCCCTTTCTAGGTGGATTTTTATCGATTATATTGGGCTTGACCGACTTTACTGATGAGCGAGTCTCGGCTAGCTATAAAAAGTTGTGCTACTTGCCTTCTGTCGGATAAGACGAGACTGATCCATAATCAGTACGGTCTTGGTCTGATTGCTGATACTGTAACCGATCTCAAGATGGGTCGGTTTTATGGCCGGTCGTGTGGCTTCTGAGCTTTGGGCCTTAATCGGCCTCTTTCAATGTTGTTGCCTCGTTTATTGAGCCAACTTCGTGCACCTCGTAGGTGCTGCCTTTTAGCTCAGGACTCTGTAAGTCTCGGTCAGGATTAATTCCTTATAATCTGAGCTAAGTCTTTCCTTTAGGCTTTTGATATGCTTGCCTCGGTCAGGCTCATTGCCTTGGAATTCCCGGCAGTGTCAGCAGAGTTGGTCCATTCTATAGCTGAGTCTCTAGACTTGTACTATTTTTTTCCCAACAATGGTCATTCGCCACTGTTGATGCAAAAATCTGGATTGCCCTCCTCCGAGCTTCGAGCACCTGCACAGTAAAAAGACAAAGGAGACCCTAAATAGAGCAGGGGACCCTCCGATGCCAAAGTTAGGCCAACAATCTAAGTCTAGTCGTGTAGAGGGAGTTTTGGGCGAGAGATTTTGCGTACATGTTAATGTAGGTGGGTCACTTATTTATAGTGACCACAAGACGTGATGGTTCGTCATCTTAGGCACGATGTCAGCCATAAGGTGAGCCGTGCGCGAGCAGTGATATTGTCGGTTACCCTAAGATCATGTGTCGGGTGGTTATTCTTATCGTGTGTTGCTAGAATGGATTCACTACCGAGCTTAGTTTGGGCTGAACTCCATTTGTCGACTAAGGACAACCCGAGCCGAGCTAATTTGGTCTGAGTTCCGCTGGTCGGCTGAGGATGATCCGAACCGAGCTCCATTGGTTGGTTCAGGACGGCTCGGACCACGCTTGTCCGGATCGTCTAGTGTAGATTACAGCTCGGGCTCAGTTCTTCGTTAGGTCTGCTCATCCTTGATGATGTCTTAATTTTATTGAACCACTCGGTCCTAGACGGGTGACTCCGAACAGGAGCTCGGGATCATTGAAAAGTCCAGTGCTATCATCGAGGGGCCCGGACGCCGGCTTGTACCATTTTCTCCAAGTACAATGTTGCCGAGCTTACCTGGGAGTGGTCGGACTATATTTTCCATAACAACCACTATTTCCTGTGGTGTGGTCCACCTGAGATTATGATTTGCTTCAGATTTGGGATCACGTTCTAAAATAATATGAGATAAACAAAAGAATTCATTATACAAAAAATTCATCAAGGTGGGCCTCACACGGTAAGGGTAACACCCACAAAGTTGTTCGCTGCGGCTTCAGTGGATCCCCGGATCCACTGAGGTGGGTGGGACCCCTGGCTGTCGGGCTCACAGTGATGTATTTGCCTTAAATCCATACCATCCAACCATTTTGACATGACATGATCCTAAAAATGAAGCTGACCTAAATCTTAGGTGGACCACACCACAGGAAACAATAGTTATTGAATCCTTACCACACCATAGGAAACAATCGTTATTGAATCCTTACCATTAAAAACACCGTAGATTCCACCAGAATATTTATTTTCCATCCAACCTGTTAATAAGATCACAAAGACATAGATGAAGAAACCACACAAATATCATTTTGATCCAAAGATTTTGTAGCCCATGAGAAGTTTTTAATGGTCAATTACCATTGTTTCCTGTACTATGGTCCAGCTGAGATTTGGATCTGCTTCATTTTCTGGTTCATGCCCTTAAATGAGTTTTCAATCAGAATACGGATTGACGGCATGGATTTAGTCACGTGCATTGTGGTGGGCCCCACAGTCAGGGGTCCCACCCTACGTTGTTACCCGCATAACACCTAATCCGCTCCCTTACTTATCAGGTGGGTCATACCATAGATAATAATATCTAGCCATTGCCATTGGTAAATAGAAAAATATAAGTGCAGTCTACTCCACGAATGTGGATGTGGGAAGATTAGATGTCGCATTCACAGGACAGGTTGGAAGTTATCCGGTTTGGATTTGAGAGCTTTTAATCATTTTGGCTTTATTTTTTTTTTTCCTCGTTTTGTTCTTTCCACGTCAGAATCCATTTTCTAATAAGGCAGGATTTGTAACTACAAAGGCTTTCAGGTTAGGATTAACCTACAACAACATGTGTGGGGCCCACTGGCATGTATGCATGAAATCCAATCTGTTCATTTGCGTGCCCCCTCATTATCTCCCTGCCACATAAAAATCAGGCCGTTCCAAAACTCTATTGGTCATCACCATTAAAAACATGCTTTAAATCCTTAAAATCACATGGTGTGGTCCACTTAAGTTTTGGAATGGACTAATTTTTGGGTTGTCCATTCACCTTGAAGGAAGGCTTCTTTTGAATGAATTGGATTGCGTATAAAAAACGCAATGGACCCCACACAACCTATAGAAAGTTTTTAATCGTGGGTGTCCACATCTCAACCATTCCTTATATTGTGGTACAACTGAGTTTTGGATCTACCTAATTTTTTCTTGCTTACAAGAAAAACAAGGGCTAGCTCATGATGGATGGATGAGATGTCGTGCAAACATTAAGATGGACACCACATACTGCTTTGGAGGCTATGCTTAGCCTACAAAGGTTTGCTGGTAGAATACCTCTTTTCTCGTACATGGGGCCCACCTGAACGTTCCCTTCAAAATTCAAACCATGAGCCCCATCCCAATACCTTTTCACACCCAAAAATAAAAAAATAGAAGTACAGGTCTATTCGGCTCAGAGTTTTGTCAAAACAATGGGCTTTAAAGCGGTTTACAAAACCACCCTTGTTTCCATCAACTGGGACATAAAGAGGACGAGCTTTTCACTGCGGTCAGAGATTGAGTGGTAGTGGAATGGAAGGTTATCTGTCGGAGGCTCATGGCTTGGGTATATTGGAAAGAAAGAAATTGAGAATTTTTTTCCGATACCGCCCATGCCATGGGATTCCGGCGGGACCTTTCTTTCCTTTTATCACTTGGATAGATGGAGTGACTAGATGGTGCATATTGCAATTCCTTTCTACTAGTAAGGTACTTTCCTACTTTGATTTGTGGCAGATATTAAGTCATTTAAAATCTAAGGTGTGTGATAGGAGGAATAAACACATAGCTCGGATCCATCAGTGTAGGAGAGGTTTCTTCTATTTTGATACTACTCGTGCCATAGCGTTCTGGTTGGTTCTTTTCTTCTAACGTGTATGTGGATCGAGCAAATATGAAATGGATGGTATATGGCTTATGTTGCAATTCTTTTTTGTTAGGTATTTTCATACTTTAATTTATGCTTAATGTGATGGATCAAGCGAATACGGAAAGATGGTACATGACTTATGTTGTAATTCTTTTATTAGTTGGGTATTTTCATACTTTTGTTTATGCAAAATATGAGTCATCTAAAGTCAAAGAAGATGCGAGAAATGAATTCACGGCTTAGATTTGTCAAGGGGAAAGATTTCTCACTTTTTGATATTGCTCATGCCATGGCATTCTGGTGGGTCCTATCTTTCCTTCTATGGCTTGGATGGATCGAATGTATATGAAATAAATGGTATGTGGCTCATGTTGCAAATTTTTTTCTATTAGTTGGATATTTTCATACTTTGATTTATGCTAGATATGAGTCATTTAAAGCCTGAGATGTAAGATAGGAAAAATGATCGCATGACTTAGATTTGTTGGAGAAAGAAGAGATATTTCTCTATTTTTTGTTACTGCTCAATGCCACGGTGTTTAATTAGGTGGGTCCTTTATTTCCTTTCATCGCTTGGATGGATCAAGCAAAAGGATGGTACATGACTAATATTGCAATTCTTTTCTATTAGTTGAGTAATTTTGTACTTTGATTTATGCTAGATATGAGTCATTTAAAGCCTAAGATGTATGATAGGAGAAATGATTATACGACTTGGATTTGTTGGAGAAAGGGAGAGATATTTCTCTCTTTTTGATAATGCTCAATGCCATTGTGTTTCGGTGGGTCCTTTCTTTCCTTTCATTACTTGGATGGATCAAGCAAATATGAAAAGGATGATATACATGACTAATATTGCAATTCTTTTCTATTAGTTAGGTATTTTTGTGCTTTGATTTGTGCTAGATTCTAGTAATTTAAAGTTTAAGAAGATGTCTAATAGAAGATACGATCACCTGGTTTAGATCCGTCATGCCATGGCTCATGTTACAAGTATCTTTTAATAGCTAGTTAGGTATTTTCGTACTTTGATTTATGCGATTCTAGTCATTTAAAGTCTAAGAAAAAGTATGATATGAGAAATGATCGCATGGCTTGGATCCATCATGCCATGGCATTCCAGTGGGTCCTGTCTTTCCTTCCATTGCATGGATGGGTCAAGCGAATACAAAAAGGATAGCACATGGATCATATTGCAATTATCTTCTATTAGTTTGATATTTTCATACTAGGAATATTCATGCTAGATGTGAGTCATTTAAAACCTAAGAAGATGTATGGTAGGTTCTATTATACTCATGCCATGGCATTCTGGTGGGTCCTATCTTTCCCTGTATTGCTTGAATGGATCAAGCAAATATGAAAAGGATAGCACATGGCTCATGCTGCAAATTCTTTTCTATTAGTTGGATATTTTCGAACTTTGATTTATGCTACATGCCACTCATTAGGGGCCATTCGGAATGTGAGTTTCTTAAAATAAGCTACTTATTCCACAAGTAGCTTATCTTAATTTTTACTTAATAAGAAGATAATTATGTTCGACAAACAACATGCGTATCAACTTCTAGCAACTTATGAAAAGTAAAAAAGCTAAAAAAAATTAGCTTAAGTAATTATGTACTTTTAAGTAAAAAAGTTACTTATAACTAATCATAATCCAAACTTATCTGAAATAAGTCACTTATCTACTATTGTAAGTAGAAAAGGTAACTTATTTGCTGGTATAGACACGGGCCCTTGCGTTCAGGTGGTTCCTACCTTTCCTTACTTGGCTTGGATGGATCATACCAAGGCCAAAAGGATAGCACATGGCTCATGTTGCAATTCGATTAGTTGGGTATTTTTTTACACAAGCACTCACACCATAGTGGGATTTCACCACAATGGGTACTTGAACCCATGACCTCGTGTTGAAACTCTTGCGAGTCTACCACTGAGGCATGAGTAACGACCCATGATTAGTTATAAATAATTATTATATTTCAAATTACTTAATCACTTCAATTTAATAAGCATAAATCAAGATAAACTACTTAAGGAATAAGTAAGTTATCTTAAGTAGACTCACAATAGTTATCTCAAGACATAAGTACTTAATCAAGATAAGCTTATCTTATCTTAAGGGCCGGGGGTCTTTACTCATACCTCGTGTTAGACTCACAAGAGTTTCAACACGAGGTCATGGGTTCAAGTACCCATTGTGGTGAAATCCCAGTGTGGTGTGAGTGTGTGTGGAAAAAAAAAAAAGCTTAAGTAACTTACATTCCAAACGCCCCTTTAAAGTCTAAAAATATATGTGAGAGGAGAAAAGATGGCCACCTAATATAATGTGAACTTTCACATGTAGTCCTTTATTCATGGCAGATGAATCTCGGCCTTGTAATAATATGGGCATGGTGGGAAATAAGCATGGTCCACTCATTGGATGGGACACATATTCAAATCAACCAATATCCAGTGGTATGACTCAATGTCTACATATAGCCCACCAAATGAGTGGATGGGCTTGATCTTCATACTAGGTGATCTACGTTGTAAGTCCCACCTTTTCAATGGACCGGATTTCCTAGAAACATGACACGTTGGCAGGAAAGAAGAGAATTATAGATACAAGAGTAGTTTGTAATCATTTCTCATTTAACAGTGGAAATGCCCATTTAAGTAGCCATGACTAGCTAGTCTTAAGATGGGTTGTTATTGGGCCTTTAGTTTAGGCCCAGGCGGTCTGAAAATGGTAACAAGTGGGCTAGGCCTCAACAGCCCAGTTGCAACTTCTTTCTCACACACGTTAGGGCTTGGGCTTGAGCATTCGGTCCATAAGCTGGCTCCCAGGTTTTATCTTTGGGCTTTGTATACATGGGTTCGAGGCCACTCCTACCTATTATGGCACACGTACTCGAGATCCCCACCATTGGTCTAGTGTACCTTACCGTGGATACGCCATCCGACAGAAGACCGATCCTAGCCATTGGTTGGGGGATTTTTACCACCATTGGATTTGTCATTTTCCTAGTGATCTATTTGCTAGATTAAAGTGTCCATTGATCAATGGCTATGATCTCCTAACATTTGGTAATATTTATAAATACTTCCCTGCCAATCAAGTCTCCTTGTTCCCTTTACAAAAGGGTGGAACACATGTTAGAGATGCGTGTGGCCATCACACACAATCCAGAGATCCTGACCATTCATCAGGGAGAACTCCAACCTGATTTGAAATAGGTTGACTTTGAGTTGAGCAAATTCCAGAGTCTGATTAGGCAGGGTTGGGAATGATCATGTATTTGGGTCAGGTAGAGTCTGGTCAGGTCAGTTTAAGGTTTGGGTATAAAGAAATTCGGGCAGGTTGGGATCAGGCGCCATTGATTGGAATTCAGGTCAGGTTGGGTTGCTGAATTTAGGTTTTGGTCAACCTAAAACCAGGTTGACCCAATCGAGGTGCGAGTTGGGTTGACCGGGTTGTCAGGGCCTTTGGGTTGGGTTACGGTTCGAAAACTCCAACCTAATTTGAAATTGGGTTGTGTTTGAGTTGAGCAAATTCAAGACAGGTTAGGCTAGGTTGCAAATAATCCTATGTATTTGGGTTATGTTGACTTGGGTTAGTTTAGGGTTGAGTATAGAGAAAATCAAGCTGGGTTAAGGTCAGGAACCATTGGTTGGAATTCAGGTCAGGTTGGGTTGTGCTAAGGTTTACCCTAAACCTGACCGAGTTGCACTTATTTTTATAAGGATTTTTCCTTATAAAATCCTGTCCTTTGGTCCAATTCCATGTCCACCATTTTGGGAATCTCCAAATAAGGTCTTTTTGATTGGGCATACAGTAAAAAAAAAAAAAAATCCCTTTTCTTACTTTGGCTGACAGTGAAGTAAGGGTATGGACTATTTAGCAAAGAAGATGAATGTTGGGCATTGAAATGTCTAGGCTTACTTTGAGGTTTGTATAACATCAACTTCGTCCATTCATCTGGCAGGCATAAGTTGGGACTTGAGCCCAAAATTTAAGAAGATTCAAAACTCAAGTGGGTCATATAAGAAGAAACAGGGAGGATTGAACACCCACCATTAAAATCTTCTTGGGACCTATAGAAGTTTTGGATCTGAGTGATCTTTGTGTTTTCTCTTCATCCTAGTGGGAATAACCTCATGACTGGGTTGAATTGCATAGTTACGTGACGGTGGGCCCCATGAAGGTTTCAATGGTGGGTGTTTACATTCCACTATTTCCTCTGTGTAGCCTACTAGAGCATTAGATCTACCTTATTTTTGAGTTCACGTCCTAACATGAGTTGGCAAAAATGATGGACTGAGTGGATGTCTAAAAGAGTAACATAGCAGACACCACATTGTATTTGATCCTTACCACTAAAGTTAATATGGATATTTTTGTGGTACAAAAACAAGGCATTACTTCATATGCCCTTTATATGGCGGACTAATGGTAGGGGCATTTTTTTTATTATTGGCGTGAAGAGTTGTTAAGTGCTACCTCACTTTCGATGGTCATCATCCTCCTCCCATCCTCCGTTTGTTCACTGCAAGCTCTCGTTCCTCCCTCACACCATCCATTTCCAATAGGCCCTTATTTGGGAGTTCTAAAAAGGGTGGAATTTATATGGAATTGGACCAAGGATGGAGTTTATAAAGGAAATTTTCTAATTTTATATGACCATAATGCTTAATTTTACTTCAATGATTGGCGTCAAATATAGCTGTGTGGTTCAACATATTACTTTTTCTTAGACATTCACTCCAACCATCAGTTTTGCAAGCTCATGTTAGGATGTGTGCTCAAAAAGAAGGAAGATCCAATGCTCGATCAGGCTACACAAAAGGAAATAGTGGGATGTAAACACCCACCATTGAAACCTTCTTGGAGCCCATCCTTGTATAACTATGTGATCTAATACGCTTGTGAGGTTATTCCTACTAGGATGAAGGGGGAAAACAAAGATCAACCTGATCCAAAACTTCTTTGGGTTCCAAAAAAGGTTCAATGGTAGGGGTTCAATCCCCACTAGGATGAAACCTTATTGTATGACCCACTTGAGTTTTGAATCTACTTGACTTTTGGGCTTGAGGCCCAACATATGTCGGCAAAATGAATGGACGAAGTGGATGTCATATAGACATCAAAGTGGGAGACAACATTTCAATGTAAAACAATCAAATGGTTGTTTCTTGAGGGTAAAACAATAATTTTCTTTGCTAATATCCTGTACCCATCAATCAAAGTAAAAGAGAGCCAACTTAGATTCATGGAAACAAATTTGAGAAAAATAGTGATTTTTTGAGAAACACCATTTTTAGAAAATAGTGAACAATGAAAAGTTGTTTCTTTTTATTGTTTTTCAACAAGATTATAAAAAATAAAATAAAAAATTCTTCACTTCCAAATATACTGTTTGGCATAAAGTAACTTTTCTTGAAAATTTTACTTAAAGATGGAAGGTGATGTATGTGTGTGATGAAGTGGCACGTGTCACATGGTTATAATTGACACATTAGCATATGTGGGATACTTTAAGATGGATAGTGGCAGGTGTTGTTAGGTTTTTCAAAATGCAAAAGTAAAAAAGTGCTTAAAAACCTTTACTATAACATTAAATCTCATAGATCCCTGTTTAAATATATCTAAGTTTCAAGAAAATAAAAATATAACAAATCTGGTTAAGATTTACTTAATCACTGTTGATGTGAAACTGTCCGATGCCAATCTTCTAACCTGGAAAATCTCTCCCAGATATATCCCATATGGAGGAGAGGTGAAAGCCTGATCAGTCACCCCTTTGGTAGGGCCAAGGGAGACGCACGCCATTCACATGGGTGGACTCCACATGTGTCTCACCTATGATGGAGGTGGGAGGAAGAGAGGTTGATCTTTGTGTGTGTATGTAATACCCCATTGTTTTTGCTGTGGGACCCACTGTGGACTCTAAGGAAGTTTCAACGATGGGCATAAACCATTCCCACCGTTTCCTGTGGTGTGGCCCACTTAAGTTTTGGATTTGCCTCATGTTGGGTCCATGCCTTCACATGATCGGGCAAAGCAGTTGGACGGGGTAGATTTTTCATGACATCATAGTGGGGCCTACAAGCTTATTCTAACATGCACACATACACAACATGTGTTGCTGTGCAATGCACGTTGCCATGAAACTAGGGGAGCCTGACCCCCTTTCATTCTTCTTTGTTCATCTTGTGGACCTTAGATTTTTTTTTTTAAATAACTAAAAAGATAATTTTTTAAATAACTGAAAAAATAATAATATCAGCAACATGTGTTGCTGTCGCATGTCGCCACCAACACGACGAGCCAATCTTCCCCCTCCACTCTGTTTCTCTCTTCATCCTTATAAATAATAATTAAAAAAAAAAAAACAGAGAGGGAGATCATCATATAGATAGATAGAGAGA
Organism: Magnolia sinica; assembly: GCF_029962835.1. Classification (NCBI taxonomy): domain Eukaryota; kingdom Viridiplantae; phylum Streptophyta; class Magnoliopsida; order Magnoliales; family Magnoliaceae; genus Magnolia; species Magnolia sinica. Next base: position 122,010,493 of record NC_080574.1, on the reverse strand, counting down.
ATTGCCGTTGCGATCGGGCCACGTTCGGTTCATATTTGGGTGGTGTCAAATTGAATTCGGACCCTCGACAAAAATGAGAATTTTAGTTTTATAAATGTTAATTTTTAGTTGCTTAGATCTTAAAATTTTGAATTTGGATGTTTTATATCCATTTGTTTAATTTTAACTTTGATCTGATTAAGTTCTGAAATTTTAGAAATAATTCAGTTAAGTTAGATTATTATCTGGGATGGATTGCAAATTATCAAAATTAATTTAGAAATATCAAAATTTAATGATTTAAGGTCCTGTTTAGATTGGCTTAAAGTGTGGAAAAAAATGTCGTTGTGTGAGAAACCTTTTTTTTTTTTTTAAAAGAAAGGAGGACATATTCCACTAGCAATTTATTGAATTAACAAGATTTACAGCCATTCGGGTGGGTCCGAATAAAAAGAATAGGACCACACCTATCATATAGGAAGAAAAGAAAATGGCTACACATTAAGACAAACTAGTTAGGCTAGAGGTAGAAGCGCCCGACTTCCAGGTTGCCGCAGAAATTAGATAGAAGGAAGATGAGAGCCAGCCCCTCCCAGAGCAGCTGCAGACAACCCAACCGAAGATAGCCCTGTTGAAAAACAGAGGAAGCAAAAGTACCCACCTGCAGCCATTCTCTCCCAAGAAAGCTGATAGCAGTTCCAACAGCGACCTCCCCAGAACGAAGACAACATTTGTTACCCCTTTTGTTTTTGTAAAGAAAACAAGAATGACAGGAAGTGAAAGACATTAGAGAGCAGATTCAGGGGCGAGAATGCGTCCAACTATTAGAGATGAGCTAATACGCAGAATTTCTGGCTAGAGGTGAAAGAGACCTCCAAGGAGAGTTAGAGCTAGATGAAGCCAAGGAAAAATGGGTAGTAGGATGGAAGGACTCGCCCGCAGGGAAAGGCGAAGAAGGACGATTAAGGCTTAGTCGACCCCTGTTCTTGGTTTGGATAATCTGATGTAACCAAAGTTTGATCTGTCCAGGAATATGGAGCCTCTGATGGGCCTAGGGAGGTCATTCTGACTAAGATAGAGCTTGTTCGAGGTGCCCCCACTTGCCAATTTGGCCAGACCGTTGGCTACAGAGTTACTTTCCCTAAATGTGAAGCAAAAGTGGATATTGAGGGCTTGGGTCAGATGTTGGATAATTCTCAAATGGTACCAAGTGCTCCAGCTACAAGACTTATCTTGATTAGTCATCGCATCAAAGATTACCCGTGAGTTAGTGTCTGTCATGATTTGAGATAGCCCTCTATCCCTGCAATGGATCAGTCCATCAGCAAGCGCATGGGCCTCAGCAACAGTGTTGGAGATAGGGCCATATTTGTTGTGGAAGGTGAAGATAAAGTTACCAAGGTGATCTCTGCAAATTCTGCCTCCACCCCCCTCACCTAGATTTCCCCTAGCTGAACCATCCACATTCATCTTGACCCATCCAATTGGGGGTTTGCACCATGTGATGATATGAGATCTATTTGGGATAGGGGAAGATTGTATATGCATTCTCAGAGTTCTCCCAATATGCATCCCGTGATCTGAAGAGATGCCCAGTTGAGGCAGTTGAGGGTGTAGTTCTTTGATCCATTTAAAGATGTTAGCGATGGTAGCGGCTGCAGTAAAAGGGCGATTATCGAATCTAGCTACGTTTTCCCCAAGCCATAGTTCCCAGATGATGAGAGGGGGAGTGAGGCCACGTAGGATCTTCTAAGAGGAAGATTTCTTTGAGGCCATTGTCCATCGAAGGAGCCGGTTGGATATGGATTGTCCCTGATAGAGACAGACCTTGAGGAGTTGAGTGAAGAAATTTCAGACTTGGGACGTAACCAGACCATGGCAGAGAAGGTGGTCGAGGTCTTAGACGAAGCGGAGGGAGATAGGAACTAGTTGATTGCTAATATGGTTTTGTGGCTGGACCTGAGCGATCTGACTGGTGACCGTGGGAGTGGGATGTGGATGTGGTGATAGAATTGTTACGTCGGGTGGAGTGGAGACTGGGATAATAGGCTAGACGTGTGAGGAAAGAAGTAGGGCTGCTTGTGACTGCTGGTTGCTTGGGTGGGAGGGCTTGCAATATTCACATCTAGACGCCAGGCTGATGCCTAATTTCTGAACTGCAGAATCAACTGGGACTGCTCCATGCATCACTTTCGACATGAAAATGCCAATCTTTGGAGGAAGGAATTTATTCCAAGCCCAGGGTGTCCATGGTTGATTGAGGCGAAGGCTCGGATGGCATTCTAAGCAGATTTTGAGTTGAACTTTCCAGACGGCAAAAGTTTCTAGATTAGCTTGTCTTGTCTATTGGAAATAGAGATGTCACTGTATGAGATTAACCAAGTGATAGATTCAGGGAGAAGGGCTGCTATAAATGAGAGGTTCCAGCCATCTGCTTGATTCCAAAAATCCTTAACTAGGTCATCTTTGGAGGGGCCGAGAAAGGGGGGGGGAGAAGCTCTAATAAGCAATCCGTTAATTTTGAAACAAAAATTTGACATTACCTTTGCCAATCAGCCACCTCAAATTGAGGATATAAAATAAGAGTGTGCCTCTGACTTGGACCTATATGCTCGATCCTCTAATGTTGGTTAAATTTTTGGTGATGGTGAATTTGGAGAAGTATTTTGCATTGAAAAGATTGACCTATAGAGAATTTCCTTATAGCACTCTCCATGCCATCTTGCATCAAAGGGCATGCATAACATCTGCGAGTCTTCTTATGCCAAGCCCACCCTCGTTGGTTGGATAACATAATTCACTCTATCTAACCTAGTGCCTACGATTGCCGGTATCCAAGCTTCCCCAAAAGAAGGATGTTATCATTTTTTCAATCTGGTGGTAGGATATTTTTTGGGATGTGGAGGGCTGAGAGGATATGAATGGGAATGCTATTCGGAATGTGTTTTATCAACACCAATTTAGCAGCCTGGTTGAGCAGCTTAGCCTTCCAGCTTGTTGTGCGTTGTTCAATCTTGTTGATGAGAGGTAGAAGCTACTGATGTCGGATCTTTCCTTTAACCAGTGGGGCTCCCAGGTAAGTGAGGGGAAAGGTTGATGGTTGGAAGCCAGTGAGATGAGCAATCTGTCTCGCCCTTCCAATTGGGGCCTTTTTTGGGAGGATGAAGCAACTTTTTGGTGCGTTGACTTTCTGCCCCGATCCTGACTCATAGGCATGAATGAAGGATAGCAAGGAGCGAATTGAAGATATCCCGCCATTAAGAAAGATAATTGTGTCATCAGCAAATAACAAGTGTGTTATTGTCGTGCTGCCCCTGAGAAGTTTGTAAGGCATGCAGGCCCCGAATTGGAAGAGGTTCTTTAAACCTCTACTTAAAACCTCCGCCGCTATGATGAAGATGGACGGGGAGAGGGAATCTCTTTAGAGAAGACCCCTGGACGATTGGAAGAAGCCAAAAGATTTTCCATTAATGATAATAGAAAACCAGTAGCCCTCCCAACATTGTTAAGCTAAGCGAACCCACTCTGGGTTGAAACCAAAGGATAGGAGAACCTTTTTTTTTTGTTAGCTTATTAGTACACCCACTGTCAGATCACACTTCACTGTTAGCCACCCCCACTAGGGAATTGATGCCAAGACCTCAGTGTTGAAACGAGGTATCTTATGGATCTGGGTGTAAGGATAGGAGAACCTTCCCAATGAAAACCCATTCCATCCTGTCGTAGGCCTTCTCCATGTCCAACTTGAATATAATGTTGCCCCCAACAATTTTCCTGTTTATGTCAAAAGCAATTTCAGATGCTATAGAAATGCTTTCGGCAATGGATCTATCCTTAGTGAAGCCACTCTACTCCTTGGATATGATTGTTGGAAGAATGTTGGACAGTCTGAAAGCAATGATCTTAGAGAAGATCTTGTGTATACAGTCGTAAAGGCTGATGGGCCTGAAGTCTATGAAGTTGGTTGGATTTGCTTTCTTTAGGATGAGGAAGATCGAGGTGCAACAGAAAGATCTTGGTATTTGGCCTCCCTGAAAAAAATCAATGGCCGCTAGATGGATATCGTTCTTGATGATGTCCCAGCACAATGTGAAGAAGCCTCCCGAAAAGCCATTTGGGCTAGGTGCGTTGTCGGTAGGGATGTAGGAGGTTGCGGCTTTGACCTCCTCTAAGGTTGGAGGTCTCAATAGCATTGTGTTCATGTTATTGGATATAAGATTGGGGATACAATTGAGCAGGTCCGAGGATAGCATGGGGTTATTAGAGGTAAAGAGTTGAGAAAAATACCTAATGGCTTCTGCTCCAATGTCTGATTCTGAGTGAAGAGAGGAACCTGAGGGAAGGCGGGTAGAGGAGATGGATGCTCTTCTTTTTTTGTCGACCACTGAAGAGTGAAAAAAACTGGTGTTCCTGTCTCTAACATCCAACCATGTGACTCTGGACTTCTGTTTCCAATAAGTTTCTTCTTGGAGGGCCCTCTTAAGCTGAGCTTCAGCCAGGTTCAATTTCTCTCTGTCCTCATCAGTTCCGGATTGTATGAGATTGAATTCAGCATTGGTCACCTCATCTTCAGCATTCTTAACAAATTGGAAAATGTTTCCAAAAACAGTGATATTCCATGCCTTGAGAGTGGCCTTAAGCCTCTTCATCTTAAGAAACAGATGGAACATGGGAGAGGCCTGCTCCTTGTGCGCCCATGATGCTTGGACTATATTGAGAAAGTTCTCATGAAGAGTCCACATATTTTGGAATCTGAACGGAATTGGTCCTGAGGTAATAGGTTGCTGTAACGTCACGAGGAGAGGGGAATGATAAGAGAAGAGCCTAGTTAGGTGTTTAACCCTACTATTAGGAAAAGCTTACAAGAAAACCATGTTGAATAACATCCTGTCTACCCTAGCCCAGCGCCTACTAAGCACTGATCTGTTGTTGCACCAGATAAATTTGGATCCAATGTAGCCTGCATCCAATAGTCCTGCATTGGAAATAACAGTCCTGAAATCTTCCATGCTCCTAGAGTTTGGATGAGATGTCCCAATTCTTTCTTCAGGACTAGCGGTGGTGTTGAAGTCACCACATAAAAGCCAAGGGCTAGAGATTGTGGTGGATAATGCCTGGATTTCTTCCCAGAGGGATTGTCTCTCGTGCCAATTACACGCTGCATAGATTGAAGTAATGTGAACAGATATGTTGTGCTTAGTAGTTGTGACATGGATGCTAATACTCTGCTTGGACGCTGCTACAGTGTGAACTGATAAAGGAGGATTAGCAAGAATCCAGACTTTTCCTTCAACTGATGCCTCTTCGATGGATTGCTGAAAACCCAAGGTGGTTGTGACTGTTTTCCTCCTGGATGAGCGAATCATTTGCTCTTGTAACAATAAGAGATCAATTTTCCTGGACCGGATAAGTCGTTTAAGGAATTTGGGAGTTGGCTTGTTTCCAATTCCATGCACGTTCCAAGATAAAAGGCTAGCCATTTGAAACCCATCCTTCTATCATGGCTAGATTCCCTTGTTTTAAGTAAAACAAGATAAATGAAATTCATGAGAAATTAAATATTCTTTTTATTTTTTAAACAATTTTTGTGTTCGGCTATCAACAACATGTTCTCTTAAGAAGTTTACTGGATATGTTTATAAATCAATAGAAAAATGCTATTTCTCATAGCCCAAAACTTGCCCAATCTGTAGCTCGGGTAGATCACATATGTACAACAATATAAGTAGATGAGCATGGACACCATGGTTGATCTCACACACAAACCTATGAAAGTCATTCTCTTCTCAATTTTGCCTATGGGGTGGCCCACTTAACTTGTGGATTGGGTTGATTTTTAGTCCCACTACCCAGTATTGAGAGGCCTACTGATAGACTGAGTGGATCTTTAAAAAAAAAAAAAGAAGGAAAAGAAAAAAGATTGATTGGGCAAATCTATCCTTTGATTATAAATACTTAGATTTGAAATAAGACCATTGGATATACTTCATTTCTTAATTATTAGATAAAGTTCCACCAATTTATTTGATAGTTAGATAATCAAATAATCAAAATTTTTCATTATTCATCATACATCTTAAGCAATACATAATTTAAACGGATCAATTTAAAATTTTAATATATATAATGTATGCAGTTTTAAGTGCTTATATATTTCATCCATCATGTTCAACCAAGTATCAAAATACTTCTTTCCAATAAATATTTTAAAATTTCAGGTCAGCTAGTAAATTCTAGGATGATATTTTTTATTTATAATAATAGTTAAATTTAGATTAAATTCTAGAATGTATAAAATTAAATTATTAATGTAAATGGAAATTCATTTAAAATTTTAAAATTTAAGAATTGATTGATTAATTTTATTAAGTCAGAGTATGGAAATTTAATTCCAATAGATAGAAGTATAATGTTTATATAATTAGAATTGGGTAATTAATTTATTAAATTATTTACGAAAGTTATTAGAAAGTATATAAATATTAATTTCATCTCAACTATAGGATTATTCTAATGATGAAATTTCAAATCAATTGATATTTTTTTAGATCTTTTAAAAATAATGAAAAATGTATTATTTCAATCTCGTGATGTCTAAATTTCTTTTGGTTGATATCAAAATCCATTTAGATGACTCACTTGAACGCTATAAAGCTCGACTTGTAGCTAAGGGGTATCATCATCAATCTGGTATTAACTTCACAAAATTTTCAACCCTATTGCAAAACGTACCTTCTACCACCATCAAGGTTGTTTTCGCACTCATAATCAAGTTTGAGTGGCTCATCCGTCAATTAGATGTGCAAAATGTGTTATTACATAACACTCTCCAAGAAGAGGTTTATATACAGCAACTCCTAAATTTATGAATTCTCAATTCCCTAACCATGTGTCTCACCTATATAAATTCATCGATGGCCTCAGACAAGCCCCACAGACTTGGTTTGAAAACTTCATAAACTAGTTATTATAGTTGGGCTTCATCGGATCCCAGGTTAATTCGTCTCTTTTTATTCATTGGGTAAATTCACACATCATTGTTCTTTTGATATATGTTAATGGCATCACCATTACAAGCAATGTCTCATCCTCTCTCCCATCCCTCATTTTATCATTAGGGAAATCATTTTCTATGAAAGACTCAAGTCCTCTCCATTACTTTCTTAGCCTTGAAGTTTTACGGGATCACGACGACATTTTTTTCCCTCTCAAATCAAGTATGCTCTGCAACTCCTTACCTGAATATAATGCTAGGATCAAAACCTTACTCCTCTCCAGCTATAAATAAATAGAAATTTGTGTAAGGAAATGGACATCTTCTTCATAATGTTACTAAACATCAGTATAGTCGATGCTCTCCAATATATTGCATGCACGCAACCAGATCTCTCTAATGTAGTTAACTAAGTTTGCAATTTATGCATCAACCTACCAAGGACCTCTTAATAGTTTTCTAGCACATTCTCTAGTATACAAAAGACACACTTACTCATGGTATTCACATCTATCAGGTGTCATTGGTTTAGAAGCATAGTCAGACGTCGACTGGGCTAGTAGCCCTAATGACTGTAAATCCATAAGTGGTTTCTGTGTCTATTTAGGGTCCAACATTATTTCTAAATTTTCAAGAAACAATTAACTATTCCACGATCTAGCATTGAATATGAGTATTGGACCCTTGCTCGTATGACTACTGAGATTTTTTAGATTTGAACTCTTCTCAAAGATCTTCGTGTCTATCTACCCTCTTCGCTATCTATTTAGTTTGACAATTTCAATACTATTTTATTGACCTCCATCCATGTCTTTCATGCCTGAAGTAAACATATTGAGGTTGATTGTCATTACATTTGAAAGAAATTCATAAAAAATGATCTAAACATTCATTATATATAATTTCAAAATCAGATTAATTGTTGACATCTTTAGCAAAGGACTATCTTCAATAGGCCTCCAAGCTTTATGAGCCAAATTGAAGGTATATGATCTTTCCATCACTTTGTGAGATGATATTAGACCATCATCAATATCAAACTCTGTAACATTTCATACAACTTACAAATCCCCACAAACAAGGAAACCTTGTAATGTACAATAAATAGATTTTCAAAAATATGAAAAAATCATATCGTCATTATGAAAATTCTTTTTGTAAATTTAGATGTGTCCAACGCTCCTTCATTAGCATGTGTCCATTGCTCCCTCATATAGCCCATCATCCAACACTCCATTTTCATATTATTCATGTTGGTTGGTGTATATATTTTAAAAGCTTTTATTAATATGGTTAACTATATACACTTTTTTTTTAAAAAAATTTCTGTATATTTTTCATAATATTTATGAATGCCCGTAGAAAATCAATATCAATAAAAATACATATATATATATATATATATATATATATATATTAATTTATGTTTTCTTCAAAAAGTGATAAAGTTGAGAATTGTGAAGTTTGCATGGCATTTGTATGATATCCAACTTGTCCAATATATTAATCCACCACTGTGATCCCATGAACAAAAAATCATATTGATAAAATCATTAAATAAACTACGGGTAAAGTTAGATGCTTTTGTGTGGTGTATATTGATTTTTTCAGTGTGGCCTCCCTTATGATTAGATGCACCGGATTTTTTTTGTTTGTTTGATCATTATGGTGGGTTGCATCTATTGGATGGGTGGGGTGTCATATGCATAGCATGTGGGTCATAATTCTAAAAAATTAACTAATTTTTTAAGGAAAAAAAATAAAGTTTTAGAAATTATCCATGAAAAAGCACCACTACTCCAAGAATTTCACCAAGATTTTTTTTAGCAAAATTCAAATTTATAAAGTTTTCGATCAGAATTTTTCTGTAAATTTCCTTTAAAGTTCATAGTTTTCCAAATAATGACTCCACAAATTAAATTTACTAAGCAGTGACTTATAGGGAATGAAATGACTAAATTACCCTTACATATATTTTTCTTTTGAAAGTAATGAAGTTCAAAATTGTGAGGCCCCATATGATGTGTATGACATCCAACCTATCCAACATATGCCCCTACCATGATGATCACATGGACAAAATATTTGGTCCATCGAATCATCAAATGGGTTATACATGAATTTGGATGTTTTTGATAGTGTATATTATTTTCCATGGTATGACCCACCTTCTACTTGGATCTATTTGATTTTTATTTACCTAATGTTTACGATCAGATTTATTTATTGCACAAGTTATATGTCATATACGTAGAACATAGGCCTCATAATTTTTTACTTTATCACTTTTTTTTTATTAAAAAAATAAAAGGAAACATTTTGTAATTTTAGCCCTTAAAAGGCACTACAATTTTTTTCTTGGAAGCATTATTTTATAAAATTTGAATTCCTGAGAAATTTTGTGGTAAAAATAACTTTTTGATAAAATTTCCTTGTGAATGAATTGCGTTATCCTGGCTAGGCTTAGTGGAGGCATGAGATCCAGGCTGTTTTGTTGTTGTCAAATAACCAATTGATTTAAAAGCTCGAGTCATTAAAGGATGGTGTATTAAAGTATATCAAGGGAATTTAACATGCCCCCACATGTGTAGAGTGGGTGGAGCTCCTCATGTGAACATATTGGGCAAGGGTGGAGGGACACTCACAAGTAACACCATAAATGGCCCCTCGTGAGAGAATATATTAGGGAGGCATATGTGATATTCTCATAATTCAAACACAATACTTTCCACTTTGATACCATGTAAGTGTATAATTAGGTTTTAATTAGGGAGATTTGTTTCTCCACCCCTTTCTTATTTATAATAATAAAATATATGAAAAAATAATTATGGTTCGCAGGACCACCTAATACACAAACTCTCTCATTACTATAATAGTTGCTCAGCTACGGAATTATACACATTCGATGGTAAAAGCACAAAACCACAAAAGAAAGATAAACACAAAAGGCCAAACTAAAAATAAAAGGCAAGGCATAGAGATATATGTAGTTAAACAATATGCTTATGTCCATGGAGTATTAACACAAAACTTTCTTCACTAAAAATAAGAGAAATCAGAATTATAAGGCTTACCTCTCACCTACTTATTAACAACAACAAAAATCTCTCACCTAGAGACCTCTCACCCGGAACTCTTTAAAAATATCGCTCATCTCTTTGCATATATTCCATTTTTATAGACTATACTTGTAGAGATAGCAAGTGCAAAGTAAATAGAAGATTGAACTTCACATACATACTTCTAAGAGGAGAATGTCACACACGCATGCACATACGTACGTAAGAGGGGAAAAGGTAGTTGATGTCCCATAAGAGGAAACACCTCCTCTCCCTCATGCTACCAGCTTAACATTCTCCCACTTGGAGACTAGTTTCTCTAGTATGAAAAAAAACTCGCGATGGTAGCTATCCAAACATTGCCAATCGCTTGGTAACATGAACCTCAAGAGAAGTCATGCACTAAACAAAATTCTCCCTTGTACAGGCTTTGTTAGCATGTATGCTTTGTTGTATTTTGTGTGAATCATCATCAATGATATTGCACCTTCAGAGATAACTATTTGAATATAATGATACCACACATTTATATGTTTGAATGTCACATGGTAAACTTAGTTGTTAGTAAAATATAAAACACTTAAACTATCAAAATAGACATAAATCTTCTCATGTCCTAAACTAAGTTCACTAACCAAGACTTTTAATTATAATTTTTTTCCATAACTTTTGTAGTGACCATATACTTTGCCTCAATAGTAGATATAACAACTGTTGATTGTAACATCGATTTTCAGCTAATCGGACCCCTAATAAGATTGAACACAGTTCGTAATTGAGTTTCTCTTGTCCAAATCACCTGCAAAATTGATAACCACATATTAATGGCATTGTCTTTTTTATCATTGTTCTTATTAAACACTAACGCAATACCTTAAATGTCCTTAAGTGGTGTAGAACTCATGTTATATCCTACTTATAACGCTAACTTCCTGTGAAATATCTAGCCTAATTCATACCATAACATGTATTACTCTACTAACTCCAGTAAAATAGAGAACTTGTGATGTGTGGTCCATCTCATCATTTATGATTAGAGATTGAGCTATCAAAAGCTTAAAATAAGTAGCAAATGGAAAAGCCACTGACTTAGAATTCTCTATGCCAAACTTAGCCAAAACCCTCTCAATGTACTTCCTTTATTACAAGCATAACCTTCCCACATTTTTATCTCTTTGTATTTCCATGCCAATTTTTTTTATCACAGTGTTTAAATCCTTCATCTCAAAGACTCAAACTTCGTACTGAGTTGGGCCTTCAACACATTAATTTCAGATATATCTTTTATTGCGTCAAAATGTCATCAAAATATATCACCAATTATATAAAAGGATTTTCAAGAAGCTTCTTAAAGTGAAAATACTACTCATACCTATTACTAGTGTATTCTTGTCTGCTTATAAACATGTCAAAATATTATACCATTGCTTAAGGATTTTTTAACCCATACAAAGTCTTCACCAAGTCACACACATGATCTTTCTTATGTCTCATTTGAAATCCTTCTAACAAATGCATATAAATTTGCTCTTCTAACTTTTCATGTAAAAATGTTGTTTTAAAATAAAGTTACTCTAACTCATGATTAAATAATACAACAATGATAAGTAAAATCTGAATAGAATAATGCTTTACAATTGATGAGAATATTTCATTGAAGTTATCACATTTCTTTCGTGTATAATCCTTTGCCACCAATCTTACCTTATATACTACATTTTTACAATAAGGAAAACCTTCCATTTTTCTAAAGACCCCACTTACAATTAATAACTTTTTATCCTTTAAATAATTCAACCATATTTTATGTTTGATTTTTATAAAGAGATTCCATCCCTTTCTCCATAGTAGATGTCCACTTAATAAAATCTTTATTATCGAAAGTATTCTGGAATGTATATGAAACTCAGTGCTTTATCAATAAAGCATAAATAATTATATCTAACATCACCTTAAGCTTCTGATTCTTTTTAAATTTTCAATTATTGTATGTCTACAATTGTTTTTTATTCTTAAGTTTATCTCGTGCCTCTTACTCATTTATGTATTTTTCTATATTATCTATCAGAGTATTATTGTTTGACTGATCATTAACGTCAAACTCCACATGAATGTTGTTTTGCACATTTGGTTTAGTTACTTTCATCATGTTAAACTTATCAAATTGAACATCCTTGCTGATAATGAACTTAGGCTTTTCAAAACAACAATACTACACATGAAACCCTTGACACCTGTTGTGTAATTGAGAAAAATATATTTTTTTAACCCTCGGTTCTAACTTATTAGTACTGGCATAAACATATGCAAGACAACCGAATATATGCAAATCAAAGTAACTAAGAGGTTGACCAAACTATACCTCTTTAGGAGTTTTCAACTTTATTTTTGTATTAGATGATATGTTAACAAATAAACATGTTGTATGTACTGCTTCTACCCAAAAGCCATTTGATAGACAAGTTTACTCAATATATTGCGTGAATCTGTAAAAGTGTCATGTTCATCCATTTTGCAACACGGTTTTATTATGGTATATTTGGTGCAATCAAGTGATAAATAATACCCTCATCTTTACAATATTTTATGAACTAAGTTGACTTGAAATTTCCACCATTTTTCATCATCAACCACTTCACCCTCTCGTTTGTTTGTTTTTTAACTTTGGCTTTCCACTTCTTAAAAGTAATGAATAATTCGAACTGTTGCTTCAAAATGTAGACCCATACTTTTTTAGAATTATCATTAATAAAGAAAACAAAATAATTTAATCCTCCTTTGAAGAGACTTTAGAAGCCACATATATCTGAGTACACATAATCCAAAATATCCTTCATATGATAAACTATAACCTTGAAACTCGTTGTACACTGCTTTCCAAAAACATAATGCTCACAAAAAGTCCAACTTACAAGATTTTATATCATTGAGTAAGTTCCTCTTATATAATTCTAAGAAATCATATTCGCTTATGTGGCCCAAATGCATATGGCCTAAAAGTGACTAACCTGCATCACCTATAATAGTTACTAATGCACCACCTAAAATTGTACTTTCCAAAAGTTAATACAAGTTACACACTTTCTTTTCTTTTATCACAATTGAGACTCCTTTTATAACTTTTATAATACCACATTTTGTTGTGATCTTGTAACCATTGGAGTCAAGTGCACTTAAAGATATTAAAGTTTTCTTCGAATCTTAAACGTGTTACACTTCTGTAAGAATTTTAACAATACTATTATATATTATAATTCTGACAGTTCCAATTCCAATGGTCTTGTAAGTACCATTATTTTCCATCAAGATTATTCCATTATTAAATAACTTATAAGTTGCACACTAATTCTTCTTAGAACACATGATGAGAACAAGTAAAATCCAGATCCACATATTTCAAAAAATTATTATCACTCATGACTACCAATAAAACAACACTATCCATCTCATAAGAAGAACTTTTTGTTATACTTATTGTATTTGAATATTTTCTTTCTTTTCTCTCTTTTCAAGTTTACTATACTTCTTTATGCGTCTCATCTTTTTGTAAATCTAACACTTCAAGTTTTTCTTTTTCATATCTAGACTTGTTACCCTACTTTTCTGTAGATATGCCTTTAGCGATCAAACATTTAACATGTCATTCTTCATCTCCTAACTATTTTACAAACTTTTTTTAATCGCAAATGAGATACAACATCATTTATGGTTGTGGTCTTTCCTATAAATAAAAATTATAAAAATGTGACGATATGATAGAGAAAGTGAATGCAATAAAATTAAGGTATTATCTACTTCATTAACTTCACATCAATTTTTAATAGTCGACAAATAATCTTATTTAACTGATTCACATGTTCATGGGCAAACATATCTTCTTTCATCTCAAAGGTATATAACTATTACTTTAAATATAACTTGTTGATTAGTGACTTAGCATATAGAAAACTTTTAGCTTTTCTCAATGCTTTCAGCAAAATTTTCATTTATGAGATTATAAAAAACTTCATCCCCAAGACATAAGTTATTGCGCTAACAATTGCAAGTTCAAATCTTCCCACTCACAATCATTTAATGTTGTATTCTTCGATCTTCCCTTCAATATTGTGCAAACCTTGTTGAATAAGTAAATCATGTACATTAACTTGCTATGTGTTAAATTTATTCATGCTATCGAATTTCTCCACCTCAAACTTTTCATATGACGACTTTGTAGCCATTGCACACTTTTAGTTGCCAATGAATTGCTAATCAAAAGTGTATAAGAAAAAAGCACAAACCAACCAAAATCCAAACTAAAACTCTGATACTAGTTATTGCTCAACTATACAAGCACACATTCAATGCCAGCAACACAAAGTCACAAAAAGAAATATCTAAAATTAAAACCAAGAATGTTTATAAAAAAAAAAAAGGAAAAAAAAAAAAGAACAAAGGATAAGAGGCACAAAGATTTATGTGATTTGACAATATACATACGTTCATGGGACAATAACACAGAACTTTCTTCTTCACTAAAAATAAGAAAAATCAGAATTAAAAATCTTACCTCTCACTATGACTATTATATTGCAAAAGAAATCTCTCACCCAAAAATCCCCTAGGAAGATTGCTTCTCGCTCTAGATGTATTTCCCATTTATAAAATACACTCATCAATGCCAACGACACATCCAGATCCCCAGACACCGCCTCATGTTTACGTTGAAAGAAAAAAAAGAAAAAGAAAAAAGATCAGCCCAAAAATCAGGTGGGCCACACCATAAGGAAGAGCTAGGATAAGACGCCACCCTTAGTTCTGTATACAATCCACATCCAATCGATTCACATGACTCTTCTAACCAAAATGAAGGTCCTCTCATAAATCACGAAACTCACATGTACCATACCTCATTCATTGAGAGGTTTTAGGCAAAATTTACACGTGCCGTATGAGCTGCAAGTAGCAAAACTCATCAGGCAGGGTCCACATTCAACAGGCGGGGCCCACATATACGTTGAACACGAACAGCGAGAGAGTCTTTCTCCCAAACGGCCCACTGTTTTTTGTATAGGAGTGGAGCACCTGACCAATGGACCAATCTAAATTCTATTTTACCGTCAGTCGAGGCTATCTTACGCATGATGCACATGTCCCAAGTAGTTTCCAAGTTTCCACGTGTGCTGAGTGTACAGATGCGTGTGGGGATGGCAAACTAAACTAGATATTGGAGGTTTGCTGTAAACACACCCCACCAACTGTTTTAATTTCCAGACTGTAGCTGTTGAATCTGGAGTCAGGTTGTAATAATCCAAACCGTTTAAATGATGGGCCTCACCAGTTATGAAGGATTACCAAAATAAAAGCTTCGATATCAGACCATCTCAACCCTTTTATTAGTTAGCTTTTTTTCATTTGAATATGTCTGTCTCGTTTAACCGTCGTTTTGTGGGCCATTCGATCTTGCAATCTTGAAGATTAGAGCATCATCCATCCATTTTGTGGCGCTTAGTATTTAATGGTTTGGATCATTGTAATACAATCCGGATCCACGGCCACAGTTCCCCACGAGAAAAAAAGGGCAATTATCTGTTGAGGTGTATTGTAGCAAACCTGCATATGCAGAGGAGGAATAGCACAAGGCTTCTATGTGGCAACAAGTGACGTGCATGCTCATCGGAACCGTTCATCAAGCAGTTTCTACTAAGAGATGTCATGTACAAGATCAAGTTGACCTAATCGGCTCGATTTCTAAGATCATCCCTACTTCTGAGATATTAGACAGTGGGAGTGGAACGATGAGCAGATAAAGCAGCTTTTATCTTGCACCCACACGAATATACTTATTTTCTGCATGAGGAAAGTTATGTTTATAAAGGTTTCAAAATAAACAAGTGTATTTTTGACAAGTTTTTATTTTGTCCCATATTCATTTGGGAAGAGAAGTATAGCCCTTTTTTGCATAAGAATCTTCTCACAAAGAGGTTTGAGCAGGTTATGCTTTGAAGTGCATGCGATCAAAAAATAAAGAATGGTTGATATATTCAATATAATTTGCTAATTCACAAAATATCATTTCAATTCTAGGAAGTGATCTGGTTTCCAAGGATAAATTAGATATGGGCAATTTCATAAGATTTCATTCTTGAACAAAATTTCAATTTTGGATTTATTTCATCTATGGAGTGAAAGATCCCAATGAATTGAATTTGGTCCATGAATCTAAGTAGTGAGAATTCTTAATCCCTTTCAAAGATCCATAATTTGAATTGATGTATTTTATTGATTCATTCTAAAGATTTCCTTTCAATTAAAACTTGCCATATGCTATCTTTTCCACTAGTGTGTGCAAAGAAAGGCAAGGCTCATCCAAAGTCGCAGACATGGCATGGTGCAATGTGTACCTTCCAAGCAAGTCTTTTTAAATTCTTACGTTTAAATGAGTTTTTAAACATTAAAATGCTTTAAATCAATAATGAATCTCTCATCATCCCTATATATATATATATATATATATATATATATATAGAGAGAGAGAGAGAGAGAGAGAGAGAGAGAGAGAGAGAGAGAGAGAGAGAGGTGGTCTCAAGTCCAACTGGTTGGACATGTTACAGTCCACCAAATAGACAACTTCCAACCTATTAAGCGCATGCGAGATCTAACCCATCCAGTTGCTTGACCCCGCCTTGAGGATAACCTTAGGCAAGAATCAGCCCTGTCCGTTCATCAAGCAGACCACACCATAGAAAACTATTACTAGACTTCGAGTATATGCTGAAAAAGGCTGTGTTTAAGATTGTAATAGAATCTGACCAGTTTGTTCTTTCAGATAAAAATGTGCTAGTTGGAAAATAGTTTTACTTAAGGGATAATAAACTGAGTATCATGAATAAAGATGGCACTCCTTTTACTTATATGATTGAATCTCCATGTGTATAGGATGGAGATTAGGATATATGATCTCTAACACTCTACAGAAATTATTAAAACTGAATAATTCCAATTGTTAGTGATGAATATAAAAATGTGAAATATGTTATCAATCAAAGATAGGAAGTCTTTAACTCAACGAGATTTGGGCGAATGGTCTTCACCATAGGTTTGCTCCCTATAGGTGAGGGTTTGATTCCCCTCAGCTTTACCCGATACACGTGGTTGTGGGCGATTGCGTGTATCCGCAGGGATTAGTCTCACTTCAAAAAAGAGGTGGGGGACACCCTGCGTCTACAAAAAAAAAGATAGGAAGTCTTCCCCAAATGTTGAAAGGAACACAAATACTCTAAACCTTGTGTACATTAATGATAATTGTGATATGAAAAACACTGGCCCGTGGAGGTAAATTATATTTCATAACATTCATAAATGATTGCTCTAAGTTTACATAGATATACCTACTGAGAAGTAATGATAGAGTTTCAGAAAAATACTCAAGGTTTACAATTCCAAAGTAGAAAATCATTTAGATCATATGACATAAAAATCCCCATAAGCGATAAAGGGGGTGAATAAACCTCTAAAACCTTCTTTGCGTTTTGTGAATCCAATGACTAAACAAGTAATAGCACCTTACCACAACAAGACGGGGCTATTAAAAAAAAAATCTGAACCTTAGTGGAAATGGTTAACACCATGCTAATTAGTTCAGGTCATCCAGAGAATATACAAGGACAAGCTCTCTTGTCTGTGCTACCTCCTTAACAAATTTTCCTATTTAAAAACTAACCAGATATCATACGAGCCATACAAAGGCAGTACTTCTAGTCTCCTACACCTCCGAGCATGAGGATGTCCAATGTACGTCAGAATGATTAACCCAAACATATTCAAATTAGGACCCAACACTTAAAAAATGTGTATACAGGGTATTCACCAAGCAATACTTTATACAGATTCACAGAGACAAAATCTAACAATATAATTGAGTCGGTGGATGCTAATTTCTATGAAGATGTTTTTTCTAACATCAAATCTAGGAATGAGTCAGAATCCTATACTCAAGCTCAGTCAGTGGTCCCATCGTCATGTGGACCACAGTTTACAAGACAAATTTACCACCAAAATACTAGCTGAAGTTTTCTTGACTGTGCAATTGCTTCTGAGATGGTGGTCCATCTGTTGAATAGAGCAAACGTATTTTTTGGAGAGAACATCTACCTGGCAGGGTTCTTCTCTCTTCCAAACAGTTTTTCAGAGCATCTTGCCTGAAATATCCTCATACCTGAGGTCAAGCATAGAAGCTTTTTATTCGCTGGCACATGCAAGCAAAATTCTTACCTTTGATAACTCGAAGAAATGAAACTGGTCTATCCCAAGTATGCACAATCGATCATCTTTTTCTCCAATAGATGAAAACCTGAAGCATCTGTCGGTCTTTAATCGACGTGAGCCAAGACAGGTGATATGCCAATACAAGGACCACTTCAAAAGCTGGGGACTTGGGCCTTCTTTTTTCTTTTTCCTTTTTTAAATAATAATAATTTTTAACTGCAATGTGATATCTTGTGGAGAGTGCTCCCTCATGTTATCTTATGAATCATATGAAAGAAACGAGAATTCTTTTTATGATATGCTGTCATGGAGCTTAGAAAATTTAAATCTCTCATGGAATGTGGTTGGGAGGAGTCAAGTGTGTTTCTGCCACTGATTTTATTAGTTGGGAAATGTAATTAATGATGGCAGCACCCATGAGTTGGTGAAGGCTTAGAATTATTTTCGGCATTGGATATTCAAATTAAGCTGAATTATGTGATAAGGACTGGTATGAAGCTTATCAACAGTCTTATGATATTTTTGTTTGTGGATGTATTTCAGCTCCAATCAATGACCTGAGGTCACCGTGATTCTGGCCGAGACACTTGCCTGGTCAAGCTACCTTTTTTTAATAGAAAAGAAACTGCACCGTCGAGTTTTGAACCCATACCCCTGCCAAGGGAAGGGCTTTAAACAGTAAATATGCAGCTCTTATGTCTATGTAAGCCATATTTTGAGTTCTATACGTCAAATAGTTATTGCCGCACTAAATATTTTATTTAACTATAAATAATGTAGAGTTGATTTAAGTAAATACTCAGTTGAGTCTTTGAGTCAACCCGATCAATCATCTAGCCGTGTTCAGTTTTTAGATTTTTGAACTACACATCAAACCTAAGCCAAATCCCTGGCCCTACAATTTAACCTAACATAACCCAAACTCCACTAAAGAGTAAGGCCGATATTTCATGTCACAGAAGCATTCTAACCTCATTCATTATGATAAATCCATATATACATGTAGATTAACCACTCCTGATTTCAAATGCCATCCATGCCCTTTATAGAAGGGATACAATGTCCCTTTTTTTCTCCCTTGGATGGATATATAGATGAAATACATATCGAACAAAACTAAAGCAAGTAAATAGCAAAAACCTACATTTCTACTACAAAAAATTCCAAAATCGAGCGGGGTTAAAGCTCAAATAAATACCCTAGCCGCAGCCTGGTTATATTCTACCCAGATGCCCCTGCAGCAGCAGCTCCCTTATCGTATTCTCCCTGCTCATCTTTTGCAAATTCTTCAATTAGCGTGCGTTGCCTCTGTGTCAAACTCCTGCAAAACAAAAACCTCCGATCAGATGAAGACTGAAATCCAAGATATCTTCAAGAAAACACCATCCCTGGAAACAGAATTCTCTTCTCACATTGGAGAGCATATAATGCCTTAACAAGGACAGTAGGTGAGAATGACATTTCTGAGAACAAGAAACTTACGTTGGGATGCTGACATTGAAATGGACATACTGATTACCGTAGAAGGTGGAATTTCTGGTTTTTATCCCTGGAGAATGTAAATGGAAAATCACAAACTACATCCTCTCCAAAAATGACTTATCAGACAAACATCCAAGATATACTCTTATAATAAATATGTATCCTGTGGTAAATGATATATCCTAAAATTGATCCATCCTAGCAACCTTACAAGCACAAAATAATATTAGTGGTAGTAATAATAATAATAATAATAACAATAGTAATAAATATGACATAAAATCCAAGCAAGCGATCAAAATGAATTTGAAGCATGAAGACGGCAAGAACAAAGTATGGCTTTGCATGAAGAATGTCCTTGTATTGAGATAAGAAGAAAGAAAAATGAAAATAGTGAGCCATATCCGGGTGCTCCTCACCTTTTCCCTTCAAAACGACCTTTTGACCAGGCTGAGTACCTTGCTGAACCTGAGAAAATACGAAAAAGTTATTCATACCAACTGACAGTGAATCAAATGATCGACCCTCTATTCTCCTTTTCTTTGTGTTTTTTTCTTTTTTTCTTTTCTTTTTTCAAGGAAACCCCCAATACGAATTACATAGCAAAGATGGACACCATGGATATTATTGGATGGGCATATCTGCTATTAAAGTAGGGGGGAAAAACTGGAAAAATCAGATATAGAGATCAAGCTAACCTTAAGAACGACATCTCCGGTAAGAGTTGGCACTTGAATGGTTCCTCCCAAGATTGCCTGCATGCAAGCGACCCAATAGCCTCTATCAGTAAAAGAAGTTAAAGTTGCCTGAAATGTTTTAGAAAGAAAACACGGGGAATTTGGTAAAACCGCAAACCTCTACCATATATAACACAAGCAGCCATGGAGAATTTTACCATGCAATTAGTCTTTAGAGAGTTGTGTGAGGGTATTTAGGTAATTGGCATAATTCTGCATGGCTCAGATTTTACCTGCTCCCAGTCAGTGTCATGAGCCAGATTTTATGCTCGACATATAGTTCACATGCCACACCCATGGGCATACATATAATTTAAAATAAAAAATAAAAAATCCTTGCAATGCACCCATTGGATGATGATTGCCAAAGAATAATGCTGCTGATCCAGACCATTCAATTTGCAGACCACCTGCAGGATAACCCATAGCCCAAAAGACCATGCTGACCAGAAGCTGATAAAAACTCTATCTGGAGTTTGAAGAAAATTGGAGAATGGTTCTGGTAAAAAAAAACACCTAAAGATAGAATGGTTAAGAAACCCAATCTCCAAACTTCTTTCGCATGCCCAGTTTGTGTTGTCGCCTATCAATTGCTTGGTTTGGATTGATAGAAAGAGCTTTTTCTTTTGAAGGATCACAAGAATTTTATTGAAAAAATAGAAAAACAGAGGGATAGGGGTTGCTGAGAAAGCAGGCCGCCTATGCGCCTAAGAAAAGAATATTACAACCCTTAAGAGAATCTACATTAACGGCCCATTCTATGATCGTCTGTTTAGCCTTACGAACTAAGGAATCCACTGATTTGGACTCGTTCCTGAAAGTTCTACAATTCCTTTCTTCCTATACTGCCCACCAAGTAGCTAGGAGGGTTATTCTCCAATTGGAGTTCTCTGCTTGCCAAGGCTGACGCCGTGCCACGCCAACAATAGCCGGTCAGTAGAGTCGGGGAAGGACCAGGAAATACTAAAAGGCCTGAAGATTTGAGGCCAGATTTGCTGAATATAAGGGCAGTGAATAAACAGATGATCTACCGACTCTTCGTTAGCCATGCAACAAAGACATGTTCAGGAGAATCATGCCTCTTTTCCTAAGATTATCGATTGTGAGAACCTTTTTCTTTCCAACCAGCCACCCGAAGAATGAAATCTTAGGAGGGACCGAGTAATGCCAAATCCGATCTGTTGAAATAACTTCTTCGGGGAGGGGTTTGCTGTCCAGGATTTTGTAGAGAGATTTAACCGAAAACGTACCAGATTTTTCAGCCTTCCAAACTAGTTATCTTCACCCAATAGATCCAGTTTGCTGTTGGAGATATGAGTTAGAAGCGCCCCAAATTCAGCGACCTCCCAGTCCTGTAAATTCCTTCTACATTCCGGATTCCAAACCAGTTTCCCACAGATAAAGGAGAAGCAGTTGGCTACAGCAATGGCTTGGTTTGGAGATATACGATAAATATTTGATAAATCCACTTTGAGGGCTGCTTCTCCCACCCAAATGTCTTTCCAAAATTAAACTTTAGCACCATTACCAATAACAAAGCCCACACCTTTGAGGACCTCTTTCATAGAGAGGACATCCCTCCATAGAGCGGAAGCCTCATAAGAAGAAGAATCTTTTGTCCACCGTCCGCCTCTAGATTGGCCGTATTTGCTTTTAATAAACCTGTTCCATTCTCGTTCCCTCAGAGCCATATCCACTTGCCTAAGAGGGCTTGGTTCATTAACTTAGGCTTTTTAACCCAACGCCTCCATCTGATATTGCTTACATACTTCCTTCCATTTGACCAAGTGAAATTTCTTTTTTTCCTCCTTCCCATGCCAAAGAAAGTCTCGTCTTAATTTCTCGAGGATCGCCAGAACCGAAGCAGGGCATTTGAATAATGACATAAAATATAGAGGAAGGTTGGATAACACTGATTTTATAAGGGTGATGTGGCCCCCGAAAGATAAATAACATATCCCTGATAACATTTACTAAATGGTACCTATTGCAAATTGGAACCAGCCTCATCTTCCTTTCCATATCCAACACACATGAGAACCAGTATAAGGATGCTTCTGTCTGGTCTATCCATTCAAAACAAGCTAAACCCTTCTGGTGTCTGTACTGTCTTGTTTTCTTTTGTTTTTGGTTCTGCATTGGGTGGCTAGGTGGCTGTATTTGTACTGTGAGTTTCCTCTTGAGGGTGTTCGTGTTCTCTTCCTTTTGAATAAAGTAATTACTTATTCATCACAAGCAAAAAAAAAAAAAAAAAAAAAAAAAAGAAGAACAAGAAGAAGGAAGAGGGAAAGCAACTAGTATGTTGTGTTTTGATCATAATAAGTACAACTTGCGGTGTAATTGAAGGTTCTAGGTTCACACTAGGTGCAAGTGCCCTTGGAAGGCCTGAAACGCTTAGGCACACAGCTGGAGAATCCATTAACAATTTTCTATCTAAATTTATTTTATATCATGCACATTACATATAGACAAATACATACACTATTTTTTTCATAATAGTTTTACCTCTAACACTAATTTTAACCCATCGGAATAAGACAAATTTTATGTGATTTAGACAAATAGATAAGAGTGAAAGACACCACTTCCAAAAATTTACATCCACTAGAACATTAGAACAGAACGACAAACTGTTCCATTTACACTAAGGGGTCGTTTGGGTGTGCGCAGTCGGTGGTAATTAGTGTCAATTGGAATCCAATTCACATTGAATACACCAAAAGCCCCTTATAATTAAAAAAAATAAAAAAATAAAAAAAATAAAAAAAAATAAAAAAAAATCACAACAAAACCATGTGATTCCATTTTCACATGGTTTGGTTGTGTTTTGATCATAATAAGTACAACTTGCGGTGTAATTGAAGGTTCTAGGTTCACACTAGGCGCAAGTGCCCTTGGAAGGCCTGAAACGCATAGGCACATGGCTGGAGAATCCATGAACAATTTTCTATCTAAATTTATTTTATATCATGCACATTACATATAGACAAATAAATACACTATTTTTTTCATAATAGTTTTACCTTTAACACTAATTTTAATCCATCGGAATAAGAAAAATTTTATGTGATTTAGACAAATAAATAAGAGTGAAAGACACTACTTCCAAAAATTTACATCCACTAGAACATTAGAACGGAACGACAAACTGTTCCATTTACACTAAGGGGTCGTTTGGGTGTGCGTAGTCGGTGGTAATTAGTGTTAATTGGAATCCGATTCACATCGAATACACCAAAAGCCCCTTTTTAAAAAATAAAAAATAAAATCACAACAAAACCATGTGATTCCATTTTCACATGGATTCCGATTACCATCGATTCACCAGTCACAATCCTCTCTCACTTTCTCTCAACCAATGCATCAGGCTGCCAAACACATTCAAATGAATTCCAGTGGATTCTGATTACGACTGCTAAAGACAATTGGTGATTCCAATTCATTTGGACTCCATGGTAATTGGCAATGCATATCGAATACATGCTCCCTAATGACGCCTAAATCCAATAGAACACCGTTTCAAGGAAATTGCAAAGTAAAGCCTATGAAACTAAGAAGCAAGTTATGCACCTAACCATCTAATGATCAATCTAGTAATCAACTAATCATTTTAACCAAACCATTCATCAAATTACTAAACTAGCTGCCATAATAAAAAAGCTAAAGCCACTACTGTCTTTTTTAAAAAAATTGTTTTGAGTTTAAAAACTTAAAAACCTATAGTCCCAACAACCTTACAAAAGCAAATTCATGTCAAAAGGCACAAATCGAAGCTCAAATTACTTCCTAGAAGTCCTATGAAGTGATCTTAAACCACTGAAGATCTCATAATTGTATGAAAAATCTATGAAATTTGGGAGGAGGTATTTTACATGAATCAAATCCTTGATCCAAAAGTAATGGGAAAAAGTGTTCCAAGAGGGGTTTGCAAGCCCCATTGAGACTCTCCACCCTTAGTGGGTGTCAAAATACCCAAATACCCTTTCTGAGGTACCCATAAGGGTACTTCATGTCATTTCAGAGATGCACACAGGTTACCTAGAAGCTAGGTGAACACGTAGGCATTAGAACCTCCCCTAAGGCCCAGGTAAAGCGCAGGTGGCCCCATGCCTCAGGCATGCATCTAGGCTTAACTACACGGGAAATTTGGGAATCTTAGCTCAAATATGATCCGCAATAGTAGAATAAAACACTAACATATTCTCCACTTCAAACCAGACTTAAAGAAATTAGAGCAGCAAGCACCTGAGTGATGCTTATAACAGCATCTACATGGATGTCTGGACCTTCTCTTCGGAAAACTGGGTCTTCCCGGACCTACAAAAAAAGTTTAAGGTAATTAATTCCAGTGTCAGCTTCCAAGCAAAAGAAACTGGTTTCAGCTAAAACAATGAAGCAGACGAGTTACCTTGATTGTAACAAAAAGATCACCAGGTTGATCGCCATCAGGATCGGCTCCGCCACTTCTATATACCTTTATTGTTTCATTATCATCCACCCCTGCAAAAACACAATGAACAAAGAGAAGTTAGTGAGTATACTATCAGGCAATGAGATTGCACAGCAAGCACTAAAAGCTTATTGCAGGAGTCACTTCATTTCTCTACATTGCATTTCATCCCTCGGATACTGTAGATGAAAACAAACAAGGGCATCTAGGCAATCAACTCTGACATTATATAGTGAACAATAGTTCATGCCATGAGGACTACTTCAGAGGCCATCTGGATGCATGGAAGATGGGGAATGGAAAGGATCTATCATGGAATCAGGAGGTTCCATGATTTAGCACACCGTATTTTGATGGAAGTCATCTTACAGAGGAAGCTCATTTCTATAAAAACCCAGATAATCCCTCCCTCGTGTTGTGAAAACACAACCTTATAAGATGAAGAGACATATTCAGTGCAAAAGTTTGTTGTCTACATCTTTAAATGCTTAAAAATCAAGGCCCATCAGAGCAATCAGCTAATCATCTTTGACTTGTTACTAAACTATGATTAGTTGCCTAAAACAAATGGTTGGGAATAAATCACAACAGTCTGAAATAACATCGCTAGATGGAATGGATGAGATTATCCAATCTTGAGAGTTTTGTCGCATTAGACATGGATGGTTGCTCCCATTGTATCAACAGTTTGAATCACTTAAATGAGCTTCCCACTTCCACAAAATGGATGCATTAA
Source organism: Magnolia sinica (assembly GCF_029962835.1). Taxonomy (NCBI): domain Eukaryota; kingdom Viridiplantae; phylum Streptophyta; class Magnoliopsida; order Magnoliales; family Magnoliaceae; genus Magnolia; species Magnolia sinica. Next base: position 121,984,806 of record NC_080574.1, on the reverse strand, counting down.
CAAACCATTCATGGGGCAGGGTGGCTTTCAATATTGAGGTATCACGTTCAGGCCCAGCTTATCTATCATCAAAACCTTATCCAACTAAATGGGATCAGCTACACGAATCCTGTTATGCCATTCCGCTCTCAATCATGGACCATATCCTCAGTTAAGCCATAGGTCCAAAACTAAGTCCTTTTCTTACAACATCCACCCACATCCTTTTGGGACTTCCCCTTGCTCTTTTAGAGCCTTCCACTTGAACCAATTCACTCCTAAGTCCTAACCAGTGCAGCAATTGGTCTCCATTGCAGTTGGCCTAATGATCAAAGGCTACTTCTCCATTACCCATTGGTGATACTCCCATGTTCCCTCAAATGCATTCACTCCAAATTCTATCCTTCATTGCCTTGCCACTCATCCATCTCAACATCTTCATTTCCGCAATGCTCATCCAATGAACATGTTGTTCCTTGACCGCCCAACATTCTATCGAAAATAAAAAATAAAAAACAGATGCTGATGAGTGGTTAGCCCTTTTCTCTGGGACACTGAATTCCAAGAATAAAGCATCTGGAACACTGAATTTCATGAAAAAGCAGGAAAAAAGATGCCGATAAAATGGTTAGCATTACTGTGGTAATGAATCTATTGATTACCAGAAGAAAATATCATGCTCACGTACATGACTGATCCCAGAGTATTATAAGATTGGCTAGAGTCTCTTAACCCTACCCTTGCTATTTGAACATAACCAATTTCAATAACTACATGGAACTTCAGTAACTACATCGAAAAGAAACAGCCTGAAGCTACAAAGACAATGCTTGCTCAGGAAACAAGAAATGACTCGACCGAAACAAACTTCTGAGAAGGATTTCGCAGCATGAGCAGTAGTAGCCTACATGAAGACAGTAATGCTCACCGGCCCAATCTATCAGGAGCAGGCATCAGCAGCATTATCAGTATAAACTACATACAGGAAGTTCAGAAACTAAAGATGCCATATGGGTCACAGTTTCAGTTTGCTGATCAACAAGCAAAAGAAACTAAAGATGCCATATGGCTCACAGTTTCAGTTTGCTGATCAACAAGCAAAAGAAACAAAATTGAATGGCAGACGCATAATGCTAGCTTCTCGGTGCTCACCACTGATGATAAAATCATTATAGTGCGCATGCCCACAGATGTACAACTTCTAAAAGAAATGTCGTTGGCAGGTCAGATGCTTCTGGCCAACCAACATGAGTCCACTGTGCAAGAGGACCAGTTCTTCAGAAAGCATAAAAGACAGATGACACAAATTGCATGAAACGCATCCAGGGATGATGCAAGGGGGCAGGTCCTATCCGTTTGTCAATCCATAATCTTTGGCCATCGGGCTGCCTGATTGAACTGTGAGCCCAAAGATCCAATCAGATGACATATATAGTGGTCTGATTGACCTTTGGGGGGCCAAAGGACAATTGCACAATTCTATCACTAACTGTATGGTCCACTAGTTCCATTGGTCAAGCGGTTAAGCTTATTTCCTCTTAAATTTGGTTAGCCTCCTATTTTATGATTAGACTCCTTTAGCAAGTAATAGTTGGAACCTTATTTAAAGCGAACGTCTCAAGTCCAACTGGTTGGACAACATTTTACTGTCTACCCAATGAATAAATTCCATTCTATCGTGTTCATGTCGCACCAACCCTACTAATACGCTAGGCCAACCACAAGGATCACCTTGTGTAAAAATCAGCCTCATCCACTCATCAGTCATCAGGTAGGCCATACCATAGAAAACGAATTTTGCCATTTGATGAATAACAAATACAGTGTGGTCCACTCAATGAGTGGACATGGCAGATTTTTTACAAAGTTGATCCTCATGATGTGGACAACCTATTGCAAGGGTTGGATTTTGTGCACACATGAAAGGTCGGAAGTTATTCGCTGGGTGGATGATTACTTGTCATCCAAAAGGTTGGACTTGAAACCTCTTATTTAAATTAGGAAAGTTAGTACGTGCATGCCATATATAGGCATACATATCCGTGAAGAGGCATGGTTATTTTGATGATTAAAAGAATTCTTCTTTAAAAAAAACTGGGATGGGTTAATCTTGTGGGGTGTGATGCTCCTTTAATATAGAGGTGTGACACCCTATACTTATTCATTCGCCTATTCTTCACTAATTTCCTACCTTCTTCACTTCCTACAAGCAAACGCTTGCATTGAGATCAACATTGAGTTACAAATCTGGCATCTGAATTTGTCCTCGTTCAATTTTGGATCAATTTCTCTTCATCCTGTTTAATTTTAGGCATTGGAATCATACCAGATTGGGTGAGTAAATGGAACATTAATTCCAGTATATAATCGTTGTTTGATTACATACTTGATGGGACTGCATTACACCAAGTCTGTTTGTTTTGACATCATTCCCATGAAAGTTAGTCACATACTGTTGGTACAAAGTTGCATGATTATAAGGTGCAGCACTGTGGTTTTCTTAAGACCTATGCATTCATGCACAATGGTAATAGGATTGGTCTGAGGTCCCGATGGGAGTTGATCCATTAGAGGAAAAAGGTTCAAGGTTCTCACCATGACTCAGAAAAAAAAAAAAAAAACGAAGCATAAACTCATGTTCCAGTTGCACAACAGAATTTGACAAGAGGCATGTGCATGCCAACAACTATGGAAAATGACAAATCTCAAAGAAAGTGCAAAGGACAACAAGCAATAGGATGTTCAACAAAGGTAATGGAGACACTGCAGGAAAAGTGATTGCATGATGAAGCAAGAGAAAACAATGCAAACTGCTATAAAGCCATAGAGGATTGCATGATGAAGCAAGAGAAAACAATGCAAACTTCTGTAAGGCAACATATAAAAGAATAATAAAGCTAAAAAATTGTCAACGATGCATGTCAACATAGCCACCACAAATGTCCAAAAGAAAAACTTCAAACATACCAGGCACCACATCTAACTTGACTGATTTTGTTCCTCTCACAACTCGGTCTCCCTTGCATGCCTTGCAGAAGTTCTATACATGAATTATATCAAGTTAGAAACTTAAAGAACCAGCTTTCACAGAGGCAATAGCCATCATGAAAATCAGCAACCCATATATGAAATTAAGAGAGTCCAAACAAAGAACAAAGAAAATAAACTGGGAGCATTTGATTCACGATAAGTCATCAAATACAACCGGTGTTCCAAATATTGGCGATGTTGTTAATAATATTGCTAGGTCAGCGATATTGAAATTGTTGGCAGTTAAAAAAATTTCCAAATATCACCGATACTTTCGACAATATTATCAATATCGGCAATATCTTGAGAAGAATCCCTTATAAAAGTTACCTGGTATCGGCGATACCATGATAATATCCTCAATACCAAGGAAACATCCATAAATATGCGAAAATTGACAGAAAATTGGAAATTTGATCAAAACCCCAAAAAATCTCCATTTTTTATTTATTTATTTATTTTAATTGTTTCTTAGGTGATTTCAATCACTCTTGGTATTTATTGAATCAAAGTTTGGATTTGGGGAGAAATCTTAACTTGAAATGAAGAAGGGTAGGACTCAAAGGTGATGAAAAATCCATAAAAAAAAATTTCTTCAAATGTAACACTATGGATTGAAATGGAAATCCATGTCTATGCATAATTCTCATGCATTGACATGGATTTGTGAGGGAAAAAAAATAAATTAACATTTAAGTGAAATGGGGGAAATTGGTGAAATCCTAATTTTTTTCATTGTTCTATTGGAAAATGTATTTTTCTTTGTTAATGATCATGGAAATTTTATATATTAATGAGTGTTGGCTGATCTGTTGATTGGCTACAATTCTTATATATTTATATTATGCTAGATTGCTCGACAACACATGGTTAGGCCCCCATAAAACGGAAAGTTTTAGTCTCTCTCTTCTTCTTTTTTTTGCAATGTTTTGATTCCAAGATGTGTAGACATGTCTTTTAGGGCGTGTTTGGTTTTCCAATTTCCTGTGTAATACAAAGTGAATGAGCCATCATTATCATTTCATGCTATTTGTTTAAACAAGAATTATGACTCATAAATTGAGAGTCAAATCACCTACAAAGGAAACAGATAAAGAATTTTGTAATCATTGCATTTTTACAATATAAAACTACCATTTTTACAGTGATGTCTGGGTAAAACAAACAATGGTAGCAAACTCATCATTGCAGTCAAATGTAGGTGATGTCACCATACAATTATATGAGTAAGTAATCATTACCCATTTTCAGCCATTTACCATTGTAATTGGAAAAACAAACACGCCCTTAACATCCCTTGAAGTTTTACTGAAAAATTCCACCTTTTTTCAACATTTCTCCAATGTTTTCCTCAAACAACAATATTTTTCCAAGTATCAGCGATAATATCGACGATACCAATACATGTTTTATGTTTTTGTATCTCCAGTCAGTGATACATGTAACATTTCCCCAATGTTTCCCTCAGACAATGATATTTTTCCGAGTATCGGCGATAATATCGAGGATACCAATACATGTTTTGTATCCCCAGACATTGATACATGTAACAATATTGATACTCTGAAAACTGAATACAAAAGCCCTATGATAATATATATTCAAGCACTCATTGAGCAATGGAAAAAGACATGTAGGAGATCAGCATGTTAGCTAGAGGTCGTTAAGGGTAATGCAGGCCCTAAATGACAAATATTTCCTTCAACCTGATTATTTTCCGCCCTATGGGTAGATCAAGATACTTGGAAGGGAGCTTCCATCTTTCAAGTAGCAAGAAAACATTAAAAATTTTACAGGTAACGTTTGGTTTCCAACCCCCATAAAACTGGGGAGGTAAAATAACATAAAAGGACCCTGACAGCCACCAATTTTTCCAGCAAAAATGATGAAGTTCTTATTTCAGCTAGAATCAGCTAGAGGCAAATCTGGAATGTAAAAAACAGTTTGTCATTTAGGATGGAATGTTTTGGTCACGTCATCATTCCAATTTGATGACCAGTCCAAAATGTTTTGTCCAGAGCAAAGAGGAATTGACTACTGTGGTATTTTTACATAAAAAGATTATGTATATGTTAGAAAACCTAACCGTAGGACTTTTTTGGTTCTGACAATTGAGCGAGCATAGCGCATCCATGACTGAAACCTACCCTTACAAACAAATCAAAGAACTTTGTGGCCGCAGGAAATTAAATTCTGAAGTTATGACTCATGGGAAACCTCCCTCATAATCTGTGGAGTTTTTAATTTGAGATTCAGATGAGAAGGTATTTCAAGTTGGGAGATTTCACAAGTGATGTGGCAAATGACAATGTCATGTAGGTCCATGCAAAAATCCATAGAAGAACAAGGTACTGCTAGAAATTCCATGCATAATCATATAGTTTTGCTTGAGGGACACAAAATTTATTAAAAACACAGCACAAAAAACATACAACAGCAGAAGGTAACAAACCCCAGGAACAGCAGCTACAATGGCAAAAGACAAGATGAAAATAAAATATAACAAAAAATAATACGGCCCAGCCACCACACAGCAGCGCACATCCACAGTACCGAGCTCTGGACTTACAGATCCCATCTTAGCAAGGAAGTTGGCCTTCCCATCGGATTCTCTTGGAATACGCTTGAAGGAGATAAACTAATCCCTACAGATATCATGATGCTCCTCCATGGAGTCCACAATGCATCAAGGACTCCCACTCACCCAACCTATTGCATTGCTGGAGCCACATACTTCCTCCTTCCGAAAGAACATTTGCTCACTGTTTTAAGAATTTATTTCAAAAAGGCAGCAAGAGCCACCCAACCAACTATACAGACTCTGGAAAAAAAATAAAAAAATACAAAGCCCCCTCAAACTTAAAACACATCAAGGAGCCTAATCGCGAAAGAGGATCAGAACTTTAGAGAAAACCACTGCCGAAGAGATCACTGTTGTTGATTGGCGATATACGGTTAGCCCCTCTTGCACTGGCAATCTTATGAAAACAAGCTAAATTGGAGTCACCTTTAATCCATCGATCTTGTGATCGATACCTCTAGAATATCACCTCACGTACGGATCACTTCAAACTCTTTTGCTGTTTCCTCTCTCCTAGAAAAGATTATGTATATGTTAGAAAACCTAACCGTAGGACTTTTTTGGTTCTGACAATTGAGCGAGCATAGCGCATCCATGACTGAAACCTACCCTTACAAACAAATCAAAGAACTTTGTGGCCGCAGGAAATTAAATTCTGAAGTTATGACTCCTTGACAATTCCTCCCCATTGATATCCACCATGTCTTGCTGAAGACAAGCTTTGATCTCGATGATTTCATCAAATACCTTATTTTAAACTTTGAATTTTTCTTTCAAGCACCTTCATTTGGCCCCGAATCAAACTCTCGTGTTAGCTATCACAATGGAGGGCCACTATCTCTCAACTGCAGCAAGAAGCCTAGATGATTGAGCCATATGGCCTTGAAATGGAATGGCTTCGGGCCCCACGTTTCAAACTTGGGTTGCGAATCCAAGCAAAAAGAATTGACCATTGAATCAAGTGAATTGATCTCCATTTAGGGGATGGCCAACTAATTTCCACTAATCGACAAACGAGCTAAAATAACACACACTAGCAGTAATCTGCAACTAGTCAGACTTCTTGCACTGAAATCTCCGCCCACGACCATGGGCAATCCCCAACATGCTTTTACCCTTCCTAGTTCCTCCTAGAAAGCAAGCTGCAACATTGGCTCATTCAGCCCATAAACAGAAGATCGAACCCACGTGCCACCCTCAGAAATTGGACTAAATAAAATCAAAGGCAACCATTTTCACTGCCATGAACAAGGTTTAAAATCGGTGTATTGGGTATCATATCCTTCATCACTGATACGGGTTCGTATCACCCTATATCAAGTTATTTCATGCAATGTGAGGCGAAATAGCCGTATTGTTCATGGATGATACTTGTACATATTGGGCAATACTAACCTATGTAGGACAATACTTTAAACTTTTGATAGGAATCCAGCTTATTTAGAACTGTTTGATGCCAAATGACACCCAGCCCCTAGAGGACCCCCTCTTGTTGAAGTTCCATTGTAAAACCTGACTAATTCCAAATGAGTCAACTGCCACATTAGCCCTACACGTGGGCTCAAGATAAATCGTCATGGCTGCCGCATCACCACCATTCCTGCTCTCTGAGATCTGAACAATACCCTGACAAAAGGACCAACCATTAACCCATTTTCAACAACACCTTGCCCTCGATCTTGAGAACCAATGGCTTTGATCATCAACATGGCCGCATATTTCTAGGTCCACACGATCCCTACCCCTGCCTCTGATCAAGAGCACCCTGTCCCTAGCAAACATAAAAAGGATTCCTTCATCATCCTCTTATCCAGCTCAATGACTTTCCAAATCTAGAGACCTGGAGCCTAGGTTAATGATCACTCATTCCAACCATGCATGTGTAGGCGATTCCAAACCAATTTCCCCCTACTTGTGCATGCTTTTGAGGTGTTCCACGCCTCCACTTTCTCTAGAGCCATAGCTTGGTGCAAAGTTGAATATTTGAAAAAAACCACCATCTCTTCCCTCAAAATTAAACATCAAATGGAAGCCCTTCAGATTGGGTAATCCCCCATGAGCAGCCCTCCCTACCAAATCAAAAGCTAGCTCTTCCAAACTTCAATCAGAAACTTGCTTGTTCCTTGTGTTTAGAATATTGAACTCACACAACTAAACAGATTGCAATAGGACATCGCCTTTATCATCATGCCCAACCAAAGCCTTCCTACTAAACCCAGTTGTAGCCGAGTCCATTGGTTGCTACCTAGCACCTTTACCAAAATCACTAGCCTCACGGCTTGTACACTAGTAACACTACAGTAATCCTCCCTCCAAGCTTTTTGCCACTCATTACTTCTGTTGCTTTGTGTGCATGATCAACATGCCAAAACCTAACGAATGCAGAACTCAGGAGATTTTGAGTCTAGGATTAAAACGACCGCAAATCCCTGTATTTGTAGAGAGCCTCCCTTGGGTCATTTCTAAAGATTTCAAAGAGGATATTAGTAACGAACAGGATGAAAGGACCCTTCTAGAGATTTCAAAGAGGATATTAGCAACAAACAGGATGAAAGGCCCCTTTCTAGATTTACATCCTTTCACAATCTTCCGCCTGTCTTTGCAATCTTAATTCTGCGCAAAAAAAAAGAAAAAAATGAAAAATAATAATAATAATAATATACCGAATGTGGCTGTCAATGGGAACGAGATAATATTTCACCACATGCGTGCAAGCATGCATGTGCAAGTATGCAATCATAAATTGCTGAGTGCAATGGGAACCTGCAGAAATAATCAAAGAGTTCCACAGTTTTATATGAAAATGAAATGCATTACCAATCTTTCCCTTAAAATTTATGTGACGTGGTTAACCCCTTGACAAAGCTTCAAAGACAGAAACCAATATATTCATAATAAGCTTAAACAAAAACAAAAAACAAATTAATGGCAGTTATCTATAGTTCCATGATGTCAGAGGTACTCTGGAAGAATAATTGTTAAATTATGACATAGAAATCAAATAAGATTCTCATACCGTTACAGTTTTCCCAGTACCACCACACTGTGAACAGGTGGACTGCAACCTAAATGGACCCTTTTGCATGAAGATCTGTAGACATAATAAAACATGTCTATAAATGCCCAAAATCACCTCTAAATTTCAGTACAATCAAATGTATATTAACATTACAGTGTTTAGGATATCTGACCATTCCTGAGCCTCTACAAGGTCGGCATGTCTCAGGTCTGGTTCCAGGAGGAACGCCAGTTCCATCTGCGAAAAGCATAATCCACACAGAGTTAGGAGCTCTTCACTAGGTACTAAACTAAGCTTACAGGGCAAAGGAAAGAAACACACAAAAGGATTAAAATGACTAAAGAAAGTGGCCATAAGCTATAATCATCTAAATGATGGTGAACACTTTTTTTTTTTCTGGAGGAAAGGATTCCAAACCACAAGCATCCCCAGGTAATGCGGTTTGGATCATTATAATCTATAATCATCTAAATGATGGTAAAAACATTTTTTTTCGGGAGGAAAGGATTCCATACCACAAGCATCACAGGGTAATGCAGTTTGGAACGTCACAGTTTTTGTGCACCCTTGGACAGCTTCCATGAATGATAGTTCAAGAGTGACCTATACATGATCAATAAAAGGAAGCAAAAGGTCCATAAAATAACTAGAAGCAAAAATCCAAACTAACATATACAAGGTAAGAGCACATCATAGATAGAGAGAAAACCTTGACATCTTGGCCTCCAATCCCTCTTTGATTGAAAATGCCTTTGAAGAACTGGTTGCCAGAACAATATGCCACACCAAAGAAGTAACAAAATCAGAACTACATAACAAGACTAGAAATATACATCCCATAGAAGATAAATGCAGGCATTACAACCCCGTCTATTGCAATTTACAAATGTATTTCTCGCCACATGTCAAAATACACTAATCTAGCAGGAAAATCAACGTTCCATCAGTCATTAAAGTTGGGAAACTGTGTGCATAAAACACTTCATAGGAGAAACGATCTAATGCGCTCAGAGCACAATAAGTTACAGTACTCCTCATAGCATTGGGACACATGGAAAGACCAATCAATCCATCTTAGTCATCTGTTAAATACAGCACACAACTATGGATTACCATGCAAAAATGACACTAACTCGACTGTCCTGGCCAAACCGGTCAACAGCCTATCAAATGGGTGGTCAATAGCATTTATGGAAAAGTGTCCGATAAAAAAATTGAGTGATTATATGTTGGCACCCTTCATGTTCTAAAGAATCACTCCTATCAGGCAATCCCATACATCAAAGCTTGGCAAATGGATGGTGGCAGAAAGGACAACATGTGGATGGATTGGATAATTCAATCAGTGTAATTTTCACATGGTAGTGAAATGTATGCTGGAGCTAATCACAGTCCAGATTGATTGATGACACTGGCAAGTATCCCAATGCAACTAGGAGCACTATAACTCATAGCACTCCGAGAGCACTGGCTCAACTGTTACTACAAGGAAACTCTAAATTTTCCAACATAGAATTCTTCTGATCAGTAATCTGAGAACTGCATCATTGAGCTGCGAGCCTGTTATTATAAAGCGGAAACTCTAAAGGGCCCATCTGGATGTCAGGCAAAAAACGAGGTCAACCCTTTCTCCACATTTCAATGTATAGGAAAAGAGCTCGTAAAAGTAGTAATTTGATGGGAACCACAAAAATGTCCTAAAAGAGGATTCACCCTTTTTCCATGCTCTATTTCTTGGTTCTAAGAGGTAACTTTGTGGGTGTTGCACTTGAAAACATCCCAACCATTCATCAGGTGGACAGAACCATCACAAAACCCTCGAAATTCTAGCTCATGTGATCTTCAGGTGGGCCACAACAGTGCGTCAAATCCAGATCATTCATCTCTTTTTTCCTGCACAACAGTAACTAAATGAGTTCTGCTAGTACACCAAACCCAGATCATTCATCTCCTATCCTGCACAACAGTACCTAGATGAGTTCTGCCACCAATCTCGCCACGCATTGAAATGTGGAAAATGAGTTCAATTCGTTTTTTTTCTAACATGTGAAGGGGCCCTAAATTTGCAGCGTAGCATTTTTCTGATCAGTAATCTGTAGTGTAACATCAAGCATCAGAAATGACAACATTAAAGGTATATTGGGACATAACAGAACTGAATTCTGAAAATTCAGTTCAATCAAGAGGAAATAACAACATTATGTTGATTCTTAGAATTTTCTAAGAAGCGGCCTCATATTGCTTTTACATTGCTTTAACATAACAGCAATTTGCAGCCTAGCCACCAAATGCTGTGGATGATAATTGAGTTTTGGTGATTCCACTTTATTGAACTATTTATCACAATCCAATTCAATAGTGCATCCAAAGTGCAAACAGTCTAAATGTCAGAAACCAGAACCGAAGATGTGGAAGGACAGAAGCCAGACATAGAAGATCAGTCATGAAAAAATGAAGGATAAAACACAATAGTGCTATCCCCACACATGAATAGAGCAATAACAATAGGCAATTAGGTGACCATGGCCCAGGGCAGAAGCATGAAAGAAGTCAAGAGGGCGCTTGCACGCCCCTCATATCAAGTTTGAAAGATGCATGAATAGGTGTGCACATGGCTTGGCTGTTGTATCAAAAGGTATGGGGGAAGCTATCAGGGATGTGCATGGACAAGCTAGAAGAGTGAATGGGGCAAGGCTTACTTTTTAAATGAAATCCTAGTGAGAGAGCAGGTAGTGATAACGGATGCAATGCTGTGCCCATAACCGCTATAATAATGTCAATAGATATCACATGGTTTACCTTACAATTCACATGGAACATGTATTTTAAAGATACTACAAAGTGAGAAAGTATGAAAAACATGAGCAAGCAACAAATCAATGGATCAAAAAACCTGAGAATGTCTTAGCAGAGAAATCTTCTCACAAGTCACAGCCTTTCTAAACTCACATCACAGGAGAAGCCAAAAAGTGTTAATCGTCACCACAGGAAGAACACGGATTTTTACCGTTGTCTAGGAGAATAAAGCATATAACTTATCTCCTTCATATTTTTTCACTTTTGACATCAAACATGGGCCAAACTAAGAGCAGCCTGAGAGAGGTTGAAGAAACTATACTACAAATGAAGAAAAACGTTTAAGGGAAAAAAGAAGAAAATGATTTTGAGTACACAGGTAGGAGTAGTTACATCATTCATTCCACCACCACCAAAAATGTCTTCAAATGGGTTGCCAAATCCAGCACCTCCAAATGGACCACCAGGACCACCTCCTGTAGCAGCTTGTTCAAATGCCTCAGGACCAACCTGAAATTTGCATTTTGCAGAGAGAGGAACTTTAACAGGATACAACAGAATTACAGAGAAAAGTACGAGCTCAACAGGTCAGTCTATATGATTATGCAATACTAAGAAAGTACAACACGATAGATAGCATGCTCAATAAATAATTTGAACAGTAAAGAATGACAATGGAGTTTAGCCATGTGTTATTATTAATTTTTCTTTTTGAAAGATGACAATTTTATTAAAGAAGAAACAGAGAATACAGCCCTAGAAGGGTAAACCTTGCGTCACTTCTTTGGCTGGCCAAAAATACAAAAAACAAGAAGAAAAACCAAAAGGGGTGACAAGGGCCTAGACTATTAGCAATTGTGAGAATCATGTTTCAAAGTTTGTCAATGGAATAGAATCGAGGAAAATTGAGAAGAATATGGAAATGCCAAAAAGAACACTAAGAAAGTAGTGAGGCTAAACTTGAGGTGTATGATGATGCATACAACAGATTGAGGACAAGAAAAGGTGAGAAAAATGTATCCAAACTTGCAAATATGAGAAAAAGAATGGTAAGGATCTAAATCATGTAAGATGCATTAAGAGCAATGACCATAAGGTATGGGTAAGGACGACGACACCAATGAAAGTACAGAAGCTATTTCCAGAACTTGTTAAATGATAAACATCTGAGAACTTAGGGATATAAAGAATCATAAACTCAAATGTCCCATGGATACTTTCTTAGGATAAGGATACCTAATGTAAAGGGAGCTTTGGGAAAGATGAAGACAGGGAAGGCTCTCAGACTAAATGATATACCATTAGAGGTTTGGAAGTGCACGGCGGATATTGGTTTATTTTGGTTGACAGAGTTGCTCAACATGTTTGTAAGATCGAAGTAAATGCCAAACATATGGAGGAGAAGTACCAAGGTTCCTGCTTACAAGAACGAAGGGTGGCATACAAAACTGCACTAACTATATGTTTATATTATGAAACTTTGTGAGAGAGTAATTGAGCAAAGATTAAGGCAACAAGTGTATCAGAAAAACAGTTCAGGTTGAAGGTCAACCATTGAGGCTATTTTCCTACTTAGATATTTGATGGAGAAATATAGGGAGAGGAAGAAGGATGTCCAAATGGTCTTTTATTGACTTCAAGAAAGCATGAGATAGGGTCCCTACTCCCTAGAGAGATCTAGTGATTGTTGGGAAAGAAAGGAGTCTCAAGAGGTTACGTTGACATGATTAGAGATGTGTACAAGGGAATAGCAACAAATGTGAGGACCACCAGTGAAGGGAAGTGAGAAAGCAATTATTGTAGGCTTGTGCCAAAGGTCAATATTGAACCCATATCTTTCTGCATTGGTTAAGGATGATTTGACAATGCATTTATACAAAGAGGTTGACGTTGGCAGGTGCCATAGTTTTGTTTGAGGAGACGGATGGGGTAAACACAAAACTAAACTAAAAATGGATGCTTTAGAATCTAAAGGTTTTAAATCAGCCGGACAAAAACTTGTATATGGAATGCAATTTTAGTGATGATAGGAGTTAAAATTGCTGACAATGAGTACCTTAAGACAACCATTTTCAATATCTTGGGTTGATAATTCATGAGAGCAAAGAGTTTGGGAGGATATTGCCTATAAAATTAGAGCAACGTGGAAGTGGAGATGTATGTGATAGCCTCATACCAATCAAACTGAAGGGAGATTTATAAGAAAGCCGTAAAAGTAGCCATTCTTTTTGGGATGGAATGTTGGGCAATCAAGAAATAGCATGTTAATAGAATGCATGATATTGAGATGGATACCTAGCAAGACAAGGACGGATCGAATTAGAAACGAATGCATTCAAGAGAAATTAAGAGTGGCACCAATAGGTAATACGATGAGGGAAAATAGACTTGGAATTTGGATGGTTTGGCCATGTGCAATCAAGATCAAGAAGACAAGAATAAGATGGTTAGGAGTGAGTTGGTTTAAGTTGAGGGCTCCAGAGTAGCAGGTGGTAGGCCCAAAAGGAAGTGGGTGGGGTCAATAAGAAAAGACTTGATGACTCATGGTTTTAGTGAGGATATGATCCTTGATATAGCGGAATTGCGGAGACTAAACTCAACATGACTTGTCCCAGTTTGTTCCTACTTGGTCAAAATCAAAGAATGATTTGGGTGCATGACTCGTTTTGTTCCCCGCTGGGACACAACCTTATCCTAGCTATTTAGGATTGGTTTTGTCAATATGTTCCATCAATCGTTTGCATCCAAGCAAACCTCCGTATGTCTTCTCACCACCTCAATCAAACTCTTTTAAGCTGTCCTCTAATCCTATTTTGAGGCCCTTAAACCAAGTTATTCAATAACGGCAATTGTGGCCATAAGGCCAGCCTTATTGTTGTGATACAGGTAGGGCTGTACACGAACCGAGTTAGCTCGGTTAGCTCGCTCGACTCGACTCAAAAAAGCTCGATTCGACTCGGTTAGAAACTGAGTTCGAGTCGAGTCAAGCTAATGTTTTGAGCTTGAAAAAATTTCGAACCGAGTTTGAGCTTACCCGAGCTCGACTCGACTCAGATCGAACACCAACTCGAATCAAACTTGGATCGAACCAGTTTGGTGACTCGGTTACTTTGACATTGATGTTGCTCACCAAGTGTTTGATGAAATGACTCAGCGAAGTGTCGGCTAGTGGCAAGGAAGGTATGTATATGAAACAAATACACTGTCTTTCATGATTTTGATGTTGCCTACAAGGTGTTTGATGAAATACTTATAAAACCACTGTTGTTGTTTTACAAACAGTGAGAATTTGAAGGTGCAGTCCATGTGTTTGTGAAAATGCTGCATAGGCGAACTCGGCTCAATCTTGGCTTGAACTGGCCTGAGCTACTGACCGAACCGAACCAAGCTAGCCAATCAGGCTCGAGCCGAGCCGAGTTCGAGCTGGGGTCAGCTAGTGGTCAAGCCGAGTAGAGTTGTGCCAAGCTAGACGCGGTTCGACTCGTGTACACCTCTAGATACAAGCTGTAACAGCCATTAAGGCCTGTAATGGTTGATTTTTTTTCTAAGGGAAAAATGTAAACTGTAATGGTGGCCATAACAATCAACCTTATGATAGTGATATGTGCTGTAATGGTCGTTACGTTCCTACGTTTGCAACCTTCTTTTCGCTTAGCATGGTGCTCATGGTGGTGTAGTTCGAAAAGCTTGATGGCGCCTCTTTATCCTTGCCATCTTCTGGGCCATCTAAAGGGAGAGAAACCTCTAGACTTTTCAAGACTCCCCATCTTCTTATACCCGGGTGTTAGCCCTGATCTTGAGAGACGTCATTGATTGGTCTTTTGGCCTCCCGCCTTCAGATCAACACACCCCTCCCCCTTAGTGTCTATATCGTCAAGGCTTTGTTCCCCGTTTCGAGTTGTATAGTTGTTTTTCTGGTTGTTTGTTTGTTTCTGTTTCTCTTCTTTGTTGTTTTTCTGTTTTGTTGATGCTTTGTTTCTGTTTCTCTCTCTTTTATTTGTTGTTTTTCTGTTTTGTTGGTGCTTTGGTGTCTAGTTTTCTTTGTTTGTTTTTTTTTTCTTTTGTTTTTTTCATATTCTTTTGGTGTTTCTAGCTTTTAATAATATTTTCAATATTATTTTAAAAAAAAGGATATTGGATCCATATAAGCCTGCTATGGGCCTATCCATTACGTGGCCGTATCGGACCGTTACAGGCCTTTTATTTTCAAATCAGGTGTTATGGCCCCGTGTCGCACAACATGCACCATTATTACCATTATGTAACGGCCATTACGTAACCGTTTTTGTATATTATGCCTTCAATCCTCAGTCCTCGTAATGTTTCCCTCATCAAAACCTTCTCTAGCCTTTGTTGTGCATAACCAAACCACCTAAATTTGCTCTCCATCATTTTCTCTCATTGACTGCCATAATATTTTGAATGACTTCATTCTTAATACGATCTTCTTAGTCTTAACTCCATCTCAATGTCCTCATCTCCACATTGCTCGATCTCTGCTCATGTTACCCTCTAATTGTTCAACATGTTGCCCCATCTAACATGGTAGTGCAAATAATTGATTATAAAATTTCCCCATAAGTTTCATTGGCATGTAGTGATCACATAATACTTCATAAACTATCTCCCCTTCATCCACCTAGTTTTAATGATATAAAAAAATTCATCCTCAATTTCCCCATCCTTTTGAATGAGAAAGCCAAGATAGCAAAACTACTGCTTTGAGGATTGCCTTGATCATTGATTTAACTAGAGACTCTCCTCTATTATTGTTCCTACCAAAGTTGCACTCCAGATACTCCAGCTTGGTTCTGCTATTTTCGTGGCAAGGGAAGGGCCTATAAGTACATGGGTGGAGATCGTAAGAAAAGATTTGATGAAATATAAAATGAGGATATAATCCTAGAATGAGTTAAATGGCAAAACCAAACCCAAAATGACTCATCCCAAGTTGTTCATTCTTGGTGATAATTGATGAATGCTTGCACGCTTGACTTGTTTTGTTCCTGACTCAACCATCATCATCACTATCGTGGCCATTTAAGTTCAGTTTTGTGAAACGATGTTCATTCAATCATTCCCATCTAAGTCTCTATCCTTGGTAGTGAGTAAGCCTTCATCTCCCTTCTCAATTCTCACCACCTCAACCAACATCCTTTCAAGCTTTTAATCTCATCCTCTTTTAAGTCCCTTCCATCTGCATCAATATTCCTCTCATTAGAGCCTTCACAGTCTTTGTTGCACATGACCAAACCATCCAATCTACTCTCCATCATTTCTCTTATTGAGTATTGCGATACTTTGAATGATGTCATTATCAATTCTCACCACCTCAACCAACATCCTTTCAAGCTTTTAATCTCATCCTCTTTTAAGGCCCTTCCATCTGCATCAATATTCCTCTCATTAGAGCCTTCACAGTCTTTGTTGCACATGACCAAACCATCCAATCTACTCTCCATCATTTCTCTTATTGAGTATTGCGATACTTTGAATGATGTCATTATCAATTGTATTTTTTCTAGTACCTCCATCTCAACATCCTCACTCTACATCACTCAAATCTCTACTCATGTTACCTTCTAACTCACCAGCACATTGCTCCATGTAACAAAGCAAGTTAAATAATTGTCATATAAAATTTTCACTTAAATTTCATAAGCATGCCATGATCAGTGTTCGAAATATCGATACTATCGGCCGATATTATCGTTATCGGCCCCCAACGAGACGATACCCGGGCGATAACACCCGGAAGATACCAAAAATACAAAAATTTAGATATCGCACGATATCGCCATGCGTTTGGGTGGAGAATAAAAAAAATTTGAATTAGAGAAAAAAAGGAGAAATCGGAGAGTACCCGCAAAGATTGGTGATCGGAGGTGGGCCATTACGATATATCTGTGGGGATTTCTCGGAGATTCTGGCGAGAAATCGGACCAGATTGAGGAACCCCTTCCTCCGGAACGAGAATCGTCGTCGCCGCGATCGTCGGAACCTCCGCGTGCGTGAAGGAGAGGGAAAATGAAGAAGAAGGGCGTGGAGATGGGGTGAAAAGGGGTTTTTGATTGTGCGGTGGGCTATGGAGTACGCTCTTATCGTACTCAATAAACTCAGTTGGGCCAACCTTTAATGTATGTAGTCTATCCACGCCATCCATTCGTTTTCCCATCTAATTTAAGAGGTTGATCCCTAAATTTAGGAATTTTAAGGGCCCACCTTAAAGGAGTCACTCTTTCCACTGTTTTCTATGGTGGGGTCCACTCGAGCTCTGGATCTGACCCATTTTTTGGCTCATGCCATAAAATGATCTCTTCAAATGTATAGACGATGTGGATATAAAAAATACATCATGGTGGGACCCACGTAAGTTGGTCACGTGGCATTGGGGCCGTCAATGACGGAAACAGATTGGATGTGGTCGGTGCTTTGTGGGCCCCACAATAATGTATTTATTTCATCCATTCCGTTCATCCATTTTTAAAGATCATTTTATGGCTCTATCCCAAAAACTAGAGGGTTACAAATCTCAGGTGGACCACACCACAAGAAAACAATAGTGATTGGATATCCATCATTTAAATCCTCCTAAGGCCCACTGTACTTTTAATTTGACATCAAATCTATTGATTAGGTCATAAAGACCGAGATGAAGGGAAAAAACAAATATCAGCTAGATCCAATACTTTTATGGACCCCAAAAAGTTTTTAATGGTCAACGTTCATTCCACACTGTTACCTGTAATGTGGTCCAGTTGATATTGGAATATATCTAATTTTTTGTGTAATATCATAAAATGATATATAACAATAGATGGACGTCATGGATGAAACACATACATCATGGTGGGGCCCACAGAGCACCGACCATCAGCCATTGGCTGGTGGAGTAGCCAATCCGTTTCCGTCAATGACGTTTCCGTCAATGACGGGCGACATGGTACGCTGGTACCGAGTAAACTCTGTTGGGCCACCGTGATTGCATGTGGTTTATCCATGCCGTCCATTCGTTTTTACCGATCATTTTAGGTGTTCAGCCCAAAATTGAACCATATCCACAACTCAAGTGGACCATACCACAAGAAACAGTGGAACTGTTAATTTCTACCGTTGAAACCTTTTTAAGGCCCACAGTGATGTTTGTTTGTCATCCAACTAGATATTTATTTTTTCCCTTCATCTGGGTCTTTATGACCCAATCAACAGATTGGATGTCAAATAAACAGTACAGTGGGCCTTAGGAGGATTTTAATGGTGGATATCCAATCATTATTGTTTTCCTGTGGTGTGGTCCACATGCGATCATATCCCTATAATTTTTTGTATCAGGCACTAAAATGATCCATAAAAATGGATGAACGGAATGGATGAAACAAATACATTATGGTTGGGCCCACGGATCTGAGATGAACTGAAATCACAAATATTAACCTGATTCAAAACTTTTATGGCCCCACGAATATTTCGACTGTGGATGTTCAATCCTTACGGTTTCAGCCCATTTGAAAATTGAATCCTGTTCATTTTTGGCTCTTTGTTCTAAAATGATCTCAAAAAACGGATGGACGGAGTGGATTACTCACAAACATCACGTTGGGCCCCATTTAAGTTTTCAGCGCCGGAACTTCCTGCAAATGGCTTGCGCAAGAAATCCGCGTCCTTGGATTCTCAGGACGCGTAGCCAGACCGGCTACTAAAGTGACGTCACCAAGTTCTGTGTGGCCCACCATGATATATGTGTTGTATCCACACCGTCCATCCATTTGGCTAGATCATATTACGGCACGAGACAAAGAATGGGTCAGATCCAAATCTGGAGTGGACCCCACCATAGAAAACAGTGGGGAGAGGGACGCCCACCCTTGAAACCCTGATCATGGGTCCACTATGATGTTTATCTGAGATCCAACCTGTTTATAAGTTAAGTCAGACATGAAAAAAGGGAAAAAACAACTTTCAGCTTGATCAAAGACTTTTGTGGCCCTTAGAAATTTTTAATGGTGGGCATCACTCTCTCCACTGTTTTCTGTGGTGGGGTCCACTCGAGCTTTGGATCTGACTCATTCTTTTTCTCATGGCCTAAAATGATATCTTCAAATGGATGGACGATGTGGATACAACACATACATCATGGTGGGCCCTTCAGAACTTGGTGACGTCACTTCATATCCCCATTAATCATAAGTATATTTCTCAAAATTTACTTTTTCAGTTATTCTTTGTCTTTTCAATGAATTGGTTGTGTTTTCATACATGACTATAATATATTTATAAATATCATGCATCCAATTTTAATATAGTTGCATTAGTTCAGTTAAACATCGCATGGCTTAGGACCCTATACAAAGGAAACTTATTATGTGTATATTTTTTTTGAGATGATATGATTTAAAAGTGTGTATTAAGGGGTTTTTTAACAATCCCCAAAGTTTCATTAAAAAATTCAACCATTTTCCCAATGTTTCCCTATGTTTCCCAAAAAGTGCGATAAACTATGCGATACAAACGATATATCCCGTGCGATAACCGATACGTATCTGTATCTCAAGGGTGCGATACATTGTGCGATACTGATATTTCGAACACTGGCCATGATAACAATATACTCAAGAAGCATTTCTCCACTTCATCCACCCAGATTCAATTCTATTGGAAACTCATCCCTCAACTTCCCCATCCTAATGAATAATAAATAAAAAGGCCAAGATGACAAAACTAATCACTTTGAGAAATCTCTTTACCATCGATTTTAACTAGAGCCACATCTCTGCATCACTCAATCTCTACTCATGTTACCTTCTATGCCAACATGTTGCTCCCTGTACATAGCAAGTCTAATAATTGTCTTATAAAAAAGTTTACCTTAAGTTTCATAGGCATGCAGTAATCAAATAACACTTCAGAAGCATTTCTCCACTTCATCCGCCTAGCTCTAACTCTATTGGAAACTCCTTAAATAACCGGATCCTTTTAAATACCAAGATAACAAAGCTCACCACTTTGAGGACTCTCTTAATCATTGATTTTTACTAAAGCCTCACCTCTACAACTGTTCCTACTAAAGTTGCAGTAGAAATGTTCCATCTTGGTTATGCTATTTTTAGCCTCTAAATTCTAGTGCCTCACCAACTCGGTATTGTATAAGGATGATTTCATAAGCCAGGGTTGTGAGGTAGACAGATTTTGGAAATTGACAATACTCTAGTAGCTTGCAAGTGCTTAGATTTGAACAAAAGGTTTAGGAAGGAGAGGAATATAATTATAATATAATCTCTTCACAACATGTTTGAAAGAATGGACCCGATCGATGGTTGGATACGATGGTAGTTTCTTTATCACCTACTATGCAATTCTCTGTTCGAGTTAATGAGTCTCTTAAAGCTTCATTTTGAGAGAAAGTTGTGTCAAGTAAAAGCCCTATCCTTTAAAAGTATTGAGCAAACTTGCTGAGAGAGCATTACAACCAAGTTGACCCAAGGTTTCAGGAGGATGGGTAAATCACCCAATTATTGACCTCAGGTTACCAATGGCACCCTATTATTTTGCGAGTTGTGACTTGTAACACTTCCAAAGTCCAAGGTGGATGCTTGAGAATGACCTTTAGATACTCCAAAGCATCGTTTCCTTATGTACAACTTCCTCAACTACCCCTTCAACAATGGAGTTGGCCTCCGTAGATGCTTGCATGAATGTTCATTCTCACAATTCAAGTTGGCAAACTGTGGAGATCTCAATGGGAGTATAACTATGATCCTTGCATTTAGTGATGCGGTCATCAGTGGTACAGCCTTTAGCATGTACTAGAGGAGGCGGCGTCGCCGACAGATTACCGAAGAGGAGTTGATGTGGATGGACGCCGGATCCATCGGACCCATTTTTTGACGCGCTACGAGTGCAGGAGTTGCATGACTGCACCCTGACCGCAGGCCCATCGCACCCTGTCGTGCGGGTGTTTTAGTTTTAGGCTTACTTTTTGTTCTTTTCCTTGTTTGTAGGGGCTTTAGTGCACTTTCTGTTTTTTTTTTTTTTGTTTCCGTGGTTTATATATACACTGTGAGAAACCCTATTTTATTATTGAATGATGAGAATTCGTATGCTTTCTTCCTCTTTTACCAAAGATATTAGGGTTTCAGGATTAGCCCTTGGGTGTTGAGGATTCCACCCTAATTTCATATTTTCATTCTTTCTAGATCTTCGAGGTGCAACAAAAGGTAAGAATCAGTCGTCTTCTTTTCTTTGATGCCTTAGAATCCGTACTTTCTTTCATCTCGAACCCATATCTTCTTCATCTCTTTCGTTCCTTTCTGGATATTCCATTTTGGTTTGAACAGAAAAGAGGGATGATTAGTCAGGAGAATCGGATCCAAACTTTATTGTGTACTAGCTTATGCTAGATCTTAGATATCCTCATATCCCTAAGTCCTCTATTTTTTTTACTATTTACGTGATTTTATGCTAAGGGGCATGATCCTAACGGAATGATTTCATCTGTGTTGAGGTTTGCTTGATCTCCTTAATTGAAAATAGTTAGTTGATAAATTTTATTATTTGAATCTCTTCAACCTGATTATACATGCATTTAGGGTTAGGCCATCACATGTCCCTGCATCAGTTTTGGTATCAGAGCCATGTTTTTATAGTAGGTCAGTCTGTCGACAATCTTTGTGATGAAATTTTACTAAAGAACCCCTTAACCCAAATTGTAAAATCGTAGAGCTTTAGGGCGCTCTGCCCTTTTCCTAGGTTTTGTTGTGTCCGCATATAGATTTAGGCCATATAGGTTAGTTGTATTGCGCTGGTATCAACATTTATATTTTTTTTACCCCTTTGCGCATCTAGATCTAGGACCTGTCACTTTTCATTCCCAGTGTATGCCCATGCGCACTAGTCATGGATTGGGTCTCCATTACACAATGGACTCCGATCAATTTGCCAAGGCTATGAAGGGCCTAATTAAGAGAATGAATCAACAGTTTTGAACCTTGAGGGATGAGATCGCGCACCAGTTTGCGCATCAGGATGGTAGGTTCACGCGTCTAGATGAGAGAGTTGTGTTCAGAGGCCGGTACTCCAACCGCCATTGTAGGTGGTGCCCAAGCGACCCCCGACACTGGGTTGTCGATCAGTCCCAAGTTGTGGACCCTGATCTGCCTAGGGATGATTTGGGCGTAGGCCAGGCCTGTGGGCCCAGCAACGGACACGATGGGGTATATCCATTATCACTCACACACAATCATGATCTTGTTCTTCCCACCCAATGAGAGGGCCATGGTGGGATCCATTATCACTCACACACAATCATGATCCTGTTCTTCCCACCCAATGAGAGGGCCATAGTGGGGTGCGTCTTCAACAACCTCAGAAATACCATGAGCACGAGGACCCTGTCGCTAGGGTTATGAAGGGTATCAAGGTTGACGCCCCCAGTTTTGATGGGATATTGGACCCAAAAGTTTTTCCGACTGGTTAGCAGACATGAACCACTTCTTTGAGTGGCGTAGTCTGCCAAACCCACGACGGGTCAGGTTCACAAAGATGAAATTGGTGGGCCAAGCAAAACTATATTGGGGAAATGTGGAGTGCTGCCACGAGCGATCTGGAGAGGGGCCAGTTCTCTTTTGGATTGAGATGAAAGAGTTGTTGCGAGATAAGTATGTTCCCCTTTCTTACAGGCAGAGGTTGTTCGATCAATGGCACACTTTGCACCAAGGATCCATGACGGTGACAGAATACACTGCTGAGTTCGATGAACACATGATGAGGTGAGATGTGGATGAGGACCCTATTGTGGTTCTCTCCCATTTCCGTATGTGCTTCAGGCCCTAACTTTAGCGAGAGCTCACGCTTCACATGGTCACTAGTCTAGAACATGCTTACCAGGCGGTGCAGGAAATGGAGCATTGTGTGCGCCAGTCCAATGTGAGGGCACTTGATCTTCGACCTATTGTGCCTAGAGTAGCGCTGCAGGGAGCGAGACCCTAGATCGAAAATCAACCCAGAGCTCGACCTAGTACCCAGCCAGCCAATCAACAGAAATCGAGGTAACAACGCGGCTAGACCAAGTAATAGGCCCGCAATGCCAAGGCAGTGCTACCGTTGTGGTGGCATGGGTCACATCGTCGCGGAGTGTTCAAACAAGGGTGGGCGCATTGCCTTTGTTTCTGAACACCACACAAAAGAAGAAGTGGCAAATAAAGTTGAAGGTAACCAAGATGATGAGGAGATCATTATCTAACCCCTTGAGCTGACTTGTGATGTCGAGAATGATACCGTGGAGACTACCCCACTTGCAGTGGTGAGGTGCGCCTTGACCCATGTGAAGGAAAATGAAGATTGGTGCAGAACCACCATTTTCCACACTTATGCCAAGTTTTGACAAAAGAGCTACAAAGTGATCATAGACAACAAAAGCTATGAGAATGTAATTTCTCTAGTTACTTTGAGTCGCCTGGTGTTGAAGCCAATACCTCACCCCAACCCCATTCGGAGTTTCTTAAGTGGATGTGACATCCCTCCCTGTGACCCAGCGATGCCTTGTTCCGAATGAGTTTGGACAATACAAAGGACAAGTTATGATGTGATGTGGTCATTATGGACGCTAGTCATATCATATTGGGAAAGCCATGGCTCTAGCACAAAGATGTCATGATATTCAGCGTACGAATAATTGTGTTTAAGTATGAAAGAAAGAAGCTTGTCATGAGCCCGCTCCCTCCCAAATCGTCCACGGAAGCGAAAGATGTTGCATCCCCAATTGGTTCTAAGAGTCAAAGGGCGCCTCAATCGAAGTATCTCCACATCATAAATGCTAAGGAGTTTGAGAGAGACCAAGGCGGGGACTATGGTGTAGGGCCAACTGGTTAGGGAGAGCACTCGAAGTTGCTATGGGGATACCCCAAGAGGTTCGTCCGATCCTAGAGAAGTTTCAGGATGTCTTCCTTGAATACCTTTCAGACGAGCTTCCACCGATGCGAGACATTCAGTATGCGATAGATCTCATCCCAAGGGCTACCCTACCAAACCTCTCTCACTATAGAATGAACCCCACCAAGCATGCCGAGTTGAAAAGGCAGGGGGATGAATTGCTTAAAAAAGGATTCATTCATGAGAGTCTGAGCCCATGCGTCGTGCCTGCGCTTCTTACGCCCAAGAAAGACGGCACGTGGCGCATGTGTGTCGATAGTAGAGCCATAAACAAGATCACTGCCAAGTATTGGTTTCCCATTATGGTCGTCTTTGCTATCTTTTCGAAAATTCACCTCAAGAGTGGTTATCACCAAATCCGTGTTCGCCCAGGAGATGAATGGAAGACTGCCTTCAAGACGAAAGGCGGGCTATACGAGTGGTTAGTTATGCCCTTCGGGTTAACCAATGCCCCAAGTACATTTATGAAGGTGATGACCCCGGTGTTGTGACCCTTTTATGGGCAAGTTTTTAGTTGTGTACTTCGATGATATCCCCATCTATAGTACATCCCCTAGCTAGCACATCGAGCACTTGAGGCGGGTCTGCAGCACCTTGCGCGCAGAAAAGCTATATGCGAACCTCAAAAAATGTTCCTTCTTGACCTCCTGAGTTATCTTCCTAGGGTTGATTGTGTCATCAGAGGGTATGTCTGCAGACCCCGAGAAAGTCAAGGCCATTGTCAATTGGCATGGGCCGCGTACCATACACGACATGCGAAGCTTTCACAACCTAACTACGTTCTATTGGCGGTTTATCTGTGGATTTAGCTCGATTATGGCTCTCATCACAAATTGCATACGAAAAGGAAAGTTTCAATGGACAAACTGCGGTGCGGGCTTTCTGAGAAATTAAAAAGAAGATGACGGACGTGTCAATCATGCGTCTACCTGGCTTTGCCAAAGTCTTTGAGGTAGCATATGACACGTCAGGAATTGCCATAGGCGGAGTGTTAAGCTAAGAGGGACATCCTGTGGCATTTTTCAATGAGAAGCTGAACGAGGCTAAACAACACTACTCCACTTATGACAAAGAGTTCTATGCGGTTGTGCAATCATTGCGCCATTGGCGGCATTATTTATTACCGCAAACATTCGTCATGTTCTCTGATCATGAGGCCTTGAAATATTTGAATTTTCAAAAGAAGTTGAGCCATAAGCATGCCAAGTGGGGCACAATTTCTTCAAGAGTTCACGTTTGTGCTTAAGCACAAGGCCAAAAAAGAGAATAAGGTTGCTGACGAGTTTAGTCGTCTTGTCATGACACTGCGGTCCATAAGCATTGAAGTTACAGGCTTTGAGCAACTCAAGGGTGAGTACTTAAATTGTTCTGATTTTGGGATCATTTATGTGTCATTGTCTAGTGACCCGCCCTCGAGGAGTGCAGTGTTCATCCGTACAAATGGATATCTTTTTAGAGAGGACAAGCTCTGTATCCCACACACATCCCTCCGTGATTTTCTATTTTAGGAACTGCATGCTAGAGGGATGGCAAGTCACTTTAGTTGAGATAAAACAGTTGCCCTTGTGTCTAATCGTTTTTATTGGCCTAATTTCCAGCAAGATGTGGCTAAGTTTGTAGGGCAGTGTCGGATATGTCAACTGGTGAAGCAGATGAAACAAAATATAGGTTTATATAATCTTTTACCAATTCCACATGCCCCGTGGCAAGAGTCAGTATGGACTTCGTGCTTGGGCTTCCTAAGACTATTTGTAAGCACGATACCATACTTGTGGTTGTTGATCGGTTTTCTAAGATGGTCCATTTCCTACCCTGTTATAAGACTTCATATGACTCCCACGTTACTAAGTTATTCTTTCAAGAGGTTGTGAGACTTCGTGGAGTACCTAGATCCATGATGTCCGACAAAGATACTAAGTTCACTAGTTATTTTTGGAACTCTCTGGCATCTTTTGGATACGAGGCTCTAGTTTTCTTCAGCATATCATCCCCAGTCGGATGGTCAAACAAAGGCAGTAAACCGTAGCTTAGGGAATTTGTTGAGATGTCTGGTTAAAGACCACCAAAGGACCTGGGTCATTGTTTTTCCCACAACAGAGTTCGCGTATAATTCTTTGGTGAACAGGTCGACAGGAATGAGCTTGTTTGAAATTGTTTTAGGTCTTAGACGCCAAGCCCCCATGGATTTGATCCCCATGGTTACACCACTACGTCCTTCAGAGTTAGGGGTCCTTCGCCTAGCATTTACATGCATTACATAGTGAGATCAGGAGGAAGATTAAATTCAAGTAATGAACATTATAAATTTTCTACTGACACTCACATGAGTTTTAGGGAATTTCAACCTAGAGATGACGTCATGGTGCGTATTAGGTCTGATCGGTTTCTACCTAGATCCGTGAAGAAGCTTTATGCCCGTAGCAGAGGCCCACATAAAATTGTAAAAAGGTTGGGGGTCTAATTCTTATGTTGTTGATATCCCTGCTACCATGGGCATCAGTTCCACATTTAATGTGTAAAATCTAGTTTCCTATCACGAGTCATCACCTCTATCTACTAGTTCCCCTGTTTCTTGCCCCCCCCACAGCCTGACTTTCCTGTACCCATCTTACATTCTCTTCCGCCTGCACCGACAATAGACAAGATAGGGGAAATTTTGGACTCCACGGTTTCCACTCGCTCTGAGGGTTTCCAGAAATTCCTAGTCAAGTGAAGGAACAGGACCGTTACAGAGGAACAGGACCGTTACAGATAACTCTTGTGATACTCTTGAATCACAGAGATGGAGCTGCAGCGCATCAACCCCGATTTTCTCGAGAGATACAGAAGTTCACTTTCTCTCGTGGCAAATTCTTCCTACCTGGGGAGAATTGATGCGGACATCAGTGGCACACCCCTTAAGAGTGCACCAGAGGAGGCGTCGCCAACAAAATACTTGAGCGGAAGAGTTGATGTGGATGGACGTGGGGTCCATCGGACCCATTTTCTAACGCGCTACGAGTGCAAGAGTGGCATGACTGCACCCTGACCGCCGGCCTATCACACCCTGTCACGAGGGTATTTTAGTTTTAGGTGTCTTTTTTTGTTCTTTTCCCTATTTTCAAGGGCTTTAGTGCACTTTTTTTTCCGTGACTTGTATATACGCTATGAGAAACCCTATTTTATTATTGAATGAATGAGAATTTGTATGCTTTCTTCCTCTTTTACCAAAGAGATTAGGTTTTCAGAACTGGCCCTTAACAGTTTGAGGATTCCGCTCCGGTTTCAGATTTTCCCTCTTTCCAGATCTTCGAGGTGCAGCAAAATGTAAGAATCAGTCGTGTTCTTTTCTTTGATGCCCTAGAATCCGTACTTCTTTTCATCTCGAACCCATATCTTATTCATATCTTTCGTTCCTCTTTGGATATTCCCTTTTGGTTTAAACGGAAAAGAGAGATGGCTAGTCAGGAGAATCGGATCCAAACTTGACTGTGGACTGGCTTATGCTAGATCTGGGATATCCTCATATCCCTAGGTCCTCTATTTTTTTACTGTTTACGTGATGCTAAGGGGCCTGACGGAATGATTTCATCTCTGTGTTGAGATTTGCTTAATCCCCTTGATTGAAAATAGTTAGTTGATTAATTTTATTATTCGAATCTCTTTAACCTGATTATACATGCATTTAAGGTTAGGCCATCACATGTCCCTGCATCATTTAGAAGATTACTTGGAGAAAATTGGGAGCATGTAAAGAGTTTTCCAGTTTCTTTCTGACATGTAAACTGAAGTTGAGTCAACATTCTAAATAAAACAAAATTTAACGAGATCTCTTGGCTTCTCCTTCAATTTGTGGTAGCAGCTGCCTCTTTTTCTTTCATATACTTTATGCCCAATATTTGTGTTTAGCGCGCCATTCAAAAGATATAGTAATATTTTTTAACAATAAAAAAGGTACAACCATTGGACTCTAGGTTGAGCACAAACCTCTAATGCTAATCCTATTAACAAAACTGCAAGCATGATAAGAAGGCCACATGGGATTTGTTAGAGAAACATTAGAGAAGATAAGCTCGTTTGAATAGTTAGTACCTTTCATCAGGCTGATACAGCATGCTTACCGAAAGAATTTGACTGTGTTGTGTAATCCTGTCTATTTCTTGTAAACAATGGATTTCTTTGGAGGGAAGCAAACATTTGTAGCTGTCAATAGGATTTCGATCCATCTTTTCCAATGCAGTATCAAGGTTTGCCCAAATTGAGCAAGAGAGGCCACTTCACAATAGTTATTGATGGACAAGAATTATGGTATACACTTTCATGTACTCGTTAAAGCATTACATGTCTGGTGGAGATCATATTTACTCTGGTACTGTAGTAGGATATTTGGAAGGGGTCAGAAGTAATCTATATGGTACACGGAATGCATACATTTGCATCAAGAGCCCTAGACACAACTACTCAATATATCATCTCACCACCTTTTGTGGACATAGGTGATATTACATCAAATAAAGTTAGCCTGACAGAACCAATTAATTTGTTTATCTAATTACAAATCAAGAGGACTCTACATAAGAGAAACAAACCTTCATATGAATCATATCATTGTGGGGATATAGCTACAAGGATCTTCGATTTTCTTAAGATGCATTTTATATTGATGGACCTTTCTGAAACCATGATCGATGATGAATGACAAAACTAATGCTTAACTCGATTTTCAACTGATGTGATTCAAAGGTGACTAAAAAAAAAAGACAACTGATGTTCAACTCCATTAACAATTTGGTTTTTGTATAAATATCGCAGTGTGAATCTTTGTTGCTTAATCAATGGATGCGAATGGAAATGGATATTTAACCAATACCATATTTTTTTATGATATTCTAACATTCACCTAAATTTTCAATAAATATCAGTAAAATCTTACAATTCCAAGAATGATTTGGTTGAACACCAATGGTTTATGATGGTATTCCAATTTTCACAACATTTTGGATAACTAGTAAAAGGAAGTTAACCAACACACCTGGTCATATAGTGATCGCTTCTCCTCATCTTTTAGAACCTGAGGAAAACATAGAAAGACACTATTTTATTCTTTACAAAGTGCATCATAGCACATCGCTGACTCACAACTTATTGAAAGCTAAAGTATACCTCATAGGCACGCTGCACCTCTTGAAACTTTCTTTCGGCATCAGCATCATCTTTATTTGTATCTGGATGAAGCTTCTTTGCAAGCTGCAAGAGCATGCATCAGTTAAAGACATGTTGCACAAATATATGCTCATCCAAGATGTCAAGCCCGCTTATAAGAACTGAGCCGTCAAGCTGTCAAGCCTAAAGTTGACCATTTTAATTATATATCCTTCATTTTCCATTAAATCATAATACTGACAAATATTTTGGCTGTTTTGAGCAGAATATCCAGTCAACTTTTACCAGAAAATGACCTACACAACTGATCAGCATTCCAACATGCCATCGACAGAACAATCTAAATACCCAATGATTTGTCAATCTAGACTACTGATCTTGTGGGAATCATTGTCGATAGGGGGTGAACAATACATTTTCCAGATTGAAAGACTCTGGCTAGACAATCACAATCCATGGCCTTTTCTTTGAACTGTTGCAGCATTTCTCTCTTATCTATTTGTCGTCCATGGATCAAGGGGTTAGGAATTAGTTAAGATTGTTGACCAAGACTACCTCGAAATGACCAACTTCAATATTTGGGTCAATAATGCAGGGAAGTGATGAGGTTGAAAAAAGATGTTTTCCATGGAACTAGAGCTGGGTCGATGAAGTAGAGATGAGCCTCCGGAGTTCTATGTGAGCTGCACACCAGTGAAACTGGGGAAATTTTATAAGATAGGTATAAGACCAGCCATGGTTTGTTAGAGAAGAATGTTGGGCAATCAAAGAACAACATGTTCATAGGATGAGCATAGCACAAATGAGGCTGTTGAGACAAATGAGTGGTGTTAGAGGATAAAGTATCATTTCCAATGCATGTGGGCAGTACAGTTAGGGGAGTGAGTGTATGTAGGTGCATGGTACTTAAGAGCAATGTTTTCAGTATCGACAATATCGGCCAATATATCCACGATATATCTTGTATCCCACGTGTGCAATACGAAATGCACAGGTAGTACCGATATATCCCACCTGTTCAATCCAGTGAGCATTTTCATTTTTCAACCCCTTCTTTGTTTGCTGTAAATCGTGTTAAATCAGTGTTAAATTGTTACAAATCCATGATTCTTCATGTTTTGCATTAAAAAAAAACTATTGATTTGGAGCTTCAATTTTGAGATTTGGGAGAGATAAGCCGAGTTGCCGAAATTTGGAAAAAAATAAAATTTCCCAATTTCTTACAAATTGGTTGCAATTTTTGTGTCCAAACACAAAATCAAACATGCATATAATCTGATGTAGTGATTCTTGGTAATTTGGGGATTTTCAGGAAAAAAATATTTTTTAGTTAAAATGTGAAAAAAAAAAATTTTCCAAAATTCCACTTCAATCGGCGGTCAATTGGCCCCCATTTTAGAGTATTCAGGAGTGTTTGATGAAATCATCATCATCACATACAACATAATTTTGGGACCTAGGGGAAGATGGGCCGATTTGTAGAAAATTGGGAAATTTTTAAAATTTCCCCAAATTTTCTCAAATCGGGGAGGAAGAGTTCCAACGTTATATTAGAGAATATCTTCATTGGTATCTTTCTACTGTGACCTAAGAATAGTATTGTCGGTTTGTGGAACAGCAGTACTATGCCTAGCCCTATCAAGATTGAGATGATGATTTTGAGCCACCGCATAACTCCGTGTGGGTCTGAGCCACAGCCGCACACATTATTCACGTGTATTTCTAGCTTTATACTTCTTTTGCTTTTGAATGTATTGCTTGTGTTTCCATATATACCTTCTTACATTTATAAATGATATGAATGGATTTTGAAAATACTTGCATTAGTTCAATCAAACAATGCATAGATTAGGACCCCATGCAGATGAAGTCTATCTTGTGTACTTGTTTTTTGTAATGTTTTGATTTTTAAGTGTGCATTGATGGGTTTTTTTAAACAATCCCTAGAGTTTCATTGAAAAATCCGACCAATTTCCCAATGTTTCCTAACGACAACGATACGTTACGCAATACAACTGATATATTCTATGTGATAACCAATATGTATCCATATCCCAAAGGTCTAATACATTACACGATAACGATAAGGAAAACATTGCTTGAGAGTTCCATGCCATTGTGGAGAGATCCTGGCTTTTCTTGATCTAATTAGATATTTTTTATCTAATGAGATATATTAATTTCTTTTTATATTTAACTAAAAATAGAGGACTCGGGAGAAATTGGAGACTTGATACGTCCCCTCTCCCAAGTCCTTTATTATAGTTAAAGATACAAAGAGATTAACATATCTCATCATATTGCAATAGGCTAGGATCTCTCCACAATGGTATGGTGCTCTCGTTTCCAATGCATGTGTAGAGTATGGTTAGGGGAGTGAGGGTATATGTAGGCTGTAGCTATGCGGTACTTGAGAGTATCATACCATTGTGGAGAGATCTTGGCTTCTCTTAATCCGATGAGATACATGATTACCTAATGAGATGTTAATCCCTTCGTATCTTAGACTATAAATAATGGACTCGGGAGAAATTGGAGACTTATTATGTTCCTCTCGCAAGTCCTTTATTCGTAGTCAAAGATACGAAGATATTAACATATCTAATCAGATAAGCAAGATCTCTCCACAATTGTATGGTACTCTCCAGTACCACAAACCTACAAACACACTCCCTCCCCTAATTGTACTCCACAAATTGACTAGAAATGCTAGCCCATACTCTAACAAGTAGCAAGACAAGGATAAAACTAGGGATGAATGCATTCGAGGAAACTTAGGAGTAGCACCAATAGGTAACAAGTTGAGACAAAATACAATTAAATAGTTTGGCCATGTGCAACAGAGACCAAGAACTACACCCGTTAGGAGTGAGGCAATTCAAGTTGAAGGCTCGACAAGGGTAAGACCGAAAAGGACATGGGTGGAGGTTGTAAGAAAGGACTCGAGGACCTATGATTTATCTAAGGATATGGTCCATGATCGAGTGGAATGGCAACAGGATTCGTGTAGCTGACCTTGATTAGTTGGGATAAGGCTTTGATGATCATGATGATAGGCCAAAGGGTTAGGAACCTCTAATCCGGTAGATTTGGCGGGGGGGGATCTCCCATCCATGGTAGGGCCAATCAGATCAACATCTTTCACAAGCCATGTGCCCCATTTGTACCAACTTGTGCATCAGGGCACTAGTCATGTTCCGATGCAACGGGACCTTATAATTCCTCAAAGAGAATATTATACTCAGGCAATAAGAAACAATGAAACCTAAACAATGCCAACCAATGTCCTAAACACTAAGCATGAGCCAATTGGCATTCAAGAGCTAAATTAACCATTCATTTGCAAGGAAATAATTGGATGGCTAAGTTTGCCCAACTGGAGAACTTTTCCTAGTTATCAGATGGCTAGATAGTAATTCGACTATTTATCCACATAATTGATCAGCCATCTTCAGGCAAGCAAACGAAGTCTTCTTTTTTTGCTTTTTTCCTTTTTTGTTCCTCTTGGTAGTTGAAGATGTTATTTGTTAAGTTCCACGTACACAATATAAGATACGTAAAATACATATATATATATATATATATATATATATATATGAAAAACTAAAACCTACCGCATAATAAGCTTTCTTGATATCTGATGGACTTGCATTCTTGCTCACTCCGAGAACATCATAATAATCTCTTGTTGCCATCGACCTCCATCCTAAGCCCAAAAAAAAAAAAAATTTAATTAAATAAATAATCATTTACTCAAAAATAAATTAATGGACACATATACATATGCATGCGAACAGGGAACAACTTCTAACACCCACCCTCTCCACTTATTATGATAATGTGATAGTGCGAAGTTGTAATGTGATCATTCAAAAAGTAAAAAAGAAGTGGCTATTATGTGATTATCAATTCAATATATAATATATGTAAAACAAAAACAAAATTTTCAAATACCTGTGGCATGAATCGATCTCTTTGCACCCAAATTGCAATCCAATCCTCCGCTCCATATCCCATTCCTCTGTTTCACTGCTCGATAAAAGCAAATCCCAAACCAAAAAATCCACAAAACCAGAAAAATCGAATCAAAATTCATGAGAATTTTAATCCTAATTAGCTCAAACATCACAAAAATAAAAATTAAAAAATAAAAACCAACCTGTCTCCGAATCCCCACTTCCCAAGACCCGGCGCGAATTGCAGATTCCGGAAACGAATCCCCGCCGCGTTGAATCCTTTGAAGGAATGGCATGAAATTACAGTTATGCCACCGAAGGAGATTCGAAAAGAAATAGGAAGAAGATAGGGAGGCTTACGATGATTGGAGAATCTTCGAGAAGCTTGGATGAGAGAGACCTGCGCGCGAACCAGTAGGCGAGCCTGGCACCGTTGGATCGCACCATTGGAGGTATGATTTTACGAGAGAAATGAAGGTTTGGTATAGAGATATTAGGGTTAGGGTTTTGGGAGAAGAGATGGAAGAGAAACTCTAGTTCTGTGAAAAGAAGAAGCAGGGGAATTGCATTGATAGCCCCTGATTATTTCCTCTCGTCTCCGTGGAGCCTTTAGATGTATGTGGAGAAAAATGCCCTAATTTCATTTTAAATCAGTTCGATGTAGTCCGCGGGACTTCTGAAATTGTACTCACCGAAACCTCGAAGACAACGGTGGGCCCACTCTTGGTGATGGAACCGTCCAATCCTTACCGTCCATTAACTGACTTATCGATGTAACTTTAGTTTTTAGTTTTTACTGTTCTATTGCAGGCCTCGGTGGGACCCAATGGATCTCCCGGAGACTTGAATTTCCTACAACCCAGAAAAAAGCTCAGTGGACCCACCTT
This sequence comes from Magnolia sinica, assembly GCF_029962835.1. NCBI lineage: Eukaryota > Viridiplantae > Streptophyta > Magnoliopsida > Magnoliales > Magnoliaceae > Magnolia > Magnolia sinica. The sequence continues at coordinate 121,950,489 of NC_080574.1, read as the reverse complement.
GATATGTGCATGTTTCATCCACTCCGTCCATCATTTTTCAACAGCTCATATTACGAAGTAAGACAAATCTCAGGACAGTCCAATGCCCAGATATGACACACCACAGGGAGAGGAGATGGGAAAGCCCTTGGTTATGTTTATATGCTATCCAACCCATTCATAAGGTGAATCTCACCAAGATGAAGGGAGGAACTAAACATCTGGTTGATACGAAATTTCGGTGGGCCCAAGAAGATTTCTACAGTAGCGCCTCCATCCCGGCTTTTCCACGTGGTATGGCTTATTTGAGATATGGGTGGCTTCAAATCCAAAAATGAGAGAGAAAATGATAGACAGATTGGATGCTGCAGAAACATCATGGTGGGCCCCACAGAGTATTTTGCTTTCTCTTAGGATGTGGATTTCCTATCAAAGGAATTGTGTGAGGCCAACTGTAATGTTCGTGAGAAAGTCACTCTGTACATCCGTTTTTAGAGTTCATTTTAAGACATTCGGCAAAAAATAAGGTGCATTCAAAACTTAAATGGTCCACACAAGATGAAACACAGGAAAAAGGGATGCCCAGTTGAAACCTTCTTAGATTCTACCTTGTTGTTCATATGCAATCCAAACCATTTATAAAGTCATTTTCAGTGAAATGAAATGAAAAGCCTATAAACTTAAGTTGATATGAAACTTTTATGGCCATATAAATATTTCAATAGTAGTCACTAAATCCTCATTGTTTCTTTTCATGCAACCCCTTTAAGGTTTGAATGCATCTTATTTTTGCTGGCATGTCCTAAAATGAGATCGAAAAATAGATAAACGGAGTGACTTTCCCACAAACATTGCAGTAGCCCCCACGCAGAATCCTCGAGCAGGAACTTCCTGCGAAAGGTTTTTACAGGAAATCCGCGTACTCGGGCTTCTCAGCTCTATTGTGTAGAAAATTCGCAGTTGCAACTCTATTGGAGCAGCTTCCGTGCCCACCGGAGTATGGTATTTTGGCGTCCCCATATCGTGTGCCACGTGACATATTTTTACGATGATCCAAACCAGACATCGTATGGGATGCCGTTTTAATAGGTTTTGGAGAAAAAAATTGTTATTAGATCATCTCAACCTTCTAATGGGTGGACCCTTTTTTTTGCTAAACGGGAACCATTCCTGAGTTTTATCTTTTGGGGTTCATATGTATCCCACCGATTATAAGGCTGGGATCGTCCAAGTGTTGTGACTTTTGAACGAGAGCCATCTATGTAAATACCGAATAAACGATTTCGGTCTTATCTCAAATTGGAAAAATGGCACAAGTTATAGACGGAGTGGAATTAAGCCTTTTGGATGAACTTGATGCCATGGACGGATGAAAATGCATGACGCTGATCAATCCTTTCATATGAATTTTATGGTACCATGAGGTTATAATGATATTTGTGATAAATCTTGTTGGATTATTTGGTTGAATAAAATAGACTATTAAAATTGAAAATAAAAAAGAAAATAAAAATAAATGAGATATAATAGTTAAATAATTGAGTCACGTCCTATAAGTTATTTGGCTTGAAATTGAATTTACTTTCATTATATAGTATTCTAAGTGCAATAGATTTATAGAGCAATCAACTTTTAGGATACAATAAAAATGACCATATGCAAAACTTAGACCAGTCGACAAATATTTGGAAGCAGATTAGCTACCGACATATAGGGACTAAGTGATATCACAGAATTGCCCGAACATGATGTATGTGTTTATCCACACCAACCATCCATTTGGAGAAATCATCTCAAGAAATGAACAAAAATTCAGATATCTCTAAAGCTAAAGTGGACCCACCACATAAAGTAGTAGGGATTGAACGCCTACCATTAAAAACTTCTCAAGGGCTACATAAGTTTTCCATCGAGGTGATATTTTTGTTTTCCTGCTGTCCATACAAACTTATAAATGAGTTGAATTTCAAATAAACATTATATATAGTGGCGCTAAGAAGATTTCAACTTGTATTGTCTCATTGTTATATGTGGTAGGGTTCGCTTGAGCTTTGGATCTGCCTCATTCTTTGACTCCGATCCCGAGATGTTCTCTTCCAAATGGATGGTTGGTGTGGACAAACATAGGCATCATGGTGGAATCTACGGAACTTGGTGACATCAGCCAATCAGCGCCCCAAATATTCAATCACTAGCATATATGCAGGTATATGCGGATCACTGGCAGGTTTTTCAAGTATACATTGTTCTTTAACAGGGTGGCCCACCCGACAAGAGTCAGCCATGCTGAGCTTTACATGCATCTTCATGGTGGGGCTGTTGTATGCAGGCGCAGCTTTAGTGGATCCCCGGATCCACCTAGGTGGGTGGGATCCCTAATTGTGGCGCCTATGCGCATGATGCACATGCCTTAACATCCATGCCGTTCATCCATGTTGAAAAATCATTTTAGGACATGATTTCAAAAACGAATAAGATCCAAATCTCCAATGGACCACACCACATGAAATAGTTGTGATTGAATCCCTACCATTAAAGACTTCACGGGTTTAATAAAATGTTTATTTTCCATCCAACCTGTTGATAAGGTCACAAAGACCTGGATGAAAAGACCACACAAGTATCATCTTTGATCCAAAACTTTGGTGGCCCATGAGGCGTTTTTAATAGTCAATTACCATTATTTTCTATACCTTGGTCTACCTAAGATATAGGTGTACTTCACTTTTTAGATCATGCCCTAAAATGATTTTTCAATACAAATGGACAGTGTAAATTTAAGGCACATACATCATGGTGGGCTCCACAGTCAAGGATCCCAACCACCTCGATGGTATGGGGATCCACCGAAGTTGTGCGGATTGTACGCAACATGTGGGACATAATTTTCTGATAGAGCTATGGGGCGCAGCTTCGGAAAATCACCTGATCCACTGAGGTAAGTGGATCCTTGAATATAGGGCCCACTATGATGTATGTGCCTTACATCCATGTTGTCCATCTGTTTTAGCAGATCATTTTAGGGCATCATCCAAAAATAAAATAGATCCAAATTTGAAGTGGATCACACCTTAGGTAACAGTCGTGATTGACCATTAAATACTTATTGGGGGTGACAAAATTTTAGGATCAAGTGATATTTGTGTGGTCCTTTCATCTAAGTCTTTGTGACCTTATCAACGAGTTGGATGGCAAATAAACATTCCGGCGGCCCAAGTTTATATGGTGAGTATTCAATCACCATTGCTTCTTGCGGTGTGGTCCACCTGAGATTTGGATTTGCTTCATTTTTAGGATCATACCTTAAAATGAGCTATTGAAATGGATGGACGGAGTGAATGCAAGGCACATACATCACAATGGGTCCCACAGTTGGGGATCCACATAAGCAGTGTCCAGAGCTATGGAGTTGGTGAAGCCACGGGATCATTGAATTTCCCCCAACATTTGAAAATAATAGGAAAGAGGTATTATATCATCTAGAGTCGATAATAAATATTGCAAGAATTCTAGTGGAATTTGAAAATCACTATATCAGGCTTTAAGTTGATGCATATGTTTTATCCATACCGTCTATCTATGTGTGCCATTTACATGTGTTCATCCATATATGCCCTTTAAAACATTCAAGTTGCATGTGTATAAGAGACCAACATTAGTTGTGGAATTTGGTCAATATCAATTACAGTTCCATAGTCCGCCAATCACAAGCTTTACTTAATGAGGTATATTTCCTAAAGAAAGAATCTGATCTCAAAAGTGGAATTGAATAGTCAAAATACCATGGTATTTCCAGACATGTAATCATTGTATAATAATCCTACATTCCATATCATTTAATCTTATGTTCCATACAGGTCCAATTTTTTTAAAAGCACATCTTCCATCCTTGGTGGGTCCCACAATATCAATGGCTCACGTCACAGAATGGTGGAACCCAGTGTTCTCCTCCCTATTAACCTCCACAGCTTCGACCACATATTAGGAGACTAGGAATTGCAGGTGTGGGATTTGGATGTTGGTGGAGCTTACCATCCATGTCCCTCCGTCGGAAAATCTAGCAAGTATGTTCACTAAGTGGGCGAGATGTAATAGGAGAAGTGCTAGTAGCATAAGAAATTTTTTGTAGATATAGGGCTTGTTCCTCTATAGCCTAATATCTATTTAATTTTGAATTCGTCAATATATGCTTGACAATGAGTTTGACAAACCATGAACAAGCTATACATGTTAATAGAGCTTTCCTCAACATGTACTTACTTAAATTCAAATCCAAGGTTAAATAGCCTCTAGATTATAGCTGAACTAAGCTCAATTAACTTGTGAACGGATCTATCAGTAGGCCTAGCCTATCAGTAGCCCTGTCCTCATTATAGGGTTAAATGGCTAGGTAAATAGCCATGTTCCCTGTTACGAGATAGCAGAGATGGGGATTGAGAGCAATGTTGTAGAAATTGGACACACCGATGGTTGGATTAGGTTTTGATCAGACCGAGCCATCTGCAAGATCAAGATATGAAACCGCGCCACGGCCAAAAAGGGTCTCCAATTTCTTCCAAAACTATGTCAATTTGGCAATAAGCAATCACTTTTTTCTTAACTATAGAAAATCGGTATTCAAACAAATGTTAAAAAAAACAGCTTGGGGTGTTTGGATGGGGATTAAATTCAGTAATTTCACAATTTTATAATTATCAAATTCATAATCTCTACTATATATGATGCTGCGTGGTTAGGGACAATTTTACCTATGCAACTAGTTTTTGGAGAGAACCGAACCTTGGATTTTCAAAAGAAATGGAAATGAAATTTAGATAAAGATGAGATATTTAGGCAATTTGGTGGTGACTTTTACAAACCATTCATATTTTAACCGCTTGCTTTATGGTGTGCTGATTTTGCCCACTAATGGGTATTTCTAACATTTTAATTTAAATATTTGATGCGAGTAACAACGTGCATGAAGTCAAAACCCCTTCTCTCTCTCTCTCTCATGTAGTCAAAACCCTCTCTCTCTCTCTAGCTTGTACCCCCTCCTTGCAGGGAGGGGATTACCATGGGCCCCACCTTGTTGTATGAATTCTATATTCACACCATTCATATGTTGTGCCAGATCGTTTTAGGGAATGAGCCCAAAAATGAAGCAATCCAATCCTCAGGTGGACCATACCATAGGAAGCAATGGTGATTGAACATCAATAGGCTACAAAAGTTTTGAATCAAGTTGATATTTGTTTTATCCCTTCATCCAGATTTATGTGACCTTATTAACAGATTGGATGGCAAATAAATATTAGGAAATCATTGTTTTATGGCAGGCACTAGGAAGTTGTTAATGGTGTGGCGTTCAATCACCATTGTTTCTTATTGTATGGTCCACCTGAGTTTGGATCTTCTTCATTTTACGCTCATGCCCTAAAATTATATGACAAAACAGATGAACAATGTGTATATAGAATATGTACATCAATGTGGGCCCCACGGTAAGGGCTGCATTGTCTTGGGTGAGGCCGGGGCGGCACCTAATCCACTCCCCTCTTTGTAGCACTCTCATATATCAGTCTCCATTCCTATCCACCGGAAATGCCATACCCACTATTGTGTATAGTGAGTTTGGTAGCCTTAGTTCTTAAACTTGCAACTAAATTGACAAAATGGGCATAAATAAGGAACTTGGTAATTAAATAAATAAATAAAAAGAATTAAAAGTCTTCCAATATACAAATTCAGGAAATCAAAAAATCCACCACAAATGGTTTGTATATATATATATATATATATATATATAGAGTCCCGGTCTCCTGCGCACAAGGCCGCATGAGACTTAAATGAGAGCTTGTATGAGAGCCGTTGGATCCCCTCATCGGCTGGGATTCATCCGACTTGAGAAGAGAGAGTTTGCGGAAAGAGGACTCGCGCGGCAAGATTTTCGGCATCTCACGGACTCCTACTGAAGTGGCGTCACCAAGTTCTGTGGGCCACACCGTGATGTATGTTTTGTATTTACACCGTCCATCCATTTGGAGAGATTATATTAGAACATGATCTAAAAATTGAATCAGATCCAAAGCTTGAGAGGACCCCACCACAAAAAACAGTGGGGAGAGTGACACCCACCATTAAAAAGTATTTACAAAGGCTCCCTGCCAGGAGGAATCCAAGTAGCCATCAAAGTGCTAGTCCATAGATCGACAGTGACCGATGAGGAAGTTGCAAGAGAGATAGAATGTCTTGGCAGGATCAAGCATCCAAATCTCATGGCATTGATGGGATACTGCCTGGCGGGAGATCAGAGAATCGCAATCTATGAATATATGGAGAATGGGAACCTAAAGAATTTGCTCTGATCCACAATCAGGAGCTCAACAGACGGAGAATTGGAGTATGGGTACATGGGGAGAAGATGGAGAGGATGGTGATTTTGGATTGGCGAAGATCATCGGATAAAGCTTAGATGATGACCTCTCTCTTGGATCACTTGGTTACACTCCTCTAGAATTCGTCCAGATCGAAACACCGTCTGTGGTGGTGAAATCTGATGTTTTTGGATTTGGGGTGGTTCAGTTTGAGCTAATTACAGGGAAGAAGCCATTCGGTGATGATTATCCTGGCGAGGAGAATTCGAATTTGGTGAACTGGGTCAGGGGACTGGTGAGGAAGAAAGAGTGCTCGAGGTCGGTCGATCCTAGAATTCAAGGGACAGGATCGGGGATGCAGATGGAGGAAGTGCTGCAAATTGGGTATCTTTGTACGGCTGATCTGCCTTCAAAGTGGCCGAGCATGCAGCAGATCATCCGACTATTGAAAGACATCGAGCCCGCTGCGGGCCAGTGAAGGGTGTTGGGAAGTTCTGCTTCTGTTATGTTATTTCTGTTTGAACTTTCTTTTGTTCTTTTGCATTGTCATGAGAAGTTGATATTGCAAAATATATGCAGATGTTTGGGCCATGGCCATGATCAAAATTGCATTTTTAGGATCAATGTTTTCAATGAATTTTGTGTGTTTTTTGGCATTTGCTCTTATCCAAGAATTCCTTATATTAAATTCAGTGTTTGGATGCACAATTGATTTGAATTGCAAGAGGACACGGATTTGAATTGATTTGAATTCATGACATCACCAACTTGTATGGGCCCACCATCATGTATCAACACCGTCCATACATTTGGAGAGATCATTTTAGAGCATCGTCCAAAGAATGAGGCAGATCCAAGGCTGGGGTGGACCCCACGACAGAAAATGGTGATGAGAGTTACGCCCACCGTTGAAACCTTCCAAGGTCCACCATGATGTTTATTTGAAATCCCACATGTTCATGTGTTAAAGCAGACATAAAAGAAGGAAAACACAAATATTCGCTTGATCGAAAGCTGTCGTGGCCTTTAGAATTTTTTAATGGTGGGCGTCACTCTCCCCACTGTTTTTTGTGGTGGGGTCCTCTCGAGCTTTGGATCTGATTTATTTTTTAGATCATGCACTAATATGATCTCTCCAAATGGATGGACGGTGTAGATACAAAACATACATCACGGTGTGGCCCACAGAACTTGGTGACGCGACTTCAGTAGGAGTCCGTGAGATGCCGAAAATCTTGCCACGCGAGTCCTCTTTCCGCAGACTCTCTGTTCTCAAGTCTGCTTAATCCTAGCCGATGGGGGGATCCAACGGCTCTCATACAAGCTCTCATTTAAGTCTCATGCGGCCTTGTGCGCAGGAGACCGGGACTCTATATATATATATATAACAAAAAAGAAAAAGGAAAATCGTGGATTTGACAAGAAAAACTAAAAAATACATTTTTCTAAATCATTTTCTTCCAATTTCATGAAGGTACCTAAGTGAACTTTGAAACTCATGAATAGATATTTTACGCGTCCAAACACCCGCGAGGTATACTCGGTCCACTTACTGATCCATGTACAAGTATAACATGTGCCTTGGCCTATTTTTGTAACGTGTTGTGTATGAAAAAAGAAAAAAAAGTGAGGATTTTAACTTGCCACCGTATGACTAATGACTACAGTACTTCTTTCTCAAATAAATAAGTCTCCTTACCACTAAAACATGAGTTTATGTTGTAAATAAAATCGACTATTATATAAAATCAAGGTTAGCATGGTCTAAAATAAATAAATAAATAAATAAAAGAATAAATAGTGTGCTATAAAAAAATAAAAATAAATAAAAGAATAAAACTCTTCTTCTTCTTCTTGTGCAATCATACCGGTAGTATACTGGATTCATAACAACCATGGCCAATCATATTCTGGTAAGATAGTACTAGGATGAGTGATCTCATGAAAAGTCCTCGTGTTGCACTCCTTCCTTTTTTAAGGAAAAAAATGGCTCTTGAAAATTTAGAATTTTTAGTGCTCTGAAGGTTCCTTCCTGTGTCTGTAAACGGGGGTATGTAAGTGCATGACTTTATGGGATCTACGTGCACGCATTGAAGTTGTGCACTTAAGAGATATCTAACTAAAAAACCCATGTAACTCATCTCCAGCACTCCATGTATGTGGGAATTATTTAGGATGCTAGACCATTGATCTGTTGGGCCATTTTATGGGTGTAATCATAAACATTCAAATGTCAGACGCCTAGATAACAAGACCTGCCAAGCAAGGAATGCCATGAAATGTTCACAGGTTGGAAGATCTTAACTCTTGAATGGGTGGCCTTAAAGTAAATGAATAAAGAAGGCCAGAGATTGAACAAGGAGGATCTGACAAATTGAAAGATTTTGAGGGCAAGCCCTATTTACAGTGGGCCATCATGTCACCTGTCTAGATCAAGGAACCATTAACTCCATTTTCATCCAGAATTTCATCTGAGCCAGGACTTTATCATGTTGGGCCTTTATGCACATACGAGCCAAGACCCAGCTCAATCACTTATCGGGCCTCACACTCATACCCATTCCCAAACGGTGACCTTGAGCCTCAGCAGAAATTCAGCCCAAAGTAGGGTTGGACTTGTGTGGGCCCAGGCCATCCAGGCCACTTTCAAGTTTCAACCCTAATCTTCCGTCCATCGCTTTGGACAATTGGGTTCATTGTGTAGGAATGATGGCCCCAATGGATGGACCATGCCCCAAATCTCTTTGATGGGACATGCTAACTGTTTATTTGTTGCATTATGTGGTTAGAAAAAGATACACAGGAATGGTCCACATTCAGCTGGAATAAAAAAACAGAATAACAAAACATCGTGGCAAGAATCATCCAAGCAGGGAGACTACTGGGGCAAGGTCCATGTTTGGTGAGGCCCATCATATCATCAATCTAGACAGTATAACAACAGGACCAATGGTTCAAACTGAAACAGAAACGCTCGAATTTATAACCCATAAATGAGATCGAGAGAGTATGAGGGAGAGAGATCGAGGACGGGAGAGGGAGAGACGAGATGGCAGAGATGGAGAGGGAGAGAGAGACAGTGACAAGTAGAGAGAGAGAGGGCTTTTTATTTTTCTTAAAATTTTTAAGTCGACCGTGCATCCGACGGTTGGTGATGGGCCGTCGCTAAAGAAGCGTGGGATATGCCCAGCTTTCTTGTAGTGAATACACCATCACTCAGACAGTAAATCCAACATGAAAACATACATATGGACAGGAAAAGATCATGTGAGTCGACGCTTTTGATCAACTGATATACTTACAAGACTCAAACAGTGATACAGATTCGAGTACCTTTTTAGGCCACATTAGCCCACAAAGCATGCGGCTTGCCCTCCAGATCATGTCCCACATGTCGTTAGGTGCGCCCAGTCATCCATTGCACTAGCACATTGCATGCCTCCCCACAGGGAAACGGATTGGCTACTCCCCCTGCCACCAGCCAATGGCTTGTGGTCAGTGCTCTGTGGGCCCACCATGATGTATGTGTTTCATCAATGCCGTCCATCTATTTTTCTAGATCATTTTATGATATTGCACAAAAAATGAGGTGTATCCCAATTTCAAGTGGACCACATTATATTAAACAGTGTTGAATGAACGTCAACCATTAAAATTTTTTTGGGGCCCATAAAAGTATTGGATCAAGCTGATCTTTGTCTTTTTTCCCTTCATCTGGGTATTTATGAACTAATAAACAGATTGGATGTCAAATAAAAATTACAGTGGGCCTTAGTAGGATTTAAATGATGGATATCCAATCACTATTGTTTTCCTGTGGTGTGGTCCACCTGAGATTTATATCCCTCTCATTTATGGGATAGAGTCCTATAATCATCTTTAAAAACCGATGAACGGAATGGATGAAATACATACATCATGGTGGGGCCCAAAGATCACCGACCACCAGCCATGGGGCTGGTGTCAGGTGGAGTAGCCAATCCATTCCCTCCCCACAGCACTTGAGCTGCACGCCGGCTCTCTTAACTCAGCCCTGTGATCTGTTCTTGAAATATATATATATATATATATATATATATATATATATATATATATATATCAGTGAGCTATATTAGTGACATAAATTTTTAGCCCTATGCATGAGAAAACATCCTACCTGTTTTGACCAGAGCTTATACAGTTGTGTGAAAATGTATATATATATATATATATATATATATATATATATATATATATATATATATATATATATATATATATATATATATCTGTACAAAACTAAGAATGGTCTACTTCAAACTGACTTTAAGAGAGGTTCGCTAACCCACATGCATCTCCAGATGCAACCACATGCCAACCTGGCATGCGTGGACACCACAGAGGTGCATAAGGTGGGTCCCACTGTGAAGATGATCTGAGACAATTGACCGTTCCCCTTATCACATTGGCCACTACTACACTCAAACAACTGGCAGTTTAAGAAAATTGACGATGGCCTTGATGCAATGTACATGTGACCTGGAGCAATGAATGGAGCTTTGCAAAAGGTCAGCTTCCCCATGGATTGAAGACACCGCCGCGACTAAGATTGACTCATTCGGTCCTGAGTCGAGCACTCGCTCAAGTCAGGGGGTGACTTGTCCGAGTTGGACCAAGATACACATATTTTCAATGCTGACTTGTGGGGCCGAACCAGATTGGACTCCACCAGGTCCGAGTCGACCTGGACAAGTCAGCAGTCCATGTCTTCACAATGGGACCCGTCTTATGCAACACTCAGATGAGTCATACACATGCAAGGTTTGAATTTGGCTAGCAAACATCATGTTAACATGAGTATTCTTAAGGCCATGGATGTGAATGGTATGTTTATACACTCGTCATGTTCAAATGGCACGTTGTTCATTCATCCAGACTGTTGATCTGATTGTTCCACTGCGGTGGGGATGCAGACGTTCTACTGGAAGATCCTTACCCACCCAATTTTGGCCTTTTTCCCAAACCATTGTATTCTTTTTCTCTTGACCATGTACTTGTTGGCCACTAACAAAGGAGTACAAACACTCCACTCTGGGAGTTTTTGGGGCATCCCTATCCAGGGGCCCTCAGATCAACAGTCTGGATCACCTAACCATGGGCCTCACTTCAAAAATAATTCCACTATTGACCAAGCCATGGGCATATGACGCAGGGATGAACGTGATGAAGATAACTACTCCAAATCCACGGAGCTTCTTTGGACTCCTCACAGAGACTTCTCGAATCCACGAGGAAAGAAAGCAGAAAATAGAAATAAATTCTAAGAAATTCGCAATTGCTTAATTGATAATTGATAATTGTCTAATGTATCTCCTTACGCTATTAATATAGAAAAAAAAAACTAAAATTCATAATTACCAAAAATAGAAAAATTCTAACTTTAATAAAAATCCTAATTCTAATAAAACTCTTCTAAGCCCTAATTTCTAAAAATAAAAATTGCGAATAAACTTTCTCTAGAAGAGTCCCAGTATAACTAAAAGTTATTTCTAAAAGGAAAGAAAATCTAAAACTCTAAAAATATTAAAAAAATCGGAATTACCAAAAATAGTAAATTTTTTCTAAAAATTCGTTTTTAAGCTGAAAGCGCACGTTTTCTGACGAAACGGACAGATGCGACCCACTTTGTGGGTCGGTTCACCTCGGATGACCCGTTTTAGTAAAGATTGATAGGTTGTACACCCCATAACGATACCCGGATCAAAAGTTATGGTCAATTCACGGTCCATCTTCTTTTGGCTCAACCATGTTGGGAACGTATTTGTGACACGTTCTACATCAGCATACATGGCATAAAAATAAATTTGACAACATTCATGTAATGATCAAATTTAATAAGGTATGAGACAGAGCTGCGACTTGCATAACATTTTGGGTAGCAAAGTTTCTGAAATTCTATGATGCAACTTACTGACCAATACATGGTTTCTTCAATTCAACACAAGCTAACCAACCAATATTTTTCTATTTGGAGATCTTCAGTGAGGAGATTTTTTATTTTATTTTATTCTCTCCTCATAGCTTTAAGACAAACAGTCATGATCCTCCCGTGGAAAATTAAAATGGGCCACTTTACTGCTTATGTTCTGTCTCATCAGAATGCGGCCATGAATTCCTTTTAGATGCTCAAGCGCACATTTTTTCTCCACGAAGAGCAAAACAGGAAATCATATAATACTTTAAAAATAAAGAAGAGGAATGCTATGTTAGTCACCTTAAATCAGACACCCTAACATCAACAGAATACATCTTCACTAAGGTTTGATCAGCCTTGTGAGGTAGATTTGCTTGAAATGTTTACAAAGTTACGACCACCAGTATTCAAGAGACCCATCAATAGCAGAAGATTGGTTAAAGCAGATTAAGAAAGTACTAAAAGTCATGAACTGCCCTAATGATCAGAAAGTTAGATTGGTGTCATTTATTCTTTAGGGCGAAGCCGATGTATGGTGGAGAGTTGCAAAGAGAATGGTTTCAGCTAATCATGTGTAGACCTGGAATGAATTTCAAGAAAAGTTTTGTGAGAAATATTTTCCTAAAGTGTACCGCATCCAAAAGGTGGCATAATTTTTAAAGCTAGAATAAGGTTTTATGACGGTAGCCCAGTATGAAGCAAAATTTGTTGAATTAGCAGGTCATGTGCCAAAAGTAATGAAAGATGAAGATTATATGATTACAAAATTTGAAGAAGGGTTAAGATATAATATTAGAACAAAATTTTATTGTATAGATGTGAAGAAATACTCAAAAGTAGTCGATAAAGCCTTACGAGCAGAATAAGATACAGAGCGGTTTCTCAAATCTTGTGTATAGTTAAAAGAAAAAGGATAGAAATATGCCGACACCTACCCAACACCAACCACTAGAGAAGAAACCCAGAATGGGAATTCAGTCATCAACGCCGAGAACCTAAGAACGATATTTTCCAGGAAATTGTGCATACTGTGGTAAGTATGGTCACATGGCTCAGGTTTGTAGAACTAAAATGATAGATATGGGTATAATGTCTCTTTAACAGATACCACCGCGATTGCAACTTCTACCATCATCTCAACAAACAAGTCAGACATCGCAAGCATCACATACCCAATAGCCCCAACCATAGCAGAATTGGCAAAATCGACCATCTCCATCAGTTCCTCAAGGCCAAGGGAATCATCCCAACAGGTAACAACCACCATATGAGACCCGTATCGTAGCCCGTACCGTTTCGTAGGCTTCCGCAGTTCCCCCGGTCGAATTCCGGCAACCTTTGACCTTTATCCGACATTTGCGTGCGATCCTGAGTCGTGTCCCATATTCCAGAGTCGGCTCGACTTGAGACTTATACCCTTGCGACCGCGTCGTCGCCGAGGTTCCGACACCGCGTCTCGCGGGCCGATACGATACTCGAACCAGGAGATGTGGGGCTGCGATTAGTTCGAGAAAACGCCGCGCATTTGTAATCTCAAGAGAATTTCTATCAAATGTCAAATCAATTCCATCAATCAATAAAAGTACATAACCCATCAAGTTAAGTACCCTATCCCATCCCCAAGTACACAACACCATCCCCAAAGTCAACCCTTCCATCCCATCTCTCACTCACCACATCACTCTCTCTCTTTCAATCTCTCTCTCTCTCTCTCTCATCTCTCTCATTTTTAAAATCCCTCTCCTAAGCATGTATGCTAACTGTTTAATGAAATGTCCCAACAAGGAATGTTTTGTGTGGATCGCATTTGAGTTCTATTTTTTTTCTCTACCCATGAGTCGGCCCATATGGTTGTATGGTTGGATGACTGCAAATTTTTTTGAAAGTTATGGAAAATTAAGTGATATTTTCTGAAATTAGGTCCCTCTCTTGTTGAGCATTACTGTTAGTCATCATTTTTATTTTTATTTAATTACTCTGTGTTTCTATGTACACCATTTGTTGTCATCCTACGATATTTGGTTTGGAAAATCAGTTTGTGATTTATAGGAACTGGTTTTATCTTGTGTTTGAAGAATCAGCTGGACACCATCTGTTGTTGTCTTGTGATATCCCATATGCTATTTGCAACAATCCGCTTGTGATACATCTTTTGAAGTAGATTGAGATGTGTTGTGAAGGAATCCTGTGATATGTTGCAAAAATCAGACCATCTGCCATTATCTGCATGCCATCTATTGAGTATGTTAGGAGGTCTTTTGGGTTTTTCTAGAGGATCTGATTGATTCTATGCACACAATTCATCATTATTTACAAAAGGGAGCTAAAAAAAAAGAGTTTTTCCATTTGAAAAAAGGTCTGTTTTCTGTAGAGGTGGGCATCGAGCTGAGTCGAGTCGAGGTGGGCCAAGCTTGGCTTGGCTTGTCCATGATGTACTCAAGTTCAAGCTCAAGCTCGAGCTTGGCCTCGAGCTCAACATTGAAACTTGGCTTGGTTGCCAAAGCTGTCGAGCTCGAGTTCGAGTCGAGCTAGTGGTTCGAGTCGAGTCGAGTTTACCTCAAGTCGAGCTCGAGCTTGTCGGGTGAGAGAGTAATGGATTCTGTTCTTGATCCTCCTCCATTGATAAAAAATTCAAAAATCTTAAAAGAATCAAAGCAAAATCCGATGAAAAAACCAAACAAAGCTTCGAATCAGATGAGGAAACCTGTAAGAACCGATCTGTTCTTGATCTTCTTCCACCAGCAGAAATCCAAGTACTAGAAAAGAAACAGAGCAGAACATAGATCAGAAATCCAAGTAAAGAGCTCTAGCCAATCAGATCATTGGATTTCCTTGAACTTCTAACAAATCTGAGAAGAACCCATCTCGAATTTCTTGGGTTTCTCGCCTAAGAAGTAGATCTCAAGAGATTGAACTCATACTATTGTGGAGTTGAAATGAAAACTGGTGGTGGTGGTCGGGGCGGGCTTGCGGCTGGCAGTGGGCAGAGAAAGAGAAGAAAGGGAAAGGGAAGGGGGTGCGTGCAGTCGGGTAGAGACTCTAGGGTTTGTTTTTTATTTTTTATTTTTAAGTTTAAACTTAAAACTTATATTAATAATAATAATAATATATATATATATATATAATATTTAAAATATTTGTTAATCGAGCCGAGTCGAGCCGAGTTGAAATGCCCCCTGGTCGAACTTGGCTTGAACTCAACTCGAGCTTCAAATAATTAGCTTGGCTCAGCTCGAATCGGCCATTCAAGCTGAGTTAATCCGAGCTGACTCAAGCTGAGTCGAGCGAGCTTTTTGAGCTAGCTTGACGTGATTCTAGATAAGTCTAGAGGAAGCTATGGGTACGAATACGGACTACAATACAGCATATCATCCACAATCTAATGGACAAATGGAATGTGTGAACCAAATATTAGAAGACCTGTTACGTGCGTGCACTCTGGATTTCAAGGGAAACTGGGATGATAACGTACATTATGCTGAATTCTCCTACAACAATAGTTATTAAGCAAGCATCGGTATGGATCCGTACTAAGTCTTATATAAATGTCCTTACCGAGCACCTAACTGTTGGGCCGAGGTATGTGAGAAATGCTTAATTGGGTCAGATGTTATACAAGAAGCTACTGAGAAAGTTGAAATTATTCGAAAGCGACTACAAGCTGCTCAGAGTCATCAAAAGAGCTATGCCGACAATCGAAGACGAGATCTAGAGTTCACAATAGGAGACAACGTGTTTTGAAAGTTTCTCCCATGAAGGGATTAATGCAATTTAGTACCAAAGGAAAACTCGCACCACGTTTCATCGGACCATTTGAAATATTAGAACGAATTGGAGGAGTGGCATATCGTCTTGCATTACCTCCTCAGTTAGCCAGTGTCCATAATGTTTTTCATGTATCGATGTTACGGAAGTACAAGAGGGATTATTCTCATGTGATTGACTGGTAAGATCTCGATTTACAGGAAGATACATCTTAAGTGAAGAAACCAATTCGAATACTGGATCGTAAAGAGCACATGTGGCGCACTAAGACGGTACATTTAGTCAAGGTTTTATGGACTCATCATGAAGTAGAAGAAGCATCTTAGGAGCAGGAAAGAGAAATTTGTGAGAAATATCTTCATCTCTTTGAGCAGTAGTTTCAGGTAAATTTCGAGGATGAAAAATTTCTTTTAGAGAGATAGAATGTAACGGCTGTGAAAATTTACTAATAATAATAATAATAAAAAAAAAGAAGATATTTTATCTTATCTTTATTTTGTATTTATTTTAAATCAATCTTATCTCCTATCTTAAACCGTATACTTTAAATATACCTCTAACCCTCCCCACATCTCTCAAGATTCAAACACTCAGTCGTAAAAGAGTTCTAGTCAAATTTAAATATTAACAAAAAGGCTACCTGCAATAATAGAGAAAGGGAGGAAGAGAATTTTGGAGTGCTTAGATCAGGTATGTATATCGTCCTCCTTTTAGCATTTTTTTAATATATTTAATATAATTTTATTCGGTGTATGCAATGAACGGTGTGGATTGGTCACACGTTCATTGTATTGAATTATGGGTAGATGCCATTTAAAGGTGAAGGGAATCTAAAATTATATAATTGTAGTTGGTGTGCATCTGATCAAATTAGATTAAATCTGTACGGATCATATGATCCTTAAGGCCAAAATATACAAGGGCCCTAATATTCAGATTAATCTAACCATCAGATGAGCCACATTAGTTAGATCTAAAAGTGGTTGATAAAGGAATCTCAGATATTTTACGCAAGTGTTGGTATGATCACTTAGCGTAAAAGGTCGAGATGGGCCATTGGTGTATGTGTAGTTAGATCCACACCATTCCTCCAATACATAGAGGCAAAACATAACAAGACCTCAACAATCTAAATGATCTGACCATCTGATGGGCCACCTCGATCAAATAATTTCCATTCAATTTTATAATCTTAAAAGGGAAATAAAAGATAGAATAGAAATTTTAATTATTTGATTATTTTGGATTTGGCCACTTAGGATGTTAATCAAAGGTAGGTCCCACCATGTAATACAAATTAATGAATAATAATATTGTTGATATAATTGATAGGACTTCAGAATTCAAATCAACCTAATTACATTGCAGAGTCAATACTACCAAACTCAGGTGAGTAACCCAACTTGTCTCATAATTCATTAAAATTAAAATAAATCTTTTGTGATTGTTTGATTGATTTACTGATTTGAGTATTTTGATATGATAATTGCATACTAAAATTCATAGGTAAATATTCTGATCAAGACAACTATGCCAAATATGAAAAATATGCATTTAATTGATATGATTATGGACCATGTTAGGTTATATCACTAAGCCTGAGCAGCTTATAGTTTTATTGATAGAAAAACCATACAGAGGAGCCATTAGCAGATGATGTGGCACAAGAACCGGAATGATCTACCACATCTGAACACGACCCATGTGACACGTGGTCATACTTATCTGAAGATAAAGTGGCAGCATCAAATCATTTCTAATTATGTGGTTTATTTGTTAGTATAATTTGATTAACATATAATGCATATTGGTATTGATTTTGAGACTTTAAGAAATTATTTAGATTTATTTCTTTAAAATAATGTTAGCATGGAATAAACATCATTTGTATAATGGTATAATAAATGAATGATTTTAAGGTTTATTTTATTTTAAGGATCGTCAAGATTTCTATATGCTTGGTTGATTGGTGTTAAGTGTTATGTATGTGTGATTAAGATTACGGTGAATCTTATATTGAATGTAATTATCACATGCGATTAAACTGATTAAAGAATTAAGTGAGTACAGTTTGTGTATGAGTTATGAATCGAAACTCGGGTCTATGGGTGCACACTCTGCACCCGGATTTTGGGGCATGACAATCTCCCTGCTAAAACAGTGCCAAACTTCCATTACCAACTTGCCGGAGCTAGTTTTCTGGCGATTTTGTTTCATTTCACGGTCATTTTCTTGCATTTCATGGTTAATTCCCTTCACGGTCATTTCTATGCATTTCACGGCCAATTCCGGCGATTCCGTTTCATTTCACGGTAATTTTCATGCATTTCACCGTCAATTCCCTTCACTTCACAATCAATTCCATGCATTTCATGGTAAATTCCCTTCACTTCACAGTCATTTCCATGCATTTCACGGTCAATTCCGGCGATTCCGTTTCATTTCACGGTCATTTCCTTGCATTTCACGGTCAATTCCCTTCACTTCACGTTCATTTCTATGCATTTCACGGTCAATTTCCCTTTACTTCACGGTCATTTTCATGCATTTCACTGTTAATTCCGGCGATTCCGTTTCATTTCACGGTCATTTCCAAGCATATCATGGTCAATTCCCTTCCCTTCAAGTCATTTCCATGCATTTCACAGTCAATTTCCTTCACTTCACGGTCATTTCCATGCATTTCAGGGTCAATTCCGGCGATTTCGTTTCATTTCACGGTCATTTCCATTCACGGTCAATTCCCTTCACTTCACAGTCATTTCCATGCATTTTACGGTCAATTCCCTTCACTTCATGGTCATTTCCATGCATTTCACAATCATTTCCGGCAATTCCGTTTCATTTCACGGTCATTTCCATGCATTTCACAGTCAATTTGCTTCGCTTCACGGTCATTTTCATGCATTTCACTGTCATTTTCGGCGATTTCGTTTTATTTCACGGTCATTTCCATGCATTTCACAGTCAATTCCCTTCACTTCACGGTCATTTCAATGCATTTCACAGTCAATTCCGGCGATTCCGTTTCATTTCACGGTCATTTCCTTGCATTTCATGGTCAATTTCCTTCACTTCACGGTCATTTCCATGCATTTCACGGTCAATTCTGGTGATTCCGTTTCATTTCACGGTCATTTCCATGCATTTCACGGTCAATTCCGGCGTTCCATTTCATTTCACGGTCATTTCCTTGCATTTCACGGTCATTTCCTTCCATTTCATGGTCAATTCGGCGATTCCATTTCATTTCACGGTCATTTCCATGCATTTCACGGTCAATTCTCTTCACTTCATGGCCATTTCTTTCACGATTAATTCTCTTCACTTCACGACCAATGCATTTCACGGTCGATTCTCTTCACTTCACGGTCATTTCCATGCATTTCACGGTCAATTCGGCGATTCTGTTTCATTTTACGGTCATTTTCATGCATTTCACAAGAAATTCCCTTCCCTTCATGGTCATTTCCATGCATTTCATGGTCAATTCGCAATTCCGTTTCATTTCACGGTCATTTCCTTGCATTTCACGGTCATTGACCATGAAATGCAAGGAAATGATCGTCAAGTGAAGCGAATTTACCGTGAAATGCATGAATATGATTGTGAAGTGAATGAAATGAATGAAATTGATCGCGAATCGATTGAAATTGACCACGAAGTGAATGAAATGGATTTTCGACCATCGGTGATGGAATCTTGAAAAGTAACCAGGTTAGTTGGCTAAAGTAGCTTCTCTTATCCCAAAATCATATAGGAGTTGAAAGTCGGGTGGGTTGGGTTGGGTTGGAGTCGGGTTGGTGCTCAACCGTAGCCCAAACTAAGGTTCCTATACCTCAACCCAACCCAACCCAACCCAACTTCGGGTTGAGAATTCTCAACACAAGCCGAACCCAAGTGGGCTCGGTCGGGTTGGCTGGGTTGGTCGGGTAGATATATGATAATATTTTCATTATTACATTAGTCTATTATTATTTTAATACACATCTTATTTTTTGTACCTATAATTTTATTAATTATATATATAGTTATTTATCATAAAAAGTTTGTATTTTTCTCAACAAACAAGCTAAAATATAGGACAACTACTCCATTAAAAGTTGTGTTGTCCCCTGATGTGATGTTGACATGCAGGAGTCTACATGTGAGAGGAGTCATCGAAAATGATGTGGACCAATAAAAGCAGTCGCCATTTGGAATTTTCATTGCCTTCAACACAAATGATATGCACTCAATTATAATTAATTTATAAGGAACTTATATATTAATCGGGTTCGTGTTGGGTCAGGCAACCCGAGACCTCAACCTGAGCCCAATGTAGGTAGAATAAAGTTTTCCATGTAAAAAAAAAAAAATAAAAAGATAAAAAAGTGTATAGCATTACAATTATGCTATGGTTATAATCCGTAGCCATTGGCCCAACTTTTAACTCTAAAATCATATATGGTACGTCAAGTAACAAATTTTGGTTTAGAAGATATTCTTGTTAAATGAATAAAGAAAGAAATGAAAAAAAGAGAGAAAAATTTCATATGCTTATATATACATATTTATATAAATATGTATTAGAGAAAAATGTAGGTAGAATAAAATTCTCCATGTAAAAAATAAAAATAAATAAATAAATAAATAAAAAGAGACAAAAGCTCAGACCTTGGTTTCATTTATTTCTTCTTCTTCTTTTTTTGTTTTTTGTTTTTTGTTTTTTTTTTTTTTGGTGTGTTAAGGTAAGCAGGGATTGAAGCTACTACCATCTCAAATAACTTCCTAGTACACAAACAATACTATACTAGTGCTCATGTACTTACAAGTCACAACAACATTTTCCCAACTTCCATGCAACCTTTATTGAATAGCCAAACCTCGATCGATTTGTTCACACATGAGTCAGATAGAGTTAGCAAGTCGTTATGAAGGACACTCCCCTGGATCAGCAGCATGTGTGTCGTTTGTGCTGTGAACCTGGAAAACAAGCCATTTGTTGTTATTGGTTTTTTCAAGAATGGGAAATGGTTGGGTACTGCCAAGGAATTCGATGCGGGTCCAAGGGGTCTGGGGGTGGTGAATTCTCCAGTGAGAAAGCTACAATGGGAATCAGCCTTGTTTCCACATATTCTTTTGAAAAATGTGGTTGTTCAGGTGCAGTTTAGCGTTGAACTATCCCACTCGACCCAATCGGGTCAACCCGTGAAGTGAAGGGAATTGATCGTGAAATGCATGGAAATGACCATAAAATGAAACGGAATCATCGGAATTGACCGTGAAATGCATGGTAATGACCGTGAAGTGAAGCAAATTGACCGTGAAATGCATGAAAATGACCATGAAGTGAAGGGAATTGACCGTGGAATGCATGAAATGATCATGAAATGAAACAGAATTGCTGGAATTGACCGTGAAATGCATGGAAATGACCATGAAGTGAAGGGAATTGATCGTGAAATGCATGGAAATGACCATGAATCTAAACGGAATCGCCGGGATTGACCATGAAATGCATGGAAATGACCGTGAAATGAAGGGAATTAACCGTGAAATGCATGGAAATGACCATGAAGAGAAGGGGATTGACCGTGAAATGCATGGGAATGACCATCAAATGAAATGGAATCGCAAATTGACCGTGAAATGCATGTAAATGATCGTGAAATGAAACGGAATCATTGGGAATTGATGTGAAATGCATGGAAATGAACGTGAAGTGAAGAGAATTGACCGTGAAATGCAAGGAAATGACCGTGAAATGAAAGCGATTTCGGAATTGATCGTGAAATGCATGGAAATGACTGTGAAGTGAATCAAATTGACCATGAAATGCATAGAAATGACCGTGAAATGAAACAGAATCACCATAATTGACCGTGAAATGCATTGGAAATGAATGTGAAGTGAAGCGAATTGACCATGAAATGCATGGAAATGACCATGAAGTGAAGGGAATTGACCATAAAATGCATGGAAATGACCATGAAATGCATGAAAATGACCGTGAAATGAAACGGAATCGCCGGGATTGACCATGAAATACATGGAAATGACCGTGAAGTGAAGGGAATTGACCATGAAGTGAAGGGAATTGACAGTGAAATGAACGGAAATGACCGTGAAATGCATGGAAATGACTATGAAGTGAAGGGAATTGACCGTGAAATGCATGAAAATGACCGTGAAATGAAACGGAATTGATCTGAAATGCAAGAAAATGACCGTAAATCAACACGGAATCGCCGGGAATTAACGTGAAATGCATGGAAATGACCGTGAAGTGAAGTGAATTGGCCAGTGTAAAGTGAAAGGAGTTGACCGTGAAATGAAACGGAATCACGGAATTGATCGTGAAATGTATGGAAATGATCATGAAGTGAAGGGAATTAATCTTGAAATGCATGAAAATGACGTGAAGTGAAGAGAATTGACCGTGAAATGCATGAAATTGACCGTGACGTGAAGGGAATTGATCGCGAAATGCATAGAATTCACCGTGAAGTGAAGGGAATTGACCGTGAAGTGAATTGAGTTGACCGTGAAGTGAATGAAATTGACCGCGAAAAGATGTGACTTACGATCATGCGCAAACGTCGATTATAGGTCGTAGGTTGTCGGAATTCGACCCGAAGGACTGGAAGCCTACAGAACAGTATAGGTTAGGATACGAGTCTTACATATAAGGTACGCCAAGTAACTAATTTTGGTTTAGAAGATATTCTTATTAAATGAATAAAGAAAGAAATGAAAAAAAGAGAGAAATTTTTTTTTACATGCTTATATATACATATTTATATAAATATGTATTAGAGAAAAATGTAGGTAGAATAAAGTTCTCCATGTAGGAAAAAAAAAAGTGCATCCATAAAACAGCCTGACCCGATCGACCGGGTCTCAACTCGCTGTCTCACTACCTATTTGTTTTTAATGGCTACGGTTATAATCCGTAGCCATAGGGAACCCCAACTTTCATATGCCAATTTTTTGAAAGGCAGGGGCATTTTCGTAACGTGAAAAAAGTTGTCCGTGCGTCCGGGGAGTATTCTTGGAAGGCAAGTGGGCTTAAAGTGGATCACACCGTAAAGGCAGTGGAGGATCAAACGTCTACCATTGAAACCCTTTTAGGGGTCACGAAGGTCTTTGGATCATTGTGAAATTTGTTTTTCCTCTTCATCTAGGTCTTTATGACCTTATGAATAGATTGGATGGAAAATAAATGTTATGGTGGGCCCTACAAAAGTTTCAATGGTGAAAATCAATTTTTAGTTGCTCTTTGTGGTGTGGTTCAGTTGATCGTTAGATATGATTTTTTTAAAATGCTCGAAATGATCTCGAAACATGGATGAACGTTGTGGATATAATAAATACATAATCGTGGGGCCACATAACTTTGATCTCTTTTGAACCGCTCGTATAACTCGAAGTTCGAGGAGTCGGCGCTCGTCTTCGAGCACTAGGCGATCCGCTTGAAGGAAAAGCAGGGCCATTTTCGACCTTTGGCAAGTCGTCCATACTGGGGCTTATTTTGGTGAGGTAAAAGAAGTGGGCTTCAAAAGGTAAATGGGCCATAAATGGGTTGTACGGTTGTAAATTTCTCATACCAATCTTGTAAGTAGGGGTGTACATGAGTTGATCCGAGTCGAATTGGGCTCAATCCCGGCCCGGTCGGCACCAACCACAGCCAACCCAAACTGCGCCCGTCAACCGCTAACGTGTCGGCCGAATTCGCCGGCAATCGTGCAGTTGGGCTGCTCCATCTTCAAAGGGACGGACGATGTTCTCACTTCTCTGTCTCAAATGATTAGGATATATATATATATGTATATACATATATATATATATACACATATATGTATATACACATATATGTATATATGTATGTATATACATATACACATATATGTATATACATACATATATATATATATGTATGTATATACATACATACATACATATATATATATATATAAATGGTCGAGTCGGGCGAGTTAGGTTTCGGACCGAGTCGAGCCGAACTAGGACATGTTTGAACTCGGCCCGAACTCAATTTCGGGTTGAAGAAAATGGCCCCCTGGAACTGACGAGAGTATGCTGGCAGAGTTTTTTGGCACCATAGGGTTGCTAAAGGTAGGGAGTTCCATCAGGTATCATTTTAGTCCACACTTCATTGTAGTTTTGCTAAATTTTGGTAGAGTTTCTAATCTTACACGTGCCTCCCCAATCTTACACATGACACCACATCTAAGAGATCCAAGCTGCTGACTGGGGGATGCGATAATGTCCAAAAAGTGCCAGCTGGACCATCCTAATCTTTGGATTTGTGGAAAAGGTGGATGTCCAAAAAGAGTTGACCAACAGTCAACATTGAATGCTCTATTCAGTGGTAAGGATTGTCCAACTGCCAACCGTTCCTGATTTTCTGTGACGCCTCATTTAGGAACGGTTTAAAACCGTTCCTAAAATTCTATTTCTAAAAATTGAAACGGTACCCAAAACGGTTCTGAACCGTTCCTGATTTTCTGCGACACATTTAGCAATGGTATTAAACCGTTCCTGAAGCATTTAGGAACGGTTTAAAACCGATCCTAAATGACGATTTTGGTGTAGTGCACACAATGCAAAGACTAAAACCTATATATCCACGTGGTGTAGTCTAGCTAAGTTTTTGAATGACATGATATTTTGACCGTCCACTCATTATGGTGGGGTACACCTGATGAATGGGTGGGATGACATATACACAACATGGTCTACCCTACATTCCATTTGGATATATTTCTATGAGTGGGCGTCACCATGCTGGATGCCCCCCACTGTTTCCTTTGCTGTAGGCTATTTGAGTTCTGGATCATGCAAAATTTAAAGATTGAGGCCCAACATGAGTGGGCTCATCTAATGAACGGATTAGATGGTGCTCAAACATCACGCTGTCTCCTACATAGTTCTAACTCATGGCAATTACAGTGGATTGAACGTATCAGATCATTCTAATTTTTTTGGCCATTAATTATGAAAGGATGGATTGTCCATCAACGGTCGACTCAGATTCGGTAGTGACCCTACAGTCACGGTACTGGTCAGTTCTATGGGCCTCACCTTGATGTATATGTTTTATCCATGCCATCCATCCATTTTGTCAGTTCATTTTTGGGTATTAGCCCAAGAACTAAATAAATCCAAATCTCAAGTGGACCACACCACAGAAAACAGTAGCGATTGAATGCCTACCATTAAAAAGGTCTTTGGGCTACTAAAGTTCTGGATCAATCCTACGTAGGGCATAGCATAACTAGGCCTAAACATGCTTAATTCAAAGAAATTCATTTCATATAGTGAGAAATTGATGTTTGAAGTTTGAACATGAATTAGTCATAATTTATCATTAGTTTATTTCGCAGGAAAACATACAATACCGGTTCAAAAATGTAATTTTAAAGGAAATTTATTATTTTTAGTAATTTTAATTTTATTGTAGTTACTTATTTTTAGAGTTTTATTTAGGGATAGAAATGCACTAGATAGGCTGATCCGGCTTTAGGCTGGGCTTGGACTTACTATCTTGGCCTGTGGTTCAGTTTGGGCTTGGGCTTAAGTCATTTTGGTCCAACCAATGTAACTCAGCCCAGCCTGACCTGACTTGTGCATATGTTATATTCTATAAATACACCATTCTAATCCTTAGACAACCATTTATCTTGAATCAAAACCCTTAATTTCATTTTTATAGAATGTTTATTTCTTTGGACATGTTTGGCCCACTTGATAAATGGATAGATTATCATCTATCCTGAATCTAGACCCTTGGTTTTTTTTTAATTTTTTTATTTTATTTTAAATGTTTATTTCTTTGGACATACTTAGTTCACTTGATAAATGGATAGATTAGGAAAATTCAAGGGGAACTTATTTTTCAATTTTCAGGATCGAGTTGGGTTAAGCCCAACCAAAATTTTGTGTTGGTCTTGGCCCTACAATGCTAGGCCCATGTGAGCTCGTCCGAGCTTGGGCCTGAGGTACCCGGCCCATTCCATCCCTATTTTAGTCCTTATTTATTTTCTACATGTCCAGTGTAGCCCACCAGATGAATGTCTACGATCTCATACAACCCATTGGTACATGAGGATCAACTAGAGCCCATTTCCTCCGTTGATTTTCAGATGTGCTCGATTTCCAAGCGAGGCAGCAAGTGGGCCGCATGATGAAGGTCATCATGGAAAAAGTCAAGGTGACCTGCTCATTAGGCGGGCCAGAACCGTATGTTGAATCAAACCGTTGTCTGTGCATTATTTGGACAGTGGACTTTCCTGATGAATAGACCATCAAGATTTCCATGGCCAACTCTGCACTGCTCTGATGTCTTGGAACTGCACATGTAATAGGTTGTATGCAATAATTTCAAGGTTCTGATCCCAACGGTGTTGTAGTGTGACATGGTTGTGGTGTTAAGCCCATCCTTTGTAAAATTGAGTTTTTTTTTTTGTTAAGCCACGAGCGCACTTTTTTATTGCTCTGAGGATGAAAATGTCCATACTACTCCTCATATGACAGTCTCGTCTTGAAAGGGTAGAGATTTCTTGAAAAGGTGGTGTGGGCCACACTTAAAAAAGAATTTAATCACCCTTTAGCCGATATGATATGTTCATTTTAATCGAACAACTATGAACCTTTATAAGGGTTTTTCCACTTTGATGTTTGAAGCCCTCCTTGGCCACAACAATATTGTGCATTAATTCTGAACCGTTTCCTCCAGTATGGTCCATTTGTGATGAGTTTTGCCCTTAAACTTAAGCCGATGACATAAAATTAAAATCCCTTACATGTGGAGAGGATGAAATTTCTTTAAGACAATTCAGTGGACCCTATATAATATGTAGATGGGTTTAAAACATGGTGCCATTACCGCACGAGTGCCATTTAGCTGTTTTTTATATTCTTCCTTCATTGGTTTTTTTATGGCAGGGGAGGAAGGTTTGAATGTGAGGATGGTATTCCTTCTTCCTTTCTCGGTTCCTTTTATAGTTGTTTTTTGTATGAATGATGTGAGTTTGTGAAAGAGGGGAGGGTGTAGGACTTCTCTTTATATTTATTATTATTATTATTGTTATTTTTAGTATGAATGGTGGGAGTTTGTGAAAGAGGGAAAGGTGTGGAAGAATGTTGTAATAAATGAATTTTTGTAATGAATTGCTCTTTGTAATGGAATAATGTTATAATGGATGAATTTTGTAATGTAAGAATGTTGTAATGGATGAATGCTATAATGGATGAATTTTGTAATATAAGAATGTTGTAATGGAAGAATATGATAAATGTTATAATGAATGGATGTTGTAATGGATGAATATGATGAATGTTATAATGAATGAATGTTGTAATGGATGACGGTTGTAATTGATGAATGTTGTTATGGATGGATTTTTGTAATGGAAGAATGTTGAGACGGAAATATGTTGTAATGGATGAATGTTGTATAGTGGATCACCGATATTCATTGTGAATCGTTGATATTCAATATAGGTCGCCAATATTCATTGTAAATCGTTGATATTCAGTATAGATCGCCGATTTCAGTATGGACTGCTGATATTAAAAAGTGGACCACTGATATTAGAAATCGGACCACTGATATTCAGTACTATGGATCGCTGATATTAACAATGGACTGCTGATATTCACTATGGACTATTAATATTAACAGTAGAATGCTGATATTCATTGTGGCCATTGATATTTACTGTGGACCACTAATATTTATTATGGATCGTTGATGTTTATAGTGGACCGTTGATATTCACTGTAGACCACTGATATTCAATGTGGACCCCTAAAATTATCCGCAGATCGTCGATATTTTCATCGTGAACTGCAAATATCCTGCGAAAATTGTGATAACTTCCTCATTATACGTTTGATTTAAGTGATCTTATACTTGTTAGAAAGATAATTTAATGAACTTTCAAATGGATTTGAAATCATATCATTTGGAGACCATTTGATTATCTAAAAGTGGGCCAAATTTTATCAATGGCATTATGGATCACTGATCCCACGAAAATGGCCATAATTCCCTCGTCACATGTTTAATTTTGGTGATCTTGTGCTTATTAAAAAGATAATTTAATAACTTTAAAATAACTTTAGAATCATCTAATTTGAAAATTATTTGATTACCCAAAAGGGAGCATAATGTTTATCAAAGATTATATACTGTAAATATTCATTATGGGTCATCGATCCCACGAAAATGGTCATAACTAGCTCCTTCATTACATGTTCAATTTGGGTATCTTATATTGTTAGAAAGATAATTTGATGAAATTTTAAAAGTCTTTATAATCATCTTATTTGGACATCATTCGATTGCTCAAAAGCGGGCTCAAAATTCATCATTTACTGTGGACCACAGATATTCATTGTGAGTCATTGATTTAACAAAAATAGCCACAACTCCCTTATTTCATGTTTGATTTAGGTGATTTTATTCTTGTTGAAAATATAATTTGATGAAATTTCACGTGGCTTTGGAATAATTTAATTTGGATACTATTTGGTTGCCTAAAATAGGAACCAAATTTCATTAAGGATTGTGGATTACAAATATTCACTATGGGTCGATCCCACGAAAATAACTATAACTCCTTCGTTACATGTTCGATTTGGGTTCTCTTGTACTTGTTAGAAAGATAATTCGTTAAAATTTTAAATTTATTTAGAATCATTTCATTTTGACACACTTTGATTGCCTTAAAATTAGCCTAAATTTTATCATTCATTGTGGACTGTAGATATTCACTATGGGTCCCCGATCCCATGAAAACGACTGTAACTTCCTTGTTACATGTCTGATTTAAGTGATTTTATGCTCATTGAAAAAATATTTTGATGAAATTTCAAATGAATTTAGAATCATCTCATTTTTTTCACTATTTAATTATCCAAAAGTGGGCTTAAAATTCATCATTTATTGTGGACCATTGATATTTACAATAGGTCATTGATCCCATAAAAAGGGTCATAACTCGCTCGTTACATGTTTGATTTATGATCATATACTTATTGAAAAGATAATTTGATAAAATTTTAAATGATTTTAGAACAATCATATTTAAACGTAATTTGATTGCTAAAAAGTGGGCCCAAAGTTTATCATTCACCATGGACTGATGATATTCATTATGGACCACTAATAATATCAGCGGTTTACATTGAATATTAATAATTTACAGTAAATATCCATAGTCCATAATGAATATCAACAGTCCAATGTTAATATTAATCGTCCATAGTGAATATCAATGGTCTAATGTTAATGTTAACGGACCACAATGAATATTAGCGGTTCACAGTGAATGATAGACTATGGGTCCATTTTAGGCAATCAAATGGTATTCGAATGAGATAGTTCCAAATCCATTTGAAATTTCATCAAATTATCTTTCCAACAAGCTCAAGATCACCTAAATCAGAGATATAATAAGTATGTTATGACAATTTTCGTGGGATCGTCAACTCACAATGAATATTTGCAGTTTATAGTAAATGATGAATTTTGGGTTCACTTTTGGGCAAACAAATGGTGCCTAAATGAGATGATTGTAAAACTATTTGAAATTTTATCAAATTATATTTCCAATGAGTATAAAATCACCTAAATCGAAAATATAACGAGGGAGTTATGGTTGGTCTCGTGAGATTAACGACCCATATTGAATATTTACAGTCCATAGTGAATGATGATCTTTGGGACCACTTTTCAGAAATAAAATACTATCCAAATGATATTATTCTAAATTCATTTGAAATTTAATTAAATTATCTTTTCAACGAGCATAAGATCATTTAAATCGGACATGTAACAAGGAAATTATTATTGTTTTCGTGGGATCGACGAGCCATAGTGAATATTTGCAGTCCACAATTAATGATAAAATTTGGGCTTACTTTTGAGTAATAAAATGGTGTTGAAATGATATGATTTTAAAACCATTTAAAATTTTATCGAATTATCTTTCCAACGAGTATAAGATTACCCAAATCAAAATATAATGAGGGAGTTATAACCATTTTTGTGGGACTGCTATATGTAGTCTACATTAAATATCAATGGTCCACAGTGAATATTAACGGTCCACTATTATTATCAACAGTCTACAATTAATATTAATGGTCCACTATTAATATTGTGGTCCATAGTGAATATTAGTGGTCTACTGTCAATATTAATGGTCCAAGTGAATATTGGCGATCCATTGTTAATATTAGCGGTCCACAGTGAATATCAGTGGTCTATTGTTAATATCAGCGGTATACAGTGAATATCAGCGGTCCACGGTGGATATTCGTGGTCCACTGTTAATATCAATGATCCACAATGAATATTGGCAGTCCACTGTTAATATCAGCGGTACCGAGTGAATATCTGGGGTCTAATTTCTTATATTAACGGTCTATAGTAAATATCAACGGTCCATACTGAATATTGGTGATCCATTCTGAATATCGTCAATTCATAGTGAATATTAGTGATCAACACTGGATATCGGTGATCCATGATAAATATTAGTGATCCACCATACAACATTCATCCATTATAACATACTTCCATTACAAAAATTCATCTATTGTAATATTCATCCATTATGATAATCATCCATTATAACATTCATTTATTTCAAAATTCATTACGTTCATCCATTTCAACATTATTCCATTATAAAATTTATCAATTAGAAAAATTTATCAATTACAACATTCTTCCACATTCTCTCCTTTCACAAACTCTCACTATTCATACCCCACCTAAAAAAACAAAAACAAAAAACAAATATAGAGGGAACCACCACACCCTCCTCTCTTTCACAAAATCTCATTATTCATACAAAAAAATAAATCGAAAAACAACTATATAGGTAACCAAGGAAGTAAGAAGGAAGAAGGAACACCGTTCTATTAAAATTTTGAGCTCTTAACAAATTAAATCAACCCTACGTATTAGAAATTCGTATCTAATACCACCTTTAATTTGTGTGCTTTGCAGAAGCTGTTTAACGAAGATAGAACAATGAATAAATAATAACCACCAAAACAATCACACCAAACACAAGATTAGAGCTTTAACGTGGAAAACCTTTACGGGAAAAAGCTACAGTACAAAGCGATAAAAATCTACTATAATCAAAACCTTCAATATTACACCACTCACATTCTTTGATTACAGACGAAACCCAGATCTCTCATTGTAAGGCCCGCATTAGGAAAACCCTAATCCCTTGAGAAAATCCATTAGCAAGCCCTTACAAGCGTTTAAAACCCACTTACCTTACAAAACCCTTGCCCTTAGAGAGAAAACAGTCATATTAATGAGCCCTAATCGCGATCGGGCTTACATACCCCGATTTGCACTTAATCTGCATACCATGTTTGGTTGGATCGGATGTAACCTTCGGTCAAACCAAACCAAAACAACTATACTTTTAGGTCAAACCTAAAATGTATAAATCTTCACAGCGTGTAACCTGAGAAACCATCCAAAATTTCAATCGAATTGAAAATGGCCTCGGTCGAGTTAAAATAGGACTTCTCTACATTGCAGATAGCCTGAGAAACCACCCAACATTTCAATCGAATTAAAAATGGCCTCGGTCGAGTTAAAATAGGATGTATCCAACACAACACATCCTCACGTTCACAACCTCCTCCCCTCCCATGAAAAAAACCAAGGATTAATGAAACAGCCAAATGACCCTAGTGCGACAAAGGCCATACGTTTTTAACTATTCACATCTTACGTGGGACCCATTAGATTGTCTTGAAGCAAATTCATCCTGTCAACATGTAACGGGTTTTAATTTCATGTCATTAGCTTAAAATTGAGGGCAAAACTCATCACGAATGAATCACATTGGAGAGAACAATTTAAAATTAATGCACAACGTTAATATAGTTATGGGCCACGGAGCTTCAAATAGAAAAACTCTTTTGTAAGTTCACAACTATCCAATTAAAATGAACCCATCAAATCAGTCTAATGATGGGCCAAATCCTTCCTTTCAGTGGCGTCATGCCTCTTCTTAGAAAAATATCTCTCTTTCTACTATATCCCGTTGCATGAGCAATTACGATCGATGGGCATTTTAGTCCTTGGAATATGAAAAAGTACTCCCAGGACTAGAAAGCTTAATGCTTGGAGAGGACGGGCTAACGCCACATATCCCTCACTAGACAAGACTAGGGGGACGAAAAACCCGCTAATTTCTCAAACGTAATATAGAATGGTAAAAATCAAATCGGGCCATCTCAACCTCTACCGTACAATTGGAATGCATGCGTGCTAGTACAGGTCATCCAAATCATTGTTCACAATCTGGACGGAGCATGGCCCTTAATTCATGCCTATTAGAAATCCCAACCGTCCAATCAAAGAAAATTAAATGGATGGCTGAAATAATTGTCGGCAGTCCAAATTTAATGGACAAAATCAAATGGCTAGGACTGTCCAATCAGTGTGCCTTTCAGGCTATGCTCTGTCCAGAGTGGGGCCCACTGGATGGATGATCCAAAATTGCAAGCATGCATGTGACACCTGGATTGCAAAAGTTGGTGGACCTCAAAAAAGATCCAGCTGGCCTAATACATGACTGGGCCACCTAATTCACACTCCACCCTCGTTGCGCATGTTAGCCTTCCCGGTAGGTCATCAACTAGGAATTTCTAGGGCTGTCGGTCGGTATTGGTGAGGGACTATACTGTACACGGCCCCACAATCTATATTTAGTACATGCGAGCTCTCAATTCTACGAGTGGGGCCCATCGTTGTATAATCCAGACCATTTTCCTGGAGAGAAGATATGATATCTCAAAAATTTTCTAAATGAAAAGATAAAAGAAGAAAATTCTGAAACATTATTCAGTTGAAAATGCACGGTTGTTGTATGTCTCTTTTTAACCATCCATCTCTAGAAGAATAATTGGACGGTTAATATTGTCGTATCAATGAGATTTTCGGGGCATGTACCATCTAGGGTCAGATGCAAACGAAGGACTTTCTGGATTACTGAAAAATGGGCCCAGATTTCCACAATTGAAAATAAGCGCATTCTATAATAAAGCATTGGTAGTCTACTGCAGTTTGGAGAAAAGGAGTGGATAACCGTGGTCGCGGTGAGGACCACACGAAAATAGGAAAATGATACGGTAGACACGGGAGAACAGGGATTAGGTAGAGCCACAGCTCCACTGTACACATGGTAGGGTTATATTCCAATCTGGACCGTTCATATACTGTTCCATCGAATAATGATTCATAATCAAACATTATTTTCATTTTTCAATACTTCACTTGGACAGCTAACCAGTTTTTTTTCTCTCCGTTTCTTTGTAAGTCACCGATCAGACTGATATGATTACCCGATTTATGCGAATCTTTAAACACCTTCCATCTGTAGTAGGTCCCACTAGATAAACGGTCCAGATTGATAAATTGACCTGCCACGTGTACTATAGAGAGATTGATCTATCATATTGGGATCATCACATCTACCACAGTAAAATTGAAGCCAGTGAGAGACCAATGGCCCACTTTGATGTATGATGTAAACCTGACTTTTAAGTCCAACCAACATAGAAATGGGCCCCACCTCCATGTGAGTGGAATTTGTTGTCTCTTTCTATCATTTTCTACTGTGCACATTAACCCCATTTCACTCCATATTCCGTTAAAAACTCCCCTAACTTTGGCGGCGAAAATTTAGGAAACCAAGTAAATGAATGGTTTGGATTTTGTGGGGGGAGTAATTGGATCTTGACCTACAGTCCATCGCGTGGATTCTGGTATTCCTACGCTGCTCGGTTGGAGGTTTGTAATCTACGATTGAGACTATGGGGCCCATTGTTCGGTGATCCAAACCGTTGATATTATGGGCCCTGGTCATAAAAAGCTCTCCCAGGTGGAAAAATCATTACCTTCAATAGGAGATTAACGGATGGACGGTTAAGAAAGAAAAAACTACAATTGTTCACATTCAACCACAATATGGCTCTCCGATCATCCTATCATGGGTTTTTGGTAATTGGACCATCGATGAGAGTGCTCATCTTACCAACGGTTTGGATCACTGAAAACTTGAGTGGTGTACGAAGTATTGGATTATTGTTTGGATTGAGAATGAATGAACGGCTGTAACAATTTTAAACTGAAATTTGGTCCACACAGACCTTCATTGTCCAATATGGAGCGTCCGTAATCATCTGATCATGGCTGTTTATTTGATTTGTTGAACCTAGGTTTGGATGTACGGCCGAAAAAGGACTTTACTCATCCAACCGTTTAGAGCATCCGAATGCTGTGAATTATAAGGCTCACCAAGCATCCAAGAGGTGGGCCATCAATTTAGTGGTCTAGATCGATGATCATGTTTATACCCTGTGGTGCTGAGGCTCCGTGCATGTTTCAACTCCCTCTCTCGCGTGAATCCGGATGATCTCGTGCGTGGTCCCGAGCCAGTCTCCCATTCAGAACAGGATGCGGCCTAGTTGAATTTCATGTAGCGGAAGCTATGTGGGGCCCACAAAGATGTCCGTGTAAAATCCACTCGGTCCATCAGTTTCAATAGCTCATGTTAGGACGATAAACCAAAAATGAGATAGATACAAGGCTCAAGTGGAGCACGCCAAAGGAAATAGTAGATGTTGAACGCCCACCACTAAAAGCTTTTCGGGGCCACAGAAAATTTTTATAATGCTAATTTTTATTTTGCAGTTCATCCCAATGGGGATAACCCTATTAACGGTTTGGATGGTATGTAAACATCAAGGTGGGCCTGGGTGAGGCTTCAACGGTCTGCATTTCCATACATATTGGTTCGTGTATTGTGGCCCACTTGAGTTTAGATCCGGTTCATTTTTGGACTAAAATCTTAAAGTGAGGTGGAGAAAATGATGGACGAAATGGATTTGTAGCGAACATCGTGGCGGATCCCACAGAACTTCCGGGCTCCCCGTAGGGGCACAGGAAAGCCGCATCCTTGAAGCAAAGCTTTCATTCGAAATTCTATTTCCTTGCGAAATAGAAAACCATATCTTCATTTGCGCCCCCAACAC
Organism: Magnolia sinica; assembly: GCF_029962835.1. NCBI lineage: Eukaryota > Viridiplantae > Streptophyta > Magnoliopsida > Magnoliales > Magnoliaceae > Magnolia > Magnolia sinica. Next base: position 121,915,350 of record NC_080574.1, on the reverse strand, counting down.
CGCGGCCCCCCCCCCTTCCAATACCAAAGAAAACGAAAACCCATCTCTCTCTCTCTCTCTCTCTCTCTCTCTCTCTCTCTCTTCCAAAGCCAAAGAAAACGAAAACCCATCTCTGTCTCTCTCTCTCTCTCTCCCTCTCTCTCTCTCTCTCTCTCTCTCTCTCTCTCTCTCTCTTCCATAGCCAAAGAAAACGAAAACCCATCTCTCTCTCTCTCTCTCTCTCTCTCTCTCTTCCAAAACCAAAGAAAACGAAAACCCATCTCTCTCTCTCTCTCTCTCTCTCTCTCTCTCTCTCTCTTCCAAAACCAAAGAAAACGAAAACCCATCTCTCTCTCTCTCTCTCTCTCTCTCTCTCTCTCTCTTCCAAAACCAAAGAAAACGAAAACCCATCTCTCTCTCTCTCTCTCTCTCTCTGTCAAAACCAAAGAAAACGAAAACCCATCTCTCTCTCTCTCTCTCTCTCTCTCTCTCTCTCTCTTCAAAAACCAAAGAAAACGAAAACCCATCTCTCTCTCTCTCTCTCTCTCTCTCTCTCTCTGTGTCAAAACCAAAGAAAACGAAAATCCTTCTCTTCCAAAGCCAAAGAAATCGAAAATCCATCTCCCCCCTAAATGGATGTCTATGGAGAAGAGAACCCACATTGCTATTTCCATCCCAAAGAGGTTGTTGTAGGAGTATGTGCCCTTTGCTTGAAAGAGAGACTCCTCACTCTGGCATCCCTACAAGACCACCTTCCTGCACCAAAGGCCACTCATAGATCAAACAAGGCCCACCTCAAGAAACTCTCCATCACCTTTCCTAAGGTCTTTGCTTTGGGCTACTTCCGTCATCATCGAAGAAAATCAGACAGTAGCGATCAAGAGACATATTTCACCAGCCACGAAGGTACCATTTTAATAAAACTTCATTCCTTCATTCTCGTCGAATATAACATCAAACCACCATAAAACATGATTATATGGTCTATGATTTAGTTGTTCTTATCATCTCTCCATCTCCTTGTATAGTCCCATTTTATCAATTCTCTCGGAAATACAGTGTTTTCAGAGTTGGGAATGTGGATCACTTGAGAAAGATCTCGACCGTCCATTTCGGTTATCAAGAACTTACATTCATTAATCTCTATGTTTAGGTTAATCATACAAAGGTCTTGGTCTATGTTTGGAATATTCAACTGAAACCAACCACAATAATTCAATTCAATCCAGAGTAAATGAACCAAGTAGACCCAACCCCACTCCGTTTATGATGGAGGAAATGTTCACATTCAACTAACTTTCGCATACAACCCTTTCTTCCCAACGAATATGCCATTTTTTAGAATATATGTGCAAAAGGTGGGCGCCATCATAAAGATCATTAGTGAAGATGGTCCAACCAATTTAGGGTTAGGGCCCACCTAATGAGTGGATTGATCTCATCTTCACCCTCGACGATCTTTATGGCGTGGCCTATACCTTTTCAGGGCTCAGATGTCCGAAAGAGTCGTCGTGAAAGAAATCTTCTTGCTCTCTTAACAATGGTGCCATCCCACTTTAGTCATTTACCATTGTAATTGAATTCAATTTCACATCCAAACACACTTATTAGCTCTGAATATTAAGTGTTTTGAACACCGTTGTCAAACTTGAGACTTGGACTGGGTCTACTATAGAATTAAAAATTAGAAAGAGAAAACTAGCTAAATAACATATAATCACAAGGAATTAAAATTAATTAGAAAGAGAAAACCCGCTAAATAATATATAATCCTAAACTTTAGTAGTTATAGAACATGATATTGATAAATTCAATTGCACATCCAAACACACCGCTAACTTTGAATATTAGGTGTTTGAGGGCGTTGGCAAACTTGGGACTTGAATTAGAATCAGTCTATTATAGAATTGAAGAGAAAACTAGCTAAATAATGAGCTAGTCAGATCCTTTGCTTGCCACTATCATAGATTTCCTGCTTGTTAGAATGTGATTGGGCCACATTATTACTGACTGCATGTATAAATGCTGGGTGGACCAATCACATTGCAATAAGAAATCCCTGCTAGTGACAAGTGATCTGGATTCTTAAATAATATATTATATAAAATAATATTAATATCATAAATGTCACGTTGTGTTACTTTTTTCAATCAATGATACATTAGTTGGTGAGCATTGGGTTTTGGGGGAGACACCTTACCAACTTCTAAGAACAAAACGAAACACATAAGATCCCTTACCAAGTTCTAAGAACAAAACAAATACACGAGTCATGTCGATTTTGTAGCATTATGAGTCACCACCTTTTTTCTGACTCGGTGTGGTAGAAAAATGGGTGGCGAGTCACAGTCAATGTAGCTACTCGCCAATCTTTGTTTTTGAGTAATGTAAAAGGAATATTTTAGAGATTTTTTTAATCACAAACTTACTCTTGAATTTTCATTTTACCAAATAAGTCCTTAATTTGCGCATTGATATTTCCAATAAAATGATAATAAAAATTTAAATTCAATCACACATTTTTTTTTTATATAGACAAAATTATAAATACAAATAGAGATGATTTGTACAAGAGATTTAGTTACTAGTTTTAAATCTTTGAATTTTAAATTTTGTTACAACAGAAATGGTAATGGTTTTGAATATTTGAATTTGAATTGCAGCATCCAATATTAAAATTTGAATTTTTGTCATCTCTTTACACTTTTTTGAGGGGAGAAATGACCAAAATACCTAAATTATTTTTCTTTAAATATGATAAATTCGAGGGCTGTGGGGTCTACATGGAATGCTTAACACTTCCAACCAGCTCTACATATGAACTGCACGATGATAAAAAATCTAGCCAATCAAATCATCAAATGGGCTGCATGCAGGTTTGAAATTTTTATGGTATATATACATTGTTTATATGGTGTTGCTCACCCTTCCATTGGATCATCTATATTTTTGGTGTATGATCATCATGGTGGGTTGCATTTGCTAGACAGGTTGGATGTTATTGTCATACGGTGTAGCCTGACGGTTGTCAACTTACCACATTTTAAAGAGGTTATTTTGATAATATCCCTCTAAAACTCCTCTCCAAAATACTATTAAATGAATAGATGAGACATTATTTGGTAAAATCAAAATTACTTGGAATTTTTGCTGTAAAAATTCTAATTTTTTAATCCTTGATTGAAATTTTGATAGTTTTGTGACCATCATATTTGAGTCCACATGCGTACCTCGAATTCACTTGCCTCACGCATGCAAATGTTGCCCACATGTGTAAGTTCATGCAGATTCCATACATTTGAAATTAAGGTAATCCAATTATAAGGTGGGATGCATATAAGTAGACCTAAATAGAACCATTGCTCAAGCTCTCTTAATCATTTGATTATTATATATGGGTGTGGCCACCTAATGATCAGATAGATCCATTTTCTTAAAATTGATATTTAGTGTTGTTGAGAGGTGCGCCTTTGCTCGTGATCTCATTCTCAACAAAATATTAGCATGGAAATTTTTCAGGAAAATTTTAAATTTTGAAGTTTTTGTTAGAACATTATTGTGAAAATTTCGCCAAGAATATAAATATTTTAGTTTCTTAAATGAATTTAAAATACGAATGTATTTGTAAATATAAGAATATTTACCACAGATTTTCTCAAATTTTATGAAATAATGCGTCCAAGAATTAAAATCAAGATCGAGTGTATTCCGCCCTTTCTTTAAGAAGTGAGAAAGTCGAGAATTTTGTGACCCACATTATACATATATGACATTCAACCGGTAGAACATATGAATGAAAATTCATGTGAATTACACCATAAAAACTAACGGACATTGCTAAAAAACATTTAAATTCACAAGTAACCCACCATATGATTGGATTGACTAGAAATTTTTTTTTTTCCAATGATCATCATAACAAATATGCTGGACATGTTAGATATCATACACATACCACTTGGCCCCACAATTCTCAGCTTTATAATTTTTCAAAGAAAATAAATATAAAAGGTAGTTTTGTAATTTCAATTTCTAAGATCACTACAAACGAAATTATTGGTAAAATAAGCATTTCAGATGAATTTTTCGGTAAAACTATCCTTAGCTATATGTTTAAATAAATATTTTAGGTAACGAATTCTTTATTTCTTTTACTATTTTCTGAGTTCATATTGTCATATTATTGTGATATAAATAGGATATTAAACATTTTAGATAACACTTTCTTTAATGATTTTACCCATGAATGGGCAGTTATGTGGGCAGGCCCATTGCGATTTATCTGTTTATCTACGATGTCCATCCCTTCTCTCAGATTATTTTAAGGTATTTGCACAAAAATGAGGCAGATCCAGCGCTCAAGTCGACCACACGACACCACACCCCACCCCAGATGACTTTTGCATTTAATGCAACTTGCATTTCATGCTTTGTGCATTTAATGCAGCCAAGCTTGTTATTTGGTGTGGCTCGTTTGAGCATTGGATCTGCCTCATTTTTTGTGTACTTACCTTAAAATGATTAAGATGATCGTAGAGAAGGGATGGACGACAGATAAATCACAAAGGGCTCGCCCATAGAATTGCCTGTTCGTGGTTAGAGATGGGCGAGGGTAGGATGCAATCCGCGTCAATCATAGTACGTTTGCTGGTTCCACTGAGGGGTGCACATCGAATTGGTAGATCTGTGGAATCGGACTGGAACCGACCAAACAGTCCGGTTTAGTCCGATTCTAAAGTGCACTAGTTTTGGTTCCGGTTCTAAAAATCAAAGAACTAATTACATCAGTTCGATTCTCGGTTTGGGGGTATGTAGAATCGAACCGAACCATCTGATCCGTAGAACCAAACCGTGGATCCGAACCGTAGAATCGAACCTGGAACCGAACCAAGAACCCTTTGATTGTTTTCGTATTTGACTCATGATTTATGGTTTACAATGCACCATTTGATTGTTTCCATAAATATATTTTTGCATACCTTATGCAATATCTAAACCATTCATCAAATGGATCACAACATGAATGAACATGGACTAAATTATAGAATAAAAGGTGCAATTGGGCTAGATCATAAAAAGCCTAGAACCGTGGAACCGATCTGGAACCGAACCGGTTTTAACGGTCCGATTCCGGTTCGGTTCTAGGGTGCTAACAATCCGGTTCTGGTTCGAATATCCTAGAACCGTTAGGAATGGTTCTGTTCCGGTTTCAGCCTAGAACCGGACAGAACTGACTAGTGTGCACCCCTAGTTCCACTAGTGCAGTCCTACCCATGCACATACACGCACATGTGCCAGTATAGAATACGTGCGAGAGATCTGAGATGTTCACCCTGCTTGGATACAATGCTTAGGACAGATAGCCCATCTGATGGAAAGCTCAGAACTCGTTCGGGTGTTTCATGTTGGCACGTGTGGCTTCTGTGACCCCAGTTAATGTGTGAAGTGGCCTCATTTCATCCATCCAAATCGCAGGGCCCATCAAAGATAGAGCTATAGATTGCACCAACAAGACGATCTTAACCATTTGATTGGTAGTTGCAAGGGCAAGGGCAAAATCTGATGGTTAAGATCTACTAATCAGTGAAAAAATGGGCCACAACTTAGATGATCCGATTTTCTAGAGATCCACGCCACGTGTACAGTGCTTGAAAATAAGGTTGTTTGATTTTGCAGATTCGTTTATATCCATCAAGTTTGAGGAAGATGGCCGGGCCTCTTGGGCTCACAAGACAAGTTCACGGCCTTCATCTGAGCCGTCCAACATCCATTTCAATCACAAGATGGACAAGGAAACTAAAATGTCTAATAGTTTGGTGGAGCACGAGAAATACCCACCTGCGCTGAGGTGGCGGAAGCGAATTGGCCGGATATTCCATCTCATCCCATGGAAGAAGTCCACGAAAACAAACACGTGCCACATGGGTAGCAAGGCAGAGGGTGTGAGGTTAGGAACAGTTGCATCAGTGCTGTAAAAAAGAGGACCATGGAATGAACGGTCCGGATTGAGACACGTTTTAGTGTAAGGCTGGTACATATTTTTACAGTGCTTTTTGACCTTTTTGTTTTTGTAACAATTGGGTACGTGATTTAGATTGATTAACGGTTGGAGTGAAAACTTTATTAAGTGGACCAACGCAAAAGACATTGGGGCCCCACAACAAAATGGGTCTACTTTGATTGTTGTGTGGTTAGATAATCTGCCACAAGATCAGGCCGGGTCACCAGATGAGTTTCATCTTTTGGCAAGTTGACCTTTGGTCCCACCTGACACACGGTTTGGATGTCCTGCACTAGTGCCTTGATTGCATGTGCACCATCCTGACCGTCCATTTGTTTTCTAGTAGGAGTGGCCTACTGTGATGGCCATAAAGACCCGATCTTTTGCCCAGATGATCTACACCATAGAGATGCCATATACACCTGTCAGATGTCCTACAGATCACTGGCAGCTAGTGTGTCCACGTGTAAATGTGCATGTGAACATATTGTTTTTAAACTGGCCCACATAAAATTCATCTAGCCCAAGCTTGACCCAACCTATTTAATTGTAAATTTGTAATTGGGTTGGACACCATAAGCTCGACCTGACCCACTGAGACCTAACTCAGGTCTAAGAATGAGGACAGATCCACCCACTCATACATACATAAATTATAAACAATCTAGACTTTGGTTCTTTAATTTGTTTCTTGCCTTGATAGATTAACTAACAAAATGCTACATTTAAAAGCTCATTTACTTTGCAATTCGAATAAAAACAATGTTAGAATCTTGTACTTGACATTTTAATGAGAGTATTAATGCCTTGGAAATTTCCTCTTAGGGCGTGTTTGGATTCATGTATAGTATTGTGTTGCATTGTACAACTGTATGGACTGTAGCATGGTACACATTGAAATGATGGTCAACAACCATTGTGTTTGGTTACGATTTATTAAGTCCATGTATACGTTGCAGATAACAGTGCCCACGTTTGCGAACAGACACTTGGTTCTGCTATCGTACATGTGTGATTATAGTGTACGAAAAATTGTTACAGTACACGGATAAATGACTACCCTTAACACTAGCCAATGGCTGGTGGTCGGTTCTCTGTAGGCCCCACTATCAATTGTAGTAGTTTCATCCATGTCGTCAATTTATCTTTACAGATCATTGTACGGCACTGTACGGAAATAAAGCCATTTCTCAACCCTCCGTCCGCTGGATCACATTACAGGAATCAGTTTTAACTCATTGTGGACCATTAAAAACACTTTCCAGGCCAAGGTGTGGATGAAACTATTTTTTGATTTTTCCCGTCACCAGGACCGGCATGACCTAATGATCACACTCGGATATGAAATAAACAGTTCTGTGGGTCTTACGAGGATTTGAACGGGGGAAATCCAATCACGATTGTTTTCATATTATTTGGTCCACAGGAGATTTATATCCCTTCCAATTTCTAGCAGCAAGCAATAAGATGATCTGCAAAACATGGATGAACGGAATGGATGAAACGAATACTCCATGGATTGGCCCGCAGAGCATCGAACCCATTGACACCAGGCCAGTGACAAGGTCATCAGCTCAAGCCGATTTCATGGCAGCATTGAAAATGTGATAATCTGGAACCAATGGGACCCATCATCACAGAATACACCACAGATTCCTACGGAATGAACGATACTATGATTGTAACTAAAATAAAATGTTGTTGACATTGTTAACTTCAATTTGGACATTTAAAACAGATCAAACATAAGTTCTATACATATTTCAAAGTCCAGATAGAGAACATATGAAGCACAGACTATAATCTCCATGCTCCACTATTATCTTGGATCAGCTTTCGTGACCTGTTACTCCTCCCCTATGATATGTTTGCAACAATCCAAACAACTACCACATATATAAGCAATACTCTTATCACCACTTTCCATATAGCAGAACCATTAGCAAATGAATTGTAGTCCCTGTTTAGGTCCGGCATTGCCACATCCAAAACCTGTAGCCTTACAATATCTTCCTCAATTATCGCTAATTCATGATCACGTCGAGCTTCCGGCTTGAATCTCATGGAAATTTGTTGATCACGATCATTCGGCCAATTGGATTACAGTAATCATTACAAACTGAAATATAAATCAAAAGACAGGATTGTCGGTATGAGTTATATTAGACTTTATTGAACAACAACCTCCCAGACCGTTACTTGCCTCAGTCAGAAAACAGCCTATAATGTACCTGAAATTTTTTCCAAGCCCTTCTAGCCTCATCGTATGATTTGTACGACTGGTGTCTGCATCCTGGGTATCGATCAACCTGTGCATGTACATCCTTCCATCTGTCATACAACCCTGCAACTCTTCCCACAAAGACGACATAAAACTTCTTCATACCTTCCTGACAAAATAAACAAGCTCTATCAAACCTCTTTAATGTGGATTTTGTATAGCTATTTAAACAGGACAGTAAAGACAAATTTATTGAATGAATCACTAAATTACTTATTAGTTCTGTGAAGAGTAAATGGAGATCCTCCTTGGCATGATTAGCTGAATAGTCTGACCTCCTCAGATTCATGAATCTGAAATTTTTTGCTGTGTCAAAGATTAATACAATCACTGTTACAGATACAAGCTTCATACAAGTCCACAGAAAAATATATTTATTTAAATTCATATATCAGAAAACAGAACGGGGAAGCATCACATTTCACCCTGTTCACCGCAAAACAAACTAACATATCATCACCAAATTCAGAGCACTTGCAGACCAATGAAATAACCATGACAGTCAGACTCTCCTAACAGTCGACTATTCATATACGCCAAATTAGAGGCTCTGATGTACCTGAACATATGAACCTCAAATGTAACCCCATTTTAGTCAGATAACTGAGAACACAGAATATCAAGTAGGAAATATGAAAGATGGTGTCACCATCAGTTAGATATGTTTAAAGTTCACCCATATTGCAGTCAGTTATGTACTCATTGAGTAACAAAAAATTTCACCCAAAAATCACACCAAAATATACAGACCACGAAATAAAATAAAAGTTTAGTTGTTTCAGATGCCTAATGCACCAAACCCAGAACATTTTTCACTCAGGAGGATTGTGGTTAAGGAGTCTTTACACCCACTCTTTCCTCATTTCATGACCCATTTTGATGAAAAACCCAGCATTAACTATATCTGCCTATAACAACCGCGCAGCACGGACCTGATCCTAATAGATGAGGCCCTCAACTTCCTCTAGTATACCCAACAACTTCTGTAGTCGGGTCATAGTTTTTTCCTATGCCATCGTTATGGTAATGGACCTAACGGCCTCAGCCACTTCACCCATTTTGTTACCAATGTGCTCGCTTGGTTTACCCCTTCGGCCATGGGTCATGCCAATTGCGGTGCTTTGACTGTTTATAGACCCACGTGAGGTCTCCATAGAACCCATGTTAAACCTTTTTGACTGCTGATGTGTTCCTTCATTGGGACGAATTACCAGACCACAATCGTCGTCACTATCTTCATCCGAAGATAGACGAACAGTATCAGTCCCATTATCATCAGAATCATCATCAGAATCAAGGTCAGCTCTACCGCGACGCCGGCCAGAAAGAGGAGATGAGTACGCTGTGCTGGCATAAGAGCCATGAGCACAGTCATTTCCAAACATGATCTGCAAATCATCGTATCTCTCGATGTGTTTACCGCGCACTCTCTCTGCATACAGGTGAGACTGAAAGGCCACATTAGTATATCAGGACCCTATCAATATAACAACAACTGAGCACATAGTAACAACTGACAAATATAGCATTAAACGGGTGATCATTGACGACTGTATTATAATTGTTACTTTATACCTCAATGTAGGCGGTCCAGACATCATCCGTAGCAATCACCATTTTCTGGTCGGCATCCTAGTCATAACCACTGGCTTCCAGCATATCATTTACTGCCCAGTAAAATCTCTTCAATTGATGGAGACGGTTAGAGATATGTTTATTCTCTAACTCTACACCACATCTATTGAACATTTCAATGATGGTATCCCAATAGGCTTCTGGTTTAAAGCCCATGTCACTTTTTCGATCTAGCATTACCTGCTCTACTAATGCATCTTCCAATACATTATCCATTAGTTCGCTCCATTGAATGCGCACTGATTTGTTACTTTGTTTACTCCTTACAGTGCGGGTATTCAGACTGGATGGGGAAGGAGCTATTTGTATCATTGACATACTTCTTTTGGCCGGTGTACCGAAGATACTGCTTGGTGATGCCACACTCTTCCTGGGAGAGGATGTACATTTTGAGGGGGTGACAGCCTGTTTCTTATCTTTCCCTATCTTGTTTGAGCTCCGTAGAAAATTTATGTTACCTATGCATGCTTATAACAGTCAATGTGTCGATAATATCATGATCTAACTAAAGTCATAAATTAAAGGTCCAGACAACAATATGGGGAATGAAATCAATGAGACCTGATATATAAAACATGATAAGTACTGGCATATAATGAAATCCATGTAAACTATCCAAATAAAGGTAACAAACAATCCAAATAAACCAACAATCCAAACTAAACAATATCCAAGTTTACAATATTGTTGTTACATGAATAGTACAAAACAGTCACTGAAATTACAACAAAATCAACGTCGTTGTCCGGTCCGATGAAGGCTGTCATTCCACATTCGGTCCGCAATGTCATCCCTCTTTTTTGCCCATTGCTCTCTCGCGCGCTCCGTCACAATAGAGCCCACACGCTCTTCTTCGGTAGTAGTACGTCTATAGGTGATGGCGAAATTTCCTCACCACTATCGGCAATATCCTCAACTGCTTCAACAAACCCATCTTCACCACTAACACGGATGAAGTTATTCAAAACCGTAGCACACGATAACAATTTTCACTTGGGTCTTAAATTTGAACTGTGGTGCTATATGGAGTATAGGAAATTGACCTTTTAAAAGACCAAAACACCGTTCAATTACATTTTGTAGTTGGGCATGACGATAGTTGAAGAGTTCTTTCTTATTACTAGGCCTCCTCCCTGTACAAAATTCATTCAAATGATAACGAACACCTCGATAAGGTGCCATAAATCCAGGACTATGGGCATATCCGGCATCAACAACGTAATATTTTCTACACACAGCAATATGTAATTATTAAGCAACTATACATCACATCCTACATATGTATATTAAACTGTCAACAATCATTCTTTATCTTGAGGTACAAGAAACAATTAGGTCGACGAGTTAAAGCATTTTGCAAGACACGAGCGTTGGAGGCAGACCCATCCCAACCCGCTAGCACATATACGAATTTCATGTCGAATGTACAGGCAGCCATTACATTTTGGGATAGGTAACCTTTTCGATTTTGAAAAGTTGAACTTGCTTCCTTGGGCAAATATGCCAATATGCGGGTGCTATCGAGTGCCCCAATGCAGTCCTACAAGCCACATAGTTTTGACTTTTAGGTTGATATTCATGCGGCAACATTATCATCATTCAGTAATTGTAAAATTCGGTATTATATTACCTGAAAATATGGGCTCCACATTGGATTATCAGATATCTCTTTCGGGGTATGTAACCCGGGGAACTTGACATATTCCGGATAGAGTCCAATTACTGCATCAAGAACTCTATTGAAGTGTCGACTCATGGTTTCTCGAGAACGTGAAAATTGATTTCCAATAGCACAGTTTCGCACGTTGTGGCCTACAGTATGCAATAACATGATGACTTGTTCCCTTTAAACTTCATCTTCTTGTATCGGATAACAAATTTTTATCTCTTAACAAAGAACACAACTCGAAAAACTTATCATGGCCCATTTGTAACTGTGCAAGACAGTCTAAGTTGCTCTTCTTTATGATCCCGTTAATAAATCTATTTTTATATATTCCACACTCTCGAGGTAATGATTTCATACAATAACGAAGATAGTATTCAGCAGCTCCCATAACACTGGCAGAGGCTGTAATTGCAGTTAATGTAGCTACTATTTCACTTTCGTTCCAATCACTATTGGAAGACCCCTCGCAGCTAGAGTCACCACTGTCAGACCCCATCGTTGAACATGGTGTAGTCACCTATTTCTATTTCATGTTACCTTGCTTATCGAGGTGTAATAACAAGACAAAAAAGGATGGTACAGAGATACGCTACCATTCAAACATTTCCTAGTAGCACATTATTTCAGATTTGTTAAGAAATATGTATCATTCGATAACATCGAAACAATCGTTATAGGAGTAAATAACGGCAAAGCAGATATCACATTACAGGAACCGTACATGTAAGTTCAGCTGTTTCAGATACATCTAATCATTCAAGCATAGTGTAACCATTCTTACTCAGGCGTAACACATGATAGAGTTGATGTTACCACATACATAATCGGAGACAGTAATCGGTCAATCAACACAAGTATTTTTAAATACCGGAAACGAAAAGCGGATTAGTAGAAGATACCACAATGACCAGTTTTATACGCACCTGTTAACAGTTTTTAAGTTGAAAAGCAGAGATAACTTTGACGGTTTTGCACACATGCGAGACTGGAATGCAGGAAAGGGCTACAATTAGATTATGTTTAATAGGAAAATGATGGTTCAGTAAGCTGGGTTGAACATGATCGTATTGTATGTGGTAAGAAGATGGGGTATTTCACTGAAAAAATAATATTACATTACAAACTTCTTAAAAACGCAGATTTTTTCTTAATAATAACACACATTTATCGCAAATTTTACCTTCATATGTGCCAACAATGCCTTCATCATTGCCACATACGAAACATTTTTTCTCCAGAACAAGATGATCCATAACACATCTCTGTAAATTTGAGATAAGAATATTACCTCAACTAAAGTTCAGCAGATGGGACTCACAAGACTCCCAACAATATTTCAGAAGGAATGGGCTAATGGTGCATCACCGTCAATGAAGTTTGTCTTATATATCCATTCTCGATATGGTTCCGAGTACAGAAGCGATCAGAACTTCCAGTCCCTTTGACATGCACAAGTCATGTCACATGTTATTGGAGGGGAATTCATCTGCTAGATTTTTTTGTAGATACGCAGTAATGAGTCAATGGCACAGCAGGAGGGATAGATAATTTCAAAAGTATGGCGTGGGCTGTGGGCATCGTAGTAGGGAGAGGAAATATACCGTGTACTCCCCTATCAGATGTGCATGCAAGGAAAAAATCAAAAGCAAAAATGGGTGATTCGTACAATGTTTCCGTGATGTTGCGGAAGAAAATGAAATCGATAAGATCCCCCAATGAACGGGAAGGAACCTGTCTTCCCCAAAGAGGCAAAGGCAGTGTTTAATCCAAACCCATCCTGAGAAACCTATGATGCACTATACCTGGACGCAGTGAGAACCTGAGCTTACGACGCTGCTGTAAAACCAACCGGATGTGGAATGACGGAAGTGTCAATGGCGAGTCGCCGATGCTACTATGCATAGACGACTTGATGACTATGACATGCAGAGAACATGCACTACCGCAACCCCTTCCAATCTCTGATCTTTAGGTATCCATGCGAACTTCTCAAGCACGGACTGTGAGGATGGAGAGGAAGGGTGATGGAGAGATCACATAAGAATGATGGTCTGCAGGAATAACAAAGTAGAAATTTATTTTTCTTTTTTTTCCTTTGAAATGGCGGTGTAGTGCAATGACTCTGTTGCTCTTACCGACGCACTGTACATTGACAGCAGTAACGCGTGGAAGCGATTTTCTGGTTCGGCATGGTACTTGGGTCGGTCGTGTACGCCCCTTTTTCATTCGAAATCAAACACCTGAAACGTACTATTTACGCCACTTTACATTACACTACCATGTGGGCCGAAATCCAAACATACCCTTATATATTTTGAAATTTTTTACTTGAAGAGTGATTTATATTATCATTTTATTATTATTTTTTAATATATAAATTATTATTATTTGACATGTCTATTTCTCATGATTTTTATTCTTCTTCTTCTTCTTCTTCTTTTTATTTTTATTTTTATTTTTATTTTATTTTTTAAATGTAAAAGGTTTTAGGCCAGGTTAGATTAGTCATCTAGTAGAATATTTCCTTAATTACTTGTACAGCCGGGTACAAGATTTTAATCTTAAAATGAAAATAGAAAAGTCTAGCTTGTTTATTAAGAATACTTTTATTATTTATATTCAAATGACATGTTTTCTATGTTCTCTTTGTATGTGGCCCACATTAATGATGTGGTGATAAAAAGCTCATGCAAAGACTTTAAGGGCCCATTGTGATGACGGTGTGAATGCACTCTATACATTTATCCCATTCTTTATGGGAAGATGTTAGTTAAAAAAATAAAAATAAATTAAATTAAGTGTTTCACTTTAAAAAAAGTAGCGGTGGATCATCCACTATTGAAATTATTTTTTGACAAGCGTCTTTATTTTTAGCCTTTTCTCTCTTCCCCCTTAATGCAAGTGTCATGCCCTTAGTTTATTTAAATGGTCACATTTAGCTTAGCTGAGCTCGCCTAAAAAAAGAGCTGTGCCTTCGTTTGGACTGAAGTTTTCTAACCTACCCATCTGCTTCTAATATTGGAGCCCACGTGCTAATTCGACCAGATTTTATTTTTAGAAAAACATGTAGAAGGTGGGACCAACTTAGTGGATGGATTAGATCTCGCATGAATGTGAGACGCTGGCACGTGTGGCATGTACACAAGCTTTACTGCACACGCGTGCACGCCTAGCAAAGCTCCATGGCAGGACGATAACGACCATTTGCTATTTTACCCTAGACCGTTCAGTTGATGCCCATCAATCGAATGGCTAGTTTTGCTTGATTATTGTGCTTTTAGAGATATGCTTCGTCCCTAAATGCGCCCCAAAATTTGGATGGTGTTGATAGCCGTACACAAGTGCCACGTGTACGGATGATAAGTCACCACCATTTTCAAAATGATGGTGAACTATCATATGAGTCTAGCTTATTGGATTATTTGAAGCAATGGCTTTCACTAAAATGTGACGGTACGTCCATTATAGTGGGCCACCATGAAGCGACTGTACGGAGGCGACTTGTCTGCTACCGCGGAAGCTGCTAGTGGGGCCCACCATGATGTTTATGAGATATCCACCCGTCCATCCATTTTTCCATCTCACGGTGGCACACGTTCCAAAAAATGAGGCAGTTTCAAAACTCAAGTGGGCCATGCGACAGAAAAAAGTGGGGAGGGGATTGTCTACCGTTGAAACCTTTCCAGGGTCCATCTTCAGGATTATATGCCATCCAAACCCTTCATAAGGTTATTTCCACTGAGATGAGCTGAAAACACAAAAATATCAGTCTGTTCTCAAACTTCTGTTGCCCCAGGAATGTTTCAACTGTGGCGGTTCAATCCCTACTGTTTACTGTGGTGAGGCCCACTTGAGTTGTGGGTCTTCCTCACTTTTGGGCTCATGTACTAAAATGAGCTGAAAAAAGGGATGGACGGGGTGGATTTCTCACAAACATGACAGTAGGCTAGCTTCAGACCGCAGGAACTTTACTATGGTCCGGGGATTGCAGGCAATCCGCGTCCTCTCTCTCTCTCTCTCTCTCTCTCTTCCATCACATGCACGTGCATGCAACAAATACAAGCCCCTTTGCTCATTACTCCACCCGAATTTGTTAGGTGGCTTGTCGTTGGTGTCGACTCTTCCATTGGGACCATCCATTCTCTTGGACCACTGTGGGCCCCACAAAAAGCTCCTAATTGGGTGTACAAAAGTGACTGCACATGGAGAACATAAAGAGGAAATTTCCACGGAACGGCATATGTCAAACAAGGAATTGATTCTACACATGGCCATGAACAACATCTCATGGTTGTCTACCAAGAATCATACGCTCCTGATGCAGTCTGGTTAGTTGTTGCCATGTCTAGTCCATAAAGAAGAATCATCGGTCCATTCTGGAATATTTTTTTGGTTGGTCCCGCCTACTTCAAAATTGGAACATAGTAAATAAAAAATAAAAATCAACTTGACTCATTTGAGTTGAAAAAACTTAATTTTGTCATGATGCGGTCCAAATGCATTGGTGGAACAATTAATTGATTAGCTTCTAAAATTTAGACCTGCGGGGCTGAGCTTGTTGGGAACTGCAGAAGCACGCAGACAAATCAAGCAAAGTCTTCACAATCGCACAACTAAATTCAAACAAGAACAATATGAATTTTACGTGTAAAAATCCTTGCGAGAAAAAAATCCCGGCACAAAGTGATGAATAAGAGATAAAGCTTTACCGATTCGAACAAGCTTCGAATCCACTTCACAAGCCTTCGCTATGCCCTTGAAACCCTTATGAATGAATTGGAAAGCTCTCTTTATTCCCTAATCCTGAGTACACCCAATACACACACACACACACATATATGAATGCTCATGATCACCTACGCACCAGTTCTCACGAGAACTTGTGAGAACTTTTTGAAAACTCATCTCCCGTGATCTAAGCCTAAGATCTGAACCATCTAAGTGATGCAGCACCCTATGAAACCCTAGGTCCCAAATTTTACCATGATCCAACTTTTCATGGGGTTTCATGGGGTGCTGTGTCACTTGGATGGTTCAGATCTTGGGCTTGTATCATAGGAGATGAGTTCTCAAAAAGTTCTCATGAGAACTGGTGCGAAAGTGAGCATTCCTCTCTCTCTCTCTCTCTCTCTCTCTCTCTCTTTACACACACACACACTATGACAATCGAAATAGGAAATAAATTCCGCACTTACATAATTCTGCGAAAATCTTTGATGGGACCTTCGATGCCATTGATAACCCTCGATGTCATCGAACTTACTTCAATGACATGTAGTAAAAAACTAAAAGGTTCCAGCAACCAATATGTAATTTTTCAGATTTTCTCAATGACATCAAGTGGCCTGTGGATGGACTCGACAGACCCTGTTATTGACATATTGAAGACAACAACAACAATCTCCACCATGTCTTCAATCTTTATGCATGATAGCTCCTTATCATTATCTCTAATTTTGCCTTATATCATAACTCTACCATCACTTCTTGTGCACATTTCGTCTTCTATTTACACATTCGCCAAGCTCAGAGAAGTTGCACAGAATTTGAACTTCTCTGTGGGAACCGCATTCATAAACATGCCAGCTAGATTCACGCTCGTGTAAATCTTCTCTAGAGTCACGCCTCATTCCTCAAGTACATGTTAGATAAAATGATAATGCACATCAATATGTTTAGTACGTGAATGAGTGATAAAAGAATTCTTATCCAAATTGATTGTGCTTTCGCTGTCACAATTGATTGGCACGACCTCCTGATGAAGCCTCAACTGATTTATCATCCCCATTAACCAAACACATTTCTTGAACATTTCTGTTACTGTCATATATTCAGTTTCGGTCATGGAAAGAGTCATCATAGACTCAAGCTTCGACATCCAACTGATTGGTCCACCTGCTGCACAAACAACTAATCAAAAGTCAACATTCTATTATCCACACTACCAGCGTAATCAAAATTCACATACCTACTAACTTATCCCCTAAATTTTCAAATAATATGACGTAGTTCTACATACCTCGAATATATCGAAGTAGCCATTTCACTGCCTCCCAATGTTACTTGCTAGGGTTAGTCATGTATCTGCTAACAACACCCATCACATGTGAAATATCCGGTCTTGTACAGACTATGACATGCATCAAGTTGCCAACTACGCTCGAATAAGGCACATGAGACATAACTTGCTTTTCTTTATCTGTTTTAAAACACTGTTCAGAGGAAAGTTTAAAATAAGCCAGGTGGGGAACGCTAACTAGCTTTGTCTTGTCCATCTTATACTTTTTCAATACTTTCTCAAGATATTCCGCCTGAGATAACCATAATCTACTCCTCCTCCTATCTCTGTGTATGTCAATGTCGAGAAATCTCTTTATAGTCATTAGATCTTTCATGTTGAATGTTCCTAATAACTGAGTCTTTAGTATATCGATCTTAGACATGTTATGACTGGCGATAAACATGTCATCGATATATGAAATCTGAATAATGAATTTTTCATCACTCAGTGTCTTATAATAGACACAATGATCATACTTACTCTTGGTAAACTTCTGACTCATCATGAAAGAATTAAATTTTTTATACCACTACTTAGGCGACTGTTTGAGGCCATACAACGACCTCTTTAATCTGCAAACATTGTTCTTCGCCCCTTGTGTTTCAAAACCTTATGGTTGCTTCATATAAATCTACTCTTCCAATTCCTCATGCAGGAAGGAAGTCTTCACATCCATTTGTTCCAGCTCGAGATCGTATTGGGCAACCATCACTAACACAAATCAGGTAGATATTGCTTTACCACTGGCACGAATATCTTAGTGAAGTCCACACATTTTCTTTGAGTATATCCCTTTGCTACCAACTTTGCCTTATACTTATTCTATTTCTTCTTAAAGATTCACTTGCACCCGATCTCCTTTCGGCGGACGGGAAGCTCCACCAACTCTCACATCTCATTCTTATATAAGGAGTTCATCTCATCATCATTGTTGCTTTCCATTTTCGGCATTTACATCATCAAGAGCCTCTTGAAAAGTAGACGGACTCCCTCGTTTGTAATGATGGCAGATACGACATTTGAGTCATCTTTGTATCTCGCCTGTAACCTGCGAACCCTCGGCGGATTCCTTCTTACAGGTGGCTACTCCACTTACTCCTGTACCTCTGTCTGTGTCTCTGTATCATCTTATGTCTAAATGGATGTTCACAACCAACTTTTTCGCTTCCATGTGCTCATCCTTACGGAACAAGGATCCTTCGTTGAATTTGACATCGCGACTAAGAATAATTTTTTATGTGACCTGGTCTACAGTATGTACCCCTTCACACGATTACCATAGCTGACAAAGATGTACTTTTTAACCATTTAGTCTAGTTTATCTCTCTCAACTAACGATATATGAGAGTAAGCATTGCAACTAAATACATGTAGTCTCGAGTAATCTACCTGCTGACCACTCTACATTTGCTTTGAAATTTTACATTCAATGGCCATAGAAGGGGACTGATTCATCAAGTAACAAGCCTTGTTAATGGCTTTAATTAGTCCATAATTCATCGTCCAACCTAACATTACTAATCATGCATCAGATCCTCTCTAAGAGAGTCTGATTCATCCGCTCATGCACACCATTCTACTCTAGCATATAACGCAGTGTATTGTGTCTCACAATCTCTTTAGCTTTATTATACCGATTGAATTCCTCATAAGTGAATTCTCCACCGTTATCTGTCCTCAACACTTTCACCTTTCGCCCTGACTGTTTTTTCCCCCACCACCTTCCACTACTTGACGTTGGTGAAAATGTTAGATTTATTTTTCAAAAAATAAATCTGCACTTTTCTAGAATAGTTGTCAATAAATGTAACAAACCATGATGACCCTCCATTAGAAAAAATGGGCGCGACTCTCATACATCAGAATGCACATAATTTAGAAATACCTTACAAACATATTTCCTAAACTTAAAAGACAACCTTGATTATTTACCATATATACAATGCTCGCATATACTTAAATTAATACTTTTAAAAAATAGAATTAGACATTAGTCAGAAAGTACCTTCATGCCCCGCTCGCTCATGTGACCTAAGCGTGCATGCCATATATGTGCAAACGTGGAATCTTCTATAGACATTGTAGATCCACCCAATGAAGCACTCTCGATCAATTTGTAAAGGTTTTCATTCCTATATGCCTTCATTATTATGGATGTCTCCTTTGAAACTTTAATGATACGATCAAACCTGGTGAATTTACACCTTAGTGCCTTGAGTGCTCCTAGAGATATCAGACTCTTTCTCAAATCAGGAACGTGTTTCACTTCGGCCAAGATACGCTCCATGCCATTAAACATTTTGATGAGCACCAATCCAACGCCTACTACTTTACAGGCATTATCATTGCCTATAAACACATAGCAACCATCACACTCACTGTTACTGGTGAACCAACTCTGATAGTCATTTGGTACGAAGCCCCCGTATCTAAAATCCATTCTTCATCAAAGTACCTGGATTTTGATGTGGTTAGTACATTACTACCATTCGTTTCCTCATTGAATTTCGCACTGTTGACATCTCTAGAAGAACTATCTAAATTCTCATTTCTTGACTTTGCATTCTGACAATCCTTGTTCATGTGCCTTGACATGCCATAATTCCAACATTTCAACTTACATTTGCCATTGCCCTTGAATTTAAACCTTGATCGTGAAGATCCACTGTCCCGCTCAAAATTTCTCCCTCGTAACTAGTGCATCTGTAGAAGCACCCATGTCATCGTTTTTCTTTCTCATTGCTTTCGAATGAAGAGTTGAGATAACAATCTCAACTTTAATGGTCATTTTGCTTGTGCACAAATAGTCCTTGAACGACTCATATAAAACTAGAAGAGAATTCACCAGTATACATGCCTGATCATTATCTTTCATTGTTTTCTCCACATCCAACAATTTGCAAAACAACTTATTGAAGTTATTAATATGGGCCTCAACATCAGCCCCCTCTTTCATTTTCAGAGAACACTAGAGCTTCAAGTACAAAGAATTCTCAAGAGATTTCTTTGTATAAATATTCTCTAATTTCACCCATATACTTGCTACAATTTTCTCTCTCATGACATTATAGAGGACTTCATCCGTTAAGAACAATTGGATAGAGGTTTTAACATTCTTATCCATCGTGTTCTATTCTTCTCTTGTCATAGATTCTAATAACTTTTCAAGGAGTGCTTCGTCTAATCTTTGCTAAACTAAGATATCGTTCATTTTAACTTTCCATAGTTTAAATTTATTTTTACTGGAGCATTTTTCTACATCGAACTTCGAGTTAGATATCATTGATACCTTGTTTTTAGATTCAATCTGCTTCTCAACATTAGCTCTGATACCACTTGTTGGGGAATTGCGGAAGCACAGAAAGACGAATTAAGTAAAGTACTCGCAATCGCATAACCAAGTCCAAGCAAAAATAATTCGAATTTTATATGGAAAAACCCTTGCAGGAAAAAAAAAAAGAAGAAAAAACTATGGCACAAAGTGATGAGTATGCACTATGAAAGTAGAAATTACAAGAGATAGAGTGTTATTGATTCGAATAAGCCTCGAATCCACTTCACAAGCCCTAGATATGCCCTTAAAACCCTTAGAAATGAATTAGAAAGCCCCCTCTATTCTTTAATCTCGATTACACCCAACATATATACTATCACAACTAGAATATGAAACAAATTCCGCACTTATGCAATTCTGCACACGTCTTTAATGAGACTTTCGATGTCATCGACAACCCTTGATGTCATCAAACTTTCTTTGGTAACATCGATTAGCAACTCTAAAACGTTCCAGCAACCAACATGAGATTTTTTTAATTTTCTCGATAGAATCGAGCATCTGTTGATGGCATTGAACTCTACTTGATGGCATCAACAAATTCTGTTATTGATAGATTTAAGACATCAACAACAGAGTCTGGGTCCAAAAGTTTGACCATAATTTCAAAATGGACTAGATCTAAGTCCTCTCAAAATCAACCCAACTAGGGCCTAATTACTAAATGAGTCTACATTGGATCATATTACAATAGACCTGATTAAACCCGAACCCAAACTATAACTAACAAAAAGTAGTTGATTGAATACGCAGGCCATTGTTTTGAGCTCGACCAAGGTATTCAATAACAGTATTGGAAGCCTTGACAACCTGCCTTATGGTCGTTATGACAAGGGATTCACCGGCCTTTATGTCCCCATGGTGTCCGTTATGGTCTGCG
The DNA here is from genome assembly GCF_029962835.1 of Magnolia sinica. Taxonomy (NCBI): domain Eukaryota; kingdom Viridiplantae; phylum Streptophyta; class Magnoliopsida; order Magnoliales; family Magnoliaceae; genus Magnolia; species Magnolia sinica. The sequence goes on along the minus strand of NC_080574.1, from coordinate 121,893,510 downwards.
ACAATCAGTGTTGAAATGTTCTGCATAACACCAGGCCATGCGTTGGAACCCCTTATCAGCCCTGTATTAGCCTATTATAAGCTTCTTTTTTTTTGTTTTTTTTTTAGCAAATTGGGTACAATAAACCCGTATCACATAACGGTCACTATTGTTAATTTTTAAAATTTTGGTTAGCATTCATTACCTGTGACAATCTGGACTACGTAAATCATAGGCCCACTATGGATGGATAATATAAAAAATAAATTAATTACACTAATTGAAATAATATAATGATCCTATTTTATTCGTTGAATTTAGCAAGCTAGATATTTTATTCTTTATCATCAAAATTGATATCCATCACTAATTAAATGGTTTGAAATAAAACTTGTATAAAAAAAACTCAATTTTAATTTCTATACCTAACTCAGACTCGACAGGTTAAATAAATAAGTTGGCTATTTTTGACTTGGGCATGACCTAGACCTTATCCGAATTTTAATAGTTTGAATCCTTGTCTAAAATTTTGACCAAGTTCTTCAATGGGTAGGGCCCATGTCTCCCCTCGACCTGACCCGACCCATTCGGACCCCTAGTCTAGGCTTGGTCAAAAAGCTTAACTTCATAAAATAAAATAAATAAATAAATTCAGTGGACCTCAACAAAACTCAACAAATATCAATAAAACTCTGCTGGTCTTAGAGGGGTTTTTATAAATACGTCCTAATGTTACTCCCTCCCTCCACAAGACCCTATTTCAGCACAATTCAAATATTATTCACATCTAAATATGAGTTATTATAGAAAAAAAAAAGAGTTAGAAAAATGGATATGAGATTTTGAGGAACTTGGTCTGAGTTTTCAAATAAACTCAGCTGGGCTTCGAGTTAAATTGAGTTTGAGTTGAGCTCGGTAGAGTAGACAGACTATGTTTCAGCATCAAGATCATGGGATTGAGTGCTATGTGGTGTGGGTATGAGTGTGGGTGTGTGTAAAAAGATGAAAGAAAGTCGAGTTTTGTATTTTTTTAAGTGGATTTTGAGTGATGGCTAAACTATCGACAGTTAGGATCAGCTGCCATGGTGATGGGCCCCACTCCAACGGGTTGCGATCATCAATTCAAAAGTCGACCATGGAGCGTGTTGTGCATCAATCACATGCAGTCGCGATTATCAGTCCATCTGGTCCAAAAAAGCTTTAAAATATAATAGATTGATGTAGGTACGAAAATCTTCTTCCATGCACTCCAGTGCGTGGGACTGTAGCTGTTGAATCTGAGGCGACGTGGCAATCCAGTCCGTTCAAATTAGGGCATATTGCACCCAAGACAGAATTATCTGGCTCAATGTACAGGTGTGGCTTACCGTTTGACTCACCATATGAGTGACTCAGATGCACCTCGTCCATGACATGTTAGACCGTTTGGATCATCAAAGGTGCGCCATTTGAATCACCCACTAGAGGGCAGAAGGTAGTATATATTTGGATCATCAAAAAGTGGGCCATTTGGATCATCCATTAAGGGACCACAGTTGGACCTTCGAATCATCAAAAGGGGAGCCATTTAGATAATCCATTTGGCACATAGACTTTACCCCAGATGGCTTCATGTAACATACAAGCCTCACCCAACCGTAAGGCTATCCCACTTGAATTTTTTATTTTTTATTTTCCAAAAAGATTAACCTGCTGTAAAAAAAAAAAAAGGAAAATAAAATTACAGCTAGTAGAATAGGTGTTAAGAATCACAGTAAACCATTGGAGTTATTTGATACTTTGACTTGGATCGAATCGGCTCAGCTTATACTTCCAAATTCTCTATTATGTCCATTCTCTCTTCCTCTCTGCCTTTCCTCCCCTTTTGTAGCTCTGAATCGATTCAAACGCAGAAAATGAAGGCATAGTTCTCTATTAGCATCTTCTGCAAAATTGTTGTCTCAGATTTGCATTTAAAAACCAAATTCATCATTTTCTATGCTAAAATCAGTGATCTTAATGTTGCTCGCCAATTTTTTGATAGAATGCCTCGATGAAGTGTTATTTATTGGACTGTCTTTATATTAGGGTATTCTTGAAGTAGGTATTCGGGAGAAGCTTTGGAACTTTTCTTGGTGATATGTTGGTTAGGTTTTAAGGCTAATCAGTTTAGTTATGAAAGTGTTTTACAGGCATGCACAAGTTTATTGTGTATTAAAAGCGGGAAACAGATTCAAGGGTGTATTAAAAAGTGTCTGTTTTGTGGGGATTTGTTTGTGTAAAACGCTCTTGTTGATTTATATTTGAAGTGTGGGAAGATTGAAGATGCAATCTATGTTTGAGAAAATGTTGCACAACCTTGAACTTTGCTCGAGCTGGCCGAGCTGCTAATTGAACCGAGTTGAGCTAGCCAGTCAGCCTCAAGGACTGAACTGAGCCGAGTTCGAACTGGGGTTGGCTGCTAGCTGAACCAAGCCAATCTATGTCAAGCTTGACTTGGTTCGACTCATGTACAACTCTATGTATAGCACATGATACACATGCATGTAGAAACTGTACACGTGGAATATATTTGTGAAACGGCAACAAACCTTGAAGCAAGGTTATGAAGAAGGTTGATCTTGAGGTGGTCATGGTGGTGGTGTAGAAGGAGAAGAACATGAGGAAAGAAGAGAAAACAGATGGAGGAGAAGGCCTACGAGCCTACGTGGGATGGGAGATTGGAAGAATGTATGTTAGGGCTAAATCATCTCCCCTTATTTTATTTAATAGAAATATTAGATAACTACATTGGGCCCATGTCCACATAAGAAGCCCATTATACATATAAATTGGACCGGGCCCTTTTATTCTCTAACACTTCCTCTCAAGCTAATGTATATATATTAATCATACCCAACTTATTACAAAATTTAGCACTTTATGTATGAAAAAGATCCTCGGCTAGAGGTGTACACGGGTCAAGCCGAGCCGAGCTTTGCTGTCCGCCCCGAACTCGGAAACCGGGCTCACAAAATTCCCGATCGCCGAATCCGGCGCCAACAGCCTCCATAGAACTCCATTCTCGGCTCCCGGCACCCATTTACTAGGTTCCAATCCTAAGATCCTTCAAGGAGGATTTCTAATATCAATTTAATTCGTAATGAGCATAACCAAAAGTATAACCCACGAACAATAACCACAAGAACACCATCACAAAATTCACTATGATAAAAAACTTTTGGGTACAATGCATATGAAAGGGAAATACAATATAGCAAAAGTAACAAAACTCCAGAAGCTCGGCTGCACGCTCCAATTGCGGCGAGACTATGGTTGCGACTGCATCCTGGCATCACTTGCACCATTGATCATGCATAAGCTTATAGAAAGCTTAGAGGGTGGTGTAAGTGTGTGCGCAATATAAGCGTGCTCAGAATGCAAGGTCAGAGTAATGCGGAATCATGATGATGAGTACATGAATGCAATCAGCCGTACCAAGGCTATGCGGTGCAAGATATGAATGCTATCGGCCATAACACGGCCATGCAATGCGAGATGCAACTCAAGCATGCCAATTCTCATCATGTATCAATACAGTTCTCATTTTAGATAATCACCGGGGTTCAGTACACTCCAAATGGCACTGTCGCTCTCCTAGCCGCACAGTCCAAGTGAGCGTAAGAAACCTCACTATCCGCCTGGCCAATAGTCTGCCAATACCTATCCGGCACGTCGATAGCAAACCCATTCATGAGCTGGTCAAACTCAGCCTAATATTGCCCCCTACCCTCGGGTGAGTAAGGCCATATCCCTTTCCAACCGACCACGACACAGTGAGAGACGCGGCCTCCTGGTATTCGGCCCTCGTGCGCTCATATATCCACTCGGTCTTGACGTTGGAGTCATCTTCTGGTACCATCAGATTTAGAAATTTTCACCCAGGGACATCTATGGCGCCCCGATGCTTAGTAATAATATTTTTGGTATCCAATCCAGCCACCCACGATGTGTCTGTGGAGGCTATACCCCTGATGTCACTAGGGCATACAGTAATCACAATCACACTAATGCAAGTGCATGAATCATACTATCAGACATTCAACAATCCTGCGCGTATCGAGCGCTCATGTGGGGCAACTTCACCTGTCAGGGAGCCCATAAACGATCTGCCCGAAGGCATATGCCATGATCAGTCACTTCTCATATCAGGCATACATATGATGCGTATGATCATGAATCATGGATCTATACTATACATGTTATGTGGTGATGGGCTCTGATCAAAACGAAGATGGGCCTAGACGGCCTATATGCTACAGGTATGGGCCTATTAATTGGCCCTAGCGAGAGAGACAATGCGGACATTTAACCAACATCATCCTTACAATGTGGACATCAAACTATCATTGCTCTCAAGGCACGGCTTGCCATGAATCACATATTGCAATGGGCCTTATATAGATCTTGTTGGGCCTCAACCCAAGGGCCCAAATACATCAAATGGGCCTCAAACCATGGACTCATATATCTCAAAGTGGGTGGGCTACAAATACATCAAGCTGGGCCTAATCACATGAGCCTTGCATACGTCACAATGGGCCTCATAATATGGGCCTTATATAAATCAATGTGGGCCTCAACAAGGACCACCAATACATCAAGATGGGCCTCAACAATGGGCCTTAAATTATCTCCAAAATGGTTGGACGGTTGGATGAAACACATGCATTATGATGGAGCCCACACTAATGGAGGGTGTGGATTACAATACATACATAAGTGGGTCCCATGTGGGGCCTACCATAATGTTTATTTTCCATCCAACCCATTGATAAGGTCACTCAGACCTGGGGCCCACAGTAATGTTTATTTTCCATCCAACCCATTGATAAGGTCACTCAGACCTGGGGCCCACAGTAATGTTTATTTTCCACCCAACTTGGGCCCATTGTAATTTTTATTTACATCCAATCTGTGCATAAGGTCACGTGGACCAGGGCCCACCATAATGTTTATTTACATCCAACCTGTTGATAAGGACACGTGGACCAGGGGGCCCACTGTAATATTTATTCGCCATCCAAATAGACAGGGGCCCACGGTGATGTTTATTGCCATCCAAACTTTTCATAAGGTCATGGTCAGGGGCCCACCGTGATATGGTTCACAAATCCAGTCCACCCATTATGTGTGTCCCACTTGGCTGACGGTTTAGACCAAGTTTCAGCTACATCCAAATTTCAGGTAGGCCCCACCAAGTGATTTTATATGTTTTAGGCATGTCTTCACATGGTTTTAGATGGTGTGGTCCACCTGAGTTCCGTATACGGCTGATTTTTGGGGTGGCCTCTTGGTCCGAGGGGACCCATCAAATGCATGGAGTTGATGTTCGAAATGCATCACGGTGGGGCCCACAATTGGGGCCGTGAGGGCCAACCCAACCGTCTGCCGCTTGCGCCTGCGTGCGCTCTGCAGCAACAGCACTACTACTTCCCTTTTTTTTTAAAAAAAAATTATTTTTCTACATATTTTCATAGGTGGGGCCCGTATTGGGTAGATCCACTTTAGCCATTGGAGTCCATGGTCCAAGACCGACCAGATGAGTCCAATATACGGCCTGTTTTTGGCGAATAGAAGGATCAAGTGGGTTTCAATGGTAATACCGCTATTTCCTATGGTATGGCCTGCCAGAAAATGGGATTAACTTCATTTGTCGGTTCAACACCTAAAATGAGCTAGAGAATGGAATGGACGGCTTGGATTATATATATAAATCAAGGTGGGGCCTACATGAATGGCCCACCCCAAAAGCACCTTTATATATATATATATATATATATATATTTGTTAGCTTGAAGTACACACCCACGTCAGTGCTCCATGTTAACCAACCATGTCCAGCGTCCAGGGACGCTGGGCGGTGCAAACACAGGCGTCATGGTGGTGCTCCACATGTACGTGGCCCACCTGCATGTATATACATATATAATATATATCTTATATTATATATATACAATATATATTATATTATATATATATCATATATATATTATATAAAATAATATATATATATATATATATATATATATATATATATATATATATATATATATATATATAAGGAAGGGTGTATTGGGTCCATCTAAACAGTGGATGGTGTGGATCATCACCTGCAATAGGGTGGGCCACACCGTCTGATGTTGATGGACGGGGTAGATATAACACATATTAGTGGGATCCACACCATCACAATGAAAAGAGGGAGAGAGAGAAAAAAAATAAAGAGAAATAGGGAGAGATCGGTTGAGTAGAGGGACCCCGCCACTATGGACCCCTCTTTAATCACAAACACATACACCAAGTTGGTCCCGTCATAAGTAGGCCCCTTAAAGAGAGAATTAATGGTGGATCACCCACCTATCGGTCTTCTTCTTGGTCCCTTAGCCTCCTTAGCTCCTTGCCTTTACTTTTAATGGTGGTAGATGATGGATCAACGGTTGAGATGGGAGATGAGAGAGTAGGAAAAGTGGGCCACACTTGGCATTTGGGAGAGAGAGGGAGGTTGGACGTGGGATGTTGCTTGGGAGATTTGAGAAATGAGAGAGAGAGAGGTGATGGGAAGGATAAGAGGTGATGGAGTGATGTGTGATGGGTGATGGGTGGAGTGATGGGTTGTAAGAAAGGGATGGGTGGAGAGAGAGGGAGAGTTGACTTTGGGAATGAGAAGGGATGGGTTGATGTACTTGGGGTATGGAGTGACTTGACTTGTATTTAACATTGATTGATTGATTGATTGATGGGACATATCGTAGAGATTCCCTCGATATTCGCAACGCACGGCGTTTTCTTCGAATTGAACGCAGGCCCACATCTCCTAACCTGGGTATCGGTTCGGTGCGCGAGTCGCGGCGATGATGTGGTTGCTAAGATATAGGTTTCGGTTCGAACTGACTTCGGTATGCGGGACCCGATTTAGGATCTCGCGCAAACGTCGGATACGGGTCGAGGATTGCCAAAATTCTACCGGAAGGACCGCGAAAGCTAACAAAACGGTACAGACTAGGACACAGGTCTTACATTTGCCCAGCTCGGCTAGCTTGAGTCATCAGCTCATGCTCGTCTCGGCTCGGCCTTTAAGCTTGGAACAGTAGCTCGGCTTGGCTCGGCCAGTAGCTCAATCTGGTTCGAGCTGAGTTTTCGAATCGAGTTCGAGTTCGAGTCTTCAAGCTGGTTTCGAGTTCAAGTTTTTGAGCCGAGTTTCGAGTTCAAGTTCGAGCTTTGAGTCGAGTTCGAGTTATATATTGACTTTGATTTGAATTTGAATTCGATTATCTAATTGAAGTTTGAAGTTGAACAAAATAATAAAATATATAAAATACATAATTTACAATTAAAAAGCTTCGATAACTACACTATTCACAAATTACAATTTACAACTAATAACCTCTATAGGAGGAGTGCCTTCCTAGGACATAATTATAACTTCCTGTATTGTCATCTGATCCATTCGAACTACTATCTAATTTTTCATATACATATTGGTTCACTTCCTCTGAGTCAGAAGGCGAAGAGATGTTTCTTTCATGCTCTTTTATACTTTGAATTAGATTTTTCAAACTTTCTTTATTTGAAGATTTGTACACAGTACCCAATGCCTTATAAAATTTACCAAGACGGGTGAGGAACTTTAATTTGTTACTCTTCTTCTTTTTCTTACTTGTCGTACTTGATCATGTTTCAACATCATGTTGTCTTTGAGGATGTTGTCTTTAAGGATATCGCTGAAGTCTAGAAACCTCTTCCATACTGCGTTTTAAAGCGAGTTGGAATTGTTCTTCCTCTAAAGCTTTTAGTCTGACTTCCTCATTTTGCATCTTCCGCGGAAGTCATTCGTGTACTAGATCCAGAACTAGAAGGTTTGGATGGAGTGGAAGGTTTTCTATTCGAACCTAAAAGGGCCTGAAAAAGAATTTGGACATCCTTAGGGGCATTGGTGCATGGTTTTACATCACCACTTCGACATAAAAAGTGTAACCGAAACTGATTAGTCTTTTTCACAAACTTTACACCACATAAATCACACACAATCTTTATTCTTCCAAACCTTGGTGGCAATTCGAATAGGGAAGCATAGGCCCAAATGTTGGTCGATGGGTTAGATGATGACATATTTACACTCAATTTTTAATTAAAAAAAATTAGAATGTTGATAAAGAATTTGAACTTGATATAAGAACAAAATAAAAGTAATATAAATATATAAAAATATAAGCAAATGAACGGTAGTGAGTAAATAATTATTAAAGTCTTATAGACCACATTCCACCACTTTCATGTTTCAAGTTAAACAATATTACATATCATTCAAGTTTCAATAAAAAAGAAAATAATTTAAAAACGCCTTCATGTATTTGTTGTTGCAGGTAGAGACTCGTCATGAATCTCAATATCTTCATCTTCCTCATCATTAATATCATCTCCTCCCCATATCGGATGCAACCAATCTTCTGTATAAATTAATGCTTCAACTGTATTTAGTGAAAGTGAGCTTCGATACTTGCTCACAACCCTGCTCCTTGTGCTAAATGTGGATTCTGATGCCACTGTTGAAATTGGTATTGATAATATGTCCCATGCCCTCACAGATAATGTAGGGTATTTTGATTCACTGACCCTCATCTTCCACCATTCTAAAACATCAAAGTCGGATCGCATTATGATTGGCTCATTGAGGTACAATTCTAGCTCTGATTCCTTAGTCTGAACTCCTATTTGTTCTTGTGCCAAGTAAGACATGTATTCATTTAGCACATCCTCATTATCAGGTATAGAAACATCTGTATCTCTACTTTCTTGAACACCTGCTGCAGGTAAAGTAGTAGCATATGAATTGTACAAATCTTTGAGGGCTTGACGAACCTTGAACGTCTCCACTGCCGCTATTTTAGGAGAATAAATCTTCATGAAAATAAACTTAACTAAGCCCATATTACAACGAGGATCAAGAGCAACTGTGAAAGACCTTGAACGTCTCCACTGCCGCTATTTTAGGAGAATAAATCTTCATGAAAATAAACTTGACTTAGCCCATATTACAACGAGGATCAAGAGCAACTGTGAAAGACATCACCAAATGACACTCGTCCCAGTATTTTTCAAACTTCATTTACATACCAACTGTCATCTGTCGTATAAAATCTAGACCCGCACTGGAATTTTTTTGTAAAGCATCATTGATCTTCCAAAAAGATGAAAGAAACAGATTCCCAGTTGGATACTTATTCCCGAAAAAAATCTTCATGCAGTCGTATAAAACTTTGAAAAAATTGTGAACTTGTTTTGCTTTGGGCCAATCATCTATGCTCGGCAACCTAGAAATGCAAGCTATAATTCTATTGCCATATCTAACATTTTATAGGTCGAGTTCCAACGTGTATGTTGAGACTCAAATATTGCATAATTTTCTCATTTATATCTTGGTTTTATGAACATAAATCATCTTAATATTCTATTTTACTCATGTATGTGTTGCAAGGTAAATTTAAGAGCTTGGATTGAAAAAGGGTGCTAAAAAGTAAGAATTTGATGCTAAAAAATCACTAAGGCAAGGGATGGATCTTAAGAGATCAAAATTGAAGAATTCACATGCCAAAGATCCAAGAAACCAAGCGAGGAATGAAGAGGATCGAAGATTTGAAGTGAAGATCCTGAAATCGTCCTGAAAAAGTGTATCTGAAGCTATGAAGTTTATTTTGAAAAACTACGTAGCAGGAAGTCTGTTTTAAACGAACTATGCAGCGAGAAGTCTATTTTGAGAAAATATGTATATTTGAGGCGTTTTCTAGGGTTTTCAACTTTGTACGAAAATTGGAGTTCCCTACTTATAGGGCCTCCTAGGGCATTCTTAAACATCATTCAAAGTATTCAAGAGCAATATTTAGGATTTTTAAAGAGTTTCTAGTTTTATTAAAGCTTTATAAGTTGTTTTTTTTTTTTTGAGATCTTTTTTATTTGCATTTTTTTCTTCTTTCTTTCTTGTTGCTTTTTATTTCTGCAATTTAATTATGTTTTTCTAAGTTCCCTCTAGCCCAAGCTAGAAGGGAAGCACATGTGTTTATTATTTCTCTAAGATTATGATGATTGATTGTTTTAATGATGAGAAGAATGGTGTATGCATGTTATCTATTATTTAGGTTTTATTTTTTATCCTCTTGTAAGATCCATATGTTCCCATCATATGAGATCCACATTGATGGATAGGCTTACCCTAGATTAATCAGATTTCCTAGATAGGAGATGTTCTCAACCTGTTATATTTCTTTGATATTCATTATCCTATAGATATTGAATACTTAAAATCACTGGCGCTAGAGAATATATGTCAATGGTGCAAATCCATTATTTTCTAATCTTTTATATCATTTATTAAATATATAAACTGTTTTATTTTCCGATTAGGCTGACTATAGTGCTCAGATCCTAGTTGTGTTATCCAAGTTATCATGATTTTGAAACATTAACCTATGTGTGGAACTTTGAAGCTTGGGTGTTATTTTATTCAGTTGAATTACATCCATTCAAAAATTCCAAAATCAAATTATTAGATTAATTTTTATTACTTAGTTTGTTTTGCATTTGATTATTTTTTTCTTCTCATAATTCATCTCCCTGTGGGATCGACCCTGTATTCACGGGATACTACTTACGAACCTCTGCACTTGGAGGCAAGCAATCAAGTTTTTGGCGCCGTTGCCGGGGATCGAACCCGAGTCACCCGCGTGACAGGTGGGAATACTCATGGTCGGCTCTGCCACCTGGGTTGTTGATTTATTTTACTTTGTGGACTGAACCCTCATGGTCGGCTTTGCCACCTGGGTTGTTGATTTATTTTGCTTTGTGAACTGAACCCTCATGGTTGGCCCTGCCACCAGGGTTGTTGATTTAAGTTTTTATTTTTATTTTAAGTATCATACTTATGATTTGAATTAGTGGTATTTGTTGTGTGGTGTGGATAGTTTATATCCCGTTGGAGTAGAGATAAAAACAATCGACTCTCCTCTGAAGGGGGACTAGTTCCAGGCCTTTATTATTCACTTAAAAGAGGCACTCAACATCACTTGGATTCCATGGTAGACCTAGTTGATAATCTAAATCCAAATCTGTCAGATCCAACTATAAATCAAAATAATCCTCCTCTTGAGGATGAAAATGAAGTTCATAGGAATGTGTTAAACCAACCACGGACTTTATGTGAACATTTACACCCTGAGAGATCAACTTTACCATCTTGCATAGTGTTCCCTGTGATTTTAAACCAGGTGTGATTCAATTAATTCCTAAATTTCATGGCTTAGATTCTGAAAGCCTCTACTTGCACCTCAAGGACTTTGAGGAAGTAATTGCAACGTTACAAGTAAGCAATGGCAATAGGGATGTACTTAAGCTTAGGTTATTCTCATTTTCTCTAAAGGATCGGGCCAAAGCATGGCTCAACTCTCTAAGACCTAATACCATCACTTCATGGCAAGCCTTAAGTAGAGAGTTTTTGAAAAAGTTCTTTCTCGAGTACAAAACAAATGCACTAAAACAAGAAATCATGTCATTCTCCCAAAAGGGGAATGAACTATTTTTTCAAGCTTGGGAGCGCTTCAAAGACATTCTAATTACTTGTCCACATCATGGTTATGAACCATGGCACGTGATTGATGCTTTCTGAAAGGGGCTCACTATGAATACCCGTCAGTTCATAGAGATGATGTGTGGTGGAACCTTTCTTGACAAAGATCATAATGAGGCTTGAGATTTTCTAGATATGTTAACAGAGAATACTCAGACATGAGATGTCTCTGCTAAATCAGACCAAACTAGACCCATTCCTAGAGAGAAAGCGGGAATGTATGTCCTAAGAGAGGAAGACGACCTTAATGCAAAATTCACTGCATTGGCTAGAAAGGTCGAAGCCTTGGAAATTAGGAAGGTTGATATGGTTAAAGAAACACTTTCTTAGGTAATTTTTGTAGCATTTGTGGTGGTACAGACCATGACACAAAGGATTGTCCAATATCTCAGTTGTACAAAATATCATGCATAAGCATGATCAAGCAAATGCTATAAATAATTACCAAAGGTCAGTTATGCAACCAATGGGAAACACGTACAATCCAAATTGGCGTAACCATCCTAATCTTAGTTGGAGGAATGGACCATAAATTAATGTACCCAATGCACCTCAAATGCCTCCACAAAATAACTTCTTTGGGGCACCTAACAATGCACCATATGTGCCCCCACCAAAGCGATCATCTGTGGAGGATACATTGACTACATTCATGAACTCTCAAGCTCAAATAAATCAGTCTGTAATCCAATCAAATCAGGAATTAAAGACAGCTGTGGCTAGGATTGAGACTCAACTAAATGCTAGGGAAAAAGGCACCCTTCCTTCCCAACCTGTGTCAAACCCTCGAAACACACATTTCATTGGATACTCAAATCCAAGTGAACTACATTATGAACAAGCTAAGGCCATTATTACCTTGAGAAGTGGAAAAGAGGTCGATAACAAGATAATGCAATCGGTAGAAATACCGGAGGATGGGCCACTATCTCAAGAAAATGATGAACCGACTATGGTTCAAGAGCCGCAACAACAAAAGGATAAAGAGACTAAGTCATATGAGCCTCCAGTTCCGTTCCCATCTAGACTTCGGAATCCAACTGTCCCCATGAAATATCAAGAGGTGTTGGATGTGCTCCAAAAGGTTACTGTCAATATTCCTTTGCTTGATGCCATTAGACAAATTCCATCATATGCTAAATATCTCAAGGACTTGTGCACTGTAAAGAGAAAATTAGATGTGCATAAAAAGACCTTCCTTACTGAGAAAGTGAGCGCTATCATTCAACAAAGGGTTGTACCCAAATACAAAAACCCGGGAAGTCCCACTATTCCTTATATTATTGGGATTTTTCAAATTGAGCATGCTTTGCTAGATTTGGGTGCAAGTGTCAACTTAGTATCTTATTCGGTTTACAAACAAATGGGGTTAGGTGAGCTTAAACCAACCACAATTACACTCCAACATGCTGACCGCTCTATTAAGGCACCAAGGAGAATTTTAGAGGACGTGCTAGTCCAAGTGGAGAAATTCTACTTTCCCGTAGATTTTATTGTACTAGACACTGAACCATGTGTAAATGCTAGCGCTCAAGTTCCCATCATTTTAGGCCGCCCATTCCTAGCAACTTCAAATGCAATAATAAATTGCAGGAATGGAATGATGAACTTATCTTTTGGTAACATGACTCTAGAGCTAAATATTTTCAATCTATGTAAGCAGCCCATTGATATTAATGAGATCCATGAGTTGAATTTCATGGACTGCTTGATAGAAGAAGAGGAATTAGAACCTAGTCTGACTGATGAATTGATTCAAGTCATTGGAGACTTGAAAAATTCTGATTTAGAAAAAGTGCTTGCTGAAATTTCTGATGATAATGAGAGCACTATCACCCAAGACATTGGTATGTACCAATGGAGACCGCGCACTCAAATCCTATCTATCGAGGACTTGCGACCTCTGTCATCAACAACCAATGTTCCAAAGCTTAATTTAAAACCACTACTAAATGAGCTTAAGTATGTATACTTAGGTGAAAATAAAACTTATCCTAACTAATGTGTGATGCAAGTGATTATGCCATAGGGACTGTTTTGGGCCAAAGGAAAGATAAACGGCCCTACATTATTCATTATGCGAGTAAAACTCTAAACTCGGCCCAAGTGAACTACTCAACAACTGAAAAAGAGTTACTTGCAGTAGTTTTTACTTTGGATAAGTTTAGGTCCTACTTGTTGGGATCCAAAGTGGTTATTTTTATGGACCACTTGGCTTTGAAATATTTATTATCTAAGAAGATGGATCCTCCTACTCCAAGAATTTGACTTAGAGATAAAAGATAAGAAAGGAGTAGAAAACGTAGTGGCCGATCACCTTTCTAGATTGGTGTTAGATGATTCCACTGAGGAGATACATATTCAGGACACTTTCCCTGATGAACAATTATTTACGATCTCCAAATTGCCTTGGTATGCGGATATAGTGAACTATCTTGTAACGGAAAAAATGCCATATCATTTGAAGTCACAAGATAGGAAGCGTTTTGAAATTGAAGTTAGAAACTTTTTCTGGGATGACCCGTATTTATATAAATATGGGACTGATCAAATTTTTAGACGTTGTGTCCCAGAGGATGAAGTTCGAAGTGTTATTTCTTTTTGTCACATGAAAGCATGTGGTGGCTATTTTTCTGCTAAGAAAACCGCTGCAAAAATCTTGCAGTGTGGTTTTTACTGGCCCACCATGTTTAAAGACACCCATGCTTTCTGTGTTGCTTATGATAGATGTCAAAGGTTGGGAAGAGTGTCCCGGCGCAACATGATGCCTTTATCCCCAATTTTACCATTGGAGATTTTTGATTGTTGGGGTATTGATTTTATGGGTCCATTTCCATCTTCTTTTGGATTTCTTTATATATTGGTTAGTGTAGACTATGTTTCAAAGTGGATTAAGGCAGTTCCAAGTAGGACCAATGACAACAAACTGGTCATACGATTCCTCAAGGAAAATATTTTTGCTAGATTTGAAACTCAAAGGCCATCATTAGTAATGGTGGGTCTCACTTTTGCAATAGAACATTTGAGGCTTTAATGAAGAAACATGACATCAAGCATAAAGTGAGAACCCCATACCACCCACAAACGAGTGGGCAAGTTGAGATTTCTAATTGGGAAATCAAACACATTTTAGAGAAAACTATAAGGCCAGATAGGAAGGATTGGTCTCTCAGACTATCCGACGCTTTATGGGCTTATAAGACTGCTTATAAGACCCCGATTGGAATGTCTCCATAAAGATTGGTGTATGGGAAGGCTTGCCACTTGCCTGTGGAATTGAAACATAGAGCCTACCGGGCAATAAAGAAATTAAACTTTGATATGGATCAAGCAAGTGGACAAAGGAAATTAGAGTTGAATGAATTAGAGGAGCTGAGGAGAGATTCCTATGAAAATTCTAAAATCTACAAAGAGAGGACCAAAGCTTTTGACAAAAATATCCTAATGAAGAATTTTGAACCTCAGCAAAAGGTCCTATTGTATAATTCTCGTCTCCAGTTCTTTTCAGAAAAGTTAAGATCAAGATGGACAGGCCCCTTTATTGTGAAGAATGTTTATACTCATGGGGCTATTGAACTTGAGAATCCACGTAATGACAATTTGTACAAGGTTAATAGTTAGAGATTGAAGCCTTATGTGGAAAACTTTCATTTAGGAGAGGAGTCTGTCCCTCTTCATGAGCCAGAATATTCAGAATGATACTCCTGGTCTGACGGAGCATTTGTGTAGGATTTGTATCATATTCAATTTTTTTAGTGTCACATAGCAGGTGAGTTTTTCATGGCGGGTATTATCCACCCTTTCTTTTATTTTTATTGTTCTCTGCATTATATTATCATTACATTAGGGACAATGTAGATTTTAGGTTGGGGGGTGTGGATAGTCATCCATATGAAAGTTTTTTTTTTGTGGTTTCAGTTTATTTTATCATTACTTTTATTATTTTTAGGTTTCAGTTAAGTTTAAGTTTTTTTTTTTAGGTTTATGAAAAAAAAAATTTCAACATTTTCAAAATAATATTTTTATATACAAGAATGTGAACATGATATTATGCGAATTCCAAAAGCAAAGTTAATACTTAGTCTAGGTTGATAGTAGTCCAAATTCTGACAACTGAAAATTATAAACTTGAGTTCAATTATCTAATCACTAGTTTAAAGTGAGTTGTAATTTGATGTACTGAATTCACAATACACCCTAGCTAACTAAGTGAGGAATATGATATGTGAACTAGAATAACAACTTTTGATTCAAACAAGATTGAATGAACTAGTATCATTGATATATTTTTAAAATAGAGAATATTAAAGGAAACAAAAGAGTGATGGAAATTTTTTATTATTATTATAGAGCATGAATGCAATGACTATAATGACAACTAAGAGAATTCACGATAGCTCAACTTGGCTTACATATTATCTTTTTATTCTTTTAATTTTATTTTTTTTTTTGATTTTTTTCCTTAGAAGTAACGCCAAGAAGAGAGATTAGATCCTCACCTATAGGGAGCAAACCTAAGGTAGAGATTGTACACCCAACTTTTTCAAATATCATCCATGGGGAATCGAATCCTCACCTATAGGGAGCAAACCTATGGTAAAGATTGTTCGCTCAATCTATTTGATTTCTCAAGTTGGTTCCTTTCGTATTTAGTGATTACCAAGTTAATCCTTTAATATCGAACTGAAACCTTAATATGCAAGCGAGATGTGTTCTGCTAATTCATGACTCAATCAATATTTACAAATTCTAATAATGGATTAACAATTCAAACTTAGCTGTGAAATTTAATAGATAACTGAATCCAAGAGTCATGAAGTACCAACATCACATATCTTGAAATTCTAAGTCCAAGATGGTCGTCAAGATCGCTTCGAATTCATATGAATTTCTAGAAAAATTTAAAAATTTTCACAATTTTCGTTCAAGACCAAGAAAACACTGATTAGGAAACCTAATCTCCCACCTCCAACCAAAAATCTACATTGTCCTCAATGTAAAAAGAAATAGACATGCAATGCACATGAGACAACGGGAAAAAAAAAAAATAAATAAATAAATAGGAGTGATGGAAAGATAGTACCCGGATGATGAATCGTGAGAGACTTTCCAAGAGATCGCAGCATGGAATCCGGTCAGCACGAGAGAGAAAGTGACACAAAACTAACAAAAATAAACTCCTACCTATACCACTTTCGCAGGTGCTCTCGATTGCATTTAGCATATGCAACAAGCCTTTAAACCCCTAGGTTGCCCCTAGTGGACGAGTTATAGTCTCGTGAGGGTTTGCAGAAATGTTACCCACAAACATTGAACTGACTAATGATGACATAAAATGAAGAACTGGGTTGCCTCCCAGGAGCGCTAAGTTTACCGTCTTCAGCCAGACAAATAAAGCAACTACCCTAGTCCTAAGAAAACAGGAAACCTACCTATACCTCCATCAGACTAGGAGATCAATCCTGGTAAACAGGATCAGTCAGAGGCATGGACATGTCCTCTGAATCAAATTTCTCGACAAATGGTTTCAATCGATGTCCATTGACTTTAAACTCCTTGCCATTGTCGGGATCTCTTATCTCAACGGCCCCATGCGGAAAAACAGTGACAACAATGTAAGGGCCGGTCCAACGAGATCGAAGCTTACCCGGAAAGAGATGTAATCGAGAATTGTACAAAAGGACCTTCTGACCAGGCGTGAATGATTTTCGCAAAATATGTTGGTCATGAAATGCTTTCATCTTGTCCTTGTAAATTCTCGAATTATCATACGCATCATTCCGGATTTCTTCAAGTTCATTCAATTGAAGTTTGCGTAGCGAGCCAGCGTTGTCCAGATTGAAATTAAAATTTTTGATTGCCCAGTACGCTTTATGTTCCAGCTCCACAGGCAAGTGACAAGCCTTCCCATAGACAAGTCTAAAGGGAGACATTCCAATAGGAGTTTTAAATGCAGTACGGTATGCCCATAAGGCATCGGTCAATCGGATTGACCAATCCTTACGATCTGGGTTAACTGTTTTCTCCAAAATGTGTTTAATCTCCCTATTGGAAATCTCAGCTTGTCCACTTGTCTGCGGATGGTATGGGGTGCTTACCTTATGAGAGATACCGTATTTCTTCATTAAGCTCTCGAATGGTCTATTACAAAAGTGTGAGCCCCCATCACTAATGATGGCTCGAGGTGTTCCGAATCGAGAAAGGATGTTCTCTTTCAGGAATTTAATGACCGTGCGATGGTCATTTTTTCGACACGGAATCGCTTCGACCCATTTAGTGACATAATCCACGGCGAGCAAAATATACAGATTTTCAAACGATTGGGGGAATGGTCCCATGAAATCGATGCCCCAACAATCAAATGCTTCAATGATAAGAATGGGATTCAAAGGCATCATATTTCGACGGGACAATGCTCCCAATTTCTGACAACGCTCACAAGCTTTGCAAAACTCATGAGTGTCCCTGAACATAGTGGGCCAGTAAAAGCCACACTGCAGAATCTTGGCCGTGGTCTTTTTAGCAGAAAAGTGACCACCACAGGCCTCTGAGTGACAGAAGGAGATGACGCTCTGATGCTCATCGTCTGGTACACATCTCCTTAGAATTTGGTCTGGGCAATATTTAAATAAGTAAGGATCATCCCAGAAAAAGTTGCGCACCTCGGTGAAAAATTTCTTCTTATCTTGCGCAGTCCACTGTGTCGGTATGGCACCCGTAGCAAGATAATTAGCAATATCGGAACCAAGGTGAATGGGAGACTCCGAACAGTTGTTCATCAGGGAACATATCATTGATATGGGTCGCCTCAAGGGAATCAGAGGTATTAAGGCGAGAAAGGTGATCGGCCACTACGTTCTCTACTCCCTTTTTATCTTTAATTTTCAAATCGAATTCTTGGAGTAGAAGGATCCATCGTATCAAGCGGGGCTTAGAATCATTCTTAGAAAGAAGATACTTAAGTGCCGCATGATCTGTATAGATAATGATCTTGGATCCGATCAAGTAGGACCTAAATTTGTCCAAGGCGAACACTACGCTAAAAGTTCCTTTTCCGTAGTCGAGTAGTTCACTGGGGAATAGAGTTCTACTCGCGTAATGAATGACGTAGGGCTTCTTATCTTTTCTCGGGCTAAGACCGCCCCAAGAGCATAATCGGAAGCGTCGCACATAAGCTCAAAAGGAGGTTCGGTCGGGTGGCTGCATGATAGGTGCGGTGGTTAACGTTCCCTTAAGCTTGGTGAAAGCTTCCTGGCATTGCTCAGTCCACTTGTATGGAGCATCCTTTTGAAGAAGATTATATAAAGGACGAGAGAGAAGACTAAAGTCCTTTATGAATCGCCTGTAAAATCCTGCGTGTCCTAAAAAGGATCGCACGTCTCTGATGTTCTTGGGTGGAGGTAGGTTAGAGATAAGATCTATTTTTGCCTTATCTACCTCGATTCCTTTGGACGAGATGATATGCCCAAGGACAATTCCCTTCTGAACCATGAAATGGCACTTCTCCCAATTGAGTACCAAGTTCTTCTCTTCACATCTTTTCAGCACACATTTAAGACTTTCCAAGCACTTGCTAAAAGATGGACCATAAACAGAGAAGTCGTCCATGAAGACCTCTAGATATTGCCCTACCATATCAGAAAAGATACTAAGCATACATCGCTGAAAGGTAGCAGGGGCATTACATAGTCCGAATGGCATCCTTCGATAGGCAAAGGTGCCGTAGGGACATGTAAATGTGGTCTTTTCCTGGTCTTCAGGGGCTATCTCTATTTGGTTGTAGCCCGAATACTCGTCAAGAAAACTGTAATAGGAATGACCAGCTAACCTTTCCAGGATCTGATCAATGAATGGTAAAGGAAAGTGGTCTTTCCTCGTGACGGTATTCAACTTCCTGTAGTCAATGCACATTCTCCAACCAGTAGTGACTCTAGTTGGCACGAGTTCATTATTAGCATTGGCTACGATGGTGATTCCGAACTTCTTAGGGACCACTTGAGTTGGACTCACCCACTGACTATCAGATATAGGGTATATAATACCCACGTCCAGTAGTTTAAGAACCTCGGCTTTAACCACTTCCTTCATATTTGGATTTAGTCTACGTTGTGGTTGCCGAGCGGTTTTTGCATTATCCTCAAGATATATGTGGTGAGTACAAATCGAGGGATCGATTCCTTTGAGGTCCGCTATCGTCCATCCCAGGGCTCCTTTATGCTGAATGAGAGTAGATATAAGCATACTCTCTTGTTCTTTCTCCAGGTGGGCAGAGATCACCACCGGGTATGTCTCATCTTGACCCAAATATGCATATTTCAAATCAGAGGGCAAAGGTTTTAGGTCAAGCTTCGGCGGCTTGAGGTTAGACGGTAGAGGCACTACATCAGTTTGTGGTAATTCTTCAAATTGTGGCCTCCATCGGTTAACTTCAAGTACCGGTGCAGTATCAAGTAAGGCGCACGTCTCCCTAATCATGTCATCATCAAAATCATGGGAGTGGGCCAGGCACGTCTCTAGATGGTCGGAGGATAAGGTCAGAGTGTCGTATCTTCCACGAAAGAGTCAATCATGTTAATGTCGTGGAACTCGTCATCATCCTCTGAATTGCTGCCGTTATTGAAAAAAATGTTTGACTTTCACCTGTTTCAACACCTCTAGGATATCCTGAGAGTTAGAGAGAGGTTTTGGTGAAACCAACCGTTGGGGGAATGGAGCAACTGGCTTCTCTAGAAGTTCCGGTTCCACTTTTTGTGGGGCATCACTGGATCCATCATTGTTGTCCTCTTTTGGTTCTTGAGGCTTTTCGGGCCTAACCGGAAGAGTTTTATCAATGATCTTCCCACTCCTAAGAGTGGTGATGGATTTAGCATGTCCCATCTGATTTGAAGAGCTGGGATCATTATTCTCGTACTGCGGTTTAGGATTGGGGAGAGGTTGTGCAGGAAGCATCCCCTTTTCTATAACCGTCATACGAGAATCTATCTTTTGCATAAAATCTGTAATTCCCCGCATTGCCTGAGCCAACTCTTGTATGGGATTTTGAACCGGTTCCTCTTGAGGTTTCACTTGATTTGGATTTTGATTGAAGAAACCTGGAGGAGTCGCCGTTTGTCCATTCCTCCAACTAAAGTTTGGATGATTTTTCCAGCCAGGATTGTATGTGTTGGAGTTGGGTCCAGGAAAAGGTCTTTGATAGTTATTTACGGCATTGGCTTGTTCATTCAACACTCCTCGAAAGGCAGGTATTGTAGGACAGTTTTCAGTTGTGTGAATGTTGCAATCACAGATGCCGCAAACAATTTCATTGACCTTATCCTTCTTTCCTTCCATGGCCTCAACTTTCCTTATGAGCGTAGTCACTTTACACTTGAGATCATCCTCTTCTTTCAAGAGATATAATCCACCTTTCTCCTTTAATTGAGTCGGCCTAGACGTGGTGTTCGACTTTGGGTAATAGTCCCAAGATTGTGTTTTTACAGACTGTCGAGGTAGTCCCATACCTCGTCGATATCTTTATTAATGAACTCTCCATTACACATTGTCTCGACCATTTGGCGCATGGAAGATGTCAGTCCATCATAGAAAAAATTTGTAATGCGCCACGTTTCAAATCCGTGTTGTGGGCATGAACTGACCAAATCTTTGAACCTTTCCCAACATTGAAAGAATGTTTCATCTTCCTTTTGGGCAAAGTTCATGATCGCTTTTCTGAGGGTAATCGTTTTATGATGTGGGAAGAATTTTTTTATGAATTCCCTCTGCATATCGTTCCATGTGCCAATGGATCTAGGACGCAGTGAATGTAACCACGTCTTAGCTTTCTCTTTTAAGGAAAAAGGGAAGAGTTTCAGCCTAATTGTATCTTCAGATACATTAGGAAAACATAATGTAGCTATTATTTCATCGAACTCTTTCAAATGTAAATATGGACTTTCAGATTCAAGTCCATGGAATTTGGGAAGGAGTTGGATAACTCCTGGCTTGATGTCCATTTGTCCTGTGTTTTCAGGAAAAATCATGCATGAGGGCGTACTCACTCCCGCCGGTTGTAGTGTGGTTAGGGTGGGTTTTAATTCACCCAAACCTAACTGTTTGTATACCGAGTAGGGAATCAGATTGACGCTTGCTCCTAAGTCAAGAAGTGCGTGATCAATTCGATGGTTCCCGATTACACATGATATGGTTGGGCTACCGGGATCCTTGAATTTCTGCGGCACGTCTTGCTTCAGGATGGCACTCACTTTCTCAGTCAAGAAGATTTTTTTTTGAATAATTTTCCGTCGCTTGGTCATGCATAAGTCTTTTAGGAATTTGGCATATGAAGGTATCTGTTTAACGACATCAAGTAGAGGAATGTTATTCAAAAAAAAATCTTCTTGACTGAGAAAGTGAGTGCCATCCTGAAGCAAGACGTGCCGCAGAAATTCAAGGATCCCGGTAGCCCAACCATATCATGTGTAATCGGGAACCATCGAATTGATCACGCACTTCTTGACTTAGGAGCAAGCGTCAATCTGATTCCCTACTCGGTATACAAACAGTTAGGTTTGGGTGAATTAAAACCCACCCTAACCACACTACAACCGGCGGGAGTGAGTACGCCCTCATGCATGATTTTTCCTGAAAACACAGGACAAATGGACATCAAGCCAGGAGTTATCCAACTCCTTCCCAAATTCCATGGACTTGAATCTGAAAGTCCATATTTACATTTGAAAGAGTTCGATGAAATAATAGCTACATTATGTTTTCCTAATGTATCCTTAAATATCGAGGTGAATCTTAATGTTGACAAGTCGAGATTAGACTCTACATTTATAGATCTCAATAGTTAGAATTTTTCTAATTAATGGAATAATACTTTGAACTTGATTATGAAGCTTACCATGCGCTGGAGTCTAGGAGAAAGTAATATCCAACAGTCATGAATCTAAAAGTTCTCGTATCTGGATTGTTTTTCAAAAATCATTCGAGTTTTTTCTTATAGAAATTGTTCTGTAACTCTCAACTTATTTTTCGCATACTTTGCTCGGGACTAGCAAAATGCTGGTTGGGGGTCCAAAAACTTGTTCACTCCCCAAGTATAGGGTTGTGATGTAGTAATAAACTCGGTAAGACCGAGGTCGAATCCACAGGGACTGATACCTGTACGTTATCTGAAACCAAGTAGAACTAGAACTAGACTAAGATGTGATCTAAACCAAATAGAATTTAAGAAATAATTGTGGAAGAATTATCTAAGACTTTAAGGAATTCAGAGAAAGGGAACTAGGGATTCAGAGGATCCACTTGTAGAGATCAGGGAGATCGTATGCCAGGATCACAAATTACGGAAATTTACTGTACTGCCATTGATATAGGTTTCAAGAGATGAAGAATGGATGAATTAGAATGGATTCCATCACCAAACCATGCCCATGAGACAAAGCAAACAACAGAATTAATCTAATTACCAATCAATCAACATGATTATGAAGGTTAGGAAGGGTACTGTCATCCTACCATGCCCATGGGACAATGATGAACAACAGGGGTTCCTGACTTCATAAACATAAAAAGGAAAGGAATATTCAAAGCCATTGCAAGCCCATTGTAATTTCAGTCACAACATGCCATTAAAAAAACTAAAAGTATTCCCATAAAATCAACCCAATACCAAATCCATTCTGTTTAAAATAGAATTAAAGGCATAAAATTCTTCCCATCACGCTACAAGCTTCACCCCTTAGCCCTAGCTAAGGGGTTTAGCCACACATGAATGGGCTAAAATAAACAAATAAACAAAAGAAAAGGAAGAAAATCAATAAAAGGAAAAGAAAAAGGAAACAAAAGAATTTCCCTGTTTTCTTCTTCAATCATCCAAGCCTGCTCCTGAGATCACGTGCATCCTCCCCAGCCATTGAAAAACTCCAAGCCGTGCTCACGTCCTCAGCCTTCTCTCTTCTACGTACAGCAGCAGCAGAACACCCCCTGACATGCAACCCTTTTTCCAACCCAAGGTCAGCCGTGCACTCCACGTCCCTGTCCCCGTTTCCAAACTTTTTTTTTTTATTCCCCGTTGCCAAAGACGAGCCCTCCCTCTTTTTATCCTTGAAAGGGCGGTGGAGAGGTTGCAGTAGAGAACCGACGCTCCTGGAGTCCTTCCGGAGAATTTCGCAGCCAGCCACTATAACTGCGTCGCAGAAACGGTTTACACAGCTACAGAAATAGCACCGATACTCCACTTCCTTCGCTTTCTTTGCAAAGAAGCAACGTCCCTTGGGGGATAACTTGATGAGCTACACGATGGACGGTTTGGATCGTCCATCCGATCAAAGGTAGTGGCCCACATGATTCCGGAACATCCGGAACTCGCGGATGCGCGAAACAGGGGCCTGCGAACGCTTCTTACGTTGTTTTGTTGGTGGGGACCACTGCGATTTTGTTTTGAGAAATCCACTCCATCCACCGGATTCCTCTCAGAATTTCGGTTAGAAATGGATGCTTTTGGGTTGCTTTTGATGCGGTCCACCAGACTTTCTGCACTGCCGTTCGTCTTGTGTTCGGATAGGTGAAAGTAGATCCTCGTTGCTTCTTGAAAAGCTTTCACCTAGGTCTCGGTTAGTGGACCTGTAGCGTTCTGATGGACGGTCCAGATCTCCCGTATGATGAATCCAAATGGGCCACAGAGCTTCCCAGCGGACGGTCCTTGTGCGAAGGAAAAACAGAGATTCCGTCTCTGGAGAGGAAGCTGACGGGCGCGCGTTATTTGTTGTTTTGCTCCGGTGTAGTGTACTGCAAGTGCACTTACTGCAGTGCTCGTGCAACACTCGTGTGGCACCTCAATGATGGTTATGCAAAATCCAATCCGTCCTCCCCCCGTATCATCTCATTTAACAGCTGATACCAAAAATTGAGGCATATCCAGATATCGTGCGGGCCCCAAAATCAATGAATTGTGGGCTGATCTATCCGTTGGGCCACTTCCACAGTAATCCAATGGATGAAATTTTACGTGTACGGTTAATTTATGGTCCTCGGGCGATGTATGAATTTTCGAGCTGAACGGATGGTGGGAACCCTGTGATCTTGCATTCTGGATGACTTTCGGGCCACTTTGAGCTTCAGTTTCTCGATTTTTTCGGATCTCGGCTATGTAAAATCGTCGATCCCAATCCCCAGGAGTCCGTCCCCTGCTTTTATGACATCGGAGTGCCGAATCCACGCTTTTAATACCCAATTTCAGTTTAAGCTCCTGATTGCATCCTGCAACAAAACATAATTAAAACCGGGCGTTAAACAGAGTCATGCTCATAAATCCAGATAATAAATGGGGTCTGATATGCAATATTTGACCCTCAACACATAACAATCGTGTCAGTAATCCGGAGTAAGAATACCTAAGTATCCATTACTGTTACCATTACAAGTACGATACCTTAGGTTATGAAGCAAACCCGGTGGGAATCTTCATTTAAGGGTGGTCTATAATAATGAGGATATGATGATAAAAGAAGAAATGTCATGAAAAAAATGAGATAACTAGCGATTTCATATTCTTGGGATGATTGAAGAGAGTTAGGATAGGGAACATGCATATTTCTCAAAGTTAGACTAGTGTCACGGAGCACCTAAGTATATTGGATCATAACTATTCTAAATTTTGATTAGGTTTCTGAACTCAATGATGTAATGGATTAAAAAATTAAGATTCTATCTAACTTCAGACTTAGGGTAAGTATTATTTTGTTTTGGAATTCATATGATGAATGGAGGCATAATTGTATAAATTTCTTAGTGTTGAAATATTTTTCTTGTTTTCAATGTTTGTGGGTAACATTTCTGTAAACCCTCACGAGACTATAACTCGTCCACTATGAGAAACCTAGGGGTTTAAAGGCTTGTTGCATATGCTAAATGCAATCAAGATTACTTGCGAAAGTGGTGTAGTTAGAATTTTGTTTTCATTTTAATTTTGTTTCTAGAATTATTTTTTATTATTATTTTTATTTTTCTTCACTTATTTTGCTCGGGACTAGCAAAATGCTGGTTGGGGGGGTGTATTGAGACTCAAATATTGCATAATTTTCCCATTTATATCTTGGTTTTATGAACATAAATCATCTTAATATTCTATTTTACTCATGTATGTGTTGCAAGGTGAATTTAAGAGCTTAGATTGAAAAAGGGTGTTAAAAAGTAAGAATTTGATGCAAAAAAATCACCAAGGCAAGGGATGGATCTTAGGAGATCAAGATTGAAGAATTCACATGCCAAAGATCTAAGAAAACCAAGCGAGGAATGAAGAGAATCGAAGATTTGAAGTGAAGAATCCTAAAATCATCCTGAAAAAGTGTATTCTGAAGCTGTGAAGTTTATTTTAGAAAACTGCGCAGCAGGAAGTCTGTTTTAAATGAACTATGCAGCGAGAAGTCTATTTTGAGAAAATATGTATATTTGAGGTGTTTTCTAGGGTTTTCAACTTTGTACGAAAATTGGAGTTTCCTACTTATAAATAGGGCCTCCTAGGGCATTCTTAAACATCATTCAAAGCATTCAAGAGCAATATTTAGGATTTTTAAAGAGTTTTTAGTTTTATTAAAGCTTTATAAGTTGTTTTTTTTTTATTTTAGATCTTTTTTTATTTGCATTTTTTTCTTCTTTCTTTCTTGTTGCTTTTTATTTCTGTAATTTAATCATGTTTTTCTAAGTTCCCTATAGCCCAAGCTAGAAGGGAAGTACATGGGTTTATTATTTCTTTAAGATTATGATAATTGATTATTTTAATGATGAGAAGAATGGTGTATGCATGTTATCTATTATTTAAGTTTTATTTTTTATCCTCTTGTAAGATCTATATGTTCCCATCATATGAGATCCACATTGATGGATAGGCTTATCCTTGATCAATCAGATTTCCTAGATAGGAGTTGTTCTCAACCTGTTATATTTCTTTGATATTCATTATCCTATAGATATTGAATACTTAAAATCACTTGCGCTTAAGAATATATGTCAATGGTGCAAATCCATTATTTTCTAATCTTTTATATCATTTATTAAATATTTAAACTGTTTTATTTTCTGATTAGGCTGACCATAGTGCTCAGATCCTAGTTGTGTTATCCAAGTTATCATGATTTTGGAACATTAACCTATGTGTGGAACTTTGAAGCTTGGGTGTTATTTTATTCAGTTGAATTACATCCATTCAAAAATCTCAAAATCAAATCATCAGATTAATTTTTATTACTTAGTTTATTTTGCATTTGATTATTTTTTTCTTCTTATAATTCATCTCCCTGTGGGATCGACCCTGTATTCACGAGATACTACTTACGAACCTCTGCACTTGGAGGCAAGCAATCAAGTTTTTGGCGCCGTTGCCGGGGATCGAACCCGGGTCACCCGCGTGACAGGCGGGAATACTCATGGTCGGCTCTGCCACCTGGGTTGTTAATTTATTTTGATTTGTGATGGAACCCTCATGGTCGGCTCTGCCACCTAGGTTGTTGATTTATTTTTCTTTGTGGACTGAACCCTCATGATTGGCCCTGCCACTAGGGTTGTTGATTTAAGTTTTTATTTTTATTTTAAGTATCATACTTGCGATTTGAATTAGTGGTATTTGTTGTGTGGTGTGGATGGTTTATGTCCCGTTGGAGTAGAGATAAAAACAATCGACTCTCCTCTGAAAGGGAGACTAGTTCCAGGCCTTTATTATTCACTTAGAAGAGGCACTCAACATCACTTGGATTCCATGACAGACCCAGTTGATAATCTAAATCCAAATCTGTCAGATCCAACTATAAATCAAAATAATCCTCCTCTTGAGGATGAAAATGCACCAGTGATTTTAAGTATTCAATATCTATAGGATAATGAATATCAAAGAAATATAACAGGTTGAGAACATCTCCTATCTAGGAAATCTAATTGATCTAGGATAAGCCTATCCATCAATGTGGATCTCATATGATGGGAACATATGGATCTTACAAGAGGATAAAAAACAAAACCTAAATAATAGATAACATATATACACCATTCTTCTCATCATTAAAACAATCAATCATCATAATCTTAAAGAAATAATAAACCCATGTACTTCCCTTCTAGCTTGGGCTATAGGGAACTTAGAAAAACATGATTAAATTGCAGAAATAAAAAGCAACAAGAAAGAAAGAAGAAAAAAATGCAAATAAAAAAAGATCTAAAATAAAAAAAATAACTTATAAAGCTTTAATAAAACTAAAAACTCTTTAAAAAACCCTAGATATTTCTCTTGAATGCTTCTAATGATGTTTAAGAATGCCCTAGGAGGCCCTATTTATAAGTAGGGAACTCTAATTTTTGTATAAAGTTGAAAACCCTAGAAAATGCCTCAAATATACATATTTTCTCAAAATAGACTTCTCGCTGCATAGTTCGTTTAAAACAGACTTCCTGCTGCGCAGTTTTTCAAAATAAACTTCACAGCTTCAGAATACACTTTTTCAGGACGATTTCAGGATTCTTCACTTCAAATCTTCGATTCTCTTCATTCCTCGCTTGGTTTTCTTGGATCTTTGGCATGTGAATTTTTCAATCTTGATCTCTTAAGATCCATCCCTTGCCTTGGTAATTTTTTTGCATTAAATTCTTACCTTTTAACACCCTTTTTCAATCCAAGCTCTTAAATTCACCTTGCAACACATACATGAGTAAAATAGAATATTAAGATGATTTATATTCATAAAACTAAGATATAAATGGAAAAAATTATGCAATATTTGAGTCTCAACATACCCCCCAACCAGCATTTTGCTAGTCCCAAGCAAAATAAGCGAAGAAAAATAAAAATAAGAATAAAAAATAATTCTAGAAACAATTAAAATGAAAACAAAATTCTAACTACACCACTTTCACAAGTAATATCGATTGCATTTAGCATATGCAACAAGCCTTTAAACCCCTAGGTTTCCCATAGTGGACGAGTTATAGTCTCGTGAGGGTTTACAGAAATGTTACCCACAAACATTGAAAACAAGAAAAATATTTCAACATTAAGAAATTTATACAATTATGCCTCCATTCATCATATGAATTCCAAAATAAAACAATACTTACCTTAAGTCTGAAGTTAGCTAGAATCTTAATTTTTTAATCCATTACATCCTTGAGTTCAGAAACCTAATCAAAATTTAGAATAGTTATAATCCAATATACTTAGGTGTTCCGTAACACTAGTCTAACTTTGAGAAATATGCATGTTCCTTATCCTAACTCTTTTTAATCATCCTAAGAATATGAAATCTCTAGTTATCTCATTTTTTCATGACATTTCTTCTTCTATCATCATATCCTCATTATTATAAACCACCCTTAAATGAAGATTCTCACTGGGTTTGCTTCATAACCTAAGGTATCGTACTTGTAATGGTAACAGTAATGGATACTTAGGTATTCTTACTCCGAATTACTGACACGATTGTTATGGTCATTGCATTCATGCTCTATAATAAAAATTTCTTTTTTCCATCACTTTTTTTTTCCTTTAATATTCTCTCTTTTAAACATATATCAATGGTACTAGTTCATTCAATCTTGTTTGAATCAAAAGTTGTTATTCTAGTTCACATATCATATTCCTCACTTAGTTAACTAGGGTGTATTGTGAATTCAGTACATCAAATTACAACTCACTTTAAACTAGTGATTAGATAATTGAACTCAAGTTTATAATTTTCAGTTGTCAGAATTTGGACTACTATCAACCTAGACTAAGTATTAACTTTGCCTTTGGAATTCGCATAATATCATGTTCACATTCTTGTATATAAAAATATTATTTTGAAAATGTTGAAATTTTTTTTTCATAAACCTTAAAAAAAAAAACTTAAACCTAACTGAAACCTAAAAATAATAAAAATAATAATAAAATAAATTGAAATCCCCAAAAAAAAAACTTTCACATAGATGACTATCCACACCCCCAACCTAAAATCTACATTGTCCCTAATGTAATGATAATGTAATGCAGAGAACAATAAAAATAAAAGAAAGGGTGGATAGTACCTGTCATGAAAAACTCACCTGCTATGTGACACTAAAAAAATTGAATATGATACAAATCCTACACAAATGCTCTGTCAGACCAGGAGCATCATTCTGAATATTCTGGCTCATGAAGAGGGACGGACTCCTCTCCCAAATGAAAGTTTTTCACATAAGGCTTCAATCTCTGACCATTAACCTTGTACACATTGCCATTACGTGGATTCTCAATTTCAATTGGCCCATGAGTATAAACATTCTTCGCAATGAAGGGGCCTGTCCATATTGATCTTAACTTTTCTGAAAAGAACTAGAGATGGGAATTGTACAATAGGACCTTTTGCTGAGCTTCAAAATTCTTCCTCAGGATATTTTTGTCATGAAAAGCTTTGGTCCTCTCTTTGTAGATTTTAGAATTTTCATAGGAGTCTCTCCTCAGCTCCTCTAATTCATTCAACTCTAATTTCTTTTGTCCACTTACTTGATTCATATCAAAGTTTAATTTCTTTATCGCCCGGTAGGCTCTATGTTTCAATTCCACAAGCAAGTGGTAAGCCTTCCCATACACCAATCTGTATGAAGACATTCTAATCGGGATCTTATAAGCAGTCTTATAAGCCCATAAAGCGTCGGATAGTCTGAGGGACCAATCCTTCCTATCTGGCCTTATAGTTTTCTCTAAAATGTGTTTGATTTGAAATCTCAGCTTGTCCACTCATTTGTGGGTGGTATGGGGTGCTCACTTTATACTTGATGCCATGTTTCTTCATCAAAGCTTCAAATGTTCTATTGTAAAAGTGAGACCCGCCATCACTAATGATGGCCTTTGGAGTTCCAAATCTAGCAAAAATATTTTCCTTGAGGAATCGTATGACTACTTTGTTGTCATTGGTCCTACTTGGAACTGCCACAATCCACTTTGAAACATAGTCCACACCAACTAATATATAAAGAAATACAAAAGAAGATAGAAATGGACCCATAAAATCAATACCCCAACAATCAAAAATCTCCAATGGTAAAATTGGGGATAAAGGCATCATGTTGCGCCAGGACACTCTTCCCAACCTTTGACATCTATCACAAGTAATAGAGAAAGCATGTGTGTCTTTAAACATGGTGGGCCAGTAAAAACTACACTGCAAGATTTTTGCAGTGGTTTTCTTAGTAGAAAAATGGCCACCACATGCTTCTATGTGACAAAAAGAAATAACACTTCGAACTTCATCCTCTGGGACACAACATCTAAAAATTTGATCAGTCCCATATTTATATAAATACGGGTCATCCCAGAAAAAGTTCCTAACTTCAGTTTCAAAACGCTTCCTATCTTGTGACTTCCAATGATATGACATTTTTCCCGTTACAAGATAGTTCACTATATCCGCATACCAAGGTAATTTGGAGATCACAAATAATTGTTCATCAGGGAAAGTGTCCTGGATATGTATCTCCTCAGGGAAAGTGTCCTCAATGACATTTTTCCCGTTACAAGATAGTTCACTATATCCGCCCCAAAGAAGTTATTTTGTGGAGGCATTTGAGGTGCATTGGGCGCATTAATTTATGGTCCATTCCTCCAACTAAGATTAGGATGGTTACGCCAATTTGGATTGTACGTGTTTCCCATTGGTTGCATAATTGACCTTTGGTAATTATTTATAGCATTTGCTTGATCATGCTCATGCGTGATATTTTGTACAACTGAGATTATTGGATAATCCTTTGTGTCATGGTCTGTACCACCACAAATGCTACAAAAATTACCTAAGGAAGTGTTTGCTTTAACCATATCAACCTTTCTAATTTCCAAGGCTTCGACCTTTCTAGCCAATGCAGCAAATTTTGCATTAAGGTCGTCTTCCTCTCTTAGGACATACATTCTAGCTTTCTCTCTAGGAATGGGTCTAGTTTGGTCTGATTTAGCAGAGACATCTCATGTCTGAGTATTCTCTATTAACATATCTAGAAAATCCCAAACCTCATTATGATCTTTGTCAAGAAAGGTTCCACCACACATCATCTCTATGAACTGACGGGTATCCATGGTGAGCCCCTTTCGGAAAGCATCAATCACATGCCATGGTTCATAACCATGATGTGGACAAGTAATTAGAATGTGTTTGAAGCGCTCCCAAACTTGAAAAATAGTTCATTCCCCTTTTGGGAGAATGACATGATTTCTTGTTTTAGTGCATTTATTTTGTGCTCGGGAAAGAACTTTTTCAAAAACTCTCTATTTAAGGTTTGCCATGAAGTGATGATATTAGGTCTTAGAGAGTTGAGCCATGCTTTGGCCCGATCCTTTAGAGAAAATGAGAATAAACTAAGCTTAAGTACATCCCTATTGCCATTGCTTACTTGTAACATTACAATTACTTCCTCAAAGTCCTTGAGGTGCAAGTAGGGGCTTTTAGAATCTAAGCCATGAAATTTAGGAATTAATTAAATCATACCTGGTTTAAAATCAATGTTCCCTGTGTGAGCAGGGAACACTATGCAAGATGGTAAAGTTGATCTCTCAGGGTGTAAATGTTCACGTAAAGTTCGTGGTTGGTTTAACACATTCATATGAACTTCATTTTCATCCTCAAGAGGAGGATTATTTTGATTTATAGTTAGATCTGGCAGATTTGGATTTAGATTATCAACTGGGTCTGTCATGGAATCCAAGTGATGTTGAGTGCCTCTTCTAAGTGAATAATAAAGGCCTGGAACTAGTCCCCCTTCAGAGGAGAGTCGATTGTTTTGATCTCTACTCCAACGGGACATAAACCATCCACACCACACAACAAATACCACTAATTCAAATCGCAAGTATGATACTTAAAATAAAAATAAAAACTTAAATCAACAACCTTGGTGGCAGGGCCAACCATGAGGGTTCAGTCCACAAAGCAAAATAAATGAACAACCCAGGTGGCAGAGCCAACCATGAGGGTTTAGTCCACAAAGCAAAATAAATCAACAACTCAGGTGACAGAGCCGACCATGAGGGTTCAGTCCACAAAGCAAAATAAATCAACAACCCAGGTGGCAGGGCCGACCATGGGGGTTCAGTCCACACAAAAAAAATTTTAAAAAATAAATAAATAAATAAATAAAAGTAAAACTAATGCAGAAATTAAACTATGCTAATCTGGAAAATAGATTCAGCAGATGATCTTTGTGATCAAACAGCAACTATAGAACAACCATAGCACTTGGGTGATAAAATCCCAAGCAGGGCAACCTTATGTCATAGTTAGTGCTTGAAAGACCCAACTGAATTTATTTTCAAAGAAAAAGAAAAATAAAAAAAAATAAAAAAAATCTACAGAAAATCTGGAGGGTTTAGAAGAAAACTTACCTTAGCTATCTTGCACAGATCTGATCTATCTCAGTCTCTCCCCGGCAACGACGCCAAAAACTTGATTGCTTGCCTCCAAGTGCAGAGGTTCGTAAGTTGTATCCCGTGAATACAGGGTCGATCCCACAGGGAGATGAATTATGAGAAGAAAAAATAATCAAATGCAAAATAAATTAAGTAATAAAAATTAATCTGATGATTTGATTTTGGAATTTTTGAATGGATGTAATTCAATTGAATAAAATAACACCCAAGCTTCAAAGTTCCACACATAGGTTAATGTTCCAAAATCATGATGACTTGGATAACACAACTAGGATTTGAGCACTATGGTCAGCCTAATCGGAAAATAAAACAGTTTAAATATTTAATAAATGATATAAAAGATTAGAAAATAATGGATTTGCACCATTAACATATATTCTCAAGTGCCAGTGATTTTAAGTATTCAATATCTATAGGATAATGAATATCAAAGAAATATAACAGGTTGAGAACATCTCCTATCTAGGAAATCTGATTGATCTAGGATAAGCCTATCCATCAATGTGGATCTCATATGATGGGTGTAATGGATCTCATATTTTAAATATAGCTTCAAAATGAAAATTTGAAGCAAACAGTGTACATACATCCAACTTCAACGTTTTTTTAGATGGCACATTCAAATGTTGGATGATGTCATTCCATACACTCAGTCTTAACGACGACTCCCTTATATATTTCACACTTTCTCTTATGTTCTTTACAGTGTGGTCAATTGCTTTCAACCCTTCTTGTACAATCAAATTTAGAATATGGGCACAACATCTGACCTGGAATATTTTTCCATCAAAAAATAAATTTCTTATTGCCCTAAACTAGCTATGTAAACATGAAATGACACTGTCATTTGCTGAAGCATTGTCTAAAGTTATTACTGAAATTTTTTTCTCAATGCCCCAGTCTTGTAGACAATTGTAGATGTAATCTGAAATAAGTAAACCAGTATATAGAGGAGGAAGATTGCGAAAGTTCAAAATTCTCTTGCAGAGTTTCCAATCTTTATTTACATAGTGAGCGGTTAATGAAATGTATTCTTTTTTCTTATTGGACGTCATCCATAAATTAGACGTCAAACTTATTCTATATACTGAAGCTAAAACTTCTTTCAATTTCATCTTCTCATTTGCGTACATCTTCATGCACTCTCTCTGCACAGTGATGCAGGAGAAATTCTCAGCTCTGGGTTAAGAAATTGATAGAAAAACCTAAACCCTTTACTTTCTATCATTCTAAAATATTTTTCTTCGAGAATCACTAATTTAGCATACCACTCCTTCAGCTTCTCTTTATCAAACTTATGAGTGGACACTACGTCTTGTGAGTCATCCCCTTCTGACTTGGTAAATGACAGCAATTGTTGGCCTGGAGGAGGGAGTCTTGATTTCTTAGAACACGCTTTCAAATGTCTGTTTATATGTGTTGTTGATCCTCCTGGAATCCTACTGTATAGCGAGTTGCAATGAATACAATTTATCTTCGACACACCATTAACCCTGACTTCTTCGAAGTCATCCCACACTGCTGATACCTACAATTGAAGACGTGTCTCCCTCTACGATTAGAGGAAATGTGGCTGATGCACCCACACCGGGGGTATTTGGGGTTTTCTCTTCACTAGTCATCTATAAAACAAAGTTTTTGATATGTTATAATCTTCACTACACCACTATTTATAATTGCAAGATGTAATACTTACCTTAGTTACCTATGTGGTTATACCTAGACGAGCATATTTTCCTAACTGTCTAAATTATTCACTCATTCAAGGTTGGATAGATTGTAATGTCTTTATTTTTCAATTTAAATGCTACGTCGAAATTTCGGCAGCATCTTCACTTATCTCTCTAAAATAGATTCATCCTATATTTGATTCCCATGTTAACCATTAATACAAAGTGTGGACATTTGATGAAGGAAATAAATGCAGGAAATATAACCAGAGAGAAAAATGAGAGATGAAACCAGAACAGACATATGCATTTAAATTGGAATAAATAAAGATATTACATTCTATCTAACCCTGAACTGTCTAAAAATGGGACAATTTGAGAATTTCTGTCTCCAAGAATACATTGTATCTATGTCTGGCAACATAGAAATCCTCAAATGGGTAACTGATTATCTATCCTCATTCCTTACAATCTAATAATAACATATAAAAAACAACTTAACTAATTAACAAATTAACATTTACATCTATTTAACAAAAATAATATCACAGATTCACAATTATCACAATTTAATAAATTAAAGACAATTTAACTAAAAAAACAACTTAGCAAATATCAATTAATAATTTAACACTTACGATTACAATTTCATATTTGATTTATCCAACAAACACAATCTCATAATTTAACAAATTAAAACTTACATCCATCTAACAAAAATAATTTAACTAAAACATAACTAATTAACAAAAACAATATCACAATTGTCACATTTTAACAATTTATAAACAATTTAACTAAAAGAAAAAACCTACCAATTAAATTATAAATTAACACTTACATCTAACCATCATCCAAACCAAATCATCCATAAATCCATACACTTACGTCCATCTATAAATCCAACCATCCATAAATTAACACTTACATCTAATCATCATCCAAACTAGACTACTCATCCTTTTGCCACCTCATTTTAAGGCAAGAACCTATAAATCAAGTAAATTTGAAGCTTAAGTGGACCACATCACAAGCAACTGAGGATTGTCTGCCCACCGTTAATTTTTTTATTATTTATTTTTATCAAATTAATATTAATAAGTTTTCCCTTTGAGCTTACCAATGGTCCACTTTGAGCTATAAATTTGATTCATTGACATATAGCTTGGATATAGATAACTAAGTGGGTCGTACCATGGTTGTATGACCAATTGGTCCAATTCTATGTGTAGCCCACCCGATGATTGCGGTTCGGCCTGATTTCTAGGTTGCACCTTTTGGATGTCATACACAACCAAGTGGGCCCCACAATGATCTTCAGCAACACCACCTAATCCCCCCATACATCCATCATCCATAAATCCAACCATCCCACAGTTCAGTGATCCATAATCCATTCATCAAATAAGCAATTTAATTATTTTTAAATCAATAATATATATATATAAGGGCTACAGCCCACAGCCACCCGGCCAGTGGTCGCTGGTTGGATGGGTTCCGCTACTCGGACGGATGCTACTCGCCGAAAAACTGGAGAGAGAGGGGAGGAGATGGCTCACTTTTAGATGTCGGTCATCCGGACAAATGTTAAAAGGAGAGTATTCGCCGAGCGGTGGAGAAGGGCGATGGATTTGGGCAAATGGATGATACTATTTCAGCAAACGGATGGCCAAG
Organism: Magnolia sinica; assembly: GCF_029962835.1. Taxonomy (NCBI): domain Eukaryota; kingdom Viridiplantae; phylum Streptophyta; class Magnoliopsida; order Magnoliales; family Magnoliaceae; genus Magnolia; species Magnolia sinica. Next base: position 121,857,140 of record NC_080574.1, on the reverse strand, counting down.
AGGCGGCGAATGGGTTAGGGTTGCTAGCCGATTTGGGTGAAAGGGGGAGAGTTGGACGATTTGAGCACTGGCCGCCGGGTTAGGGTTGGGCGAACAGGTTAGGGTCGAGCGAAGTAAGGGCTTTTTTTTTTTTTTTAAGGGTATATATATGACTTAAAACTTGATCCGAGTTCAGTCGAGCTCAATACCGAGTCGAGCTAGGTCCGCTCAGACTCAACTCGAAATGTTCCGAGCTCATAAAAAATAGCTCGACTCAGTTCGAACACAATTTCAATCCGAGTCGAGTCGAGCTTTTCCAAATCGATCCGAGCGAGCTAATGAGCTAACTCGACTCGTGTACAGCTCTGCCCTCAACAAAAATATTAGCTAACTAAATCTTGGACAATACATACTTTATAACAATTTCCTTCTATGCAGCTTGCTCACGAATGAAATGATAGTCTATCTTTATATGTTGTCCTTTCATGAAAAACAAAGTTGTTAACAATGTGAGTTGTAGCTTGATTATCACAACACGGTAACATTGATGCTCCATTAAGCAATTTGATTTCTTGGAGGAGAGACTTAATTCATAAGAGTTCACACACAGCGTGGCCCATAGCACAATGGCGTTGGACCTTGCAACAACACTATTATTTTGCTTCTCCATGTCACAAGGTTCCCTTCGATAAATGTATCGTACCTCAAAGTAGATCTTGTCTAGTATGAATCTAGCCCAGTCTGCATTAACATAACCTTATAAGATGTCAATTTCTCTTATAAATACTACTCCAAAACAGTGAAAAAATAACGGCCCAAAATTGTTGCTAATGGAGATTAGCAACGATTTTGAACCATCGTAGGGTCTGTCATCGTTGCTATGTTGCAAAACTTATATGCCCAACATGGTCACATCCCACGCTACATGTTATCTCAAGTACTATCTGCTGCTCATAAAGGGAATTTGCCTACAGTTAGGGTGTAGACCATGCAATATTAGACAAGCCCGTCAAGCATGATGCAATGCTTTTTCCTAAATAAAAATTATATTTTCTTATGTTTCTGCTATGTACAAAAACTTAGCTATTATTCTATTTCATGAGAAGATAGTCTATTATATTGACATATCAAGCTGGGTCACAAGGTATTCCTATTATAAACAAATAGTGCAAGTTCATAATCAACAACAACGGCATTTTAATGACATGGGACTCTCCTTAAAACCAATTATGAATTATCCAATGGGAGGCATCAATTGTTTTAAAGAGACCTACTAAAAAACTACATTCTAGTGTAATATGAGTGCATTTTCTACAACATGCTAAAGTCTATTCAATGCAAATTCCCAACACAACAAATATCATAGGAAGAGATCCAATGCCTATAAAGGCATGAAACTTTTATCGAATTGTGCATACATACCATGAACCATTGCTGATTTGTTTTTTGGTTATTCACTTGCATGAAAATGATAAAAGGATTAGGATCATTCGTTGTTGGACTGTAGTGACAAAATTCGTTCTCAGCAATTTCTCGCCTCTGAAACTTCTTGGGAGATTTTTAAAATTTGAGGGTTTTCTCAAGGTATTATCAGGAAAATCTTCACAAAAATAAAAATAGTTATTGCAAATTAATAAATAAATTTAATATATATATATATATATATATATATATATATATACCCCAACGTTTTTATTTTAAAAACTACTGATATTTTGACATCTTGTGATGATATCATTTAGTGTGTTTCTTGCAAAATTATCACAATATTTCTAAAATCTAGATGATATTTGTCATACTATATATGTTGGACCACTTGAATGAACAGTTCGGTCACCTCCCATGTATACCAAATGTGCAGTGATGACACGGAGGTACTTCTCATGTCTCCAGAGGCACAACATCAGTTCCCAATATCATAATATATCATCTATATCACTGATTATTATTTATTCCAACACAATTTCGACTTAAAAAAAAAAAAAAAAAAACTACTTTTCAAAGTGAACTTTAATTCAATTCTCTCCTTAATTCAAACAAACAAATCCTAAAGTAGTAGTAACAAATAAAACTGAGAACTGAGGAAAGTAAGAGTTGAATAACTTGCAAGAGAAAAAACCTCAACCTCCGAGAAAATTTCCTTCTCTGATTCTCCCTCTCCTCTCTTCCGCAATGCCAGCACTGCCAGATTCTTCGAAGCATTGAAACCACCGCTATGCGAAGCCGTCTCTAATTAAAAGGAGGTTGGCTCAATTCGACATCCTTGGAAAAAAGATCCTGCCTGCATGAGGTGAATTGTAAAAAAAATGAAGAATTATGAAAATGAAATTTATTTATTTATTCTTTTTAAGAGGTAAAAATGGATGGATTGATATCTCCCGTGTATAAATTTATATTAAAACAGTTAAAATAGCTAGATCCCCAATGAAATTCTTAAAAAAATCTTCAAAAGACTCAGGTGAACACTACTTGGGTTATCATTCATCCACAAAAAGTAGCTCGAAAATGGAAAACAATTAGGATTTTAACATAAATGGAAGATCCATGTTCAAGAACATAGATTGATCAATCTCCCAAACTAATTTTGGGAACTCTAAAAACAACTGAAAATTTGACCCCTCAAAGGCACAAAAATGTGCCAAAAGAAAAAAGAAGAAAAGAAAAGAAAGTTGAGCACATGGATAGTAGATCAATGTTCTCCAAACTGATAAAAAAAAAAAAAAAAGGAAAAGAAAAATATGTAAATATCCCCAAATCAAACAAAAATCAAGCATGATTTGGTGGATTCAAGGTTATCATGTTGAATCGACACAATACAACAAGAATAAAAGGATTTTTTAATGCATTTTTTATTTTACAGAAAACTAGCTCCTTCACCAAGACCTCGGCCGTTCAAGCCATAGTCCCGTAGTGGTAGACATAGACGGCCTTTGGAAGGATGACGAGGTTTGGGCCTGCCCCACATTGGCCCTAAGAAGCCACAAGAATTGATAGAGACATCTAGTAGGGCGAGATTGGAGCTGTAGGGTTTGTCTTGATCCCAATATGATGTCATACGTGAAGAAGGACGCAAGGACTAAAAATAGAACTAGTGAACCGAGACAAAGCCACTACATGCACATCATGTCTACAAATGGAAAATTGTCCTCCAAAAATTGAGGAATAGAGATATGGTGATTCGGCCCTAGGGCAACCTTCGCTTTCCTCCTTTTGCTTCTCATCTTCGTGTAGATCTAAGATCTTTAACTAGAATCAAGATGTAAAATTTAGATTTCTAGTTTGAGAGAGGGAGAGGGAGATCAATAGGGAGAGAGAAATGTCAATATGAGGGTTTTGTTTTTAAGAGGAATTTGTGATGGCTATGGATTGTCACCGTTGAGAGAATTTTTTACAGCCAAAGACCGTCGTCAATTTAAGATGTAATAAATACCCGTCCTCAATGTACTGCTATGAACCAATATTTTCAAATTCGCGACGGTTTTCATCCATCAAAAAATTCCATCCAATTCCAATCATATTAGTGGCTGTTATAAAATTTAGCGACGGTTACTAACCGTCATTAAGCCAAGTGATTTTTTCGACAGCCTAAAGCTATCGTTATTTTTACTGTTTTGGCATAGTGAAGTGAGCCCCCATCTAGGTATAATCTTTTATTTAGTGAGCCAAGTGATTTTATGTAGTGCGAAATTCAAAAACTACATTCGAATTGTTCTTGGTTTATGTATAAATCTACCAACCTTCAACAATAAAAGAAACATCTGAATGAGTGACCGTTAGGTATATAAGTTTGCCTACCAATCTCATTTATTTCTCCAAGCATGTAAAAGTCTCTCCCTTATCATTATCCAACTTCATGTTTGGATCGATGACAGTGTCATATGGTTTGCATCCCAACTATCTCATCTCTTATAGCAGCTCAAGAGTGCATTTCCATTGAGATAGTAAGATGTGTGAGTTAGACCACACCATTTCAATCCGAATGAACCATTTGAAAGGGCCAAGATCTTTTGTTTGGAACTGTCGCCGCATGTGATTCTTAACATTGGCGCTCTTCATCATCACTTCCGGATATAACAACATCATCAACATATATGATGTGAATAACTACTCATTTGGATTCATGCTTTACAAACATGGAATGATCGACTCTGCAATGATGAAAACTAAAGTTTAAAAGAGACCAATTAAAATTTTCAAAACATGCACATGGAGACTATTTGAGCCCATAGATGGCTTTACGTAGCTTGTACACCTTCCCACTCTCTTCCTGAGTAATAAATCTTAAAGGTCACTCTATGTATACTCCTTAGACAAATCACCATGAGGGAAAGAATTAGCAATGTTGAGTTGGTAAAGAGGCCAATGGAATAGACATCAAAGCTCAAATAGAGTTTAGTTTCGCTATAAGTGAAAATGTCTCCTCATAATCCAAGCAGGCAATCTAAGTGTGCCCCTTGGCAACAAGACGCACCTTGTGAAGCTCAATAGAGCCATTAGGTTTATATTTGATTGTGTGGACCCATTGATAGCTGACAGTCTGCTTACTAGGAGGAAGAGAGGTCAGGGACCATGTGTCAATGCGATGCATGGAAGAGATCTCGTCTTCCATAGCTTTTCACCATCTTAGATGAGCCAGCACATCAAGGTGAGATGAATAGACCACATCATGAGACATGGTCAAAGTAAAGGAGCAGAGAGAGGGAGAGAGAGAGAAAGAGAGAGAGAGAGAGAGAGAGAGAGAGAGAGAGAGAGAGAGAGAGAGAGAGAGAGATGGTGATAGGAAACAAAATGAGACATGGTGTGAGTAGATGATCAAATACCTTTATAAAAGGCAATAATGAGGTCCAAATCAAAGGGGCCTTAAGGTGAAGAAGGTGGAGGAGAGACCACTAACGACAGTGGACGGTCGGAAGGGTGAGACACGTGGCACGTCCTCACTTCCAAAAGAAGGTGTCAGAGTTAGTAGCATAGGGCAAGGTTGGGGTGGCATGGGTCGAGGTTTGGGGTGGAGAATCTTTGAAAATTTATAGCACTTCCTCAAAAATGAGACGTCGGTACTAACATACTCATGGTTGATGGCTAGGTTGAGGCACCTATATCCTTTCTGAGTTCTGAAATAATCCAAAAATAGACATTTTAAAGCATATGGATAAAGCTTGTCAGTAGAACTACCTGATTTATGAACAAATGAGACACATCCAAATACTCTAGCAAAAAATACAAAAGGTTTAATGCTAGGATATAAAATAGAGAATGGAGTAGTCCCTTGAAGAATTGAGGATGGCTACTTATTGATGAGGTAGCAAGCAATGAGCATCACATAACTCCAAAAATGTTAGGGAAAATTCGTATAAGTTAAGAGTGAGCATGCTACCTCTAATAGGTATTGATTTTTCCATTCAGCTATACTATTCTATTGCTGTATGTAGGTGCAAAAAGTTTGGTGCATAATACCACATGAAGTAAGGTAATTTACAAAAGAAAACATTTAGCCCCATTGTTAGATCACAAGAAACATATTTTCTCTTGAATTTATATACCTATTTTCATATCGAAGAAATTAAACACTTTAAACAATTCAGAACGATCATATAGTAAATAAACTCAAGCCATCCTAGAGAATTCATCAATAAAAGTAACAAAGTAATAAAATCTATTCAAGTTTGGTCACTTCCCACAAATATCTGAATGTACTAAATCAAAAGGAGATAAATTGTTATTCGAAGTATGGGGTAAAAAAGACGATCGATGATAATTGGACAACTAACATGCCTCACAATTTATTTGGGTAACACTAGATAGAGAGTGAACCAATTTACATAAAGAATTAAGAGAATGGTGCCTAAGGCAGGCGTGTCATATTGAAGGAGAAAAGGAATTGGTTGAGAGTAGCGCAGAGTTCACACCCTTTAGTTCGAAGTAGTATAGCCCCCGTAATTCATACCCTCCACTAATCATCATTCTTGTTCGAAGGTCCTAAAGAACATAATACAATGGAAAAAATGTGATGAAACGATTTAAAGATTTAGTGAGTTTATTAACAGACAAAAGATTCATAGAAAATTTAGGTACAAATAAAACTAAAATCAACTCAAATCAAGTTCAAATCAAGTTCTTGGAGATGTAGTCCATTTTTCTAGCACTAAAGAGAGTGATCCATTGGCTAAGGACACAAGTGGACAACAAACAAAACTATTAACGGAAGACAATAATGAGTGGAAACCTGTCATAGGATCTGTGGTTGCCGAATCAATCACCCAAGGTAAAAATTCAATGGATGCAACTGAGGTGTTACATGGGGTAACAAGTGAAGTGGAAGCGCTGACACCAGTATATGTAACTAAGGTCCTTGCAAGTAATTCTCCAAGTTCACCAAAGAGAGGATACTGATTTGGCTGGAGAAGATGTCTCACTAGAGAACACAAGAGTGGCTAGCTTGAGGAGAGTTCTAGCCAAAAAGTTCATTCTTCTTCATTAAATCCTAGCATTTATTTACTGTATGATTGGTCTTTTTACAGTAAATGCAAAACCAAGGATGTGAAGTGGATCGACCATGACCACGTCCTCCACCATGCCACCCGTAGTAGATGTGCAGCCCCCCTTGAGCATTGTTGTCCTCATTAGAGTAAATAACAACATTGTCTAGAGAGGGCGTTGAGTGGTGAGTAGGATTGGGGGTGGAAACGTATAGAACACATGCAAAAACATTGGAGAGAGATGATACTTGCTAATTTCTAAGATTTTGAGCTTTTCCTGGGTCCAATTAGGGACACACACTAGCAAGAAATAGTGGAACCAAGACCTCTTCTCGTTGACATAGTTGAATAAATCTTGGACGAATGGGGGTAGAATGACCATTCATCTGCTAGGCCACGAAATTGAGCACAATGCGCATGTAAATTATCTCCCCATTAAATTGTTTGGAATTCATAAAAGACATCATATAGACGTATATTCTTCTATGTAGAGTTACCGCAGATTGTCCCAAATTTCTTTAGCAGTCTCTCGATAAATCACATTGTTGTAAACTTGCTCTTCTATACAATTGAAGAGCCAACTCATCACTTGGTAATCATCCTGAGAAGTTATCAGATTCCTCACTTGGGATGTTCTTTGAAATATATTTGTATTTTCATTTGGATTGTGTAAAAACTATGATAGAACAAGCCCAAGCAAAGTAATTCTTGATGCCTCATTTTTTAATCGTATAATTTGTAGATTCTTAATTTTACTTTCATCCGGGGACTCCATTATAACCATAAAATAATAAATAATCTGAGATGGAATTAAAAAGTTTCTACAATAATAAGCCACCAACAACTGAAAACAGAAAAGTTTAGGAATCCAACTGAACCAGTCTGCAACATGATGAACCAACTCTCGACAAGCCCACTTGATTAATAGGCCATAAATATTATGTGAGAGAGAATCTATTTATACTAGCTTATGGATAACTAGCAACATTGTTCCCGTAAGTAATAAGAGGCATGGGCCACCGATCTTAGCCATGGCATAAAAGAATCCCAGAAAAGAATTCCAACGATGTGGGATCCAGTAAAGTGGGCCCCACATTCACATGCAACAATCCAATGTTCGATGTTCAACCAGATCTTACAGGGAAGATTCACCATCAATAGATCTCCAACATTCTCCACATTGGAAGAGGATTTAAGAGGAATGGGCAATGTCCTCCACAACCAACGTTCCACACACATAGATCATACAAATATAAACCAGTAGTGTGGAGATAATTCAAGAATGGTTAGTGGCAATAAGAGATCCCAACTTGATCTGAACGAATAACCCAACTGGTCACAACAACGAAGAGAAGGTGTTGTATCTTACAACTTTATCTGTTCATGGGGAATATAGAGAACCAAATTAGTTCTCTTCCTGAAGAAAAAGGGAAGAAGAAGGCGTTAGGCAATCAAATTGACAAAGATCCACAACCTTGATTTGTGATCAATCTTTGCTGAAGATCGATGCTATGATCCTACTGCTATGATACCATGTGAAACGGCGACATACATTGAAGCGAGATGACGAAGAGGGCTAATTTTAAGATGGTCACAGTGGTGGTGTAGCATGAGAAGAACATGAGGAAGGAAGAGAAGAGAGATAGAGGAGAACGCCTATGAGAGATGTGAGATCAGAAGAACGTGTATTAGAGTTTCCTTCATCTCCCCTTATTTTATTTAATAAAAATATTAGATAACTATATAGGCCTAGGTCCACATACGAGGCCATTACACATATAAATGGGGTCGGGCCTTTTATTCTCTAACAATATTAACCAAAAGATAAATTATGGAGCTCACATGCGTTGATCTATGAGATGATCTGGATGAGATCTCATGAAGATAAATATAATCGGCATTGTACTTGACTAGATCGTGTAGTCCTATAAGTTACAATGAAGATAGATTCTGGGTTGATCGGATAGATTTCACGTGATGATTGTAAGCATGAGGGTCGCTTGATCATTCACAATATGGGAATAGAAGCCACACATGTTGCGAGATCAGTTACTTTGAAGTGATAGATTGATTCCAATTCCGTTGTTGTGGAGGTTTTGTGGCTCATGTTTCCTTATCATAGCTTGAAGATCCTAAAACTCAACTCAACTTGATGTCTAGTCGAGTTGGGTTAACTTAAAGACTCAGAATGAGTCATTTGACTTGATGTTTAATGACAATATTAAAGTAATAAAGATTTTAATAAATATTTACAATAGGGTAAATAGTATAAACTAACAAATGCGATAAAAATCATGTTTACTGTACTGGTCTTATAAGTTGGTTGTCTTATTGGAGGCATAATTTTATGAGTCGTTTGGCAAGTTTTTATCTTACAACATATTCTAGTAAGTCTTTTAATCATATAGCTAAATTAAGCGAAAGATACCTCGTTTCAACACTTGTGGTCTTGGTTCGATCCCTAGTGGGGGTGGCTAACAGTGAAGTGTCAACTGACAGTGGGGTGTACTAACAAGCTAACAATATATATATATATATATATATATATATATATATATATATATATATATATATATATATATATATATATATATAGCCTATGGAAGAATTATGTCTCTTGGAATATAGAACCTAGATCATGTTGAATTTTTCTTAGGTACAACGTATAATAAAAGCACAAAAGAGTGATGAGCGAAAGTAGCAGAAGAAGCAGGAAATGAAGATTTAGAATTGTGAATACGCATTGGCAATGGTTTTATTTATTTATTTATTTATTTTTTACACACACACACACCCAACACACTCACGCCGGTGGAATTTCACCACCTATGGGTACTCGAACCCTTGACCGGGAGTTGAAACTCCTGAGAGTCTACCGCCCGGGCAAGAGTAAGGACTTGGCAATAGTATTAGATTGAGATGATGATTATTATGACTTCTGGACTATCCAAAGATAAATGGAGAAATCTTAGATGAGGCTCAGAGATCGAAGTCGACCATTCATCTAGCAGAAACCAAGATGTATTATGATGTATGACGCTAATGCTCGTGGAGCAACATGAAAAGAGAAGTCATCGAATACGTATTAAGGTGTCTGACTTTTTACTTTTTTTTTACACACGCACATGTTGAGGGTCAAATATTGCATATTAGACCCCAATTATTACATGATTTTACGTACATGATAATGTTTAACGTCCTATTTTAATCATGTTTTTTTATTGCAAGGTGAATTTAAGAGCTTGGATTGAAAAAGGTTACTAAAAGTATGGATTTAACGCTCAAGAATCACCAAGGCAAGGGACAGATCTTAGGGGACCGAGATTGAAGAATTCACACGCCAAAGATTCGAGAAAATCAAGTGCTTGACGATAAAGAGGCTTGAAAATTGTCCTGAATGCAAGATCACAACCATTCGTTTGGCTCAAAACTTTATAAGAGGCTTGAAGACCCTAAATTAACTGTATACGTTGAAATTCGATCCTTAGATCATTGTGGAAGTGGTCAAACGAACCAGATCAGCCATAAATCACTGATCTGGGGGCCCACTTGATCTCTGGATATGCTTCAATTTTGGTCTCAATCCCTTAAATTAGATGACAAAATGGATAAACAGAGCGAATTTCTCATAAACATCACAGTGGACCCCACCTGGGGATGTGCGCCCACACAATGCACCCACACACGTAGTGCACCGGACCGGAGCGTCCGGTCAACAAACGCTGACCTGACCCTCTCTCCCTCATTTATGCACAGCATCCGCAAGTCTGGACGCTGTGGCCCACCATCAGGGCCCACATGGTTGATCTGGACCATTCATTGTGTCCAGGGGGTGCCGACCAAGTCATGTTAACTTTTTGCTCCCATGCACGTGTCCACACGCAGATCACCGTCAAACGTAGGATAAATGGCAGAGTGATTTGATACAGTGGGTCGCACCAAAACTTAATCAAAACCACCCATTTCCGACTGAAATCTCGCCAGGATCCAATGGACGGGGTGGATTTCTCTGAAAACATCACTGTGGGGCCCACCAAACATCCCAGCGCAGGTCCATGTGCAGGTATGGGCGCAATGCACGTCCGGAAGCTGTGAGCCATTGTGTGATCATGGAGATGGCCGGATACAAGATCCAGACCATCCAGAAGACGCATATGGGGGCCACGACCCTAGCCATGAAATCGGATTCTAAGGACAGGCCATTCACCGTCCCGAAAATAAGGCCAAGCGCAAGTCGGTTTGCGTTTCGTTGCGCACACAGTTGTTTGCTGCAAAAAAAGCCACCGCCCTACCTTGCACATAAGCCCAGCCGACCGACTCTCTCTAGGCTATAAAAATGAGAGAGAAAGACATGGAGAAGGATATCTTGGGATGTGTGGAGCAAAGGAAGAGGAGAGAGAGATCACGTGGAGTAGCCATTTTCGAAAGAGTTTTTTTTCCCTGTTTTTGTTCTTGTTTATTTATATTTTTAAAAAAAGAGAGATTATAGCTATATCATGCCTGCGATTGGATCAACCTCTTAGCTAGGGCTAAGAGGTGAAGCTTATAGCATGATGGGATCTCTTCTATGGCTTTGATTCATGTAAGTTGAACTGCCTTTGAATTTAGTTTGATTATAAGAAATATTCATAGTTTTTAATGGTTTGTTGTGACTTAAATTACAATAGATCTGCGATAGCTTTGAGTATGTTCTTTTCATTATAAAAATTGTAAACTTGGGAACCCTGTTGTTCACCATCATCCCTTAGGCATGGTTGGATGATGAAATCCTTCCTAATGTTCATAATTCGTTCAGATTAGTTGTGGATTGGTAAATTCTATTGTTTACTTTGTCTCATGAGTATGGTCTTGTGATGGAATCAATTCTAGTTCTCATACCTCTCATCTTTTGAAAACTAGATCAAAGGAAGTTCATAGTTGATTTTAATGAATTATCTTCCAATTGAATGAAGATGAGACTCTGATTCTAGTTGTGTTCTTGAATTAGGCATATATCTCTCTGATCTCTACAACTGCATCCTTGAAAACTCTAGTTTTCCACCTTTGAATTTTACAAGTTTTAGTTAAATAGTTCACATTTATTCTCTTAACTTCCTCAGATTTAGATTACATCTTCTTCTAGTTCTAGTTCTGGTTACTTTCAGATTACGTACAAGGTTCAGTCCCTGTGGATTCGACCCCGGTCTTACTGAGATAATTACTACATCGCGACCCCATACTTGGGGTGGTGAACAAGTTTTTGGCGCCGTTGCCGAGGACTGACGGTTGCATTTTTCTAAGATTAACTAGTTTTAGAATTAGGTTAAGATTAGGGATTTCTAATTTTAGGTTTAGATTTTTCTATTTGATTTTTAGAAACTAACCTAACTTTCCTATTTTGTAGGACCCTGATATAGACTTTCTAAATTGATAATCTCTTTCTAGTTTTTCTAGTTTTTCTATCTTTTATTTTTAGATTAGGTTTTATTTTCTGTTTTTAAAAACTTTCTAATTGTAGGATTTCTTTTAATTTTAGAAACTTTCTTTCTATTTTTAGGTTTAGAACTTTCCTAAGTTATTTTTTTATATAAAAACTTTCTATTTTAGATGCTTTCCTTTTTTAGAAACTAGTTTACTTTCTATTTTTTAAGAACTTTCTAATTTTAGAAACTAACTTGTTTTGTTTTGTTTTGTAGGTTTTTAACTTAAGAACTTCTAATTTGGTATCTTCTTTTCAACTTTTTTCTTTCTATTTATTTTCTTCCTTTTTAGGTTTAAGTTAGAATCTGAGACTGAGGGCTGCGAGTGTTTCATGCCCAAGTGGGTCCATGACAACACTCGACGTCTCTTGATTGAAGGAGGATTGGTTGAGGGGTTAACTATCCATTGCAAGACTAGACACCACTCGAAATCTCTAGAGTTAATTGAGGTTATAGCCGCAAATCAATTGGCTAATTAACTAGAGGGACTACCCCAACCTAGGGTTGAGGAAGTCCAGGATGAGAATGAGGTGCATCAAGCACCCCTGCCTCGTACCTTATGAGATTATTTACAACCGGTGGGGGTGAGCATGCCCTTATGCATGGTTTTTCCAGAAAATATGGGACACATGGATATCAAGCTAGGGGTGATCCAACTCCTTCCTAAATTTTATGGGCTTAAGTCAGAAAATCCATATCTACACTTGAAAGAGTTTGATGAGATTATAGCCACTTTATATTTTCCAAATGTATCTGAGGACACAGTCAGACTAAAACTCTTTCCCTTTTCTTTGAAAGAGAAAACTAAGACGTGGTTGCATTCACTACGTCCTAGATCTATTGGCACATGGAATGACATGATAATGAAGTTCATAAAGAAATTTTTTCTACATCATAAAACGAACACTCTTAGAAAGTCAGTCATGAACTTTGCCCAAAAGGAGGATGAAACATTCTTCCAATGTTGAGAGCGGTTCAAAGATCTTGTCAATTCATGCCCACAACACGGTTTTGAAACGTGGCGCATTACACACTTTTTCTATGATGAACTAACATCTTCCATGTGCCAATTGGTTGAGACAATATGCAATGGGGAATTCATGAATAAAAATGTCGATGATGTGTGGAACTACTTGGATAGACTTGCTGAAAATGCACAATCATGAGACACTTACACAAAATCAAGCACCACTTCTAAACTCACTCAATCAAAGGAGGGGTGAATTATACCTTCTTAAAGAAGATGATGATATCAATGCTAAAGTGTCTAATCTCATAAGAAAATTCGAGGCCATGGAATTAAAGAAGGATAAGGTTAAAGAAACTGTTTGCAATATTTGTGTTTGAACATTCACACAACTGAAAATTGTCCAACAATACCTGCCTTTCAAGAGGTGTTGAATGAGCAACCCAATGCCATGAACAATTACTAAAGACCTTTCAATGGACCTACCTCCAATATATGCAATCCTAGTTGGAGAAATCATCCAAACTTCAATTGGAGGAATGGACAAAACGTTACTCCTCAAGGTTTCTTTAATCAAATTCCAAATCAAGTGAATGCTCAAGAAGAACTGGTTCAAAATTCTACGCAAACTCAAGAGTTTACTCAAGCAATACGAGAACTTACAAAATTAATGTAAAAGATGAATTCACGTGTTACGGTTATAGAAAAGGGGATGCTTCCTGCTCAACCTCTCCCTAATCCTAAACTGCAATATGAGATAAGTGATCCAAGCTCTTCAAATCAGATGGAGCAAGCTAAATCTGTCACTACTCTTAGGAGTGGGAAGACCATTGACAAAACCATTCTGGTTAGGGCTGAAAAGCCTAAGGACATGGAAGTGGACAAAGATGATAGATCTAGCCATATTCACAAGAATTAGAACCGAAACCACAAGGGAAACTAGTTGTTTCATTTCCCCAATGGTTGGTTGCACCGAAATCTCTCTCTAACTCTTAGGACTTATAGAGGTTTTGAAACAAGTGAAGGTCAATATTCCTCTACTTGATGTCATAAAACAAATACCTTCATATGCCAAATTTCTGAAAGACTTGTGTACGACCAAAAGTTGGCAAAATATTCAAAAGAAAATCTTCTTAACTGAGAAATTGAATATCATCCTAAAGCAAGATGTGCCACAGAAATTTAAAGATCCTGGTAGCCCAACCATCGCTTGTGTAATCGGAAACTACCGAATTGAGCACGCACTTCTTGACTTAGGAACGAGCGTAAATCTGATTCCCTACTCGGTGTATAAACAATTAGATTTAAGTGAATTAAAATCCACCTTAACCACATTACAACTTACTGATCGCTCTATTCATGTACCGAGAGGGATCAATGAGAATGTGTTGGTATAGGTTAACAGATTCTACTATCCTATAGATTTTATTATCCTGGATACGGAACTCATCAGTAACATGAGCACTCAGATTCCCGTCATTCCTGGTCACCCATTCCTTGCCACTTCAAACACAATTATCAATTGCAGGAATGGAGTCATGAGTATGTCTTTTGGGAATATGACATTGGAGCTAAATATCTTTTTTAATACAGGCAAACGATTAGAGGATGATGACGATTTGCAAGACATTAACATGATTGATTCTTTCATTGAAAATAAAATACCTTTGACCTTATCCTCTGACCCTCTAGAGACATGCCTAGCCCACTCCCATGATTTTGATGATGACATGATTAGGGAGATGGGTGTCATGCTTGATGTTATGTCAGTACTTGAAGTTAACCAGTGGAGGCCACAAATTGAAGAGTTGCCCCAAACCGATGTAGTGCCTCTATCGTCTAGCCTCAAGGCACCGAAGCTTAACCTAAAACCATTGTCATCTTATTTGAAATATGTCTACTTAGGTCAAGATGAGACATACCCAGTGGTGATCTCCTCTCACCTTGATAAAAAACAGGAGAGTATGCTCATATCTACTCTCATTGAGCATAAAGGAGCCCTTGGATGGATGATTACGGGCCTCAAGGGAATTGACCCTTCGATCTGTACTCACCACATTTATCTCGAGGATAATGCGAAGACCTCTCGACAATCACAACGTAGAATAAATCCAAATAAGAATGAAGTGATTAAAGCCGAGGTTCTTAAGCTGTTGGATATAGGTATCATATACCCAATATCCGAGAGTCAATGGGTGAGTCCAACTCAAGTGGTTCTTAAGAAGTCTGGAATCATCATCGTAACCAATGCCAATAATGAACTAGTGCCAACTAGAGTTACTACTGGTTGGAGAATGTGCATTGACTACAGGAAGTTAAATACCATCACAAGAAAGGACCACTTTTCTTTGCCCTTCATTGATCAAATCTTGGTAAGGCTAGTTGGTCATTCCTATTACTGTTTCCTTGACGGGTATTCGGGCTACAACCAGATAGAGATATCCCTTGAAGATCAGGAAAAGACTACGTTTACATGTCCCTACGGTACCTTTGCTTACTGAATAATGTCATTCGGACTATGTAATGCCCCTGCCACTTTTCAGCGATGCACGATGAGTATTTTTTCTGATATGGTAGGGCAATATCTAGAGGTCTTCATAGATGACTTCTCTGTCTTTGGTCCATCTTTTAGCGATTGCTTAAAGAATCTTAAATGTGTACTGAAAAGATGTGAAGAAAAGAATTTGGTACTCAATTGGGAGAAGTGTCATTTCATAGTTCGTAAGGGAATTGTTTTTGGACATATCATCTCATCCAAAGGAATCGAGGTAGATAAGGCAAAAATTGATCTTATCTCTAACCTACCTCCCCCCAAGAACATACAAGACGTGCGATCCTTCTTAGGACACGCCGGGTTTTACAAAAGATTCATAAAGGACTTTAGTCTCTTCTCTCATCCTTTATGTAATCTACTTCAAAAGGATGCACCATACGAGTGGACTGATCAATGCCAAGAAGCTTTCACTAAGCTTAAGAGCATGTTAACCACTACACCTATCATGCAGCCACCCGACTGGAGCCTTCCTTTTGAACTTATGTGTGATGCGTCTGATTATGCTCTTGGGGCGGTTTTAGGCCAGAGAAAAGAAAATAAGCCCTACGTTATTCATTACGCAAGTAGAACTCTAAATCCTGCCCAAGTGAACAACTCAACTACGAAAAAAGAACTCTTGGCCATAATGTTCGCTTTGGACAAATTTAGGTCCTACTTGATCGGATCCAAGATCGTTGTTTATACAGATCATGCAGCACTCAAGTATCTTCTTTTTAAGAATGATGCTAAGCCCCGCGTGATAAGATGGATCTTCCTACTCCAAGAATTCGATTTAAAAATAAAAAATAAAAAGGGAGTAGAGAACGTAGTAGCTAACCATCTTTCTCACCTTGATCTCTCTGATTTCCTTGAGACGACACACATAAATAACATGTTCCTTGATGAACAATTGTTCAAAGTCTCTCATTCACCTTAGTTTGCTGATATTGCTAATTATCTTGCCACAGGTTTCACACCGACACATTGGACTACGTAAGATAAGAAGAAATTTTTTACTGAGGTGTGCAAATTCTTCTGGGATGATCCATATTTGTTTAAATATTGTCTAAACCAAATCTTAAGGAGATGTGTGCCAAATGATGAACATCAAAGTGTCATCTCCTTCTGTCACTCACAGGCCTGTGGTGGGCACTTTTCTGCTAAAAAGACCACGGTCAAGATTCTGCAATATGGCTTTTACTGGCCCACTATTTTTAATGACACTCATGAGTTTTGTAAGGCTTGTGAGCATTGTCAGTGGTGGGCACTTTTCTGCTAAAAAGACCACGGTCAAGATTCTGCAATATGGCTTTCACTGGCCCACTATTTTCAATGACACTCATGAGTTTTGTAAGGCTTGTGAGCATTGTCAGAAGTTGGGAGCATTGTCCCATCGAAATATGATGCCCTTGAATCTCATTCTTATCATATAAGCATTTGATTGTTGGAGAATCAATTTCATGAGACCATTCTCCTAATCCTTTGGAAATCTATCTATTTTGCTCACCGTAGACTATGTCACTAAATGGGTTGAAGCGATTCCGTACCGGAACAATGACCATCGAACAGTCATTAAATTCTTAAAAGAAAACATCATTTCTTGGTTTGGAACACCTTGAGCCATCATTAGTGATGGGGGCTCACATTTTTGTAATAGACCATTCGAGAATTTAATGAAGAAATATGGTATCTCTCATAAGGTAAGCACTCCATACCACCCACCAACAAGTGGGCAAACTGAGATTTTCAATAGGTAGATCAAACACATTTTAGAAAAGATGGTTAACCCTGACTATAAGGATTGGTCAGTTCGATTGACCGATGCCTTATGGGCTTACCGTACCATATTTAAAATCCCTATTTGAATCTCCCTTTAGACTTGTTTATGGGAAGGCTTGCCACTTGCCTGTGGAGTTGGAATATATAGCCTACTGGGCAATCAAAAATCTGAATTTCAATCTGGACAACACTAGCTCGCTACGCAAACTACAATTGAATGAACTCAAAGAAATCCGGAACGATGTGTACTAAAACTCGAGAATTTATAAAGACGGGATGAAGGCATTTCATGACCAACACATTCTTCAAAAATCATTCACGCCAGGTCAGAAAGTCCTTTTGTATAATTCTTGGTTACATCTCTTTCCGGGTAAGCTTCGATCTCATTGGACCGACCCTTTCACTATTATCAATGTTTATCCTCATGGGGCTGTCGAGATTCGGAATCCAGACAATGCAATGAGTTTAAAGTAAATGGATATCGACTAAAGCCATTTGTTGAGAAATTTGATTCATAGGACATGTCCATGCCTCTGAATGATCCTGTTTACCAAGATTGATATGCTAGTCTAATGGAGGTATAGGTAGGTTTACAGCATTCATAGGACTAGGGTAGTTTGTTTTATGCTGTTCTAGGATAGTCGGCTTTATACTGTTAGGATAGTTTACTTTCCATTTGTTCTATAATAGTTTTCTTTTTATTGGTTTAACTCTTGTGCTGACCCACTCTCACGCTGTGATCTTTTGGAAAAGCCTCTTTATTTCCTTGTCAGGTACTACCTTTCCATCACTTCTCCTTTACTTTCGTTGTCTCATGTGCATTGCATGCTTATATCTTTTACATTGAGGACAATGTAGATTTAAGTTGGGGATGGGAGATTAGGTTATCTAATGAGTATTTTCTTAGTCTTATGTAAAAAATTGTGAAACTTTTTTCAATTTTTCTGAAGATTTTGTAAATTCGAGTGATTTTGAAGAATATTCTTGATTTAAGAAGTATAAGATACGTAATGTTTGTAATTTATGACTCTTGGATTCAGTTACTTGTCAGATTTCACAATTAAGTTTAGGTTATTAATCCATGATTAGAAATTTTAAACATTGATTGAGTCATGATTACACATGTCACATCTAGTTATACATTAAAGCCTCAGTTCGATATTGAATTGTTAACCTGGTAATCACTAAGCATGGAAGGAACTAACCTGGGGAATTTGTCCATCATGTTCTTTAAAAAAAAAAAGGAGAGAGAAGAATATCCAGCTAAAAAATAGTTGTCATTGAGAACGCCTACCTGTTAAAGATCTTTAAAAAGGTTGACATAGTGTAAAGCCATCAATGGAAAAATCAAAAGCTGGAAGAATAAAAAGGTTGAACTGCAAGGCAAGTGTCAGTTTAGGTTTGGCTATTCAGAATACTTTTGTTGATTACCAATGATATCATGAAAGTTGAGAATTTGACCTTTAATTGTGATAAGTAGAGGTTGCACTATACATCCATGGAACTCAATGTTTAGAATTATTCTAATCAATGGATTACTACTTTGAACTTGACCATGAAGTTTACTGTGCGCTTGAGTTTAGGAGAAACTAATGCTCAACATTAATGAATCTTAGAATTCTATTGACAGGATTGTTTTTCAAAAATCACTCGGGTTTATAAAAATTGTCCCGTAATTCCTAAAATATTTTTTCGCATACTTTGCTCAGGACTAGCAAAATTTTGGTTGGGGATTGTGTTGAGGGTCAAATATTGCATATTAAACCCCAGTTATTATCTGATTTTACGTACATGATATGTTTAACATCCTATTTTAATCATGTTTTTATTGTAAGGTGAATTTAAGAGCTTGGATTGAAAAAGGGTGCTAAAAGCATAGATTTAATGCTCAAGAATTACCAAGACAAGGGACGAATTTTAGGAGACCGAGATTGAAGAATTCACACGCCAAAGATCCGAGAAAATCAAGTGATTGATGATAAAGAGGCCTGAAAATTGTACTGAATACAAGATCACAGGGTTCCCACCATCCGTTTGGCTTGAAACTTTATAAGAGGCTTGAAGACCCTAAATTAACCATACATGTCAAAATTCAATCCTTAGATCATTGTGGAAGTGGTCAAACAGACAAGATCAGCCATAAATCACTAATCTAGGGGCTCACCTGATCTCTAAATATACTTCAATTTTAGTCTCAACTCCTTAAATTAGATAGCAAAACGGATGAACAGAACGGATTTCTCAAAAACATCGCAATGGACCCCACCTGGGGATGTGCACACACGCAGTGCACTGGACCGGAGCGTCCGATCAATAGATGTTGACTCGACCCTCTCTCCCTCATTTACGCACAGCGTTCGCAAGTCCGGACGTTGTGTCGCATTGTGGCCTACCATTAAGGCTCACATGGTTAATCTGGACCGTTCATTGTGTCCGGGGGGGCGCTGACAATAGCCATGTTGACTTTTTGCTCCCATGCACGTGTACACACGCAGATCACCGTCAAACGCAGGATGAACGACAGTGTGATTTGATACAGTGGGTCACACCTAAACTCAATCAAAACCACTCATTTCCAACTGAAATCTCACCAGGATCCAATGGACGAGGTGGATTTCTCTGAAAACATCACTGTGGGGCCCACCGAACATCCCAGCGCAGGTCCATGCGTAGGTATGTGCGCAACGCACCTCTGGAAGTTGCGGGCCGTTATGTGATCATGGAGACGGCGGGATGTAAGATCCAGACCATCCAGAAGACGCACAAGGGGGCCACGACCCTAGCCATGAAGTCAGATTCTAAGGACAGGCCATTCACCATCCCGAAAATAAGGCCAAGCGCAAGTCGGTTTGCGTTTGGTTGTGCACGCAGTTGTTTGCTGCGAAAAAAGCCACTGCCCTACCTTGCGCATAAGCCCAGCCGAGACTCTCTCTAGGCTATAAAAGCGAGAGAGAAAGACATGGAGAAGGATATCTTGGGACGTGTGGAGCAAAGGAAGAGGAGAGAGAAAGAGAGAGGGAGAGAGAGATCACGTGGAGCAGCCGTTTCCAAAAGAGTTTTTTTCCTTGTTTTTGTTCTTGTTTATTTATGTTTTTTTTAAAGAGATTATAACTATATCATGTCTGTGATTGGCTAAACCTCTTAGCTAGGGCTAATTGGTGAAGCTTGTAGCGTGATGAGATCTCTTTTATGGTTTTGATTCATGTTAGTTGAACTGCTTTTGAATTTAGTTTGATTATAAGAAATATTCATAGTTTTTAATGGTTTGTTGTGACTTAAATTACAATAGATCTGCGATAGCTTTGAGTATATTCTTTTCTTTATAAGGATTGTGAACTTGGGAACCCTGTTGTTCACCATCGTCCCTTAAGCATGGTTGGATAATGGAATCCTTCGTAATGTTCATAATTCGCTCAGATTAGTTATGGATTGGTAAATTCTGTTGTTTACTTTGTCTCATGGGCATAGTCTTGTGATGGAATCAATTCTAGTTCTTATATCTCTCATCTTTTGAAAACTAGATCATAGGAAGTTCATAGTTGATTTTAATGAATTATCTTCCAATTAGATGAAGATTGGACTCTGATTCCAGTTATGTTCTTGAATCAAGCATAGATCTCCCTGATCTTTGCAAGTGGATCCTTGAAAATCCTAGTTTTCCACCTTTGAATTTTACAAGTTTTAGTTAAATAGTTCACATTTATTCTCTTAACTTCTTCAAATTTAGACTACATCTTTTTCCAGTTCTAGTTCTGATTACTTTCAGATTACGTACAAGGTTCAATCCCTGTGAATTTGACCTCGATTTTACCGAGATTATTACTACATCGTGACCCTATACTTGGGGTGGTGAACAGTACACACACCCCTACACACTCACACCGTAGTGGAATTTCACCACCTATGGGTACTCGAACCCTCAAGCAAGTGTTGCAACTCCTAACAAGTGTCCGACTTGTTATCATGTGAAAGCAAAACATCAAAGAATTTTAGGACTCCTATAGTCATTACCCATCACTGAGTAAAAGTCGGAGCATATATAATGGACTTTGCAGTTGGGTTTCCAAAGACAAATTGACATCATGATACTGTATGGGAATTTATATATAGGATGACAAAATCCATGCACTCCCTTCTGATATGAATTTCTGTATATATGAGCTTACTAGAATTTATATTAAGGAGATTGCTAGACTTCACGGCATCTTTGTGTCCATCATCTCCAATCAAGATCCCATGTTCAAATTGCACTTCTAAATGAGTCATTAAGAGGCTTTAGGAATGACGCTGGACTACACTACAACTTTTCCCCGCATATAGATGGCCAAACGAAAGGGACGAATCAAATTTTAGAAGACATGCCATGCAGTTGTATCCTCAATATCAAGGACAACTGGGATGATCATCTTCCATTAGAGGAGTATGCCTACAACAATCGCTATCAAACCAGCATCGATATGGTGACAATTGAAGCCTTATACAGAAGACCTTTTAGATCATCAAATTGCAAACTGCTGGACCGATTAGGAGAAAAGACGTTGTTAGGACTAGAGCTCATTTAAGAAACATCCGGAAAATCGTTATTATTCGGGAACAATTACATGCTGCTCAAAGTCATCAGAAAACTACATCGATAATTGATGCAAGGATTTGGAGTTTTGTGTGGGAGGTCATGTATTTATAAAAGTATCCTTAATGATATGGATAATACATTTTGGGAAGAAAGAAAAAATCAACCCATGCTATATCTTACCATTCGAGATTCTGCAAAGAGTAGGTGTTATGATTTTGCAAGTTCCGGCTTTTGGTTGGCCATGGATAGAGAGGAATTGGCACTACTTTCAAGATACACGCTTCCTTTTTAAAAAGGTTTTGGATATTCTCTTTCGGGACATGGACTGGTCCCTGATCCTCAACCTTTACAGCAAGCCTTTTTCTTTTCTGTTGGGCTAATATGTTGACCTCTGGTCTAAATAGTCTTCTATTGTCTATTCATGTTGTTTAGAATTTTATAGTTTTTTTTTTTTTTAGCTTTTTGCTTGTTTTGTGTTATTTTTGTTTCTTGATCTTTTGTTTTCTTTTCTGCTATCTGTTTTTGGTTACTTCGGTTGCCTGTGATGGGATTTTCCTATTTAGAATGAAGCATGATAATTCAGTACACCTAAGTACCATAGAAAAAATTGGAAAACTTCTCTGATTTAAATTCTCCAGCAAAGAGGAATATATAGGTGTTAGGAATAGGTTTGAAACATTTCCCTTATTTGGAGGATTAACACTAGAGAATCTACTATCTATATATTCCATGGTTCGTGTATAGTGTTCTCTTTTCAGTATACACATACAGCCCACAAAGGAGATAGGCCTTATTTTAAAATCAGGAGATATTCATAGCGGCCCACACTTGATGAGTGGTCGAATGAGGCATGTATCACCTAATTCTACTTCCATTCAACTCAAAAGTATTGTTAAAAAAGGACCAAATCAGCAGTAGAATGTTGCAATGGGTGTTTAGTCCTTGGGCTAGCCAGCTGACCCACATATTAGCTGGGGATGGGCCACACCTGGGTTCAGGACAAAAATCGTGAGCCGTGAAATGGGTCTGCCTTGGACTGAGCCCAACCTGATCCCACCCATTTATAAGAACTATTTCATGCTAAACAGAACAAGGCCCTGACCATCCAAAATCAATCTAGCTACACAATCTGAACAGTTTCTAGGCCAAACATCTTACTAATAAACGGTCATTTTAGCTTTTCTTTGTCATTTTCAACCATGAAAGCCAAGGGCCTGTTTGGATATATATATATATATATAAGGAAATGGGGTGAACCTCATGGCCCCACTGTGATGTGTGTCGAACATCAACACTGCATTTGATGGGTCCCCTTTAGATCATGGGAGATCCCAAAAATCAGCCCTATACACGGAACTCAGGTGGGCTATACCATCTAAAGACATGCCTAAAACATATAAAAGCACTTGGTTGGGCCCACCTGAGTTTTGGATGCTGCTGGAACTTGGTCTGACCCTTCATCCAAGTGGGACACACACAATGGATGGACTGGATTAGTGAACCACATCTCAGTGGGCACAATAAATGATTATGAATGTTTTAATGGGAGATATATATATATATATATATATATATATATATATATATATATATATATATATAGGGGTTACTATGAGGTCGACCTCATAGTACCGTTTCCCTATATATCCGAGGAGTGATTATGTAGCTGTCACTGCCGGTTGGGAAGCCACCTGATGGTTGAGATTGATCTCACTGAGGTGGGCCATCAATGTGTATGGCTTTCTCAGGGGAGACCCAAAGGTGTGGTCCACACGCCTATACTCTCTCTAATTTAAAACTTGGGTTTCAAGAATTATCCCAAATCTAGGTACGGCCAGGGCATACATGTTCACTAATCAAGACCATCAAAATCCTGGGCCCATTGTAGTGGAGGAGATACGAGAAAGACAACCATATAATTTTGGCCATCTCGTTACACAAATTGAATTTGGACGGTTGATCGCCTTCTCTTTTGATGTGAGAAGGCATATTGATCACGTGCATCATATGGGTAAATTACCATGAGCTCTTGCTGTGGGGCCCACCATGATGATGTGCAAGACCCATCCACAGCCATTAGACTTGGGGCCCATGTTTAGCTGAGATCACAAAATCCAGCCGTATAGACAACTCCGGTGGGCCACAACAAAGGGAATGTGGGTGCCCCCACCCGGATAATGAATATGCCTGCCACCCATTCATCAGTTGCGCTCCATCCACACCAATACACAGGTGGGCCACACCATGTGAAATGATAGGTTTTAGATGTCATCGTACATTCCACCCGGTCGGGCATCCCCCCTGAGTTTTAGATCAACATGAGGCTAACCTGATTCACGGTCTGCATTCCACACGCATCATAGCTGGGACCCACAACTCGAATGCTCATTCCCCTTTTTCAAAACCATACAAATGGCACATTACCTGTTTGGGTTAAACCCAGATCCAGTGCCCAATCCTGGACCCGATTCCATATCAACAACCCAGACCCAGCACGTGATTCCTTACTTGGGTCCCAATACCAATAACCAATAGACCACGATCCAACCCTAGAACCCACTTCTGATGGCCTTAAAAAAATCACATATACAGAGCTGTTAATACATCACATGAACATGACACCAACACGGGCCAATATCAGCACATGAGCGTGCAACATCCCAACAACCATTCAGGTGGGTCACACTGCATACGTCTTCCGGGCCAGAACATCAAATGGGACAGTAAAATCAAATACATGCTACAATCTCTCTACCATTCCCTGCAAAATTGAAAAAGAATTTTCCATTCGGGAAGGGAGGAATAAAGAAATCCTATGGATCGTTATTTCTCCAATCCTCCGGTAAAAGCATGAAAAATAAAGAGGCTGGAACGATGCAATCCGTCCATCTCATCATCACAGAATCAAAGGTTTGATTTAGTACTTTTGGTCTGTGACTATGCCTTGTTAGGCACACCATTTTCCCACTGAGACCGAACCTAAACATCTTGCCCAAGAGAGCTGTCCATTCACTGATCCATGTGTTTCATTCACCGTAGCCCACCTGATGAGTGGACCTGACTGACTTTCGTGTCAAAGGATCTAAGCAGTGTAGCACACCTGATGGAATGGACCGACTCAACCCAACATATGGCTTACGGGCATGTAAGCAGGGAGGGGCGGTTGGGAATGGCCACCAAGACAGCGGGGGAAAGCCCCAAGAACCTGATCCTGAAATTTTTAAATAATACAAAGATGTCTTTTAAGTTTGGGAGTCCACAAGCTAAAACTTACGGGTGTGTTTGGATGCACAACTGAATTGAATTGCAAAGATTCAATTCAATCAAAGAGGAAATGACCAAATTGCAATGACATTAGCCACAGAGATGCATCCCTTGAAGACACAATTGAATTCCTTCACAAGTCCAACATGAAAGTAATTTCATTTGTATTCAATCACTTCCACTTCATTATATGAACAACCTGCTATTCAATTCAAAACTACATCCAAACACACATAAGAGTTCGAACAACAACTAGGAAAACACATAACATTTTCTAGGGTTACTACTGCAAGAGTTGGCTTCCCATCTTCCAAGAATACCTGCAAAAAAAAGGGAGAAAACAGAACAAAATTACACTAGCTGTGAAACAATACACAAATTGAAAGAGAAAAATACATTATGTTCCAAGTTAGTACTTTGGATTGATGAGCCAGAGGCTCCATGTCAAGAAAATAGGCACATTGGGATCGTAGTCACATCCTACACTTGTACTTCATGATGACCCTATAATTTCTCAAGCAACTATGCCTCATAACAACCTTGTTAAATATACAAATTATTTCTATGTTAAAACAATATAATAAGGCTTGAAAAGACTTAATTAATTTCTTCCCTTTTATTTTTTAATATTTTAATTAAAGTCCGTCGAACAAGCCAAGTCCCAGTTCCTGATTTTCAGATAATCAGTGTTCACTTGGACATTGGCCACATGTTCCCGAGTGAGATCCTTTGTCAAAGTGTCCTAAAGTTTCTGGTATAGCGAACTTAAAAAACCTAGGCATAGCAGCACATCCGTACACAAATAAAAAATATTTTAATAAATAAATAAGACAATGAAGGCATAAAAATCAAAGGACATTAGAAAATAATATTCACATAGTTCCAATAAAAATCAATAAACTACAACAATCGATTAACCAAACATCAAAAACCACATAAAATCATCTCAAGAAATAGTAGTTTGTATGTACATCACTTCCTCTCCTAAAAATTAGAGATCCCCAAGAGAAAAAGGAAAACAAAAAGAAACAACAAAGCTTGTTATTGTTTATAGGGGCATGGTACCAGTGTAATGAAAAGAACTCAAATCCAGCATGAGAGGAAGTCCTCATGAATAATTTCTCCAACAACAAAAGAATGGAGGCAAGCTTGAGGCCTCAGAGTGAGAATCTTCAGCTAGAACAAAAGAAAGTTGCATAGTATAAAAAATTGAGAAAGATGAAGGAAAAGCACTACAGAGAATAGCTTTGGATGCTTCACTTAAAAGTGTTTAACAGGAAACACTTATTAATGACATCACTAGGACACTTGTCCATACAGATTTTAACCATTGTGTTCTGTTGGAGTGACCCTAAGTACAACAGAGTGTTCTGCAGTTCAGCACAGCAAAAACCCAAAAGCATTACTGTTCAGGTAACATTGAAAACGATCCCTATACTAGTAAATATCCTCCAAAAAAAAGGTCCAGAAAAACACCACAAACCTAAAAAGATTTACTTTTTTTAGCATTATTTTCTTTCTTGTATCACAAGATTCACAAGTCATACCATATGGAACCCAGCTCACAGCTTACAAGTGACGAAAATGCTACTTAATCAGTATAAATTGCAATGGCTAAATGTGCCTTAAATGGTCAAATACACAAGCAACCCCTAAGCCGCCACAGCTTTGCAGTTACATTTGCAACGATACAAACTAGCAGCTTTATGAAGGATCCAAGTAATACTCTTAGGCTGGCAGAATCCCAGCTATCTTGTGCAGCTAACTACTCAAGCATGGCCTTTTATGTTCTTGGGTGGCATTGTCTGGCAACTTCCCCTCCATAGCCCTAATTCATCTGCTCACCCTTTGGGGCAGGCATGTAATGGTTGGGCTAGGAATCGACACACGTGAGGCCATGTTGGGCTGTGAGTAGTGTTAACATGAGCATTTGCCATGGCTTGTTCCAAGAGGCCGGGTGAAAGAGGGAGATTGATCATAAAACTTCCCCCAATCTACCATTTAAAAACCAACCCCAAATTGCTAAGAACGAAAATGATGAGGATTATCTACAAAATGCTACATTTGTGACAAAAGCAGATTTAGCCATATATCAATTCTTACAACCTACTAAAAGGGGGCATATTCCTCGCATATGAATGATGCATAACAAAATTGGCCAGTTTTGGTAATTTTCTCTAGGTGCAAAGAACCAGTGCTACACGGATCCTTCAGAAAGTTGGGGTACACTTCAAGTCATATACTCAGATACTCGATAAGGTTAAGGTTACCGAATCCCCCTTCCCCTACGTCTTGAATTGATATCTGCTAAGATTTGAGCTCTAGAGCTGTCAGTATTGCAGACATGATCATCTCTACTATATACCGCGAGTAACAGGGGACAATTTTACCTCCGAACTTGTTTACAAGACCCATGAATTTAAAATCTCCACAGGACATGGAAGGCATCTAAATTAAGACAATGATGTTTAGGGAATTTTAAAATGTGACTGCTTGCAAACATATGGTTTGGATTTTACCAACAAAAAACCCACTCAATGGCCTACATTTTACCCAAAAAAAAAAGCCTCTGATGCACGTGGATGGCTCCTCTGCATGTAACTCACATCCTTTCCCTCTCTGATATCTCTCACCCCAATTTCTCTCCCTTCATATCTCCACGTGCATTGCACATGCCACACCCCTTTCCCTCCCTAATATCTCTCCCTGATTTCTCTCTCCCTTCCTCTCTTCATACTCCTAGTAGTAATAACCAATCTCTACAGTACCCGTGTCCTGATAATTTGGATTTTAAGGATCTGAAGGACCTGATCCATGCTCGGGTAACATCGGCACATACTAATGATAAAAATGTGAAATTAGGGTAAGATATCAATAAGGTGCAGATCGGGAACTTCAGAAACTTAAAACACCCACCAGCATTGCTTTATATAATAAGAAACAAAGAGCAGCATGTACAAAGTCTATTTCAGTTTACCGACAACAAACTAAAGGCCCGTTTGGCCGGGTGGATTGGAAGGGATTGAATGGTATTAGGGTGGATGGCCCGGATTTCAAGGTAATGATGGCTATGTCAGTGGATTGGTGAAATATCCATGGGATTGCTATATCCTGGGATTGCTACATCGAGTCTGTTTGGCACGCCCGGCCAATCCCGGGATTAAACCTTCCCATCCCTTCCAATCCCTCAAACCAAACACATCCCAGGCAAATTTGAACAGATTAGGGTGGATTGGATGGGATTTAAAGGTAATGATGGTGTTGTCAGTGGATTGTCTTAAGATCCATGGGATTGCTATATCCTAGGATCAGATCACCCAGTCTGTTTGGCACGCCCGGCCAATCCCGGGATTTAACTTCCAATCCCTTCCAATACCATCCAATCCCTTCCAATCCGCCCGGCCAAACGGGCCCTAAGAGAAAAGTAATAAATATTCATGCATGGAACCATGGATAGCTATAAAAAGTTGGATAATTCTTCATTAAGTGAAATTTTCTCTAAGGGGGTGTTTGGTTTTCTAATTACTTGTAATGCAAAGTAAATAAGCCATCATTATTATTTCAAGGTGTCTGTGCAATCAAGAATTACGGCTCGTAAATCAATAGTCAAATACACTTATAAAGCAAAAGGGTAAAGGAAATAGTCAAATAGTCAAATAGCCATCATTATTATTTCAAGGTGTTTGTGCAATCGAGAATTACAGCTCGTAAATCAATAGTCAAATTCACTTGTAAAGCAAAAAGGTAAAGGAAATAGTAATCATTATATTAATTTTTTTCATTATAAAACTACTAGCTTATAAATGGTAAAGTCAAAGGTTTGAGGAGTTGGTGCCACTGGGGGTGTACACGAACCGAGCTAGCTCGGTTAGCTCGCTCGACTCGACTCGAAAAAGCTCGACTCAACTCGGTTCGAAGCTGAGTTCGAGCCGAGTCGAGCTGATTTTTTTAGCTCGAAAATGAGTCCGAGCAGGCCCCGGCTCGACTCGACTCGAATCGAATCCAGCTCGAATCCCGCTTAAATCCAGCTTGAATCAAACTTGGATCGAACCAGTTTGGTGACTTGGTTACTTTGCCATTGATGTTGCTCACCAACTGTTTGATAAAATGACTCAATGAAATGTGGCTGGTCGCAAGGAAGGTTTGGCCGGTGGCAAGCAAGGTATGTACATTAAACAAATACCTTTTTTCTCTTTTTTTTTTTTTTTTTGGTTTTTTTGTTACTTAGAAGGTGTTTGATAAAACACCAGTAAAACCATTGCCTGTGTTTGTAAAACAGTGGACTTTTGAAGTCGCAGTTCAGGTGTTTGTGGAAATACCTCAATGGCGAACTCGGCTCAATCTTGGTTCGAACTTGGACCGAGCTGGCCCAAGCTGCTGACCGAACCAAGCCGAGCTGGCCAGTCAGGCTCGAGGACCGAGCCGAGCCAAGCCGAGTTCGAGCTGAGGTCGGTCAGTGTTCGAGCCGAGTCGAGTTGAGGCCAGCTCGACTCGGTTCGACTCGATGTACACCCCTAGGTGCCACCCATCATCTAAAACTACCAATTTTATGGTGATTGCTCGGTGAAACAAACAATGAGTAAATTCATCACTACGGTTAAACATAGGTGATGTCACCATACAATTACAGGGTTAAGTAATCATTACTCATTTCCAGCAATTTACCTTCATAATCAGAAAACTATACACACCCTAAGAGATGCAAAAGAATGGTCCAAAACTAGATCGACATTATATATAAATATATATATATGAACCTAAAGTGAGATTTGACAAACACAAGTGCAACAGCTGAATGACTGATGCCACCCATCACAGTATGAAAAAATTCAAATGACATGGATCACGAACTCTAAAACCCCATAGGTACCAACTTCCATGCAAGAAACGAAACCCCTCAAAGAAACAGACAAAGCGATCAGTTTCTTAACCAAGAGGCTGTAAGTTCAATCCCACCTTACCATGACAAAAGAAAATTGAAGCATGTTCCATTCATAAGCTTGTAGAACACAATGGATTATATGATATTCAACTGAGGATATGCAGCGTCCTCAAGTTTGGAGTCTGTAGAAGCTGGGCCCATTGTTCAGTGATCCAAATTGCAAACTTGATGGAGGTACCATGGATGGACTAAGGCCCAAAAATGTTCAAGGTCGGAAGATCCTAGCCATCCATCCTTCGGCTTTTTTTCCTGGTGTATTGAATGGTTGCCGTAGTTCTTCAAAACATCTATGTGCAGACCACCAATCTAAGGGTTAGGGATTGTCACATTGAGGACATTTTGGGCCATGTTCCATTCACAGCAGAACCTGTTATAGGTCGTAATTCATAACAACAACCTGAATCAATGGACCATGGATCCCACTTTTACAAACTGCAAACTCGAGGATGCTATGCATATTCTTTTTAGAAGTGATTTACTGAAAAAAAGAAAAAGGAAAGAAAAGAAACACTCAAAAGAAGCATTCAGTGGAAGGTTGCCCTATTGTCATTCCACAGCACCAAACTAAAGGGTGAAAGAAAAGAAAAACCAAAAGCACATCAACGTCACACCTCTGGGCTAGGTTACCCAGTCCTTTCTCAAGGAGTCAAAGAAGTCCCTAAAACTTCCGAGAGCACATGAACCCACACAAAACCAGAGAGAATGGAAATTTCAAGGGGGAGCAAGGGAGGAAGGCTTGCCATAAAATATTATAGCATTCCTCTCCCTCCAAATCCCCCAAAGGGTTACATGGGGGAACACCGACTAAACACATTTGCCACACTCTGAAGAGGGCCAATGGACCAGAAAATGATAACATCAAAGAGGGACCTCTGTCACCCACTTGACACATAAGAGTTGAAGATTTTAAAAGAAGAAGAAGAAGAAGAAGAAGAAGAAGAAGAAAGGAACTCTAATAACAATAGCAGGCTGACAATTGTTTTCATGACGCATTGCTCCTCACCAAACTGCCACCACCATTTTGCAAGGCCAATTATTTTCTTCCATCCCGCCCATTCCACGACCCCCTTCTGGGGCCTTTGCACCTCTACCAATCATCTAAAGACCCAGCGACTCAGATCGACTCAATTGGGCCTAGGTCGACCAGACGAGTTGGGTTAATAAGAAAAAATTGAAAATACAGAAAAACATTTTTTAAAATGAAAAATGGATGTTAGGAAATTTTAAAATTATAATTGTTTAACATATGACCTAAATTGCAACATATGTAATACATGATGTTGACAGTATTTATGTGATGAGTGATAATTGATAAACTCGTAAAGACATAAATTCATAATCGATAAACAATATGCATAATTAGAATGTATAGCTTAGATATTTACTTAGATTTATGCTTAGGCAAGAAAAAGCAAAAAATGAAAAACCATATGTAAAACATTTACAAACTATTTTTCCGATTAAAAATAATTTTATTAAATTAATAAACATGTGGAGATTAACAAGGAAACCCCCATGATGCTTTCTTTCAAAACATTCAAGGCTTCAAGCACAAATCCCCTTAAAATTACCTTCTTTCATTTTTCAAATTTTAAAAAAAAAAAGGAAAAAGAAAAAGAAAAAGAAAAGAAAAGAATTTTTACATATTTCAACACTTTATTGTACAAATTTCTTTTAAAATAGCCTAAAGTGCAAATTTTCTATAGGGATTCTATAAGTTATGCATAATCACTCATTTCTAACAAAAATAAAGGAAACATTTTTTTAGTTTTATCTCGATTTGGGGATTGTGACAAAAAACCCAAATTTCTTCTCCAAACAACTTCAATCCAGAGTCCCGCACAACCTGTCCAAGTCGGGAGATAATAAATTGGGAGATTAAAGAGGGTGGCCTTAATAAGGAAAATTCAACCAACCCCAATGGGGGTAAAATTTCTTCCACTTTGCCTTTCTCAATTCTTTCAACAACAATATCCCAAAAAGAGGAAGCTTTAGCACTAACCCAATAGGAAGACCAAGGCATTTCACTAGGAGTTAAGAAACTCCACAGCATACGACCTTGGCAGAAGTGTTCACCATGTGATCCTCCATGCAAGCCCCACGAGAACATTTTAACTCATGTTTATTACATGGCTCAACACAACAAAATCCTTCAGTGCATCTAATGCATCTCACTTGATTCCTAAAAGCCTCAAATAAAACAATGGTATTCTCTATAGATTAAATATGAGATATCTTCATCTTTGATCCACCAACCCCATATCCTCTCACCACTTCAAGATCGAAAACCTTGAACATAAGCAAACTCTTACCTGTGGGCACAATTGTAAATAACAACAAAGATAAAGGGTCTTCTTGAGCTAGCAAGACCTCTTAAGCTAGCAAATAAAAAAAAAAAAAAAAAACCTCCAGGGGAACCATTTATCGAAATGGAGAACAATGCCGTGCTAATGCATTCTCAAATCCAGGACACCCATCTTCCAAAAACGATCCTATAGAAAACATAGAGCAAAAACTTTCAATCAACATGTTCATATGCCTTCTCCATGCCCACCTTGCATAACAAATCCTTCTCCCCAATTCTGATTCTTGAGTCAATGGCTTCATAAGTAATGCATTGACATTTTCACACTGGGCTCGAGTTGGGTGGCATGTGGGATGCAAGGGCACACTCCGGGTGGGCGGCCCGTGTGAGGCGGGCCCCACCCGTGTGAGGCAGGTGGCTCGTGTGAAGCAAAACCCATGTGAAGTGAGGCCCATGAGAGGGGGTTCAGCTGAGGTCCTAACCCATGGGATGTGGGGCCTGGGCTATTAGATAAAATGGATTAATTCGTCATGCTCTATCAGTTCGAGCTTTTAGAGCAAGTGGTTAGTTGTCCTGCATCAAATTGGTATCAGAGTGAGAGGTCTTGTGTTCGAGACTCCTCACCGAGGGCGATTATGCAGGGGCATTTTCATATCGGGCTTGTGTGGGGTAGCCTGTGGGATGCAGGGGCACACTCGAGGTGGGCAGCCCGTGTGAGGTGGGTGGATAGTATCTTAATGAGAATCTTATAAACACCTCCATTCAAGCTTATTAGTTTATAATCCTAGATATTTGAAGTGTCATCAATTTTGGGAATCAAGTAATGAATGTAGTACTAAGACCCTTACTCCATATAGCTTAGTCATGAAATACCTTCATGAAACGCATGAGTTCTTTTATGATCTTTCAACCCACCTGGAAAAAGAAAAGCTATAGAAGCTATAGAGACCGTTTGCTATGCATTTTTAATAAAATTCAGTTATCTTTCAAAGAAAGAAGTGTCTGCCCCAAGGCCCTATCTCTATCCATGGCCCAAATAACCATCATTGCTTCCTTCGCTAATGTTTCACATATACATTTTTCTTGTTCTTTTTTCTTTTTTTATTTACTTTTATAAGCATAAATCTTAAGTATGGATCTAAGCCATGCATGTTATTTATGCGTATTATTTATTGATTACGAGTTTGTCTTTATGACCTTATTAGTTATCACTTATCACATAAATAGATTACAATTTATCAATCAAACAGAAAAAATAGAAATTGCGTCAGCAGCATGAATTGGTATTTGTCACAATTTAGTTCATCTATTAAACAAT
This sequence comes from Magnolia sinica, assembly GCF_029962835.1. NCBI lineage: Eukaryota > Viridiplantae > Streptophyta > Magnoliopsida > Magnoliales > Magnoliaceae > Magnolia > Magnolia sinica. The sequence goes on along the minus strand of NC_080574.1, from coordinate 121,823,545 downwards.
TTTTAACTTTAAAGTTGCCTAAAGGCCATTTTCCATTTTTTTTTTTAAAAAAAAAAAATTCTATATTTTTTAATTCTCTCTCACTAAATAGGGAGATAAGGAGCGATTTGGCCCAACTCTTCCGAGTTGGACTTACCTCATTCGGATCAACTCAACCCAAGACCAAGCAAGTCGATCCAAGTCACCAGGTCTTTAAACCATGCTTCCCAAGATTCACCTAAGGGCCTTTTTGATTTTCCAATTACAATAGTTACTGGCTATAAATGGGTAATGATTATTTACTCTTGTAATTGCATGGTGACATCACTTGCATTTGACCGCAATGATGATTTTGCTACATTGTTTGTTTCAACCACAAGTCATTGTAAAAATGGTAGTTTTCTAATGTGAAAATGTAATTATTACAATTTACTTTTCCTACTTCCTTTATAAGTGAATTTGACTCTCGATTTACAAGCCATAATTCCTTATTAAACAAACACTTAAAATGATAATGATGGCTCATTTACTTTGCATTTCATAATAAATTGGGAAACCAAACAGCCACTAAAGGAACAACCATCAAGCGTTGACCTCGAGAAATCTTCTTTAGAGTAGAGGCAGCTACAAAAATCAACTATAGCATCTCTAATGAAGGTCATAACTTGTAGCAAGGACTTGCGGATACGAATTTTCGAACATGATTGATCCATCTTCTGTTCACAATCTTGTGAAAGAATGTGGTGTCTTATGATTCATTCTATGCATGTTAACAGGTTAAGCATAAACCCTCAAAGAAAATAACCAAGAGGCCTAATAAACCATGTGTTGGACATATTTCATGAATTGCTGCCCCAGAAGACAACCCCACGTATCCAAATTTTAACAAAAGAATGGGCTGTGTCAGATGATCTCTTTCGAAATGCCATGAAGACAACCTCATTTTCTTTTCCTTTCCTTTCTCTCTATTTTCAGGGAAACAGCCTGATGGAGAAGAGAGAGGGGAAAACTGAATCTAATTTAATGGAGAATTATGAGTACCAAATTGAGACTGCAATATAGACCTCCATATGCCCCAACATATGCTAAGCGTCCAATAAAAAAATTGCGAACAGAATTTCCAGTAGTCTTCTAGTTTTGAGAACTACAAACATTGGAGAAACAAACCACACGAAAAATAATAATAATAATCCGGTCAAAATATTCACCATGTCATGGCATCTTCCTTATGTATGGCTATAAATGGGTATTGTATAGTCTTCTTCCATACATATGGTTATAGATAGATATTATGTAGTCTTTCTTTTCTAATGGTGAATATATATATATATATTAAAAATGAAGCAGAAACAAAATTATGATGCAGGGCAACATCCATCCCGGGCATGTGACCCACTTGTCACTCACACAACCAAAATAAAGTCACGTAACCCAAAATAAAAGCAACCAAACAAGGAAAATCAAAAAATGAAAATGAAAATGAAAAACTAAGAGCAACAGTGCTCAGTAGGATAAACCAAAATAGTCAAGAGGACTAAAACATCAATCAGGAAATTTTATTTTTTTAAAAAAAGGTTCTCCTGACCCAAACGACGACTCCTTCAAATACCTCCTTCCAATCATTCCTGAAATTTTGATGGGAGAGACATTCAAGCCTTGGAAGGATCCAGTCAATGACCCGAACTACGATTCAAGCCTTGGAAGGATCCAGTCAAATGAAAAACTATGATTCAAAACCTGTTCGTAGCCCAAGCACTAGCAATTTTATGAAAAAAGCTAGTTTTTTTTTTAGTTTTTTTCATCTTTAAGCCATGTGGCACGAAGTGTTGTTTCCACTTAATCTCCTCCTCTCTTAGCTGACCATCATAGGCCAGAGAATATTTAGATCTCATCAGCTTTTCTTCTTCTGATAACTCAGCCCCTTTTGCTTTCAAATCTGAAGTCTAGATGTTGCTCAACAAAGAGTCCATTTCAGCCTGTCTCTTCCTCAAAACTTCCTTTTTCCAAACCCAAATCTTCTCTATTTAATCTTCAAGGGAAAAAAATAAATAATAATAATAATAATAAAATCTTCTCTTTTAAAAGCTTGAGCTTCCTACATAGAACAAACCCAGCATAGCCATCAACCTCAAAGGATTGCCACCATTCCTTGATAAGAGAGGAGAAACCATCAATCAATAACCAAAAGAATTCGAAACTAAATGGTTCGAGACCCCAATTCTCCTCCTCGACCTCCAACGGTATGGGGCAATGGTACGAAACTGGCATAGGTAAAATACGTTGCAAAACAAGAGGCCATTTCTCCACCCAAATCAGGGTAAAGAAGAAATCTATTGAGCCTCAACATGATGGCTGGAGACTAACAATTACCCGGTGATGTTAAAGTCATCTCCCACACAGCAAGGACCCCTGAATAGTTGCTTGGCAATGCTAAGCTCTACCCACAACTCAACCCTCATTGCCACGCATTGCCAGGAGTTCAAAACTTCTGACACCAAGCACTAAACCCGTCTCCACCCACCACGCATCCCGTCTCCCTAATGATGCTCTCGTGGAGCACGGTTTCAGTGGACCATCACCTTCACGTTGCACTTCCGCAACTCCGGCTGCCAAACTTCCATTACCAACCGGAGGATGCTCTATCTCCGTTTCCCTTCAATGCACCTCCAGTTTCTACAGCATGATGGGAACCCTAATCTCCCCGATTGCAAATGAGATTGATTCCAAGATCGACAAGGCTCCTTTCCTTTGAACACAAATCCTAGCTGAACCGGCTTCCACCCCATCCGCCCTTGAGAGTTCAAGGTCGATTGCCATCACCTCCACCACAACGGCAACAACTTCTATGAACCATAGCTCCATCAACATACCTTTAACGGAGAACCGTGCTTCCTCCCAACCAGAGGGGTCCAGTCTGCCCATCTACAAAGCCCTTTCACTAGACCTCCATTGAACATGGCCCTTGCCAATAGAAGCTTATCCACCTCCGAACTCAGAGCCAAGCCACATCTCATCGGACCAATCCTTGTGGACACACTGATCTCTAGCAACCTTGATATTATCTTCAAACCATTGCTTCACCTCTAGAAGGGAGCGCACCACCCCCCCGGGAACTATCTCTGACCATGCCACCCTTTCTGATCTATTCTCTCCCCTAAAAACCTGCTTTGCAGACTCACCCCTCTTATCGCTCCTCTCCTTCTTCAGCTCCACCTGCTGGTTCACCGAATCTGGCCCATATCAAACACAATTCACAGAAATCTTGTAGCCATCGAAGTGAAGCCTTCCACAAAAAGAGTGGAAGGATTGGCAATAGGTAGGAGGCTCACCCTTTCACTCCTAGCTTTGGCTTTCCACCAATCAGGGTCCATTCACTCCCTTTTGAAGACTCCACCGGGGAGCATTATCGTCCCCAAAATCTTTCCCTTGATCCACCAACTCTACAATTTTCCAGGACTAAGACATCAAAATCGATGATTCTCCCACCGCAACATCCTTAGGACCACTGTGCAAGCATCCTCTAGATGGATTGCACCCATCTCTTCTCCAGACCAACTCACTAATGAAAATAGTCCTGTACTCCTCTCTTCTACAGGATCTACCTCTGAAGCTTGCACCTCTAGCTGGCCCATCGATTCCAGATTTTCCCCTTGAATTCTAATGATCCGTCACAAGTGATCTTCCCCAAGCCCTCGACGAACTACAATTCCTTGATCTCTCTCGAACATTGGAGCTATCTTTAACCCCATTGCAATCGCGGTCCCACTCTCTCAGAAACATCCTAAGGTAACCTACCTAAACTAACTCAAACTAATTTGCAAGGAATTACGATACAGAAGGCAAGAGACTGGACAATAAATAAAGAATCCTGAAAGAGTATCCAACTACTAAAGTTACCCAATTTGTGCTACTGTATAGACTTCAATGGGGGAACGCTTTGTAAAAACCCCAAAGTTACCTCATGCAATTTGCAAATAAACCCAAAAAGAATCATCTAGTTGCACATGCAGGTCCCACTGTTCAATTAATTCATACTTTTAATCATCTGATTGCATCCGTTGGACCCATAGCTCAATTGGACCCTTGATTTTGCTCCAGATCTCCTATTGAGACCAAGCTGTGGTCCAAATCTACAATTAGCATCATTGGATTATATTATGATCTTCAATCAGGACCCTTGGATTGGACTGATCTTCAATCAGGATCCTTGGATTGGTTTGATTTTCAATCAGACCTTGATTTGATGACCAGATGGCCATCCATCACAACCCTAGAAAGGATACGTAGAAGTGCACCATTTAGAAATAGTACCACAAGAAAGAAGAAAATGAACATGTGCATCAAGTACTTAAATCAATGCACATGCTGCTCCAATATTACAGGAATCTAAAGTGCAAGGAATCCAACTCATTCAGTTTGATAAGAAGTTACCCAAAGTGCTACCTATCAAGAAAATGTGTTGAAACTTCTCAGACTAATATCCATGCCATTCTGTAGGCACTATATGGTAGGTATATTGTCATATACCAGACGGTAACATGGGCTTCTGTAGGCGCTCCTACCTGTTACATTTCTATTGTCACACACGAAGCTAAATAGCCATACCAACACACAACACAACAACTCTCAAATTTCCCAAAAGCCCTAGCGTGATATGCTAGGAACCTTGTAAACAAACAGTAAAATGGTCTTCTCCTCAACAACCTACCCAACAGTAACATGACCTTCTAGTCTACAACCTTAAGTAACAGCGAAGCCCTAACCCTGGGTCATAATGGTGGACACTTATGCACAAAACTAACCGCAGCCCTGGGCAGGAGATTACAAGCATCGTAGAATCATTTTGCAAGGCCAAGATATTTTATTTTGTATTTCTAGCATATAATGGATCATGAAATATTCACAACTTTCCCAGAATCCCACGTTGAATTTGACAAGATAATTGTTATGATACCTTGACTTTAAAAAAAAAAAAATTATACCTTGACTAACACAGATGCACGTGCACCAAGGTCGAAACGGGCACGCCCCCGATTTTGTGACCGTAACGGCCGTTACGGCCCATAACGGCTGTTACGGACCCGTAACGACTGTTACAGGCCTAAAGGAAATAGGGGGGAAAAAAAACACATACCTTTTTCTTTTCTTTTCTTTCCTTCTTCTTCTTCTCCTTCTTCTTCTCGGGCTACGGTTGCGGCTGCGACTGCAGCCCCCCTCTCGTTTTCTCCTTCTTCTCCTTCTCCTTCTCCTTCTTCTTCTTCTCGGGCTGCGGCTGCGGCCCCCCCTCTCGTTTTCTCCTTCTTCTTCTTATTCTTCTCGGGCTGCGGCTGCAACTCTTATTTTCCCCTTCTCTCTCGTTTTCTTCTTCTTTCCCTCTCATTTTCTTCTTCTCTCTCCATTTCCCTTTCTTTCCCTCTCATTTTTTCCTTTTTCCCTCTCATTTCTCTCCCTTTCTCTCGGTCTCGGTCGGGAAAAGAACGGAAGCGGATTGGTTGGTGTACCACACACCAGCTATATCGCTGCTGTAGGCATGTGTCATGCGAAGACGAGCACTGACGCTCCTTGAGCTCTGAGTTGTACGAACAGTTTAAAGAAAATCAAAGTTACATGGCCCCCACAGTGATGTATTTACTATATCTACACCGTTCATCTATTTTTAGAGTTCATTTTAGAACATTACCCAAAAAATGAATCATATGCAAAGATCATCTGGACCACACCATAAATAGTTGCGAAGATAATGATTTTCACCATTAAACAATTTGTAGGGCCCACCATAACGTTTATTTTACATCCAATTTGTTCATAAGGTCAAAAATACCTAAATGAAGAGGGAATTTTTTTTCATATTGATCCAAAACTTCTGTGACCCCAAAAAGGGTTTCAATGGTAGACGTTCAATCCCCCACTGTTTTTTGCTGTGTGGTCCACTTGATAATTAGATCTATATTATTTTTCGTGTCAAGCCTTAAGACGAGCTCGTCAAATGAATGGACGATTTAGATATAACACATACCTCATGGTCAGACCCATAGGACTTGTTGACGTCAAATGAATGGACTGCATACGCAGCACGCTTTTATCGCACGAGTTAATAAAAGTACACGTGCCACATGGGCCCCACCATGATGTATGTATTTTATCCATGCTGTCCATCCATTTTGCCACATCATTTTAGGTCATGATCCAAAAAATTAGTAAGATCCAAATCTCAGGTGGACCACAGCATAGGAAACAGTGGTTATAAAATGCTCACCATTAAAATTTTCTTAGGGTTCACTGTAATGTTCATTTTCCATCTAACCTGTTAATTGGGTCACACTGACGTGGATGAAGGGAAAACACATTTATCACGGTGGGGCCCAAAAAACTTTGACACTTGTGTGCTACACTTCACAATCCGAGTCCCGCCTAATTCGAGCTTTGGATCTGCCTCATTTTTGGGCTCATGCCCTAAAATTATTTGGCAAAATGGATGGACGGTGTGGATATAACACATTCATCACGGGTGGGGCCCAAAAAAATTTGACACTCGTGTGCTACACTTCACAATCCAGGTCCCCCCTAATTCGGGCCCTTAAAAAATTATACACGAGACATGTATTAACTTAAAATTTACCAATTAAATTGTGAACTGTAGTTGCTAACTCGCAATGCCAAAATCAAATTGTTTAAATAGTTTTAATTGTTAATTTGTAGACGCTTATTTTTTAAAATAGGGCCTTTTGATTTTTTTCATGATTCACTATCCAATAAATGTCCACCAATTCATAAGTGGGATAATGCCAATAAATTGCATGAATTTGAGGTTGATTTGGGGCATGAATTGGTCCTCCAAGTCAGCCCCAAATTGGCAACGCCATCTACCTAAATTTAATTTAATTTTTTTAAAGAACTATTGGGAGAAATGATATCAAATTGTTGAGTGTATAAATTAGATATTTAGAAAACTAAATATATGAATTTTGTAATGAAATTCAGGTTATCTGGTTCATAAATTTATCAGACAATCCGATACAACTTCTCACCAAAGAGTGGACCGTTACACCACCATAAACATGTTCCAATTTATAAATGAATGCATATTTGAAATGCTTATAATATTCCGGATTTAATCCATATTTTTTCATATTTTTTTGGCAAAACAAAAAAATTTTGCGTTGTTACGAGCCGTTACGCCCCCGTATCGCCGTTACGCCCCTATATCCGTATCGGTTTTGGAGGTCACGGTTACGCCAACCGATACCGATACGGGATACCTTGACGTGCACACGCGTAGCGTGTACACATGCATCCATATGTGTATGTACGTGCGTCTTTAGGTGCACTTGTGTTTGTGATCATGCGTGTCATTCTTTGCATGTAACTGTGCTCGCATATGTATGTGGTTAGCAAAATCAACAGCGCCTATTCATTGTCTACCATCATCTAATCATCGAAATATTGTCAGCATATATCATGCACATGCATGTGTCTATGTGTCTATGTGTGTTTTTGTGCACACCCATTTATTTCTCATTGTTTGTTTAGGTGCAAGCATGTTTATGTTTGTGTATGTATGATCAACGAAATGCACGATGATTATTCATTGTCTACCATCATCTCAGCATCATCATCATTGCCCATGATTGCTGCTGCTGCTCTTGGTGGTGGCAAATAGATGATTGAGAGTTCCTGTTTCAATTCAAATCTTGCAATCAGCAAAACAGGCTTTGTAATGCCAACCACAAATAGCTGGAACAAGGTCATGATGGTGATGGTGAGGGTGATGATTGTCTACCATTATCTAAAATAAGTGTGTCACACTCATTATATGTAAGTAAATCAAGTACCCTTCGTACCTTTATAACTTGTCATCTGCAAGTTGCAAAAGCAGCCACTTTCCCCTTTATAAAGAACATGCTTCTACAGCTGAAACTCTTTGACACTGGACATCAAGTTGGTCATACAACTGCTTATATGGGTTGGTGAGGGAAAAATCAAGTGTTCCACCCACACCACCAATCTCTTTGTATCCTTTACTAGCATCATTGTTTGTGCGCACACCATTACCAAAGCTCCCACCTTCGACAGGCTGTTTCGTTTGGATGGTCTGACCAAACAACTGGAAAGAACCACCACCATCCTTTACTGTCGCCTTGCAGGTCTGGTTACTGAAAAGCTCCTCGCCAACGAAATGGACACTGCCCTGGCTCTTCGGAGATGAATTCTCAGAACGTGATGTGCTCCCAATGTTTAATTCTGTGGACACGCAACTGACCTTTGGTGACATTTTGTTGCCAAAGAAATTATCAGAGAACAATGAGTGATGTTGTTTAGGTATGAAGTTGGTTGACACACAAATTGGATCATGCCTGGCTCCCTGCATGCCAGCAGGAGAAGTGTTGAAATTGAACAGTGATGGATTCACGTGGCCCGTCATCGTATTAGTTAATCCTGTCAGTGGAAGGAACATTGGGCCCCCGCCATCAGCTGGAAATTCGGGACTCTGAGGAAGTCGAATTTTCTTTGTGGGTGGAAATGGAAATTGAATTTGTGCTGTGTTAGGTACCAGTTCCACCTGCCAAGGGCTTACCCTTTTAACATTTGGCAATACATCCGGTTCATCCCAGGTGACCTGATTCACAAAACTAGCAAGATTAGTTAAGTACTTTTAGGTGTCGCCCACATATATCAAAGAGCTAATATAAAGTAGGGAAAGTGGCAGTCAAACATTGATCTCAAGAGCCACCATGTGGACAAGAGCAAAAATCATGGCGAACAGAAAACAAGAGCAATCCAATCAGTGCAATTTTTGCAAATTGAGTGCAGACAGCTGCTCTTTCTGTTAACCTTTTTTCCATCGACCATCCATCTATCAAGGCAGCTAATGTGATGACTAAGATAGTTTATTACAATAATTTTTGAGCTACATCACATAGTGGCCCACCAGATCAATGATCACAATCCCCTAT